>NW_027204492.1:95133317-95733317 GCF_024711535.1 Dipodomys merriami | reverse complement strand
AAAACTATCCCTTTTTGCAGATGACATGATCCTGTATTTAAAAAACCCATTAGATTCCTCTCACAAGTTACTTGAGCTGATTTGAAATGTTGGCAAAGTAGCAGGGTATGAAATTAACCCACAAATGAACCCTAAGATATCTATTCAAATGTTTTTTTTCTTTCATACCATTGTTTCTAACACATTTATAAGATGATTTCTTTGTTACTTTGTATGTCCCCCCCCCCCACGGTATAACCTCTGCTTTCAATGTATTTGATCTCAGTATAATCTGTGGAGGGGAAGGGAAAAAACAAATCGTTTAAATAAGGATACAGGTAGACCCATTGCAGCAATGAGATGTACAAGTCATTATGTCGAAAACGAACTGTACAACTTTGGTGGGGGGTGGGGGGAGGATGGGAAGGGATGGGAAGGGGAAACAAAGGAGGAGGCTACAATGCTTGTAAGAAATGTACTCAT
Organism: Dipodomys merriami; assembly: GCF_024711535.1. Classification (NCBI taxonomy): domain Eukaryota; kingdom Metazoa; phylum Chordata; class Mammalia; order Rodentia; family Heteromyidae; genus Dipodomys; species Dipodomys merriami. Next base: position 95,732,855 of record NW_027204492.1, on the reverse strand, counting down.
TATCTTGCCCATGTAATTGTAACCCCTCTGTACAGTATTTTCACAATAAAAAAGGAAAAAAATTAATCCACAATAATCAATAGCTTTTCTGTATGCCAACAATGAAAAAAGAGAGACTGAAATCAGGAAAACAATTTTGTTCGTAATAGCCCCCCCAACAGTGATTTTTTTTAAAAAGGAATTAATTTTCTCTGATAGCAAGAGTTCAAAGACAGGTGGTCCTGTTTATGATAGAGATACTCAATGATTTCCACAAGTCCCAGTGTTTTCATTTATCCCTTCCATAGTTTTATTTTTTTAATGTCAGGTTCTGAACTCAGAGTTTACTTGCTGTTCCTGAGTTTTTTGCTAAAGGCTAGTAGTGCTCTACCACTTGAACCACAGTTCCACTTCTGACTTGTTCATGTTTAATTACAGGTAAAATTTCATGGACTTCCCTGCATGGACTGGCTTCAGATTCTGTTGTTCAGATCTCAGCCTCCTGAGTAGTGAGGATTTATAGGTGTGAGCCAAAGGCACCTGTTTGTCCTAGGATTTTTGAGTGTGGAACTTACATCCATGTACTTGTATTGCTTACTCATGGACTACCTGTAGGGATTCTGACCCTGCCACATACTGCCTAGTCTCCAGGTCCTTCCTTGAAATCTGTGTGGTAACCCATAATTCTTGCATTCCACATGCTTGAAAACTCAACATCATGTGAATGGCACCAAAATGGACTACCATCTCAGTCAAAAGCTAGGCCTTTTTAGTTGCCTGAAAAGTTGAACATGGGGAGCCATTATCCCAGGTGTCCTTGTGTGAGCATGTCCTCGCCACATACCTTACTTTCCACACTCAGCTCCTTTCTTAATGTCTTCTGTTTGTTGTTTTGGGGTTGTCATGCTGATCTTAGGGCTTGAACTCAGGGCCTATACACTGTCCCTGAGCCTTTTTACTCAAGGTTAGAGCTCTATTATTTGAGCCACAGCTCCACTTCTAGCTTTTATGGTAATTAATGGAGATAAGAGTTTTATGGCCTTTTCTGCCCAGGACTGGCTTCTGTGATCCTCAAATCTCAGCCTCCTGACTAGCTAGGAAGTAATGCCCTTTAAATGAGGTTTACCCTTTCATAGCCTTGAGCCTACAGTGGGTGGATTCTGGCCAATTCTTGTGGGGACCTCAATAAACTTTTCCTTTTACTCTGATGGAAAATACTTGACTTTTTAAATAACATTTATATCTTCAGAAACTATATCTTCCTTAGTCTCAACATTACATAGGCTTTTAGATCAAGTTGTAAGTTTTTCAAGTTATTTCTACTCTACATTCGGCTGTTGATTCTCGCTGAAAATCTCACTGACGGTAGCCAGCAATAACCATGACACTATCTGAATACTGGGCTGCCTTGAAATTTTCTCTACCAAATTAATTAATCACCTTTACACTCAGTCTCACACAAAGTATTAGGGCATGAACAAAATGAGGACAAATTCTTTGCCAGAATGTAACATGAATGACCTCGAGTCCATTTCCTGATAGAGTCCTTGTTCCTATCTGAAACTTTATGAGTAAAATCTTTACTATCTGCATTTCTTTTGGCATTCAGGTCTTCTGAACTCCTACCAGAATCATCCATTATGCTCTACTTGAAGCATTCCAGGCTTTCTCTATCTCCCATCTCTGAACACTTCCAAAATCCTCCCACTTACCACTTTTAAAGGCTTTTAAAAGACATGGTCATATTTAATCACAGTAATGGTCTTACTCTTCTAGTAATAATTTTCTTAGTCAAACTTCTTTTTATAACACACTTGATAGAACAACTTGGAAAAGGAAAGAGTTATTTTTTCCAAGGGCTTCAATCATTTGCTTGGCTCCATTGCTTCTTGACCATGGTGGCAGAGCATTATGGCAGGGAGGGTGTAGAGTCATAAAGTTGGTCACATCATGATGACCAAGAAGCAAAGAGAGAGAGAGAGAGAGAGAGAGAGAGAGAGAGAGAGAGAGAGAGAGAGAGAGAGAGAGAGAGAGAGAGAGAGACTGAGAGAGAGAGAGAGAGAGAGAGAGAGAGAGAGACTGAGAGTACAGGATATGTTACAGTCCCCAAATGCAGGCCCCTCAAATGACCTACTTCTTCCTTCTCGGCCCTGACTCCTAAATTTTTGAGAATCCTCAAAATAACACTATCATCTTGGAACCAAGTTTTTTTGGGGGCCAATATCCAAGACATATGGAAAAGAAAAGTAACTTGCTCAAATCTGCTCTATTAGAAAGTGGGAAGGCCAAGATTAGGACCCAAGTCTCTGACTCTAAACTCCATGTTTTTTAAAAAGAAATATTGTGCATATTCCCTATGTTCAAAAGCCATACTGTCCTGATGCCTCAGAATACCAAAGTATTTCAAGTTCAGAAGGACCTTAGTAATTACCTAGTACAGAGCTACTTCTTCTAGGTGTCTTCTTGACTAATAGCATCACAGTCACCTGAGAGCATGTTAGAAATGCAAAACCTCAGATTCCTTTCCACAGTTACAGAGTTAGAATGTCTTAGAACCAGACCTAGAAAGCTATGTTAGCAAGCTTACTAGGTGATTTTTTAGGCACTGTGTTTAGTAAGAAGCACTAATTTAGTGGGCAGACTCTACTATAGCTCCTTTATTTTACAGATGAGGTGACTGAAGTTTGATGACTTCATTATGCTTGTGGTGTCAAAATGGAATCTGGGAGACCAGATCTCCTGATTCTTATTCCAGCACTGATGCCTCGGATTAAAAACACTGAATAATGTTCAATGGACCTCTGGCTTGACAGCATGTCCATTCACACAAGGGTGTACATATACATTAGGTGTTCTCTTTCCACTCCTTTGTGACTCACACGAAAGGCATTTATGTATATCCAAGTCCCCCTTTCTTCCTCTTCTTCCTCCTCTTCCTCCCCCTTCTCATATTATTATTTTACTTCCCTTTTAAAATTGAGTCTATTCACAAATTCATGCCTGTAATCATCAACCTTGACTACTTTGTAATTTCACCAACGGAGTTTTGAAGTAGTCCAGATGCCAACGTGTGTTTGGTTTGGATGTGGTCAGTGTTTTGGAATTGTTCAAAGCTCCCCTGGTGACTTCCGTGTGCACGAGAACCACATGCTGAGAACTGCTTTTTTTGTCTGAAGATATAGGTAGGGACAAGTATTGTCATCTTCTTTTTGTAGGAAAGTTAAGGCTCTGAAACCTTTGATGTCTCAGAGGGAAAAAAAATGAAACCATCTAGTGATCCTTGATGTAAAGTAGGTGACAAGTCATTTTTAAGGAGTTTTGAAAGCCAGAAGTCAGTCTGCAAGAATGAGGTAAAACCTGTTTTTCATTTTTTGCTCTCAGTATTTTCTTGGCTTGTGTTTCTTGACATGAGAAGAAGAAAGAAACAGCAGTGAAATGGTATCAGGGATCAAATGTACATAACTTTAATTCCCTGTTGAGCTCCTTTAATGGCTGGAGGATGATCGTCAACTTGGGGAACCTGCTTCCATTTCTCATTGCCCAGTACATAATGATACGGGAGCATCAAGAAAAACCAGATGGAATGACTTGTTCATTCTATACCAGCATACATGCCCCATTTGAAGACTAAGAATATAACAAAGCCTGGCCACATTGGCTTAGACAGCTCCCCACTGGGGTGTATAATTTGGGACATATTTTCCTGTATACAATGTATTGGTAGAATATGTCCCATTGTTGCTGCTTTCTGAGCTGGATAACCCAATAATTTAAATTACAGTGTGGCGTAGCATTGCCTGATAGTCCCCTTAACTGTGTTTAGGAACTTCTTCTAGCTCCTTCAGTCTAATTTCTCACTTTTCCCAAGAGAAATATGCTACTGAAATTAGCTTCTGTGTTACTGTTACCATAATCCTTTGCTGCTTCAAATGTGGTCCATGGTCAGCAATATACACCTCAGTATCATCTGGGGCTTGTTAAAAGCAGAATCTTGGCTCCATCCTAGACATACAAAATTAGAATCTTAACTTTTATCAAGAGGCTCAAGTCATTTGTGTGTACATTGTGGTTTGAGAAGCACTGCTATTACACACGGTGCTATTTCCCAACATTATGTAGCTTTAAATGCCCTCTTCCCACTGCTGTACTATATCTTCTTCCTATTTTACCCTTCAAAGCACAATGCATATTCCTTTTCCTTTGTGAAATCTCCAATATTTGCTGCTAGCATCTTACTCCTATAATTCATTACTGTTAGTATTTGAACAAATTATTCGTATTTCATTACTTAAATGAGTCACATGTCCATATTTTTTACTGTTCCTGGGGTTTGAACTCAGGGCCTGGGCACTGTCTCTGAGCTTTCAGGTTCAAGGCTAGCAGTCCACGACTTTCAGCCACAGCTCTACTTCTGAATTTTTGGTAGTTAATTGAAGATAAGAGTCTTCTCGTGGGCTTTCTTGCCTAGGCTGGCTTCAAACTGTGGTCCCCACTCAGATCTGAGCCTCCTGAGTAGATAGGATAATAGTCATGAGCCACCAGCACCAAGCCATCTAATTATTAAGAGTACACTTTTTTCCCCAAAATGCCAACACCGGCATTACCCCTAATACTCAAGAATTGTTCTTGCTTGGAACTTTCCCTATTTTGTTTCCTTAGTTCTTTTGCTGCTTCCTGAAGTTCCTCCTCAAATCTGCTCCTCCAAGTTAATGTCTTCTCAAGGTCTTAGCAAATTTCCTTCCTGAAAGGCGTGGCTCTTCCCAGTAAGCCTGAAGAGAACTATAACTCCAAAAAGAGGAAAAAAATTTTTAACCACTTGCGAATTTGATCTTGTACAAAAAAAAGCTTCTAGTGTTTTAAATTTGAATACATAGGGAATTTTAAAAAGAAATTTATTTTGAAAGACAGTTATTTACTCTATTTCAGTGCCCACTGGTAACTCAAGATTTGTTTCCTAGATTGTAGGACATGCTATTTGTTGGTATCTCTTTTATTGGTATAAATACTCTGAGGCAAGAGACACACCACTGTGGCTACCATCTTCCTGAGTTCTAGGAAGGAAAGTGCACAAATCCTAACTACTTGTAAACAGTCATACGTGAGACTTGCCCCAAGGTAGACAAGTAGGTGCCGGGAACTCTATACTGCCTTTTCACTTTTACTCTCCTTTCCAAATCAACTCTTCCCACTTTAAACATCGTGTGTATTTTATTTTATTTATTATTTTGGTGGGACTAGGGTTTGAAATCAGTTTGTGGCTCACACCTAGCTACTCAAGAGGCTGGCAGCAGAAGGATCATGGTTTGAAGCTAAGAGAGGCAGAAAAGTAAGACCTTATCTCAGAAATAACCAGCAAAAACAGAGCTAGAGGTGTGACTCATATGGTAGAGTACAACCTTAGCAACCATAAGCCCATAAATTTTAACCCCAGGACTAAAACAAAAAAACACTCCCAAATAAAACAAAACAGTAGCAACAAAATAGTTCATATCTCCATTCTGAGTCTATATATCTTCCAAGTATACTGTTATACTGTATTAAATTTAAATCCTAAATATAACCCTTTTGTAGCTCAAAACTATAGTCCATGGAAATCAAAAGTTGTTTTGATGTCCTTTGATAGTCAAATAGCTTGTTTCTTTTTTTTTTTTTGAGCAAAAGCCTGTGCTACCACCAAATTGAAAGAAAAAGGAGTTGAGATGAAATAAATTTGGTAGGAAAATGACTAATTAAGATCAGATTCTTACTTTACTACATCTGAGTTTGGTGTGACAATAGTATGTCTCTGCATTTTATGCAGATGGGCACTTAGGACATGTTAGTGTGATTGGTAGTTGGGTAATATAGACAACTTAAAGTTGTTACAAATTCAGGAAGGACTGGCTGTCAGTTTAGATTGGGAGCTGTAATACAACATTAATAACTCATATTCAGTGAACTGCCGCTCTAAGAAACTTACTCCATATATTGTAAAAAAAAATCTTCCCATTTATCCTACCTACTTAAAAATAATTGGGGTGGTTTACAACAAATATGCAAGAGAAAAATCCTCTAGAGTAATACAGGCATGGACATAGCAATTGAGAGGCAGAAAGAGCTCAGTGTCAGTCTGGGCTACATAGTGAGATGCTATCTCAAAAATAAAATAAAAAGAGGAAAAGAAAGAAAAAGAAAGAAAGAAAGAAAGAAAGAAAGAAAGAAAGAAAGAAAGAAAGAAAGAAAGAAAGAAAGAAAGAAAGAAAGAAAGAAAGAAAGAAGGAAAGAAGGAAAGAAGGAAAGAAAGAAGGAAAGAAGGAAAGAAAGAAAGAAACTAGAAAACAAAGAAAGAAAGAAAGAAAGAAAGAAAGAAAGAAAGAAAGAAAGAAAGAAAGAAAGAAAGAAAAGGAAGGAAGGAAGGAAGGAAGGAAGGAAGGAAGGAAGGAAGGAAGGGGTAATAGGAAGCAGGAAATAAAAAAATAAAGAAATTAAAGAAAGAAGAAATATAAGAAGTAAAACCGTCTAGAATAGCCAGAGTTGCTGCAACTAAATAATTGTTCATTTGCTTTCAAGTTTAAGTTAAAATTCTAGATGTTCCTTTATCATAAAAACAAACAAATGTTAATTTGTGAAGTAGACTATCAGAGGAGCTGATCTCTCAGGCTTTCGTATATTGATGTTAGCAAACTGTGAGTGGTATCTTCAATAGCAACCTTGTAGAAATTTTGTTCCTTCTAGTATGTCCTTCCTATAGAAGCTAAAAATATGGTAAAATCCTAAGTGGAAAAAATATGTGGAAAGTCAGATTCATATAGTTCAAATATGCAGTGTTGTTCGGCTCCACCTAAGATTAGGAAATTTCAAGAATTTATGAATGATAATTTTAAACTAGTGTTTCTCAAACTTTAATATACGTGCACACTCCTGGTGGTCTTGTGAAAATTCTATTTCTAAATCAGTAGGTCTGTGTTAAATCCTAGGAATTTACATTTCTACCAGACTCCTAGGGGATGCTCGGGCTTCTGGTCCACAGAGTACACTTTGAGGAACAGATCTCAGATATTTCTAATGGGATTTTCACAGACATTTGAGGACAGATCTTTCTAGAGTCTTTATCATGTACCTTAGGTGCAGATATCTTTATTATTTTAGGGCTGAAAAGATCTAGCATGGTATGTAGCGAAGTTGGTGGGTTTATGTGGATGGTGTAGGAATGAAAATAGGTATAGTTTTATCTCTATGCCTGTTCTAGTTAGGCTTTTTGACAAAAAAAAGAGAGAAGAAAAGAAAAGAAAAAATCTCTGAGACTTTCTCAAGTGAGTGAAAGAAAGAGAAGGCAGGAGGAATAAGAATGTGTCTTGTAGAAATTTGACAGGAACTCCTAAGGGAGTAGCCCCAAGCTGCTAGAAAATAAGAGAGCTGTAAGGACCAGCAAGCTACCTGTCTCTAAATTTATTTCAATATCGTTGTTGCTCATAGTATTTCTGCCTCAGTCATCTTAAACTCTCATTCTTGGGTGGCTTGTTCAGTCATTCTCCTTCACATTTCCTGCTAACTACCACTAAACTCCAGTTTGCACCAGACCTTACCTTCCATTAGCATCAGTGGTGATTGTTGACAGCTTCAATTATTTTGAACATGAATTTCAGATTGCTGCAAAAAGGAATTTGATCAGCAACTGTATGCCTTGGAACACTGGTACACCCAGGACTTGCTTGCCATTATCAGTAGAATCAATCAGTACTGATGGGGGAAGGGCAGAGAAACCTAGAAAAGGAAATGTAGGTAGCAATGACTGCCATTTCAGAGGCCTTGTGCACAGAGACACTTGCCCCAGGAAGGGGTCTACAACAGATACCAGTATTTTGTGACTTGGTCCATTGTATTCAATCCCTTAGTAAAAGTCATCTCTTCTCTACATGGCGATGATTCAGTCATAGCATGACCTTCAGGCAGGACCAATAAACATAGCATTTGCTTTATAATAATGCTTTTTCATTTCTTCATACTCAGAGACCATTCCACTAGAAATATTTCACAGGATCAGTGAAGGGACTCCATTAAACTAATAAAACCATTTAAAGCAAGCCTTCTCACAGACCTTCTTTGTATTTTCACTTATTTCATTTTAATTCAGTAGAAAGAAACATTTAAAGAACCTAATGAAGCCAAAAGACCAACATATTACAGGTTTTTGGTGCTGCAAATACAGGAGATGGAATTTGGACTTGTTTTGGTAAAGACCTGCTGGTCAGGAAGTCCCTCTGCTACCTCTAGCCAGTTTTCCTCCCCTACACGTATTGGTAAAGCTGCTGCCTCCTTCCTAGTACTGTGACTTCAGAGTGTTTTGAAAGCAAAGAGGCCATGTTCTTGGAAGGAGGGAGTGTGCTCATGCCCTGCGTCCCTGAGAGCTTGCCACAGAAAATGGAGAAAGCAGACAAGAACAAAATCCATCTAGTATCCCAGCGTCTCACCTCCTTTCTTTTTTTTTTTCTCTCCACTCTGTTTAGAGAGAAAAAGAAGGGCACATTGTTCACCCCTGCAACAGACATTTAATAAGTACTATTTTCCATTCTTATTTTCTGATCAATACACTCAAGGGTAGGTCTTGTCTGTTTCCAGAGATAAAGAACTGCATGCATAACCAGTCTCTATCCAGGCGAACAAGTGCCGCTTTCTCTTTGTTTTTCACAGTGTTTTTGAGAGATAAGAGGAAGCCATGAAGATGTGATGCATGACCAGAGGAGGTTTTAAAATAATATTTCATAAACTCATTCCTCATTTGAGCTGTGGATTAGGAGTGGAAAGAATGAGGAGGGTGCTGCATATTGCACAAGCTGATTTTTTCCCCCTGGGTTAAAAAACAAGCAGGCAAATACATATGAGCATAAAAACATGAATAAATGTTCAACCAAAGGAAAGAATAAGTGAATTTTCAATTATGGATACAAAAGTCAGATAGCAAACATGTTAATAATTCAAATGAGCCCTGAAAATTCAGTGACTAGTTTCCTACCACAAAAATTGCTTCTGTTATATGGATTCAAAGTCAATATTGGGAAGACAGGACCTGTATATAGCCAAATAGCAAAGTATATTTCCAAAAACATGTGGAATGGAGGCAGAATATCATCCTATTAAGTACATGCCTTTCAAAGCTCTTAGATTTGGGGGAGAGATTCAGGATGGAGGAGTGGATTTCAGATTACTGATACAAGATTTCCTAGAGTAGGACTATTATTAAATAAGTTGCTCCAATAAAGGCAGAGAGAGTATTTTTGATCGTAAATGAAATTTTAGTAGCAATTTGAATTGGTGTGGGGTAGCCATTAGACTAAAGAAGTACCTGGGGCAAATTTGATGTGACAGAGAAGATGCAAAGAAACACAGGGTGTTCAGGGACAACAAGCAGAAAAGAAGAAATAAATTCAAGAGACAGATATAGGTTGTTCATAAATGGAAATTTTTAAATGGAAGGTCATGGCATAATTGTTTCTGAATAGCTAAAAACTGAGGAGAAAGTAAAATCTTAGTGAAAACTGAGCGGTGCTTTGTTGTCCATATTTGATAATCAATATTACTGTTTCTTTCCAACTCAGGTTCCTGAATTTTTATTGTTCAGTTGTTAACTTTTGTTAACAACTCCATCACTAGATAGTCAATTACCCATAGAAGGCAAATGCATCCTGTTCCTTCCAGAATTTTCCTACACTACCTAGTATAGGGCCTTATGATAATTAGCAGAATTAATTTTCTTCTTTCTTTTAGACAAGGAGTCACTAAATACTCTAGGCTGGCCTTGAACTCACAGTCCTCCTGCCTGAGCTGATTTATAGGACTGAAAGACCACACCTACCAACAATTTCCTATTGAAGTAATCATTGTTTTAAATTAGTGTTAGATTTGAGGACATAACTTTCTAGTATTATATAAATCATCAGAGGATTGAGTTATGACTTAACTAATTAGGACCTAATTTCAAAAGGAATTGGTGGGTCTAATGCCAGTTCTTGCCAGGAAAATGAGGTCTATGCAATTTCAGAGAGAAACCAAAATCTAGTGGACATTGGGGAAGACAGCAGAGGTTTTGTCTATCATATTCATTGCCATATTTTCAGCATCTACAACAGATGTTTAAGGCTGGTCTGGAATGGAGTAGTATCTTAAGAAATAGGTGTGGAGGAAAGAAAGGGAGGGGGGTAGAGAATAAAGGAAAAGAATGGGGCCAGGTGCCGGGTTCGTGCCTGTAATCCTAACTACTTAGGAAGCTGAGATCTGAGGATCATGGTTCGAAGCCAGCCTGGGCAGGAAAAGTCCATGAGACTCATCACCAATTAAGCATCAGAAACCCAGAAGTGGTGCTGTGGCTCAAGTGGTAGGGCACTCGCCTTGAGCTGAAAAGCTGAAGGACAATGCCCAGGCCCAGAGTTCAAGCCCCATGACTGACAAAAAAAGAGAAAAGAATGGGGAGAGCTTCATTTTTTAATTTTTTTATTATTATTAAAAAGGTAATGTATGGAAGGGTTACTGTAATGTAAGTCAGATAAAGAGAACATTTCTTTTTGGACAATCTTACCCCCTCCCTTGCTTTTCACACCAGTTAACCTGCACTTATTTAGTCACTCTTTTATTTCCAAGGGTGACCTCAGAACCTCATGTTCTGTGCTAGGCAGGAGAGATTCCAAAATGATGAGATCTCACAGTCTTTACTTTCTAAAAACAATAGATTTATCTGGTTAGGTCTATCAGATAGACTTAACTGACAGCTAGGTCTCTAGTGAGATAAAAACCTAACATAGCAGGAGGTAAATCCTTCACTTGGGCATGGGGCCTGGTGTTACCCTGAGCATGCCAGAAGGAGCATTCAATCTGCCCTGAGGAAAGACAGGAAGCAGAAAACAGTGCAAACCCGAGCCGAATCTTAATAAACTCTATCATGCTTTAAAGACTTGAGAACATTTTAATATCTATACTCCTAAAACTGAGGATAGATTGAACTAAATGTGGAAGACTGCATATTCTTGCATTTTAGCTGCTCTCTATTCAGAGTCATTTGATGTTAGAAGTAGTTTTTTCTTGCCTCTACTAGAGTGCGGTGAGTTTCAGGGAATGCAAATGGCTGTTGTGAATTTGTCATGCTGCAGCTTGTCAAAGAATTATGGCTTCATAAGCACAGTCTAAATGACATAAATTGAAGGTCTGGTGTCTGGGCCATACTTGTACTGTAGCATGTATCAGAAATAACAGCTTTGTTAAGTATAATCCATTAGCACCACTTCTTGTTCTTTTCTGGGTAAATTCCTGTTCTTGTGACAGGGATTAATGATCTAGCAGCTATAAGGTGGCCTTTACATTTTGTACCACCCTATAACATTAAAGATCTGTGCTTCACCTCAAAACTAACAAATTTTCTGAAATGGATACGTAAACTTGACATCAAAGAACAAGTCAGTGGCAAAAAACAATGAAATTATAGTTAGTTGCATTAATGTACATATAAGAAAAGATGCTAGGAACATGGCTAATGCACTTTTTTGTTGTTCCAGTGCTAAGACTTGAATTCAGGGCCTGGGAGCTGTACCTGAGCTTTTTCCACTCAAGGCTAGCACTCTACCCCTTGAGCCACAGCTCCACTTCTGGCTTTTGTATGGTTAATTAGAGATAAGAGTCTTATGGACTTCCCTTCCTGGGCTGGATTTGAACTGTGGTCCTCAGATCTCAGCCTCCTGAGTGGCTAAAATTATAAGTATGAGCTATTGGCTTCCAGCTGCTGATAGACTTTTTAAGCAAGAAAATACATAATGTCTAGAGGCAGATGATGGATTCTACTTTGACTTTTGCTTCTTAATTTCTTTATCCAGGTGCTGACTCCAGCACAGATCAAATCAATTTGCCAGGCAATTCTGGACTCCGGGAAGCAGTATGCTATTAAGAAGAGGAAACCATTCCCTCTGATGTATTCTTACTATGGAACTGAATACTTGGGTGAGTGAAAGTGTTGATACAGGCCAGTAGCTGGGGGCAATCTCTAATGTTAACCTTAGGTAAAGAATATAAGCTTTTTGTTGTTGTCGTTGTTGTTGATTGTGTGGCCTAAACTCTGGACCTGGGTGCTGTCCCTCAGCAATTCAGCTCAAAGCTAGCTTTCTACCACTTGAACCATAGCACCACTTCCAGCTTTTTCTGCCTATGTGGTGCTCAGGAATCGAACCCAGGACCTCATGCATGCAAGGCAAGCACTCTACCACTGAGCCACCTTCCCAGCTCAAGAATAGAAGCTTTTGTTATTGCTATAGGCCATTACTATTCATTTGCAAGAAATATTAAAATATCATTTAGAAGCAAATATTGAAAAGCATTTTAATTGATAATTTATTATTTGTTTTTATAAGCTGCCTGGCAGAAATGTAGCGCTTTTAATACTTTCCACTAAAGACTAAAATCCTTACTACTACTTGAAAACTCATCATCCTATTTTTATTTTTTTACTTAAGATGTCTCACTGTGTTTCCCAAGCTGCCCTTGACCTCCTTGGCTCAAGTCATCATCTTGTCTTGGCTTTCTAAATAGCTGGGACTATGGTCATGCACTGCTGTGCCAGGCTTAATTTTGCTGAAAGATTTTGAACAATTTTCACATATGGTTGAAGGTAGTGCCTCTACATAGGGGAACAGGATTTAGTCACTGATATTTTTCAGTTTGTAATAGTAGTGAATGAGCAACAACTACTGAAATGCAGTGACTAATTTCAAACTCTGATCCGTGCAAGGGGTAAATTCATTCCCCCATCTGAGTCCTTGCATGCCTGAGCAAGATTTGCAAGGCCCTTTGTAGACCACATACCTCTTTCTCCAGATTCAAAACTATCTTTTCCACATAGGTTCTGTCCAGCATAGTTTCCCACACACAAATTCACTTTATGTCTTTATATCACTGTGCAACTTCTTTTTTTCCTAGAATGCCTACCTTCTTGCATGCCCTCATCTAATTATAAGACGCAGACCTCCAGACTGCAACAAAGTCATGAGGTCTACTAATGCATTTTCTATGCTTTAAGCAAATGAATCATCGAACCTTTTCTGGGTGAACCTACTCACATGTTTCAGGTTTTCCCCTGTAGCAATTTGGGTAGTGTCATGTCTCTCTGCCCATAATGTTATTTGAAGCCCTCTTCACATAACACTATAATTAGTAGTTTACCTGTCAACCACCTTAGGAGATTACATGCACCTTCAGGATGGAGAGTTATAGTCATTCAGCTTTGTGATCCCTTGGACCTTTGCCACAGAGCCTGCCCATAATGAAGGTGCCCAAATGAATGAGTGAATAGCTAATGATTAATGAAAGTTTTTTTTTTTCCAAAAAACCCCCAAGAAACCCTTTTAGTTCCTGTTTAAATTTCCCTGGAATCAGACCTTGAGCTAAGGAATTGCATGTAAAGTTTTTATTTAAAAGGTGATCCCAGAAAGTATTTATAGAGGAGTAAGGAAATGAGATAGGGAAGAGAAAAATGATAATTGAGTGTGTAATAAAAAGCAATTTTGGAGAACTGAGGCTGTTTTACTGAGATCATAGAACATGCCTCAGAATTGTCTCATCCAAGGACTGAGAAAACTCAGATGTGACTCCACCATCTCCCTGCTTTATTAATCTGCTGTTCCAGGAGTGTTAATTCCCTAGTAATCTTGACCTATCTCTGTGAACTGAGCACATTTCTATACCCAGACAAGGCCTCAGGCAGAATGATAGGCACTTGAGGTAGAAATGGGGAGCACAGGTACACCTGAATGGTGAGTGTGACAAGGCACTGACAGTGTCTGCCTGAGTCCTCTGATGGGACTATTCTTTACATTCTGAAGATTTTTAGAGGAATTAGCATTCTAGCTATTGACATACGTAGTAAATGCCAAACTTCTATTGACTGTATACACATTTTCCTGAAAAGCAAACTTCTAACAATCCCAAATCCAGTGAGAGAAAAGTACTTTCAAATTTCATGGTGTTATTTAAAAAAAATCTCTAAAGTAAGAATTGTCAGCAAACTTTTCTTATTTTATTTTCTTTGATTATTTGTACAAGTGGGTATCAGTTAATAATATTAATTTATGAGTACATTGAGTCTTGATCAATGCCATGCCTTCCATCATTTCTATCTATTCCAACCCTCCCATTCTCTCGAGTTACTTGGCTCCATTTGAACATATGTACAGTGAGTACTGTGACTGTATTCAACCACCTTTCCTCTCTCCATTTGTCCCTTCCTCTCCCATTAGGTCCCACCTCCCTCACACAAAACAGGTTTCAGTTTCTTTCTTTTTGAAAAGTGTTGTTGTAAAGGTGATTACAGAGGGTTTACAGTTATATAAGTCTCTTTTTCTCTGAAAAGTTTAACAGTAAAATATTTTGTTTATTCTTTATGGGTTGGGCCATGATCTCTTACAAATATAATTGTGCTGTTATAGCATAAAAGCAGCAACAGATCATGTGCAAATGAATGACTTGGCAATGTTCCAAAAGAACTTTGTTTACAAAAATAGGCAGTAGGCTAGATTTTTGTCTACTAGTAGCCTAGATCTTTGGTAACTTATGTGTGAAAGTACTATACATGCTTTCAAGTAATATTGTCACATCTTTTTTGGCAGTATTGGGGTTTTAACTCAGGGCATTGTTCTTGCTAAACAGGCACTTTACCACCTGAGTCATACTTTCAGCCTTTTTTGCTTTTGTTGTTTTTCAAATAGGATATCACATTGATGCCTTGTCCTATATGGGTTGTGATCCTCCTATTTACACTTTGCACTTAGCTGGAATGATAAGTGTGTGCCACTGCACACAGTTTTTTATTGGTGAAGATAGAATCTCATGAACATTTCCCCTGGGCTTTCAAAATAGGTAAAACTACAATCATGAGCCACCATGACCATATATTTAAAAATATATTACACCATCCTATTTTGTCTTACTCTTTTTTTGCCAGTCATGGGGCCTGAACTCTGGACCTGTGTGCTGTCCCTCAACTGTTCAGCTCAAGGCTAGCGCTCTACCCCTTGAACCACAGTGCCACTTCTGGCCTTTTCTGCTTATGTGGTGCTGAGGAATTGAGCCCAGGGACTCATGCATGCAAGGCAAGCACTCTTCCACTAAGCCACCTTCCCAGCCCTGTCTTAACTCTTTTTAAAATCAGTGCAGGTTAATTGCATAAAGGAAGGTGTTTCATTGTGACATTTCCTTGCCTGCATATAAGATACTTAGGTCATTTTCACTCCCTTTATTTCTTATTCCCTCTCATTCCTCCTTTGAAAAAAAATAATTTTAATGGGTTTATTACGGAATTTTCATATGTGTGCATAAAATGCACACCAATCATATTCAACCCCAATCATCCTTTTCTCCATTTCTGCTGGCCCCCCTAAAATAGTCCCCCTTGAACATTCCTGTCCTGTTTTGTTTTACTTCTTGATACTTCATATGACACTAGACATATATTTGTCTTTCTGAATCTGCCTTATTTCCCTTAATATGATGATCTCCAAGTTCATCCATTTTCCTGAAAATGGAATCATTTAATTTTCTTTTTAAAATTATCTTACATTTGTTAAACAGGTAGGTATTTTATTATAATATTTCTATACGTGTTAACAGTATATTCCAATCAGTCTCTTCCTTGTTTCACTCTCCCTTCCTTCTTTCCCTACTTCCCAAAATAATTTCAACAGGTTTTATTGTTTGATTTTCACAGTTGCAGACAATGTATTATGACTATATTCTTCATTTTGTCTTCATTGTTAGCCCAACCCCCTCCCATCTGTACCCACTCATCAGCAGAGCCTACTTCTCTTCTTTATGGCTGAATAATATCCATTGTATACACATACCACATTTTCTTTGTTCATTTATCACCTGAGTCATTCATTTTATCCTATGATACTTTTTCACTAAATTAAGCTGGCTCTTCTGTCTAATTATCTGTGTGAATTATGCTTTATTTTTCTATACAGGGGCAGCTCATGGACTGTCATCCATTCTCCAAATGCTTCTTTCTTACCATGAGCACCTCAAGCCTTCAGATCGGGAGCTGGTGTGGCAGAGTGTGGACTTCCTCATGGAACAGGAACAGAATTGTAACTGGCCACCTGAGCTTGGCGAAACCATTGAGAGAGAAAACGAGCTGGTCCACTGGTGCCATGGAGCTCCAGGTCTCATGCACATTGTTGTCTGAAAAAGGGCCTTTTTTCTAGTTTAGACAAAGGGAGGTTCCTTACACCATTCTAGGGCATTACTACATAAAATAACAAGACTAAGATGATAACTTACAAGCAAAAATGTCTAGATTTTTTTAAATCTCTGACATTATATGTATATGTATATGTATAGAGAGAGAGAAAGAAGAAGAGGGGAAGGAGGAGGAAGAGGGGGAGGAGGTGGAGGAGGAGGAGGCAGAAAAATATATGTAATCACAATCTTTAAAACCTTGGGAGGGGTAGCTTAGTGAGTGCTTACCATGCGCAAAGCTATGGTTTGATTCTCAGCCCCAAAACAGTTTTCAGAGCTTATTTTAAAAAAAGTAAATGAAGATAGGTCCTGGTGGTGGCTCACACCTGTAATCCTAGCTACTCAGAAGCCTGAGATCTGAAGACTGTGGTTCAAAACCAGCCCAGACGTAGACACTCTTCTCTCCGATTAATCAACAAGAAGCCCTTAGTGGATCTGTAGCAAATGGTACAGTCCTAACCTTGAGCAAAAAAGCTTAAGGACAGTACCCAGGCCCTGAGTTCAAGCCCCAGGAATGGCACAAAAAAAGTAGAAAGAAATGGAGGAAATTAATTTTGATAATATATTACATAACTCAATGGTCAACCAATCTAAAAATTGAAATAGTTCATATTTTTAAATATCCAATGTACACTTTTAAAACCCTGTGTATATTTTACATTTACATAATTCTACAATTCAAACTAGCTACATTTCAAAAGCTTTGTAGCCACATTGAAAGGTGCAGATTGGAAATCTAGTAAATCTTTCGGAGACACTTACTTGGTATGTAGCATAGGCAAATGATAGCTTGTTAAAAATCCCTAATCTCAGTCCTGCCTTGCCTCACTAAATCAGAATCAGCATTTAAATAATAACTTAGGCAATCTGTATGTGCTTTAAGTATGAGGTACAAGCTTTCAACTTTTTTCAACTAATGTTTCCAATAATAGCTAATAAAAAGTCTAGAGAAATGAGAAGCCATCCCCAGTGAACTTCCTGGAATTGAGCCTAGACACTTATCAAACTCCATTACCCACCGGCTTCTCCCTACTCCACCTTTATTTAATCCCATTACACTGCTAATTAAGTCTTTGGAGACTGGCAATTTGAAAGGAGTCAAATTCAAACAAATCAATTAATTTTGGTTAATGTCCAGGGGAGAGACTGAGATATCAAAATAACACAAAATTTTAGATTAGGAGTGGATTTACTTTCAAGGCTATGCATGTTTGAATCATAAGAGTAAAACTTCAGACTGTATTTGATTTCTCTTCATTTTGTTACCTGATTTTTATTGCCTCATTCACCCCCTTTATTTAATGTCATTAAATCTAACAAGAATTATTTTTTTTCTTAGTATAATTTGAGTAGATGTGTAATATAGACCATAGTCTATTGGCATATTTCTCTGACTGCCATATTTACTTGCCGAAAGAGCTTCAAGCTATGGGCTTGCACATTATATGTCCAGGCTAACTACTGCCAATTATACTTCTTTTTTTTTTCTGTCAGTCTTGGGGCTTGAACTCTGGGCTTGGGCGCTGTTCTTGCGCTCTTCAGCTCAAGGTGAGCGCTTTGCCTCTTGAGCCACAGTGCTACTTCCGGTTTTCTAGTGGTTTATTGAAGATCAGAGTCTCACAGACTTTTCTGCCTGGGCTGGCTTTGAACCGTGATCTTCAGATGTCAGCCTCCTGAGTAGCTAGGATTACAGGCGTGAGCCACTAGTGCCCGGCCCATTACTTCTTGTTTTAATCTTTTTTGGGGGGGAAAACATAGAAGTTATTTACCATCCTGGACATTTTATTTTTTTTCTTGTTATACTTGATATTTCCATTTCCCACTCCCTTTCATCATTATCAATTATAGTCTCTGGATATCCTCCAAGCATCCTAGTACTCTTGAATATTGGAAATGTCCCAAATTAAATACAGAATATTTTAGAGAACTCACTGTGCTAGTAAAACTCCCTTAATAGAGAGGGAAGATGATCTACTAAAATGAATGAATGAGCCAGTTAATTGATGTGTGTGTCTTTGATGGGCAGTTAGTCTGTCCTTTCTATATACCAATTACCATCTGTCTGCAAATCATGTACTGTAACAGTTGCAGCACAGCACTCATCATCACATTGGAGGCTCTATTTATTTTCCTTCATCATTTTAATAAGTATTTTGAGAAGATTAACCATATGTTCCAAAGCAAAATCATTCAATCCATGGACTCCCACTACCAAAAGTAAATCAATTTATAAATGGATAAAAAGTGAAATGGGTTCCATCATTTTTGCCAACTCCGATCTCCACCTCAAAGGTTTTGGTCTTCCTTTTATAGAGTGCTACAAAAACAACATCAAGAGTGATTATAAATTGAAGCAGGTCAAAGAAAATCAAGACCTTGCTGAAGGTGACAAGAAATCCCTCCAAAATTCTAAAATAGGAAATAACCTAGAAAAATCATTTCATTTGTCTGAAGAAAAAAAATTAAGAGTAGATTGATGAGCAGCACAGATGGTTTTGGGTGGCAGAGCAATCCTGTGATTAAAAACCTGCCAGAAATAATCCACAGCATTGAACTTCATTAATGCTACCTTATCTCCCCTTTTGTTTCCTATTGACTTATCTTCAGCCTACCTAAGGCAATAGCCTGAGGTATCATTTATGCAATTTAGAAATAGTTCTTGATTTTAGGTTAATAATTCTGGGTTCTAATTGCAGCTCTACCACTTTCCAGCTAAATAACCTTGAGAAAGTCATTCTCTTCTGTGAAATACGCATGTCAAGATGGAGTAGAGCAACTCAATCTTCTTAACACCATAAACCCCTTTGGTACTTGGACCCTTGCTGCTCCTAAGGGAATATCCCAAATGCTTTGCAAATACCCACATTTATAAGGCCTATAGTGGCATAGAGCTTTTTCTCCACTCAGTGCAGTAAAGTATTGCAGGAAAATTCATATGATACCTTCATAGCCTTGATGATTCTGAAATACAGGATGGAAGTCATTTACAAAATCATTAAAATAAATTCTGTGGTTAAAATAACCTCCTGGATGCATCAGGTTACATCATTACTGTGGCAACACTGACATTGCATTTCCTGTACTCTGTGTGAAACACAAGTGTGAGTAGTTTCAAAAAGTCACTTGATAAGGCTCTTGACTTCAGTGACTTTGAATAAAGAACAGCTTTTGAAGCACAGATTGATCACTAAGCTTTGCAATACTTCAGCAAAGTTGCACTTTCCCAAAATGGACCTAGGTGGAGTACACGTTCCAAATCTGGCTGACACAGTTTGCTTGTTTTTTTGTTTGTTTGTTTGTTTTTTGTTTTTTAAACTACATCTTATGGTTTCCAATATTTATTCTCAGACCATCTTTATTAAGTAATCATGCAATTCCTCAGTGGCATTTGGCAAGGCCAAATAAATTTAAAAGTTTTTCAAAGGCCCTTTAGCCTACCATTCTATGATCTAGGCTGCGGGAAGAGGCTGTTTCATTTTGTCCCAGAACCACAGGATCAATAGCTTTTAAGTTGTCCAGGCTAATGGCCTGGTGTAGCAATTACACTGTCTCAGCACTTGTTCTCTCCACATCTCTCAATTTACTCCAATTATGGGGCCTTGCTGGGATGAGAAATTAGGCATCTATATCTATATCAGAGATATAGATATGTTTACACATATCTATACATATGCATATATACATATGTGTATACATACATACATACGTACATATACATACACACACATATGGAGGAGCCCTTTGGCATGGCCAAACACCATACCACAGGGAAGGGGAACAGAATAAATAAATAAGATACAATTCCTCCCTTTGGGGGCATTATACTAGAGGAGGCAGATATGGAAATAGATTATTTTAATGTTATTTTGTAGAAGTACAACAATTTGTATAGGGAGTGGTGGAAGCCCAGAGGAGAGATTTCTGGTGCTGATTCCAAGTTCAGTGAAGGTGATGCCTGGGGTAAGTTGGGCCAAGAAAGATAGGAATCTTTTTCTAGGAGAAGTGAACAACGGGAGCATTTAGAAGCATGAAAGCACTGTGGGCGGTAAAGTTTTACTCAAGTAAAATGCTTCAGTCAGGGCATGAAAGAGAAGAGTGAGAGAACAAAGCAGGTGCTGGATCACAAAGGACTTTCTGTTTCATACTAGGGCACCTAGGTGAGAGAGCAATTTAGCCATTCCTTGCTTGGAACACCTCCCTTTTCAACACACTCTATGCTGGGTGTCTGAAAGCAGAGCCTGCTATCAGGTGGACCACATAAGGCCACAGAAAAGTAGGATATGGAAAAGGAGGAAAACCAAAGATTATGGCCTGCCTGGAGCATAGTTTTGTCTCAACTCTGCATAGACATTAAGTGACATAGATTATACACATGAACAAAAGAAACAGTACAAAAACCACCCCAGTATTCTGTCTTGAGGCAAGCAAGCCTCCTTTTGCAGTCCTGTATGGCTAAAACTTGCCGAGGAGTGGGTGCACAATATAATCTTTCATCTGACTGTGGGGGAAATCTCTCATGAAAGTAGCATCTGTAAGTTCTATTTAGCAATCAGTCAACTTTTACAGGAATTGAGAGAGATGCCTCTGATGGTAAAGTAAAGGATATCTGATCAGGGCACCAACAACATCTGGAACACCTAGCTAATTCCTCTTCATCTTCCACTATTCAAGTTAGATGGTGACAATCTTTCTTTCTAGTAGGCCTTTCATACCACCAGCTATTGTGCAGGGACTGACCTATGTCCTCTCATGACATCTGTATCACACATAGCCTAATTATTTAATACCTCTAGTTATGCACTATTTAGATTCATGAAGGTAGGAGTTTTTTTCTTAGAGATCTGTGGATACTGTGAATGAATGAGAATTGAAGTAAGTTCAATTTTCTTAGAGTCATCTTTTAATTTGTGAAAGTTTTTGTTCCTAAAACTAAAAGAAAGCAATAATAGAGATACAATTTGTCAGTCAGTGCTTAACTGGAAAGCATTGTTTTCACAAAGAGCTTGTTGTGTAAGTATTAATCACAGGGAATGTTAATGGGTGTAGTTTGAGAGGATGAAGTCATAGGTCTTATATGAATATAAATGTCAACAATTCTACTTAGCTCATTAAATGATGGGAGAACCAAAAGGTACTAAAACTGATTCTGAAGTATATGGGAAGAGCAGACATGTCTATAGGTGATTGCAAATGCAGAAATGGATTTTCTTCATAGATGAAAACAGTTCTCCCACAGAGGTAGGAAGAACTCAAGACATCCATACCAAGAATGAAAGCCTCTAGGACCAGGAATTATTTACATTACTTTTGGTTTTCAACAAAGGAATTTCTATTTCTATCAAGACATGAAATGGGTTAGTCAAAGCAATGAAAGGAAGAGAGGATCTTGGTGGATGAGCTATGGTGGATGAGATACTTATCTCATGTTTCTTTTTTCCCATTTCTTATATAATTTTTTGGGCCTCAGTGTTAGGCAAGTTTTCTACTACTGAGTTACATTCTCAATCCTTTCCCTGTTTTGCTTTTTTTTAAGTTTAGGAGGAAACTAGGCAATGTAGGAGGAAGAATGATCTTGCTTTACTAACCTCCTTTCTAATTATGAAGTTAGAATTTAGGGGAAATCACTTCTATTAATCAATATTGATTCCTTTGTCTCTGTTCCTGTCTTTGTAATGATACAACCTTTGTTGACAAGTTTTAAAGGAACATTTCTTACCTTGGAACAATGGAGGATTGACTTTACAGCTGGAAAAGTCTTGGTGAGGTCATTTGGGATCATTATAGTTCTTGAAAAGCTCTTACAAAAGGGTATATTGTTATAAGCACTTAAGCTTTACAATTTGTGGGTGAATGAGCAAGCTGTATAAATAGTTAATCCTTCCAAGTAGCCACATGTGCATACTGCTTACTAGAGTATATGCATTATTAAATATTAACCCATTTGTAAATTAAATTATGGATTTTATTAGTCCATGTACTTCAATTAAAATGTTTTGTCTCTAGCATCCAACCTTATGATGCAATTAAAATGACTGAAACTAAATTCCACAGGGGAAAGAAGACTTCTTTGCAGAACATTCTACAGTCTTGCTGTTCAAAATGTGTTCCTGTCTCTGGGATGGGAAAAAAAAACCCACTTTTTAGGAATGTAGTATTTACATCTGAGGATGGAAACCCATGGTAGAACACTTCCCTAGAAGAAGTGAGGTCTTGAGCTCCATCCTAGATACCACAAAATATGACTTTTAAAAATGAAGTATCTAGACCTAACACCTAAATATCTAGAGCAATATCTAGAGCTAACATAGTAGAATCTGGGTGATTTCTCCTGAGGCTTTTTACAGTATGAGAAGCTTTAGAGTATTAAGCTCTGAAACTCACTTCCACTGCCTTTGATGTTTTCACAGGAATTGCTTATCTGTTTGCTAAAGCTTATCTGGTTTCCAAGAAACCACAGTACCTGGACACATGTATCCGGTGTGGGGAGCTCACATGGCAGAAGGGGCTGCTGAAGAAGGGGCCAGGGATTTGTCACGGTGTAGCTGGCAGTGCCTATGTCTTCCTGCTGCTGTATCGGCTCACAGGAAACTCAAAATACATCTACAGAGCCCAAAGGTCAGTCATTCTTCTCTCTCTCTCTCTCTCTCTCTCTCTCTCTCTCACACACACACACACACATATTCACATATATATATTTTTTTATTTCAATTGAACTAATTTCTTGAATAGGTAATATACTTGCGTGTTTTAAAAAGCAAAAAAAGAACATCAACAGTGCCCTACAACTATTTAATTAACTTCCCTGGAGATATTGTCACCAGTTTCTTGGTTATCTTCCTTAGGCTATTCTATGTACATACAAGCAAATTGCAGTATATGTATGTGTGTGTGTGTGTGTGTGTGTGTGTGTGTGTGTGTGTGTGTGTGTGTGTGTGTGTGTGTGTGTATAATTTTGTCTCTTTTTTTTGATAGTCATAGGGCTTGAACTTGGGGTCTGGGTGATATCCCTGAGCTCTTCTGTTCACGACTAGTGCTCTACCACTTTGAGCCACAGCACCACTTACAAAATGTTGTCTTCTTTTTAAATACAAAATGATCTGCTTTTGTGTTAATGAGGAATCGACCCCAGGACCTCAAGCATGCAAGGCAAGAACCCTACCACTGAGCTACCCTCCCAGCCCCCATTTTTGTTTTTAATAAAATTGAAATTAAAAATTAGAAAACCTTCCTTCTGATTATTTCCAGATGAATATAACTTTCCCACATATGTGGGTATACCTGGAAGGCAGATTGCTAGCAGTAGAAGTGTTAGGTTGCCAGAGGATTTATATATTTGTTATTTTGTCAATTAACACTAAATTGGCTGCATTAGTTTATTCTGTGGAATCCTGACAAAGAACATTAGCTATATAGCAGTCACCATTGTTTTTAATAGCAACAACCTTTTACTGGTAAGAGTAAACTAGTCCAGGAAGACTAAGAATGCAGTATAAATAATCTGGTAGGAAGAACAAGAGATTGCTTCCCTGAATGCCAAGTAGCATGAAGCTGGCAATCCCTTTGAGGGGATATGGAAGCTACCCATGTCTGTAAGGTGTATTTGTTTTCTGTGCTGCATTGAAGTCCTCTAAGCCCTGTGATCTAATTCCCTTGTATCTAAGCTGTCACCTGGCAGAAGCTAAAGAATATCCCCTGCAACTGTTGTGAGCATTCCCATAGAAGGAATGAGATCTTGATATACATCAAGATTATCATATTATCTGTGTAACCTTTAATTAATGTGTTCTGGGCTTCAATTTCCTCATACATACATGAGGAAAATAGAGGCTATTGGGTAACTTGAGTGAGTTAATATAAAAAGAACTTAAAACACATGCTGGACATATTGTAACTTCAATGTAAGTGTTCAGTGTTATTACAGTTGTACATTTGACCTATCATTCAAAACTTCTCCCTATGTAAGTGCAAGTTCATATGTGTGTATGGGTTTGAAATAGTAAGCACAGACTCTGCCAAACTAACCCCAGCCAATGTAGATTTTAATAGGCACCTACTATTATGTAATGTATAACAGTACTATATGCACTGCTTTTAGCTTACAATTTTGAATGAGAAAATTTTGGTCTGTCAGTCCTGGGACTGGAACTCAGGGTCTGAGTGCTGTCCTTGAGCTGTTTGGCTCAAGGCTAGTTCTCTATCACTTGAACCACAGCTCCACTGCCTCCATACATATATAAATATATACATACATATATATGTATATACATACATATAATCATGTATATCTATCTATATATATTTATATTTTAGGCCTGACATCCACATATGAAAGGAAACATGACCTTTGTCCTTCTGGACCTGGCTTACTTCAATTAATATAATGCTTTCCCTCCATACAATTTCCTGCAAACAACATAATTTCATTTTCTATATGGCTAAATCATACACCTTTGAATATAAGTACCACATTTACTTTATCCATTAGTTGTAAGTACCACATTTACTTTATCCATTAGGCATCTGTGCTGATTCTATAGCTCAGTTATTGTGGATAGTGCTGCAATTAACAAAGGTGTGCTAGCGCCTCTATTATATCCTCACTTAAATTCTTTTGGATATATGCCCAAAAGTGGTATCACTATTTTTCATTTTTCAAGGAGCTGCCATACTGATTGCTGAAGTGATTGTACACATTTACAATCTCACTGGTAACACAGAAGTGTTCCTTTGCCTCCCGCATCCTTGACAACATTTGTGTGTTTTATGTTGCCCATTCTGTTTGTAGTAGAATAAAAATCTCAATGTCTTCCTATTTTTAAAATAAGGATTTGCTTTTTTTCCTGGAGCCTGAATGAAGCTCAATCTTCCTTTTTTAAACTTCTCCCAGTAAGTAGGCTGAGAGAATATAACTTTCACAAACTCAGTCTCGGGTAGTTAGGATGACAGCTCAACTGTGCTTAAACCATTGTTTGAGATGGAGTCTGGCAAACATCTTGACTGGGTTGCTCTTGCAATACAAGTCTCTCAATATCCCGCTTCTTAGTATAGCTCTGTAAAATTTTTAATTTCCCATATCTGTGGTTCTATTCGTAGTGCTTTTCCTTCTTTATAAGACAAATAACAGTACACAGGTATGATATGGAAGGAAACTGCTACTCATAAATGTTGCCGGTATTATTCTGAATTACTACACACATTCTTTAGAAATTATATTAGAAAGCACAAAAATGCTTATTTGATAATTTAATGAAAAACACAGGAAACCAAGTCATATATGTTTCAATAATATGACAAAATTAATCAATGCTTAGCAAGAAAATGACAGAAATAGAAACAAAATTAACTTCTGGTTTCTTTTTCAATGTGGTAGAATGTTTTTCTGGTTTATAAGTGTTCTGCTATAGTATGTTTATGTAAAAAATAGTATGTTCCATTTACATTATACTTTCTGTATGTTCAGAGCCAAACATATACATTAAAAAAAATCTTTTTAGTGGAAGTGGTGCTGTGGCTCAAACGGTAGAGCACTTGCCTTGAGCTGAAGAGCTGAGGGACAGCTCCCAAGCACAGAGTTCAAGCCCCACGACCAAAAAAAAAATCTTTTTAGTTAATTTTATGCACTTTTTTTGGTTGGTAGTGGGACTTGAACTCGGCTTGGGCACTGTCCCTGAGCTCTTCAGCTCAAGACGAGCACTCTACCACATGAGCCACAGCACCACTTCCAGTCTTCTGGTGGTTAATTGGAGATAAGAGTCTCACAGACTTTCCTGCCCGGGCTGGCTTTGAACTTTGATCTTCAGATCTCAGCCTCCTTGTAGCTAGGAGCCACCGACACCCAGCTAATTTTATACACTTTTGCAATGTCAACATCTTAGGGTTAAATTGTGTAATGTGCCAAAGGTTATATTACATGCAATTATCAAATTTGGCTATATTAATTCTAAAGCTCTTTCTACAGTGCTAGAAGGTTTTAGTGTGGTGTTGAAGAACATGCTTTCAAAAAGATTATATTTCAAACTGATATGTATAATTTTCTTAAATTCTCGATGTAGACAATAAGTCACAAAATTATTAGTAGTCACAATGACTCTGCAACTGAAGTAATAGATATTCTCATATTAAACTACTCAAGTTGCCGATATTGTAAACTATATTATATTTTCATTTGTACTTAGAAATGTAAGCAATTATTTAAAAACTCATGACTAGTGTTAGTGAAGAATATTACTATATATTATTTTAATTATAATATTTAGTTTCAAAAGAGAGAGAGAGAGAGGACAAGAGCAAGAGAGAGACAGAAAGAAAATGAGAAAGCAATATAATCAGGCTGTATATGACAAGCCTACAGCCAGTAGAATACTCAATGGTGAAAAGTTAAAGCCATTTCCTCTAAAATCAGGAATGAGACAAGACTGTCCACTCTCTCCACTCCTTTTCAATATGGTATTAGAATTCCTAGGTAGAGCAATAAGGCAAGAGGGAAACATAAAGGGGATCCAAATAGGAAAAGAAGAAGTAAAACTCTTCCTCTTTGCAGATGGCACTATCCTATACATAGAGAACCCCATAGACTCCACCACCAAGTTACTTGAGCTGATCCAAAACTTTGGCAAAATAGCAGGGTATAAAATCAATCCACAAAAATCAGTAGCTTTCCTCTACTCCAACAATGAGAAGAGAGAGGCTGATTAGGAAAACAACTCCATTTGCAATATCCTCAAAAAAAAAAAATACCTAGGAATCAACTTACCAAAGGAGTGAAAGACCTCTACAATGAAAACTTCAAAAATCTGAAAAAGGAAATTAAAGCAGACCTCAGGAGGTGGAATAACCTTCCATGTTCCTGGATTGGGAAGATTAACATTGTGAAAATGGCAATACTGCCAAAGGCCATATACAAATTCAATGCAATACCCATCAATATCCCAACTTCTTTCTTCAATGAAATAGAAGCAACCCAAAAATTCATATGAAACAACAAAAGACCCTGAATAGCAAAAACAATTCTTGCAGGAAGAACAGTGCTGGAGGAATTTCAATACCCAACCTCAAACTCTATTACAAAGCCATAATAATCAAAACAGCTTGGTACTGGCACAAAAACAGGCCTGAGGACCAATGGAATAGATTTGAAGACTCAGAAATGAACCTGCAGACCTATGGCTACCTAATCTTTGACAAGGGAGCCAAAAAAAAAATAGGATGGAAGAAAGATAGCCTCTTCAATAAATGGTACTGGCAGAATTGGCTAGGCACATGTAGAAACCTAAAATTGGATCTCTATATATCACCCTGCACCAGAATCAACTCCAAATGGGTCAAAGACCTCGAGTTAAAAGCAGATACCTTGAAAATATTACAAGAAAAAATAAGAGAAACACTAGGGCTCCTTGGCACAGGTAAAAACTTTCTTAATAAGAAAGAATGAATTTAACTGTGGTATATAGTTGATTTCCTTTGGGATTCTATGTATTTTCTTTTTTTGCATTTGAAAACATTTTTGAGGAGTCCAGACTGTCAAATGATCTATAGGACTAAAAAGATCCATCAGAAGCTATTCCATAATGCTGACTTCATTGGATACTTAAAATTTTTGAATTAATTCTAAAGATGCCGCATTCTTCTCATGTTTAAAATGTAAAATTGTG
Source organism: Dipodomys merriami (assembly GCF_024711535.1). Classification (NCBI taxonomy): domain Eukaryota; kingdom Metazoa; phylum Chordata; class Mammalia; order Rodentia; family Heteromyidae; genus Dipodomys; species Dipodomys merriami. The sequence goes on along the minus strand of NW_027204492.1, from coordinate 95,704,977 downwards.
TTTCAATTATTACATTTTTTTGAGAAAGCAGTTGATAGAGAGATTTTACCAAACAGAATTGCAATCTGTTTCCCGTTGATTTATTTTAAGCTGTCACCAACAATTCTAAGAGCTTGAAAAAGATAAAAATAAGTAATTATTTCATAGGACACCCTACCCCCTGTGTCAAAGCAGTAGTCTAAATTAGCATCAGTATCACTGTTCAGGCTTCAGCAAGCTGTGTCTTCTAGCCTCTGAATTATTTTTGATGTTAATGAGAGTGAGTAGTGTAAGTCAGTAAAGGTAAAATTGCATCAGTTAACAGCATACCAAAAGCCGTAGACTACTATAAAAATGTTATAAATAATCTGAATAGCATGTGTGGCAAATAAAGGTAAAAGACAAAAGGTCTAGCACAACAAATCAAAGAAAGGTTGGACAAATGGGATTGCATACGGTTGCAGAGCTTCTGCAGGGCAAATGACATAGCTAGCAAGATCAATAGAAAGCCCACCGATTGGGAGAAGATCTTTACTAGCCATAAACGGACAAGGGTCTCATATCTAAAATATACTTGGAACTCAAAAAATTAAACCACCCAACAACAAATCCTCAAAGAAACAACTGCCCAATAAATAAGTGGGCGAAAGACTTAAAGAGAAGCTTCTCTGAAGAAGAAAGAAGGATGGCCAATAGACACATGAAGAAATGTTCAACATCCCTAGCCATAAAAGAAATGCAAATCAAAACAACATTGAGATATCACCTCACTCCAGTTAGAACAGCAAAAATCAAGAACTCTAACAACAACAGATGCTGGAGGGGATGTGGACAGAAAGGAACCTTACTTCATTGTTGGTGGGAATGTAAACTTGTTCAACCACTTTGGAAAGCAGTATGGAGGTTCCTCAAAAGACTTCACATAGATCTCCCCTATGATCCAGCAATCCCACTTTTGGGCATTTACCCAAATGTTTACAAACAAGACCACACTAAAGCTACCAGCACAACTATGTTTATTGCAGCATTATTTACCATAGCTAAGATATGGAACCAACCCAGATGCCCCTCAGTAGATGAATGGATCAAGAAAATGTGGTATATATACACAATGGAATTCTATGCCTCCATCAGAAAGAATGACATTTCCCCATTTGTTAGGAAATGGAAAGGCTTGGAAAAAATTATATTAAGTGAAGTAAGCCAGGCCCAAAGAAGCATAGGTCCCATGGTTTCCCTTATTTGCAATATCTAGTATAGGTATGAGTCAAGCAGAAAAGGTCAGATAATGTGATGTTAGGAAAATGAACCCTTAAATATGTATTTTAATGTTTTCGTTTCTTTCATGCATATGTTTCTAACGCATTTATAAGATTATTTCTTTGTTGCTTTGTATGTCCCTCCCCCACAGTGTAACCCCCGCTTTCACTATATTTGATGTCAGTATAACATGTGGAGGAGATGGGGGCAAACAAGTCGTTTAAGGATTCAGGTGGACCTGTTGCAACAATGAGAAGTACAAAATGTCATGTCAAAACCAGCTTTACAATGTCGGAGGGGGGGGAGGGGAGTATAATTGGGTGGGGGGAGGGGGGAGGCTGGGAAGGGAGGTGAAGGGTAAACAAAGGAGGAGGCTGCAATGCTTGGTAAGAAATGTATGCATTATCCTGCCCATGTAATTGTAGCCCCTCTGTACAGTATGTTCTCAAATAAAATAAAATAATAATAATAAAAAAGACAAAAGGTCTTTCATAGAGAACTTAGAAGTCAATGAGCTTTGTTAGAGTAGATATCTTTAAAATAATCTATCTTGTACCTAAGTTTGCTGTTTGATATCATTATAAAAGATTGTTTGCTTTTCCCATTCATCTTATTTCTTTGTTTGTCCAAAGCAGTTTGAGTGAAATCTTGTCCATCTATTTTCTTGGTTGCTGTCCTTTGTCACATAGTTAGTTCAGAAGTAATATGCCTGCAAAAACACAGCATATTTACTTTTTAAAAAAGGAATCATGATATATCAGTTTACTTCTATTCAAGATAAATAAAAGTAGGACAAGGTCTTTTTCACTCTTAGTTACGAGACAGTGGAAAGAACGAAATCCTCAGAAAATAGCAAAGTTCCTTTTCTCTCTCCTTCCATCCCTAATATCTCTCACAACCCATCTCCCCAATCCTTCCCTCATCTCTTTCTCTCTTCCTCTCTGCCTCCCTCTTGCCTCCCCCCCCCTCATTCTTTCCATGAAGCCCAGGATAGACTCAAACTAACTGTGTAATGTCATCCAGACAGGACATAAATGTTTGGTTCTCCTACCTTAGCCTCCCTAGTGCTGAGATTGCAGTCATGTGTCTGTAATATATCTGGCACATGAAAATACTTGCTTTGCTGACTCTGAAAAGTACTTGGATTTGCTTGCCAACAAAATTTATTGTAAAACATACTCAGTTAAATAGGGGATGTTGTTTTCTTTTCTTTGAAAAAATGATGTTAAAATGTTTACTTAGTGGAGAGAAAGAAGCAACTGAAGGCAAGTAATATGGAAATACACATGTTAAAAACTGCTCGTTTTTTCTTCTTCTTCAGGTTTGCTCAATTCTTATTTACCGAGGAATTCAAAGCTGGTTCACGGGTCCTTGAAAGCATATACAGCTTGTATGAAGGCTTCTCCGGGACGGTGTGCTTTCTGATTGATCTGCTGCAGCCCAATCAGGCTGAATTTCCTCTGTTCAGTGTCTTTGTTTAAAAGGTTCCATCCTCCATTTGTGGCCCTGAGATTTCCTGAGCCCCCATTAGGCAGTTTCCAAATAAGACACATCCAATGGTATCATAACCATGAGCCTTAACATTGCCACCAGAAGGATAGGAACAGGCAAGTAAAGGCAGTATGATACCATGCTGGAGGGAGAACCGGCAAAATAAAGACACCACAACTCATGTGAAAACTAAAAATTTAATATTTCAAGGGGTAGACATAAAACCAGATCTCAGAGGGAAAGGAAAAGAAATGATCTGTTTTTCAGTTAATGGTGTAGAAAGCAAAACTGAAATGGGGACAATAGCAATAAAATGGTAATATCTTCATAATAGGAGAGTGAATTTTACTATCGGTGGTTGCCCTCCACCCCTAAATTCAAGCATAAAGACAATCAGAAACTAAAGTACATTTGCCCACTATAAACTGTTAGCAGGGATGAACTGTCAGGATGAAGGACACAAAGGAAACCCTTGGTTGTCCTAGGCCTTTGCTTATTAAAATTCATGATTTTTACTGAATGGGGATATTTGCAGATGCATTTATTTTTTATCATTACCCTGAGCACTTTAAAGACACCATAACTTTATTTAAACACCAAAATTGGAAACTTCCTTGGGCCTTAGAATATCTCTTTTCCTAATTTATTTTTCTCCTAAAGCTCAATTAGAATAGTACATTTCAGGGTGGGTGGGGATATGGCTCAGTGGTAGGCTGTGTGCCTAGTATGCACCAGGCCCTGGGCTCCTTCCTCAGCACTAAAAATATAGTAGTTGAGCAAATACTCTAGCATGTGTTACTGTCAAGTGTTTTTCTCAATTTGAAGTGTGATCTGTATATTGTCTATGCTAGCAATTTAAAAAATACCTTTATATATGTAATATCTATAAGCTTTTAGTGAAACTGTAAAATAAGCTCTTGGTGAAAATTACTCATCTCAAAGATCAGGGTAATCACTACAAAGATATGTCATTTCTTGTCATTGGTGAGTACTGTGTCACTTGGGATAGACAGTCACTGGCCCAGAAAAGCACCAGTAATTGAGGAAAGCATTATCGATTAATTTTATACTATTAGATTAAGAGATGAGTAAACTTCCAGGATGGTCAGTATACCTTCCAAGACACAGGGTCTTCTAGAAATTGCCTATAATATCCATTGAGCCATTATCATACCACATTGAATTCTGCTGTAAACACATAGAAGTTGTAAAAGGCCTCAGAAAACAGTGGACTGGAGAACAAGTATAGGTGCATCTGTCATCTAGAATACATACAACATGAATTTTCCCCTTTCCTAGAGTTTAATCACTGACAACTTCATATATCACGTGACAGGAAGCTGTACTGTATGAGACTTAATCATTAGGTATTTTGGCTATATGCATACACCTGTACCTATGTATATGCTACATCTATCCTCATAGAAACGGAAGTATTTCTTTTTTAGTTCAGTAGTGCCTAATTTGATTTGGTAAGAATTCAGGAAATACTGTTATCTAAAATCATTTGTATGTATGTTGATGTGTGTGGGTGCATACACCAGTAGGTTTATGTGGGTTTGTATATGTGAATTTGTGTTCCTGAGTACTTTTTGAGGAAGAGGACCTCTACTATTTCTAAGATATTCAGAGTCTTACCAAAGAAAGGTAAGAATGATCTTAGTATATTTTATGACTCTATATGTTTTCGCTGATCAAGACAAAACAGCACAGAATGATTTGGGAAATCATGCACCTTTTGACTTATTGCTCCATTTACTCAGCCTCATGATACAAGCATAAAAATTGGCTTCAGTTGTTCATCTGTGAAAATACTCAGCTTGGGGCAGTACTGCATGAATAGAAGCTTTCTGATGCCCCCCAAAGTTGGGTTCTAGAAATATTTTTCTGAACAGGCAAGTGCCTGCCAAGTGGAAGGCTTAAGGCAAGATGTCTACACAGTGGTCTCCTTTTTAAATGAGAGTGATGCCTACTTTTCATCATCTCAGTTTAAATTTATTTCTCATGGCCCCTGTATGCAGAGAATAATAACCATTCAATATAAGGACATATTAAAGGAATACCTGCTAATTTTCGTCATTCAGCAACACTAGAAGTTATGTTGGGTAATTGCTATGTAGATGCATGTTTAGGAAGGGACAGAACAATGACTCAAACCAAAGTCAAACTCAAAGTTTCATTTTTCAGCTTTACATAATCAGTATTCTACGTTATAATCTGGAAAAGAGGGACAGTAAAAAACAAATTACCCCTTTCTTCAAAGTTTGTTTCAATTTTCTGATCCTTCCTCCATTTATACTAGAGAGCAAAAACTTAAAGGCTGAAGAATTGAGATGTCAGCTCATTATATCAGCTCCATTTCTAGCAACTGTAGAAAACTAGACATCTTTCTTGCCTACCTTTGAAGATTTAGTAATAACATTGTGCTAATCATTGTGAACAGTTAACACTTTTGGGGTCTCCAATCCAAGCAAAGTCCATGCAACAGCAGGGAGATAGCATTTCACTTCGATAGCAGGAATTATGTTTCATGAATACAATTACATAATTTTTCTTCCACACATTCCTACATTCTTTCACTTATTTTATTCAACCTCATTTCAGTCACCTGTTTCTGCCTCTTTTTATCCTCTTAGAAGGAGAACAGATGCTTTTCAGCATTTATTTCTATATACTTATTAGGTAATTTACTATGTTGTTAAGATAATAGTATTCATTTACTGATAACTCAGAAAAATAGTCATTTGCTTGCTCTGAACTGAATCATATTTCTTCCAATGGCAACCTACTTCTGTAACTTCCTTTGACATATTAAGATTTTAATCAAATATGGTTTTAATTTCTGTAGGGAACCTAAGTAATTTCAGTAAAACAAATATGAGATTGTGATTCAAAACCATGTTAAGAAAACACACAGCTGTGGGTGTATCTCAGTATTAGTGAATCTAGCCTACCATGAGTATAGACCTAACTTCCATCCCTAGCACTTCATAAAAAGGAAGGAAATACATAGAAAAAGGTCAAAGAGCCCTGTGTTGGAGATTTCAAAGCCTTTGTCTTCTATGGACTACTAGACCATAATAATCACCCTGTCAGCTTCACAAGGTTGTCATGGGGATTATTGACGACAAAATGGATAGACAATCACGCTCACTTATGACTTTCCAAAAACAATTCAGCCAAATGGATCTGTATATGTGGATGCAGTTTTTGAAGTATGAATGACTACATAGATAAGAACCAATTGTATGTTTTTTATATTTTACCACCAGTCCCGACTATAATATCTGTGCCTCAAAAAGTCTGATTTACCAGGGTTCACTATTACTAAGTAGGGGTAGACTGTTATTGTCTGGAAGTTATTTTTTAATGCAAATATTTGTTTATCTTGCTAAAACCCAATAGATTTTATGGTACCAACACCTGGAGAAAAGGGGAAGGAAGTTCAGATCTACAGAGCAAAATGAACTGGAAAATAGAGTAATTTTGAAGTGAGTTTGATCTGCACTTTTTAGTTCAGGCCTCAGAGCTATGTGACATATAAGAATAGAAATGTCTTCTAATGGATTTGATGCCTTCCTTTGGGGACTTGAGTTATTTTTTTCAACATTGTCTCAAATTAATATTTAAAAAGACTAAGCCTCAAATTTGCCAAAGTCATGTAATCTTGGTTTAGACTTGGTAAAAGAAAAGAAATGAAAACTCAGGCAAAGGAGTGGACAGAGGAAGCTTGTCAAAGCTCAGCATCTTAAATTGAGGTGTGGATGCACATTTAATAGAGCTAAGAACCAGTATGGTCTTACCTGTGGGTTTTATTACTTCCTGGAACCTCTAATCCTGAACTAGCTCTATTCAGCAACTCTTCACTTCCTTCTCTTTAAATAGCACATTCTGATGTTTGGGTTTTTTTTTTCCTTTGTATGTTTAAACAAGTGACTTCCACTCTTCTGGAAGAGCAGGTTTTTCTCCTTATCTCCTCTGTCCACACTGGTTCTTAGCTATGACTCTATATGGCTACATTCCCCTCAGAACACAAAGGCTGACCTGAAGGTCGGCAATAGCAGAAGTGGGTCTGTTATCTAGCTGGATCACAAGTCCAGGACGGTTGGCCACTGGTGTTCCTGCATGTAAGAATGAGATGGTGGCTGCATTGATCCTTACTTCCTCATCATATTTTTACTGTCATCAAAAGAAGAAAAGAAAAGTGAAGTTGATTTTAAATTAAATATTTGGGCTTTGTCCATGAGTATAAACTTTATACTTTATGTACAGACTCTATTTCTTTAGTTGAAATTGTTAATGAGTTGAAGCCAAATGAATAATGCCTTTAGGATATGAACAAACATTTGTTTTATTTTCTTAAGTTATTGACATTTTCAATTTCGCCTAGATTCCTTAACAAATGGCAAAGTCCCTTAGTTAAGGAACTCCCTGTGTCTTATGCCTGAAATTGAAAAAAACAATTGTAACAAAAACCAAATCTGACTTATTTTTGTTCTTGGCTGAGATGGGAGTTGGCAGGTGAATTGTACAGATTAAAAAAGAATGAAGAGTTCGCTTTTCAATATTTTTATTTTGAGTTGAAACATTTGTTTGTATTGAGGGAGTACACTATACAACAGGAAGTGATCAAATCAGGGTAATTCGCATATCCATCTCAAACAGTGCCATATCTATGTGCTAGAAAACATTTCTGCATTCTAGTTATTTTTAAATAGATCATAAATTATTTTAAACCATAGTGACCTTTCTGTAGTATAGAACACTGAAACTAACTTCCTCTGTTTATCCTCTCATTCCTTGCCTTTCTCTTCCCTGAAGAATGCAGAGGTAGAAAGAGAAAGAGAAAGCAAAAGATGTGTAAAAGCTTTACTGTCCAGGATTGTGAAAACAGTTTGCAAGTACTTCCTGTATGCTTCCTACTTGTTTCCTTTTCAGTTTCTGTAGAAAATAGTGTGTGTGTGTGTGTGTGTGTGTGTGTGTGTGTGTGTGTGAGAGAGAGAGAGAGAGAGAGAGAGAGAGAGAGAGAGAGAGAGAGAGAGAGAGAGAGAGAGAGCGAGAGAGAGAGAGAGAGAGAGAGAGAGAGAGAGAGAGAGAGAGATGTGTGTATAAGCAGTACAGGGAAAAAGAGGCTGACTTAAGGAGAGTGTCATATGAAATAAAAAACCCAGTGTTTAACTTTGGGGAATGTACCTGAGTGAACAGGTATGTTCAAGCATGAATCCATTAATGGATAGGTGTTAACTGTATGATAACTGCTTTCTAACAGATTAGCATATAATTTATGAAGGTACTTCAAGTTTTCTGTCTTAAGCTTTCTTTTTTATTATCACTTCTGCCAAGTTAAAGCCATTAGTAATCATGTATAGAAGATAAAAGTCAGGGGTCTCACAAGCATAGAAGCAATGTTTGATAGAACCGTATTGTGAGCCATAAACGTGAACCACAAATGTAATTTTATAGCTTCTAGTAGCTGAATTGAAAAAGCATAAAGGGTGGAATTAATAGAGTTGAGTGAACCCAGTATACCCAAAATGTCATCATTTCAGTTTGCAATCACTATAAATATTGAGACACTTTTCCTTTTTGTCTGTAAACCTTCGAATTCCAGTGTATATTCTATAGCTTAGATATATTTGAGTGTACAGGAGCTACATGTAGGTCGACTAGTGGATTGGAAAGGGCAGAGCTGTCATCACATTCTTCTTCCCAGTCTGGATAAGATCTTCCTACAGCTTCTATCATTTTTATTATTCTGAAAGAAAATGGAAACAGAACACTCCAGGTTATATGAGTATGCAATATTTCCCAGCTGCAGCACAGTAGTACCAAACTCTGCCCTGTGAGAAAACAGATTCTATGATTATATAAGTTAGTATAATTCTGTTCTTTACCCTCTTATGAAGATTACATTACAGACTCTGAGTAAACTCAACTCCAGTGAAGAACTCTGAATTACTGAGTTCTGCATCTATAAGAATTCTAAAAATGTACCTAGATGTTTCTAGGTGAGAACATTTTTGTTTTCTTTTTACTCTCTTTACTCTTTTAGGAATTCATTTCTACTTAGCTTTGTATTTGGATCATCCAAAATTCACAATTATCTTTTGTTTTAGAGCAACCTCTTACTGAGTTAAAATCAGCAGATAGTTTTAAGTTTTACACATAGACAAATATCTTCAGAAAGGTCCCAAATATGCACCTTCTTCTTACAGTTTCAGAAATGATGACTGGTCAGGTTTGGGGACATTGTTCAAGAAGTAGAGTTTCTGATGTCTATCAAGTGCTTAGTTCAAACTCCAGTAACATCAACCCACAAAAATCAAAGACTATTGCCTCCAGAGCCTGCAGTATATTTAGGGCTGAAGGCATGGCTAAAGGGGTAGAACACCAGCCTAACAAGTGTCAGGCCCTGAGTTCAACCCTCCCCCCACCAAAAAAATATCAACACTCTAAAATGATGATGGAAGAAATATCTGAATGTGTAGATGTGTAAACACAGAATTCATACATGTAGAGTAATATCATTCTAATGATGCTTTGTTTTTATATTCTATGTGTGGTGTTATGCTTTAACTTGTATTCTTCTTGCATTGCGTGTGAAGTAGCTGTGACATAGCAATCTGTTTAAAGCAGCAATACTTTATATTTGTCTTCTGTCAATCTTTAGCAAATGATCTTTTGGCACTATGGTTTCAATGGGGCCTATAGTATTGTTCCTGCAAGTATTGTTTTACAATCTGTGTTTAAGTGTCAATTGTTAATAAAATGGATTCTGCTGGTAGCTAAATTTGGTTCAAGTAGAGTTTAGTAACCCACATATGTGGATGTATTAAAATAAGTAGATTGATTTAAATAATGTTTTGTCTCTGTATTTTTTTAGGATTTTAGTGTTTCAATATTAAAGTTTGTCTTTTGAAGACTGTAACAGCAGTAGAATTGCTCTGCTCTTGACAAATACAATGTAACATGTATTTCTATAGACGCTCCAGGAGCAGAAGTGGAACATTCTAAGTGAAAAAGTTTGGCTTTAGAATCTGATAATGGAATGGTAGCCTATTCTCTTAGCAAGGTGACAGGTTTCCCAGCTTTAAACATCTAGGGGAGCTCTGTTTAGAAAGGATGTTTAAATTTTAATCTCTTGGATTTGTTGACACTACATCAACAAAACTTAAAAAGTATATTTTGTAGAATTCAATTATTAGTAAAAATACATTTTAAAGCCACATATAACTGGGGAATGGTCAATGGATTAGATTTGAAATGTGCATTTCCCAAGAGAAAGTAATTTACTTTGCTAAAACATTTTTTGCACAATTTACAATATCTTTAGAAATATGATTGTATCATTAGAAAAAAATTCATCTTCCCAATGATGCATTTCACAAGAAGCAAATTAGTACAATTCCTTATTTGGGAAAGGGTGACACAAGAATAATCTGCCAGTGTTGCTCATTCCTAATTGTATCTAGGAGTAAATAAACACTCTTATTTAAAGTACTATTGAATTTTGAGTAATTACTCAATAAATTCGTATTATTAATAAAATTATACTTTGCAATACAGCCAACTCAGTACAAATGTAGTCAAAAGTATAAAATTATTTGAAAATATACCAAAAAATGAAATTAGTTATTACAATCTTAAGTTCCTTTTAACTTGTGTAAACATAAACACCAATTATGTACTGTATATAACTAAAATTTTGGAAAACATACAAGATGAGAGGCTTTTTTAAAAAGACAAAACAAAACAATGCCTTTTGCCAAAACAAGTTCATTGACCTCTTGTTAATTATTGTTTTTCCTTTGAGGCACACTGAAAGACATATCAGTAGCAATTAGTTCTAAATTTAGGGCAGAACATTCTGCCAGATATTTTATTATATTACAAAAAATGCTACTACTGTATTTTATAATAAAACCAAATTCTCAAATTTCTGATATGTTACATGTGATTGAACCAAAGTATCACTTTCTATAAGTTTATTGTGTATATAATATTTTTTTAAAGTATTGAGTATTTAGGTCCAAGTGAGAAAGTGTAATAAAATAGATGATATTACACTGATCTCTTGTGAAAATCCACTTAGATGTTTGACAGGGAAACTATCATAAGCTATAATTTACACATGATTCTTAAGGAATTATACAGAAAAATATGATTAGTGAATTGTTAGTTGGTGTATAGATCAACCAAGAATCAACTTACAAATGTTGATCAAATTTTAGCCTTTGGTATCGGTTGTTCCTGGAAAGAAGACTACAGTCTGTTGATAAAGCTTCCTCTTCCTGGAGGGGGATGGTATAATGAAATCTCTTAAGAAACAAGATTGGGTCAGAAGCTTAGAGATGCACTTTACTGTTTATAAGCCTGCTGTTACAATATTCTAAACACTGTGATCTTTCCAACGCGTTTTCTGTATTCTTTTTGTACTGTAGAAATAAGTTGCCGTAAACTAGACTTTGTAGTATTTAAAGTGATGCTATTTATTGGCTTATTACTGCTCCACAACATGGTCCACTTAATCATGTAAAACCTGTGATAATCCTTTGCCTTAAAATAAAATCTAATGCTAAATAATTAAGAGTTCCACTTAATTTTAAGCTACTAATTAATTTTCCTTTTAAAGTTCACCACTGTGTCAAATAAAATATAATATAAATACTCTCGAGTGCTGCTGCTGATTTAGTGTTTGTGACAGTGTTTGTATCTTGATCCAGGACATGTGGCCTGCTGGGTTTTATAAATAGACATTAGCAATTCTTTTGGAGAAAGGGCCTGGTATCTCTCAGCTGTTGCCTGAACTCTCTCCTCAGCCCTTATAAATAGATTTTCCCATGTGGTGCACCAACCAAGGAAAACAGCCTATCTTGTTCTCCACCCCCTCTCCCCATTCTTCATTCTTGTCTTGATCCCTTCAGAAACTTCACATAGAATTTGTGCTAATGTTCCTAAATAGAAAAAGGCCCTGTGATGCCTGAAAATTAAAATCACCCAAGCAGGGAAGAGGATGTTATAATTATAAAAGTGTAATCCCTGTGTAGACAGGATAAAAACGGAGTTTCAGAGAGGTTTCAGATTTGATCATGATGTGAAGGAGAGTGTTAAGTCCTTCTTGAGGTCTAGAACATGGTTGAAAGTTCAGTAGGTAAAAAGTAATTGTGTTCCTCTTAGGATTGGCACAGCAACAAGCAGAGTTATGCCTTGGGCTACAAAACTGCTTCCTTATTAGGCCCTAGTCTTTGACCTGCCTGAGTTAGTCACACTTAAGAGAAGAATAAATTCTGTAGGCAGTTTTTCTGGGAGGGGAAGACTTTATTTAGCTCCTACCAATGATCTTTCCCCATTGCCAGCATTGCTTCCCAGCCTTGTAGTTGAAAGATGAAGGGACAAGTCACAGTGAGAAATAAGAAAAATATTCATTATGATGATAGGTACATAACAATACACTGGAAAGTTGAAAAGAATCTGTGTGGCACATTTATTTTTAAATGACAGGAAATTGACCTTTTGAAGAAACCGGCGTTTTATTGGCCCAGAAAAGAAAAACTGGGGTGAAAAGCATCCAGATCCCAATCTGGAACCCCTATTAGTTCCAAGTTTTCAAGGATGTTGTAGGTTTTCCAAAAGACAGCACCGAACGAGGGACTCTAGGACCCAGAGGTCCCGTGCCCAAGGCAGGCAGCTTGCTAGCTGGAGCCCTGGCAACGGTGGAACTCACGGTACAGGTTCGGGGCCCGCCTGGATACTGTCGCCTTTGAGACGCCACCAGCATTCTGGCGCGCGGGTGGCGCACAGTGCGTGTGGGCGTGTCCCAGCGGCCACGCTGCCCGCCCCACCCCAGCCAGGTCCTTTGCCCCTAGGCTCCGCTCCGGCGCTCGGGCTGCTCGGCGGGGCCCGCGTGCCCTCCGCGGGCTGCGCTGAGCGCGAGAGCCTTTCAGGGCCGGGAATGCCCGGAGCCCCTCAGCTAACCGCCGCCGCCACCGCCGCCGCCGTCGCCGCCTGTCCTGTTTGGCCCCGGTGAAAACCGGTGACGCGGGGAGATGAAATTCCCAGCCTCTGTACTAGCGTCCGTGTTCCTGTTTGTAGCCGAGACGACGGCGGCGCTCTACCTGAGCAGCACGTACCTCTCGGGCGGGGACCGCATTTGGCAAGCGCTGACCCTGCTTTTCTCCCTGATGCCCTGCGCGCTGGTGCAGCTCACACTCCTCTTCGTGCACCGCGACCTCAGCCGTGATCGCCCACTAGTGCTGCTGTTGCACCTGCTCCAACTCGGGCCGCTCTTCAGGTGCGTGCTGAAGCCCAGAGCCAGCCCTAGGCCCCAGCCCCTTGGCTGGCTCCCCCATCTTCCCCAGAGAGGACAAGGGTGGAGGTGGAGGGGAGGGGAGGCTTTCTGGTTGGGACTGGTGGCTGGACCACAAGGCTGGGCCCATGGCAGGCCTGCCCTGCCCTCCCCCTCCTCTAGCTTCACCAATCTAGTCACAGGAATAGCTCAGGATCTATCATAAGGATCCTAAAGTTGGGGTGCCCTGCAGTGCTGTTCAGAGCCATCATATTACATTGGCCACCTCCACTTGAATTTGACCAATAACACTGGCAGTTGTTGGGTCTCATAAAACAGATGGCTTCCTCTGTGGTCAAGTGGATGAGCTCCAGCACGTTCGGCTTGTGCGGTCATAGACGGTTGCAAAGTGTGTTCTTAAACCATGGTTACAGCCAAAGCATACACTGGTCATTTATCACACACGTGGGAGCTTACTGTGCGCATCAGGCACAGTCCTAAGTGCTTTGTAAATATTAATCTGTTTAATTCTTATACAGAATTCTAGAAACCCATGCACCGTTCCTTTCTCTTTGGGGCGTGAAAAACATGGAATGTATTTCTAGCAGTAGAAATGTCTACCAGACCTATCTATAAACACATAGTCACGAAAACCATAAATATAGTCTCTATAACGTAGACTATATAAACTTCGGCATAGGCCGGGAAGACACGATTGTGCTGTGTGTTAAGAAAGACTCTTGCTGGCATTTCTGGAAATTGATGTTTTAAAACACAAAGCAAGTAGAAATATATGGTAACGAAGCCGACTTTGACTCATCTAAGGACCTTAAAGGGAATTTTAAATGAATGACTCTCCTATCTTTAATGCCTTTACTAAAAAGCAAGGCAAAGAGAGATCTCTTTACATTTAAAATATATTTAAAATACTTAAGTTTAGATATGGATGATAGAGGAGTTTGAACAGAGACAAACCTCAGTTGCCAGAAATGTAGCTAACCAGCAACCTTTCCAACTAGGAACTCAACCTCACCCACACACACAAAGTCCAACAATAGTAAGATACCTTTTACAAAGCATTTCTATGAACTTTTATGTCTCAATATTAAAGACATCTATTCTAGCTGAAACTCATAATATTGACTTGTCATTTATACAGTCACAGGAAACTTGGTAAACAAGTTTCCAATCCTGCAGATAATCCTAGAAGGCAGAGAAACAGGTATGCTGACAGCAGTGAGAAGTTGCTATTTATGTCTTGATAGGGAAGAATCAGAAAAATGCAAAACAAAGAGAGTGAGGGAAATTTACATAGCACTGCAACCTGGAGCCATTTAGTAAAGAGTCCATCTAACCAAGCAGGACTTATGGGCCTGAAATAAATAAATAAATGTGAGCAAGGTACATGTCATCATTCCATGATTACCTCTGTGAAAAGAAAGTGGGGGATATGGGGAATTGACTTTTTTTTTTTTGGTGCCAATCCTGGGGCTTGAACTCAGGGCCTGGGCTTTTTTACTCAAGGGCATTTTTGCCCTGAGCTTTTTTGCTCAAGGCTAGCATTCTACCAATGGAGCCACAACTGGCTTTTTCCCCCCCTAGATAAGAGTCTCACAGACTTTCCTGTTGGGACTGGCGTCAAATGGCCTCAGATCTCAACTCTCCTAAGTTGCTAGGATTATAGGAATGAGCCAGTGGCACTGGACTGGGAAATGACATTTTTTAAAAGCTACCTGTGAGCTTGTGCTGGTGGCTTATGAATGTAGCACTAGCTACTCAGGAGGCTGAGAGCTTAGGATCTCTGTTCAGAGCTAGCCAGACAGGAAAGTCCATGAGACTCTTCAATTAATCGCAGAAAAAGCTGGAAGTAGTGCTGTAGCTCAAGTGGTAGAGTGCTAGCCTTGAGCAAAAGGAGCTAAGAGACAGCACCTAGTCTCAGAGTTCAAGGCCCAGGACTGGCAAAAAAAAAAAAGCTACTTGTGCTACTGTTTGGCCCCAGTTACTTTACCACAAGGTAAATGCAATTGTCCTCAGGATACCCTCCACACTGGGGATTAAACCTAGTGCCATGCTGAAACAGCACTCTACCGCTGAGATACACCCCTAGCCCTTGTCCCTATTTCCTAGATAAGGAAAGTGAAGACTCAGAACATGTTCCCAAGACATCTTAAAAAATAAAATTGGATTATGTAGGTTCCCTGTGTTCTGTAGAAGAAAAAGTGGATTATGCAGGACATTTTAACAGTATTTTCTTTTTAAACTGTCAAAGTTTATCCATTTAGGAAGATTTAAAATATTAAACACCACCTAAATAACCATCTGAATAAATGAGAATATTCTGTAATTGCTGTTATTTAAAATGTTTCTAAACATTGAGCAACTCAAAGCTAACAAAATAATATTATGTACAAAAACTGGATGGCAAGTATAACCCTGAATTCAAGGTAATGTATTAAGAGCAATAGTCTCTAGATGGTAGAGTGTGATTTTAGTATTCAGAAAAACAGAAAAGTATATCATTTTTCTCCTTTGTTATATATACTTTTCTGTATTTTCCATAAAGCAAAAAATATTTTCACCTATTTAAGAAAAATAGTTTGATGCATTGAAGAGCTGCCTTTACAGTTATATAGAAGGTTTTTAACACTATTAAAAAATCCATTTCCAAAAATTCTGAATGAGTCATTGTTTTCTCAGTAGAAGAACAAAATAACAAGCCATTTTCTTCCATCATTAAAGAGTCTGTCATTCTGATGCAGCTAATTTAATTCAGGGTGATATTGGACCCATGATGTTAGAACTGAGACATCTAAAATGTGGTTCAAAGTCAGCTTCCAGATGAAAAGAAAAACATTTTGTTATTATAGATTAGTGTGACTTAATACCTTGCAGGATTTTTTCATCTTTACATTAATAGAATTATTTCCCCAAACAATACAAAGAAGAGTCACAGTGTTTCTCCTCTTTACCTCTTACCCTTGAACTTAGTGACATTTCTAAGTTGTTTGGGGATAGTTTAGCTCTGTTTAACGTTGGATGGGCATTTGCCAAACTCCTTTTCTTTCTAAGTAGATGCAATTTTGGAGTGTATTCAAGGTTGGGGTTTAGCTCAGTAGTAGAACATCTGCCTAGCGTACTCAAGACCTGGAATTTGATCTCCAGCACTACAAAAAAAGCAAAATAACCTCTTGTAATACATTAGCATTTTATTTTATTGTATGTTGTATTTTAGCCTTATATTAAAATCTGTAGTTCTTATAGTTCATACAGTTGTTTCTATATCAGGGCTAGATTTAAGTATGAACTATGGATAATGCCTGAATTTATTAATTTCAATTTTAAAGATAACCTCTGAATTATAATAGATAGTCCAGAAAAACAGAGGATGGCTATCTCTTACAGAAAAAAACCTAAAATATTTCTACTTATAATTATTTTACTTAATTTTCATAAATTTGAAGTAAATATAAATGAGTTATAAGCTTGAAGAAATCTTCCACTTATATTGCTAGTATCATGACAAAAATTACATAAAAATATCTGAATTTACAAAATACACTTTAAGAAGGTCCAAAAGTCTTTATAGACCATTTCAAAAGTATTCGTCAAATTATTTCTTTCTATAGTAAACTTTCAAAAGACATAGCAGTATCCATTTGAAGAGCATTTATATTATTCGCAGAGTGCTTTTATATACTGTATTTAATTCATCCAAAGTAAAACACTGTGAACTTTCATTATCTTATTTTTACAGTCCAGGAATTGAGGCTCAGAGAGATTAAGCGAACAGCTCTTCAAAGGTCTCTCACCATTTTATATTTAACAAGTTTGGTTCTAGTGTAGCTTCTCTGAGCATGTGTGCCATACAAAGATAACATAGCTTATAGGAAATCATAGTATTTCTTTGGGAAAAAGTATTTTTATTAATGTCCTTGGTACAATGCATTATTTATGCTGGCACCCACTTGCATTGTTTTCAGCTATTCAAATGAGACAAAGTATATATATATATATATATATATATATATATATATATATATTTCAAATGAGATAAAGTATAAAAGAATGGATCAAATTATTGATAATAACCTGCATTAGGGGGTCACCAAACTGTGCCTCATTGTCAAGTGCCCCTACCACCTGTTTTTCAAATTAAGTATTATTCAAACACAGAGGCATTATAGAAGCAGAGTTCAGCAAAAACTAAAAACAACAAACAACAACAAAAAAAACATGGTCTGTAAAGTCTAAAATACATGTTCACTATAAACATTGTATGGATAAAGTTTCCTGATCCCTGGTCCATATGTTACTGAAAAACTACTGTGTGTGTGTGTGTGTGTGTGTGTGTGTGTGTGTGTGTGTGTGTGTGTGTGTGTGTGTGTGTGTGTGTGTGTGTGTGTGTGTGTGTGTGTGTGTGTGTGTGTGCTGGGCATGGAGCCTCACATTTATTAAGCAGATTAAAACTGAGCTGCATCTTAAGCCCATACTTGATGGAAACATTTAATTTGTGGCTTTTTTTTGCAAGTACTTTGGCTTGAACTCAGAGCCCCATATTCCATTGAGCTTTCTAGCTCACAGATGGCACTCTACCACTTGAGCCATGCCTCCAGCCCAACTTTTTTGCTCATTAGAAGTGGAGTCTTGAGGATTTTCCTACACAGCTGGATTCAAACACCAATCTTCCAGGTCTTACCATCCTGAGTAGCTAAGATTACAGGTGGGAGCTGCCAGTGCCCAGCTTAATTTGTGGGTTCTTTAGATAACCTCTTAAACAACAAAACAATGAAACACAATCCCCTGAAACAGAATTAGAGTAGTTATGTAGATCTTGCAAAATTTAAGAATACAACAACAAAAAAGCACTTAGTAAATGTACCTTTTTTTTTAGTTTCCTAAAACAGTAGTGTTAAAAGGACTTGAAGCTGTTCACAGATTTATTTATTACCTACTATGTATAAAAGTATTAAGATAGGCACTACTGGATCATGCTTATATTCCTAGCTACTCAGTAGGCTGAGCTCCAGCTAGTCATAAGTTCAAGGCTAGCCTGGGCAGAAAAGTTTGCTAGATTCCATCTCCAAAATAACCAGCCAAAAGCTGGACTGGAAGTGCTGCTCAAGTGTTATAGTGGTAGCCTCGCTAGCACTCTCTCCCTGCCCTCAAACACTCATACTAACCTATGTTATGACAAATGTATTACCTGAAAAATGCAGTGAATTCTGAGAGGCTCCATCTGGCCTTTAGGGCTACCTTTGTCATTAATTCTCTCTGGATCTTTTTTTCATTTCCATTGACTGATCACTGAAGTTTCATTTTGTCAACAATTCTATATGATTCCCATTTCACACAGTCCTCTCATCAGCAACAAGAGACTCTCAGTCTTCTCCAAGCTATCATTTCATTCCTCCTGTTTTTAGCATGCACTAGTGTTTCATTTGTTTGTTTTGTTCTTTGCAAAGTCTAAGCTTGATTTTATTATGTAATTACAGCATATTTGTTGTTGAATTTACAGAAGAGCAGAAAACATTTGCACAATGAAGACAATGAAACTAATATTTCTACAGTAATATACTTATAAACTGCCTCTTAGGGAAAATGAGCCCTGGTTTTGTGTTTAATGATTTCCATAATGTATTTATCCCCACCAAGTCTGATCAAGCTATCACCCTGGCTTACAAAGTTTGTGTTTTAACAGTAGGCTGTTTTGAGTAAGTATGGGCCAGTTCTATCATTCTACTATTTACTTATGAGTTGTGTAGTGTGTTTATATATACATATATATGATTACACAAATGATAAACTTTTCTCTATTCCATTGTATGGTGTTTCACTTATCAAACATGGCAAAAACATTTCTAGTTTTGGGCTGGGAAGGTGGCTCAGTGGTAGAGTGCTTGGCTTGCATACATGAGGCCCTGGGTTCGATTCCTCAGCATCACATAAGCAGAAAAAGCTGGAAGTGGCACTGTGGCTCAAGTGGCAGAGCTCTAGTCTTTAGCTGAAGAGCTGAGGGACAGTGCCTAGGCTCAGAGATCAGGCCCTACCACCAACAAAAAAAAAATCTAGTTTTGTTTGTTCATTTATTTATTTTGTACTGAGGATCAAACCCAGGCCTCATGCATGCTGGGCAGGTACTCTTACTGATGAGATATATCCCCTACCCAATAATTTCTTATTAGTGGACACATTTCTTTATTATTACTATTTCTTTTCCATTATTTCTTTCTTTATTTTTTTTGTTTGTTTGTTTTTGGGTCCGGTCCTGGGGCCTGAATTCTGGGCCTGGGCGCTGTCCCTCAGCTTTTCTGCTCAAGGCTAACGCTCTACCACTTGAGCCACAGCGCCACTTCCGGCTTTTTCTGTTTATGTGGTGCTGAGGAATCGAACCCAGGGCCCAGGCATGCAAGGCAAGCACTCTACCACTGAGCTACCTTCCCAGCCCTTCTTTATTATTTTTAAGTAGTTGTCCAAAAGGGTTTCAATTCAACATGTCAGTTTATGAGTACAATTCATCTTTATCAGTCACTTCTTTCATCATTCTCCCTCATCTCTCCTAACCACACCCATCACCTCAATTTTTCTAGTTCCATTTTCACACACACACACACACACACAGAGATACCCACATAATATTAACTGATGTACTTCTAAGATGCCAGTTGTAAGGACTGTATAAATTTTTATTAGATGGGTATATTATGATTTATGTAATCTTTCATTTGGAAGGCCTTTAGAGTATTCCAGTTTTGCTATAAAAATATTATGATTCCAAATTTTTGCAGTAGCTTCTTTTTGAGATGATAGATGAAAGACATTTTATAGATTAAAATTTCGATGTCAATATTAGTAGTTTTGTTACATATGATCTTTTTTCTGTATATGCCCCATTACTCCATTTGTCAAGCACCTCTATATGAGCAGTAGCCTGCTGTCTTTGCTTTCTCCAGAACACTTTGTAAGCATATCTGCATTCACCACATTATTAAAAATAAACATGGCAATCTTTTTTTCTACCTTCTACTCCATTATTTTCAGCTGTCCAACAGCCTGAAGGGGTTAGGCTTCTTCTGTCCTCAGTCATAGATCTGAGTTTTGCACTCCCTGAACTTGAACTCACCTGATCTTCGTTTACTTGATTAGTACTATTTTCTTCTAAACCAACTGGCCCATGCTGTTTGACATGTCTTCATGTAATACTATATTAAACTCTCTCTCTTTACACACACACACACACACACACACACACACACACACACACACACACACACTCCTTTCTTCTGGGAGCAAATGAACAAAGGCAAGAACACGAAATAGGTCCACTTTATGCCCATGTAATTGTAAGCCATCTGTATGGTATTTTCACAATAAAAAAATAGGTCCACTTTGTCCTCACTAAAAAGGTTCTGGCTTTTTCTTTATTACATCATGATTTTGTTTTATTATGACAAATCATAAATGTATAGTTACCTCAGGGCAAGGGTATAAAGTTAACAAGAGTCCATAAAGTAGATGAATCCATATAAGCTTCTAGTAGCATTATAAGGTTGCTGTGCAAGTACATGGTTCAGGAAATGTCCCTTCAACACTTTTTTTTGGTTATGAGTCATGGCGGTGGGGGCGGGGAGGTAGGGAAGGGGAGGGAGGTTGAACTCAGGGCCTGGGTGCTGTTCCTGAGCCTCTTTGTCTCAAGGCTAGTGCTCTACCACTTGAGCCACAGGGCCACTTCTGGTTTTTGAGTGGTTAAATGGAGATAAGAGTCTCACAGAAACTTTTCTGCCTGGTCTGGCTTTGAACCATGATCCTCAGATCTCAGCCTTCTGAGTAGCTAGGATTATAGGCTGAGCCACCAGCACCCAGCTTGTTCAACACTTTTTAAATCTGAAGCTTGAGCACTTTTGTTACTCCAAGGAAAACCCATTTGTTCACAGCCTTTTATTCTGAAAATTTTCAGTCATACAGGGAAAAACACCTTTAAAAGAATACTACAGTGATGTCTGGGGATCTTGCTCAAATAGTAGAGTGCTTGCCTAGCACGTGTGAGGCCAGGACTGCAAAAATAGATAATTAAATATAAATAAATATAAATATAAATCATTAAAAATAAATAAATAATGTGCAGTGAACACCAAAGTACCTACCACCTTGATTTTACAGAGATCATTTTGTTTCATACTTCTGTCCATCAACTTGTATGTACATGTGCCTAATTCAAAGTGAATAACGGGCATCCGCATCCCATCAGCATCCATACCATTACCCAGAGCAGAAATCCAAATTTAAAAATCAGCAGTTCTTTTGTTCTAGAGAGGTCCTAATGACTTGCTGATTTGTTAACAGGTGTTTTGAAGTCTTCTGCCTGTACTGTCAGTCAGGCCACAATGAAGAGCCTTATGTCAGCATCACCAAGAAGAGGCAAATGCCAAAAAATGGCTTATCGGAAGAGATCGAAAAGGAAGTGGGCCAGGCAGAAGGCAAGCTATTCACCCACCGGTCAGCATTCAGTCGGGCCTCAGTGATTCAAGCTTTCCTTGGCTCTGCCCCACAACTCACCCTGCAATTGTATATAAGCGTCATACAGCAGAAACTCCATACTGGAAGATGTATGTATATATTTTTTTTGAACAAATAAGTTTCTTGCCTGTATTTGGAGCTCAAAGTAGAAAGCAAAACATAGAAGCATTTGTTTCAAGTGAAATTCATTTCTATGTGCATTCAATATTTAGTCTCTGTGTTATAGTCACTAAGCCTAAAACTTAATGATAACAGGTTTTTTTTTTTTTTTTTTTTTTTTTTTTTTGCTTATAATTCTGCATTTTGGGCATGGCTTTAAAAAGCTCCAACCCATTTGAACTAGTCTTGATTACCAATTTAAGGGCAGCTTCTAGTTAATTCAAGTTTCCCCCCAAACCTCTATCTACATTGGACATAGTGAAAAACCTTCATATAAAAAGGAGGAAAAAACTCTCCTAAATATGTGTTAGGTATACTTGAAGACTAGATAAGGTACTCTTGTAATTTGTACTACAGATATGCAAAATTATTTAAAAGACCGAATTTGAAAAACATGGCTGTTTTAGGGTTGTAGTAACAGAGTGGAATACTATATAACAGATACTATATAACCCACAAAGCCAACAATATTTAATATCTAATTCCTCATAAAAAGTTTACCAATCCTCGTTATTGTTTCTCTGACAGAATTCCATTCAGAAAATAAAATCTATTTAGTAAAATATCAATATCACAAGAGATTCTGTGAGATATCTCCCTAAATTTGGAAAAATATAAAGCCTGTACGTGTTAAGTGATAGACCTCTAAACAATAAGTAGCCATGATCTTGTTATATAGACACATGACTGCTGTTTGTGCAGGTCTTGATCAACTCTAATCACTGCCCTAATCTATCTGATCTCCTCACCTAGGAAGGGGCAAGGCCTTCATAAATACAGCATGAGCTAGAGTGCATCATAGAGGCAAATGTTGTGTTTAGAACATGCTTTAAGATTGTATTTGGTACATGGTACAAACATCTGATGACAGGATTAAACAACTCAGAGCTTATTTTGATCATCTAGCAGGAAATTGAGGGCTCACAGTTGCTGGCATTATTTCAAATTTGTGTTCCTGCACATTGGCTGGCCTTTTGTTTGAGTTGTTACTGCAGCTCCAGTCATCAGAGCTGCATTCAAGGAAGGGATAGGGACTGAAGTGGGAAAGCAGATGTTCTTCTCCTTTTATTAAGTATACATTTTCTTACTAGAAATGTCCTTACTAGACTTAACTTTTGTTCTCATTAGCCAAAAATGATCACATGGTCACCCAGCTGCAAGGAATGTTTGGATAGCTAGACATAAAAAAGATTGTCACCCATGTGTTCGATCAGTATTCCTCAAACTTCCCTGATGGTAATTAGAGTTACCTAGGGCCTTGTTATATAGAAAAATTTACAAGACTCATGTCTGGAAATTGTGATTTATTGGATATGAGATGAGGATGCAGAGTGTATCTTTTTATTTTATTTCTGTTTTATTATATAAACAAGGAATGCCAATCATTTTGTTATCAGCAACGTTGGGGAACATTGAATTAGAGTAGCTATTCCCTGCTTGGAGTTGTCACCTAGAACAAAACTGAGTTTTCTTAAAAGGCATTTGTAGGAATGATGATTGATTAGGTACCTAACAGTTGTCTGTCTTGCCATCTAAATGCAGGCTAGACCAACAGAACTGTCTGTCTTCTTGATAGTCAAAATTTATAAAGTCCATCAGAATGTGACCCTATTCAGAATTCAAATTCTATAACCCTCAACACTTAATTTGCACTTATTGCACAGCACTAATAAATTTAACCTTGGGGACAAAAAAAGGTGGAGCCAGGGTCACTGGCCAGTTTTTTTAATGGTAATATGATTTATATAATGAAACGTTCACTGTTTAAGTATAAATTCATAGCTTCTAGTATGTTCAGTGTTGTAAATATACCATCATTACCACTGTCTAATTTTAGAACATTTTCATTATGCCCCAAAGAAATCTCTTACCCACTATTAGTCATTCTTTATTGCCCCTGCTTCTAACTCCTGGCAACTACAAATATACATTCTGTCAATGGATTGTCCTATTGTATATATTTCATATAAATGGTATCTTGCACTTTTGGAAAGTTTTCTTCCTTATAGTCAACAAAAAATGGACAATGTGTTGGTAAGCTTCAGTGTTGAATGAGTTTGTCGACTCTGAGGTTCCTTGAGTTGAATCAGTTCTCAGTATGGCCTTGGTCAAGTCACTGAACTCATCAAATCCAGTGAAGCTGTGTAAAAATGAAGTCCAGAAGACATTGGAGGTACTCTTCACTAGGAAGTATCTTGGAGCCTGCTATTTGGCCTACCTGAACCTCACAGTGACCTCTCTTTTCTCTCCCACTGTGGTTGGAACATTGGTAGTAGTTACTACTGTTTTACAGATGCTTCCTTTGTACCAGGCACACTAATGGACATCATAAGCATTTCTTCCTACTAGAAAGAGTCCACAGAGGAGCCAAGATTTAAGGTTAGATTTGTATGACATCATTCATGGATACAATGAGGATTTATTGAGTATTCTCTATGTTGAAGACCCTGGGATGGCCTACGGGAGATAAAGTAGTTAATAAGGTAGACAATTCTCTATTGTCTTAAAATAGAAGAGAGAGACATGAAGACATAAATATTAATAAAATGTTCATGTTATTTCTGATAAATCCTTCAAAGTGTAAGTTGGGGAGCCTTTGTAAGAGGGATATTGGGGCGATCTAACCAAGCCTGTAAGGTGAGGCAAAGATTCCCAGAACATAGATTTATATTTAAAACTGGCCCATGAGGCAGGAAAGCCCAGTGAAGGAAAAATAGAACAAAGTGTCCAGGATTTTAAGCCTTATTCTAGGTGTATTGGAAGGCACTGGTAAGTTTTAGGTAACACAATGTCACGAGCTTGTTTCATTTTAGAAATTAATTATTCTGGAAAAAAGATTGGAAGTGTGAGGAGAGAAGTAGGGAGGTCAATAACTTGTCTGCTACAGTTGCTCAGGTTACAGTGGTAATGGCCTAGACTGGAATAGTCAAATGGATTACTGAGGAATACTATGACTGTGGCGGAGTAATGGCTTTGCTAATTAACTGGATAGGAAAGTGAAGGAAAGAGTGGTTCCTAGGTCCCAGATATGAGCAGCTCTAGCCACATACTGATATATTTGTACTGGTACAGTATTCTGGAGGAGAAGGTTTGTGTATTGTTGTTTTGTTATTTGCTTTCAAATTTATACATTGGACCTGTTGCAACAATGAAAGATTTAAAAGATTTTTAAAGATTCTTTTTAGCTCCAGAGAGAAGATGTAGTTGTTAAAACTAGTTCAAAGTTGAATGTATAGTATAAACACAGGAATATTCACAGTAGATATTGAAATGAGTGCATAAATGGAGATAAAACTGATTTTATTACATCACGAAAAGGTGAACAATTGAACTTCTATTGTAGAAGACATTGAATATATCTATCCATGATGTACAAGCTACAAAGGGATATCAAAGAGCTCATAAACAGTGTCAAGACTACAACCAGAGTACCCACACCTGGAATGGTGTCTGGATGACAACAGTCTTTCCATTAAACATGTTCTTTTTAAGAAAAAAAAAAAAGGTAGAATGTCAAACTTACGTGGAAAGTTAGTTTCCTTAAAAGGAGGATCCAATCTTGAGGCTGAATAGATTTGAGTCACAGACATTTCTAGGCAAGGTCTGACTAAGGGTCAGTGGAGACTGATAACAACATGATCCAAGTTGTCATAAAAGCAGCTGATCATTGAAGGGCTGGAGCATTATATATAGTTTACTGGTGGATGTAAAGATGGGATCTTAACAGGCCCAGATTGGTGGGAAAATCAATTAGGGATGATGAGGAAAACCTAGTAAGACCATGGAAGGAGGAAAAGAGCCCTAGGGCTCCTCTGGAGCCCTAGGCTCTATAAAAGCTTAGCTGTAGTTAGCCATGTGCACTAGCGCTTATGAGAGGGTAACTACTGCTGGTGAGGAAGCTCCTACTATACCTGTTTTCTTGGCTGGCATTTTCAAGTATCTGACTTCTAACATCCTGGAGCTGGCTGGCAAGTAGATCCTGGCAGGATGTGTATCACCCCAGAAATTTGAGGAGTTTGTAAAAACCCAGAAACAACTAGTCACTTTCTTCCAAGATGATATCAAATTTCTAGGTGGTGAGATGTCCCAACTCACATGGTAAGATATTCTATTATAAGATGTTTCTTCTTATAAAAAGTAATATCTGGGTCTCAAGACTGGTGGAATTTCAACAGCCTCAACCATCCTCTGAAATGCACACCAGCCATGCTTATTAAGTGTTTAAACCAATGTCAGCAGTTCTGAATCATTTCAGTTCATGACTTCGAGTTGGAAGTAGTGGGTTGGAGATGGAGAAGCTGTGTTCAGCAGGGGACATTTGAATCAGTGATTTCAGGGGAACAACTTGCATGGGTACCTCAGAAGGCCAGGAAGGTGGCTAGGAGCCTCTAAAATATGCTGGTACTAAAGGGGGCTGTACTCAAGGCTGCTTCCTTAAGTCTAGGCCTCTGATTTGCTACTGTCCTCACTCCTCTCTATAGGGTCCTGTATATGACTCATTTCATTCATTTATATTAATTGTCTGACTAGTACAGTACTGGAGTTTTGTTACCCCCATCAGTGTTCAGGAGAATCAATCATGTTATTTCATGAAATAGTACAGTGTTTTTCTTTTTTTGGAGGGGTGGGGGGTCTGGTCATGGGGCCTGAACTCTGGGCCTGGGCGCTGTCCCTCAGCTCTTCAGCTCAAGGCTAGCGCTCTACCACTTGAGCCACAGTGCCACTTCCGGCTTTTTTCTTTTTGCTTATGTGGTACTGAGGAATCCAACCTAGGGTCTCAGGCATGCAAGGCAAGCGCTCTACCACTGAGCCACCTTCCCAGCCCCTAGTGCAGTTTTTTTTTCAAATTGCCATTGGTATATGACCACTACTAGAAGATTTTATTGTTTTTCTGGTTCTAGTTGATTGTGAACTAGTATGTGGTTTCAGCTCATGTTTGACTTGACATTGAGTTTAATACTCAGATTGGTATATATGCTATTTAAGATGGGCCCAGTCAAATGTTGCATAGCCAATTACAAAGCTATGGTCTTTTCTATTGAAAATATCACATATTTTATACTGGAAATGAGTAAGTGGGGGTCAGAGGTCAGGTTTCCACTTAGAAGCCTCTGAGGTCTAGAGATGGTAATTAGCTTATTGAAGGTACCATGTCAGTGGGTGGCAGAGCTAGGGCAAGAGCTTGGCCTTCACACGCATTGTTGAAGCTCTCTATCTTGAAAAAGAGCCTTCAGAGAGAACATATTTGATCTCCTCCCCTGGGAAAATGAAGTTCTTCAATACTGAGGTGTTACAGTCTCTCCGATTTCTAGAGATGTACTCAACAATTCACTTTCAATAGCTTTCATTTGTGTTTTATTTGGGGAAAGCCAGACAAAATAGGAAAAGAAAAGACTGAGTTGGACTTTGTAAGCCAAAGTTTTATTTTTCTGAATGTTGTGTACAACTTCTCAGTTCATTTGTTCTGGGCTTGCCACTGAGACAGCTGTGGTTACATAAGGACACAAGCAAGCCTGTGTTCAAGCACCTATTCTCTGAAGTACTTGAGCTCAGGTCCTTCTTCACAGGGCCCCAAGACAGTCATCATATTTGATTGAGGACAAAACTGCTGTCCTGTAGCTAATTGTAGACTTTCAGAAACATTTCAGTGTATATCTAAAACTAGCTGGAGATGGAAGCTATGATTCCTATGATTCACTGATTACTTGTGCTAATTTTCACAAGTGGACAGTTGGATTGACTGCAGCTGAAGAGGAAACTTTATAGTCACATGTAAAACATGCCAAAACCAATAGAAAGTGTTTTGGACAAAATGTCTATAAATATAATGATTAAGATTATTTTTTTGTTTATTTTTTTTTTGTTTTTTTTGGTTTTTTTGGGTCTGGTCGTGGGGCCTGAACTCTGGGCCTGGGCGCTGTCCCTCAGCTCTTCAGCTCAAGGCGAGAGCTCTACCACTTGAGCTACAGCGCCACTTCCATGATTAAGATTATTTTTAAAGAAGCCAAAAATAGATTCCAGAGCCATAAAAATGTTTGATGTGAGCCCATGATCAAAAGTTACCAATAGAAAGTACTTGATGAAATTTTAAAAGGAAGATTTTGACCAACATTTTTTTGGGGTCTGTTGTGGGGCTTGAACTCTGGGCCTGAGTGCTGTCCCTCAGCTCTTCAGCTCAAGGCAAGCACTCCACCACCTGAGCCACAGCACCACTTCCTGTTTTCTGGTGGTGTTTTTGTTTTTTTATTGGAGATAAGAGTCTCACAGACTTTCCTGCCTGGGCTGGCTTTGAACCGCAATTCTCAGATGTAAGCCTCCTGAGTAGCTAGGATTACAGGCATGAGCCCCTGGCATCCAGCTTGGCCAACATTTTTAATATACCGAAATTCTGACTAATAACACTATAATTTTGCTGCGATGTCGAGAAGGAAAGCATCAGCATGACCCTGATAATTGGAAAAATATAATGATATGAGGTCACTGACAAATATCTAGGTCTTCCCATGTAGCCTAGAATTTTTGTAAAGATTTTGTCCCTTAATATCTAAGGAAGATTGATTTTAGGGCCTCACACAGATGCCAAAATTCCTTGTGTAAAATAGAGTTATGTTGGTCTATAACCTACATACATCCTCCTCTATAAGTTTTTTAAACAATTTTTTAATTTTTAATTTTTATTTTTTTTCTTTCAAATGGGGTCTTGCTATTTTCCCTAGGCTGGTTTTAAAATTGTGAGCTTACGTGATCTCAACTCAGCTTCATAAGTAGCTATGACTACAGGTGGGCATTACCACACCTGACTTTCCCCTATGCTTCAAATCATATCTAGATGACTTCTCATACCTAATAAATGTTATGTAAATAGTTCTTATCCTGGATAATATAGAGAATAATGACAAAAGAGTCAGTATATATACAATAATGATACATTTTTCTAATTGTGTGTGTGTGTGTGTGTGTGTGTGTGCGCCGCGCGCGCATGTGTGCGTGCGTACGTGCGCTGGTACTAGAGTTTGAACTGAAGGACTAGGCCAGTTCCTTAGATTTTTTTTGTTCAAGATTGTTGTTCTGCCACTTGAGCCGCAGATCTACTGGCTTTTTACTGCTTAATTGGAGAAAAGAACCTTACAGACTTTTCTTCCCTGGGTTGACATTGAACTTCAATCCTCATATTTCAGCTTCCTGAGTAGCTAGGATCAAAGGCATGAGCCACTGTAGCCTGGACATTCTTCTAATCTTTTTGTTTTAAAGTTAGTTGAATTGCAGATGTAGAATCTATGGATATGGAGAGCTGACTGTAATAAAAATGATAACAATAATAATAGTAATAGTTTTCCTATTGGAATTATTCTAGAGAAGGGTAAACATTTCTTTAGATTGTATTTTTCCCATGCAACTTATCAATACTAACATAGAAAATAATGCTAATTTTTCTAACATCACTTTTTATGAGGTAAAAAAAAATTTCAAGGTTTATTTGGAAAAATCACAAAGATAATTTTGTATGCAAATGATAGTGTGAAGTTTTTAGTTTGGAAAGTAAAATGGAAAAGTTACCATGAGATTTGAGGATTTTAATCTTCAAAACATGTATTCTAGGATCATGGTTTCCCAAGTGTAGTACATGAATGGTGTAACTTGGCTATTAGTTAAAATGGCAGTACAAAATGTAAGTAAACATACAAAAGTCCTTAACATATTGATGATTGAGGCATATGTGTTGTTCCTTTTATTGTAAAGAGAATAATCAAAGGCATGGCAATGTCAGAGAAAAAGTGTTATTGTGATAACATGTATTATTTCTATTCTTGAGCAATGATGATTGAGATTATATGATAGATTGAATAACACCTTACCAAGATACTCACATTCTAATCCCTATATGAAGGTCACTTGTTATGTCCAAGGGGACTTTGCAGATAAAGTGATTGAGATAAGATTATTGTGGCTACTCCAGTGCCTCTTAAGATTGCTGAGGAAGAAGGTGAGGTGAGGTCTGAAGCAAGATACTTTACTGCTGGCTTTGGAAATAGAGAAAGGAACCAGGAACCAAGGAACACAGTTGTAGGAGCTGGAAAATAAGGGAATGAGTTCTCCACTAGAGCCTTAAGAGGGAGCTTGATTCAGAAAGTGTAATAGAATAAATGTACATTGTTTTAAACCACCAAATTTGGGTAATTTCTTTTAGTAGTCATAGGAAACCAATAAGAAATATAAAATCTTTTTACCATCTAGTATTAAGAGCAGAACAATACTGTACAAATTGTCATTTGCATAGGGAACAACCTGAACTTTTTATTTGTTTCAATATAACATTTGATTCCAGAGGAACTATAGGCTCTTTTGGGCAGTCTTACAAATAAACTAATAAAACAGAGCCCAATTTATAGATTTTCACATTTATTTCGTGTTCCTATTCAGATTTTCTTTCTGTGAATCTTCTCCAGTTTCCTTTACTCATTCACCATTTCACCATTCTTTCTCTTTCCTATTCTAGAACAAAAAGTCATTATACTTTAGGACAGAAACATTCCCTTTTTTGTATGCCCTTAAAAACTATAAATCTGTCCAGGTGCTGGTGGTTCACATCTGTAATCCTAGCTACTCAGGAGGCTGAGATCTGAGGATCACTGTTTGAAGCCAGCCCAGCCAGCAAAGTCCATGAGATTCTTATCCCCAGTTAACTACCAGAAAACCAGAAGTGGAGCTGAGGCTCAAAGTGATAGAGCACTAGCCTTGAGCAAAGAGCTCAGGGACAGTATCCATGCCCCAAGTTCAAGCTTCAATGCTAAAAAAAGAAATTATAAATCTTATTATGTGGCTTATTATCTTATTATGTCTTCTTTTTTGTTTTGTTTTGTTTTTTCATACTATTTTTTATTGTCAAGGTGATGTACAGAGGGATTAGAGTTACATAAGTAAGGTAATAAGTACGTTTCTTGTCAACCTTGTTACCCCTTTCCTCATTTTTCTCCAGTAAATCCCTTGAGATTCTTCAGAGAATCTCATGAATTTCATTCGCATATATTGTGCTTTTTTTCCTCTTTTTCTGATATTGACGCTTGAACTCAGGGACAGTGCTCACTTGGCTCACTTTTTCACAACAGCATTCTACCATTTGAGCCATACACCTCAAGCCCAACCTCTTGTTGCTTAATTAATTTAGTTTATAAAGAAAAATTAGAAGATAATTGAATTTCAGTCATTTAGCACACTAGCAGGTCTTACAGAAACCACTAGTTCATCCCTATACAACCACATAGTTCCCTTATCTAGTTTCATAATGTGATAGAAATACTCCTAGTAACTTAGAGATACAAAGATAGGACCTCTTTGTAGCATGTACAAATTAACAAGCAAAAGTATATGAACTAATATGCTTATTAATCAAATTTTCAATATTCTATCTTAGTTAGAAGTGATATAAAGGATCGTTGCATATCTAAACTCAGTTTTCCAAGAATCTTGGACATTTTTCAAGGTTAACACACTATAAAATCGCATCACTATTATCAGAAAAATGATTCAATTTCCTTCAACATAAATTAAATTTTTTATAATCTTATACACTCATTATGGTAATTCATCAGAATCCTGTAAAAGTTTAGAAAAAACATCCTGAGGGGCTGGGAAGGTGGCTCAGTGGTAGAGCGCTTGCCTTGCATGCTCAAGGCCCTGGGTTCGATTCCTCAGCACCACATAAGCAAAAAAAAAAAAAAAGCCGGAAGTGGCACTGTGGCTCAAGTGGTAGAGCGCTAGCCTTGAGCTGAAGAGCTGAGGGACAGCGCCCAGGCCCAGAGTTCAGGCCCCACGACCGGACCCAAAAAAAAAAAAAAAAAAAAAGAGAAAAAACATCCTGAAGGAGCATAAAAATGTATGCTTATATTATGTTTAACACTGATAAATCAGAAAAGACATACTTGTTTACATTAAACTAAAACTCTGAGTTTTTACTTGCTAAAGATTTACATAAATTATGTAAATCTGAATTCTTAAAAAATTTTATATTCACTTCTAAGGGCACATATGCTTTTAAGCTAGCATACTTGGAGTATTCAGTAGTTCCATGGTTCCGTTTTAATATTTTAGGAAATTTTATGTTTTATTTAACTTACATAAGCAATTACTTATCTAGATATGCCAATAGAAGATCCTTTAGTTAAGAGATTTTATAAACTAATACATCAGTGCCATCAAGGTGTAAGGACTTCTGAATTAGACCCAGAGATACATAGGCACAGAGTAGAGCTTCCAACTCGAATCCTGTGATTTCAGTCATGGGTCAAATTTTAACACAAAATCAGAAAACTTCCTCCATCTAGATTTCAAATAAATGCTCTCTTTCCAAATGACATGAAATGCTTAATAGATTTTTAACTTAAATAAACTAAATGTCTAGTGAAGAAGATGGACAAGCCAGATTCTTTGTTGCTTCTCACCCAACGAGGACCCAATTTTTATAAACCATGAATGCATTTAGAGATCTCCAAATATTCAGAACCCCAAATTTTAGAGCTCTCCAGATGTTCAGGCCCTAAAATGAAATTCCCAACCATTTCTCCCAATCATATGAAATAAGTTAATGCCATAAATTAATGAATTAAAACAAGACAGAAACACCAAATAAGTAGAGAGACAATTAAAACTTTGAAAATCCTATTGCACTCTGGATTCACCTAACAGAGTCAAGAAAAGATGCTCTTGGCCTTTTACTGTGTATGAGATGTACTTCTCTGTCTCAGTTGTCTACCTACCTCAGACACATGAATCTGTGGGGAATCTTCCCATGTGTTCCAAAGTGATTTAAAGATATTTTCTGAAAAGGGCAAACTTATGTCATTCATGTACATGAAAATCTATCTATGTTATTTATTCATGAGGGAAAGGACAGATGTTATAGCCAGTTTAAAAGAGAACAAATGAATGATGATGAATGTTGAAATAAGTATGTGATTAGAAACAGCTCTCATTTTAGCATATTTTGTGAGGACAGACAATTGAACTTCTACAGGAAAATGAGTTTTGTATGTATGTTAATGACCTGACAGTCTGTAACCTAGATGGCAAGCAACAAGGTCTGTGAGAACTACAAAAAATGTATAGCCTGTAGAGTGTGGAAATGATAGTATACTTAGTGACATATCGCACTCCAGGAATAATTGGGGATGCTTGGGTTCTAGAGCCTGGAAGATGTCCTCACAAACTTATCCACTGACAAAGCTACTCCCCAGTTTAGTGAGCTCTGTGCTGTTGCCATCAGTAAATGCTATCAGAGACTTTAAATCTGTGAGTGTGCTTTGAACTCTTCTTCAGAATTTTTAGCTGGACCATCTATTGGACATCTAAAAGAGATACACATAAATATTTTGAAGATTTTCTGTTGAAGTAGGAATGGCTATATAGGCTGTAGGGCTTAATTTGGGACAAATATCAGGCACTGGACCACTCTTAGCCACATGTCCATGTAGACATAGTGAAAGATTCTGTGCATTGCTGATATCCTACCTCAAGCATGTGTGTCTGCACACAATGAATTATTTCTCTTCTTTAAAGAAGGAGGACGGATCCAGTTAATGAAAAGGCACATAGTATTTGTCACACTAAAGCACAGGAAGTTTAAGGACCAAAGCCGAAACCAAGACCGAATTTTGAGTGTTTGACTAACAAACATTGCTTCTCAAGAGCTTAGATAATGTTAGAGGTGACTGTATTTGACTTTTTGCCCAGCTCCAGTGACTCAGGCCTGTAATACTAGTTACTCTAGAGGCTGAGATCTGAGGATTATGGTTTGAAGCCAGCCTGTGTAGACAAATCCCCAAGACTTTTGGTGTAGCTCAAGTGTTAAGAGTAACAGCCTTGAGCAGAAAAGGCTGGATAAGAGCATCAAGCCCTGAGCTCAAGCTCTTGTTCTCACACACAGGTGTGCATGTGCACACTCATACGAAATCTCATATTTGGTGAAGCACTCTTGTTACTAGAAAATTCTTCCTTATATAAGGAAGACTTTCCTTTTCCTTCAAAAATTACATCAGTTTCAGAATCCTTTCAGGATTCCACAAGACTGACGTATTACCCTTACCATAATTATTCCCCACACCTCAAGTTCCAGATTCTTTGAGGAAATACCTTGGAAGGAGTGAATGGAATAGAATAAGAACATCTGTCATCTTTGTATTCATGATGACAAGTTATTCTTTTTCCTAGAAGTCATTTAAAGTAAGATTTCAATATGAAGAGTGAGTGGTAACATCAAAATATCTAAGAATTTCACTCATGGGTTGTTGCTAAGCTAGAGTGATTTTGCTTAAGCTTGATCAGTAGTACCCAGTTATCTTGTGGGCCGATTGGGAATGAGTGCTTTAGCATGGCCGTGCCTGAAATGGCTGTCCTCTATGTGGGCTAGCCTGGTTGTGGCATGGCTCTGAGAGGCCCAAAGCATGGAAGCCTGCCAAGTTTCTTTGGTCTACACTCAGAATAGGGGCACCATCACTTGTTCAATATTCTATTTCCACAAAGCACAAACTGAGTAGATATTGAAAAAATCCTTTTCATGATAATACCTGCACTGAGTTAACATTAGAATATTTTCATTTTTATTACATAGAATATAGCCTCATTTAATTACCAGCCTGATAGTTAGACTTGAATTTTCAAAAGAAAATGTCATGAAAGCTGGGTGCAGGTGGTGCACACCCATAATCCCAGCTACTCAGAAGGCTGAGCTCTGAAGATTGCTGTTGGAAGCAAGCCCAGGAAGGAAAGGCTATGAGATTCTTATCTTCAATAAACTATCAAAAAGCTGGAAGTGGAGCTGTGGCCCAAGTGGCAGAACCTTGAGCAAAAAAAAAGCTCAGGGCTAGTACCTAGACCCTTACTTCAAGCCCCAGGACCAGCACACAAAAAAAGAAATACTAATATATCCACTACCCCTTGCCACTTGGATATCTCTTAAATATTCACAAACAGCTATCTTGTCTCTATTACTTTTCTGTTCTCCAGATCTTCCAGTCATTTCTTCAGTAGTATACTTCATTGACTTCACTATCAAGGCTATTGTGCCTGAAGTACTGTACAGCAAGTACTGTAAAATCTGACATCACCTTTTTCATAAAACACCATAGTCATAATTGAATGGGATATGGCAAAACAAAAAGCATTGAGGGATGTGTTTTATTTTCTCTTGACCCAGAACCCTGTGATTTTATTTATGTACCCCAAGGTGGTAGCTTCTGGAGAAGCTGTGTCACAATTAGTTTATATTGAAGGATGGTCTAGTAAATTCTCCCAAACCTAGCCAGGTGCTGGTTGTTCATGCCTGTAATCCTAGCCACTTAGGAGACTGAGATCTGAGGATTGTGGCTTGAAGCCAGCCCTGATAGGAAAGTTCATGATATTCTTATCTCTTATTAACCACCAAAAATCTAGAAGTGGAGCTGTGGCTCAAGTGCTTTAGTGCCAGCTTGGAGCAACAAAAGCTAAGAGATAGCACCCAGGCACTGAGTTCAAGCCCTAATACCGAAAAAACTCTCTCAAACCCAAGTCTTCTTATCTTATACTAAGACCATAGTAACTGTTTATTTATTATTTAAGTAATGCATAAAACATAAAACTCTACATGTTTGTGAGATATCATGTGAAATTCCATGCAAGTTACATCATATAATGTTCATATCACAGCCAACATATTTATCCTAAAATACTTGTCCTTTTTTGCATTTTAAAATTGTTATTAGTAAGTACTTGTACGAAGGGATATAATTCAATAAATCAGATTATGACTGCAATACTTCTTGGCCAGTGTCACACCTTCCATCATTCTCCCACATTTTCTCCCTTTCCTCCCTACTCACAGCACTTACCATTTCTTATGGTAAAAACACTCAAAATCTTTTTCTTCTTGCATTTTCAAATATCTCTTATGTTAGCTATACTTACCCTGCTATGCAGTAAGACTCTGGAACTTATTATTCCTATCGACTGTAACTTGGTTTATAAACTGTGGCCCATCTTTCCCCATCCCTTCCTCCCACTCTATTCTTCCCCAACTTCTGCTAACCCTTCTGAGAGATTGATTTTCTTAGATTCCACGTAGGTACCTGTTATACTTGTCTTTTTGTGTCTGGCTTATGTTACTTAAAAATATCCAGTTTTATCTGTGTTACCATAAATTATAGGATATTATAAATGAATAATATTTCATTGCATGTATGTATTCCATTTTCTTCATATATCCATCAGTTGACAAAATTTAAGATTGTTTTCATGTTTTTACTATTGTGAATAGTACTAAAATGAACTAAGACTTCAGATTTCTCTTCTACATATTGATTGCATTTCTTTTGGATATAATAATTCTATTATTTATTTATTTATTTTTGTTAGTGATGGGGCTTGAACTCTGGGCCTGGGCGCTGTCCCTGAGCTCTTCATCTCAAGGCAAGTGCTCTACCACTCGAGCCACAGAACTACTTCTGGGTTTTGGGGTTTTTTTTAGGTGGTTTATTGGAGATAAGAGTCTCACAAACTTTTTTTTTTTGAGGCACTTCAATACTGTTTTCTATCATAGCTGTACTAATCCATGGTATTTAAAAATATCTAATGGGAGGACTTGATATTATTCTTGGTATATTTCTTCTTTTTATGGTAATTCAAGCCCAAGGTAGTAGCCTGTTGAGATAAAGTTTTGGAATTTTAGGATTTCTTCCCAGATTTGTCCCAGCTATCAGTTTTGTCTTAATGCTATAGTTGACAACTGTGACACTAGAAAAGCCCAAAGACCACAGTCTTGCTCACTCCTTGAAATATATTAACCTGAAGAGTATAGGACAGATTGCTAAGCCAATTGTGATCCCATTTATCTGTACTTATATTAGCATATTCCCCTTATTTCTCTGATTTATCCCTGAGGATATCAGGAGTATTTTTTTAAGTTTTTTTTGTTTGTTTACTGGAGGCCTTCCTGATAACCACATAGCAATAGCTACAATATTCACTTACTTATTAATTACAGAAACAGTTTTATAAATTTATTCAAAATGTTGGTACTGTGACATTAAATAAGCTAAAGAATAACATAACAAGAACATACTTTTTGCTTACTTTGTCAAATTTTCACATATCAGGTTGCTTTCAAAGTATCTTCTTCCTAAGAAATGATTACTTGCTTAGAATTACAGCTGTTACTTTGCTTAAATGCTGTGGACCTAAGTTTGGTGATTTCGACTGATGGTCTATTCTGCCACTGACTAGATGTGTGACTAAGCTAACTTCATAGACAATGAATCTGTAAGGAATATGTACCTACATTCATAGTACTGGTAATTTTGGTGGATTTCAATGATTTTTAACCCTAAAAATGTGATTAAAGTGAACTTAGATTCTGTATTTGCCTCCTTCTTTGGGCTTAATATGAAACAGTGATGGATTTTTTTGTGAAAAGGTTTTTGATAATTTTTGAAAAAGTTGATTGACATCTTAAGATTTTTAATCTCATCCTGTATCACTTCTGGTAAATTGCATTTTTTTCAGCAATTTGCCTATTTCACCTAAGTAGTTCAATTTGTTGACAAAATCATTAACAACGTTTCCTTGCACATTTTATATCTGTAGGACTATAATGATATCTTCCCTTGTTTCATTTATGATATTAGTAACTCATATTTTACCTTTACTTTCCTGATCACTCCAGTCAGGTGTGGAAGTTATCAGTTTTTTGGAGCTTTTCAAGGAATACCTTTTATGATAACAGGCATGCATTATACTTTGATGGTTGGCCCCACATTTGGGCTTTTACATAAATTATACCCTTCATGCATTACTCTAAGCATCTTTTTTTTTTAACACTTTAAGTGGATGTATGGTAATACCTTGTCTCATATCAGACATGTAGACATACTATTTCACAAATGAGCCATGCTCATTTGAGCCCTGTGCAACCAAAGATCACCCTGGCTGCCAAGCAGGAGCATGAAAGGCTGGATAATGGGTGAGGGATCACAGGTGGGAAGGTTTAGACTAACTAACATAGCTGTAATTTTTTCAGTGTTTTTTCCAGTGCAGGGGATGGAACCCAGTTGTGCATACTAGGCAAGAGCCCTACTACCAAGTTATACCCACGGCCATCCCATAGATGTAATAAAGGCGATTATAGTCATTGGTGTTACAAGTCTCCCTCATTAAGGCTGATTCTGCAGTTAATCAGCATGTGCAAGACTAAGAAAGAAGACTTAGAGAGCCAATCCTTACATTTCCACACATAAGTAGTTTTTACTGCTTGTTTCAGATTAGAAGCTATTTCTGGCATTTCTAATTGGGCCTCAAGAGAGCTAACAGTAATATAGACTCAATAAGCAGAATAGAATTGATTTTTTTTCTAAGAAAAATATGAAACATACAACCAGTGATTCTTATACTAGGGTTATTAGAATGATACATCCTATACATTATGTTTAGAAAAAAACTAAGAATAAAATACGTGTCTTTATTATCTCTGGAAATTGGTGACTATGAGATAAATTTCAGTTCATGCAATTGTCATCTGATTATGTGAATGTTTTCTGAGTTGATCTTGTACATGTAGACTGGGACCCAAATAGCAAAGGTTAATTAAAGCAAAGGTCTG
This sequence comes from Dipodomys merriami, assembly GCF_024711535.1. Lineage (NCBI taxonomy): Eukaryota > Metazoa > Chordata > Mammalia > Rodentia > Heteromyidae > Dipodomys > Dipodomys merriami. The sequence continues at coordinate 95,666,668 of NW_027204492.1, read as the reverse complement.
TGGGTTAATAAGCACACAGTGATAAGTATTTAGAAAGAATGATAGAAGCTCTAATATTAAAGTTTTTTTATTAAGGTATGAGTTTTTGAATTATTTTAATTAATACTTATTTTAAAAAGATGATACATTGAACAGTGAATTTGTTAACCCATTTATTTTTTAATAAGTTTTTTTACTGTGAAAATACTGTACAGAGGGGTTACAGTTACATGAGCAAGGTAATGAGTACATTTTTTTTTTTGATCGGTCATGGGGCTTGAACTCTGGGCCTGGGCGCTGTCCCTGCACTCTTCAGCTCAAGGAGAGCGCTCTACCGCTTGAGCCACAGCACTACTTCCGGTTTTCTAGTGGTTTATTGGAGAGGAGTCTCACGGACTTTTCTGCCAGGGCTGGCTTTGAACCGTGATCCTCAGATCTCCGCCTCCTGAGTAGCTAGGATTACAGGCATGAGCTACCAGCACCTGGCTGAGTACATTTCTTATCCAGCGTTGTGCCGCCTCCTTTGTTTTTCCCCTACCATCCGGTCCTTCCCACCTCCTCAACTATACCCCCCACCTCCCCACCCCCGCCTAAATTGTAAAGTTTCTTTTTCGACATAGTGTCTTGTATATCTCATTGTTGCAATGGGTCAATCTGTATCCCTTTTATTTCTTGTTTCTTTTTTTTTTTTTTTTTTTTTTTTTTGGTCATGGGGCTTAAACTCTGGGCCTGGGTCCTGTCCCTAAGCTCTTCAGCTTAAAGTGAGTGCTCTATCACTTGAGCCACAGTACCACTTCAACTTCTTGTATTTCTAAGTAAGCCTTAAGAAACAGAACCATAAACTGGGCGCTGGTGGCTCAGGCCTGTAATCCTAGCTACTCAGGAGGCTGAGATCTGAAGATCGTGGTTCAAAGACAGCCCGGGCAGGAAAGACCGTGAGACTCCTATCTCCAATAAACCACCAGAAAACTGGAAGTGGCGCTGTAGCTCTAGTGGTAGAGCACTTGCCTTGAGCTGAAGAGCTGAGGGACAGCACCCAGGCCCAGAATTCAAGCCCCACGACCGACAAAAAATAAATAAATAAATAAACAGAACCATTTACCAAATTTGCCATGAAACTCAGTTGAACAGTTTAAAAGGAAGGAATAGATATTTCTGGACATTTGATTCTTTGGTGATCCTGAGACAACCCAAACCAGTATTTTGCTTGTGTAATTTTCATTTTTTACTCTTAAAAATCTTTGTGTGGGGGGGTGGGGGGGTGAGTCTTGGGGCATGAACTCAGGGCCTGGACACTGTCCCTGAGCTTTTTTTTAACGAAGGTTAGCGCTGTACCACTGAGTTATAGCTCCACTTCTAGCTTATTTGTTCCTTAATTGGCGATAAGAGTCTCATCGACTTTCCTGCCTGAGCTGGCTTTGGACCATGATCCTCAGATTTTAGCCTTCTGAGTAGCTAGAGTTACAGGCATTAGCCACTGGTGCTTGGCTCTGAAAATCTTTTTGAAGACATAGTTGTTATCTTTCTTTTTTTTTTAATTTAATTTTATTTTATTTGAGAACATACTGTACAGAGGGGTTACAATTACATGGGCAGGATAATGCATACATTTCTTACCAAGCATTGCAGCCTCCTCCTTTGTTTACCCTTCACCTCCCTTCCCAGCCTCCCCCCTCCCCCCCACCCAATCATACCCCCCCCACACACCGACATTGTAAAGCTGGTTTTGACATGACATTTTGTACTTCTCATTGTTGCAACAGGCCCACCTGAATCCTTAAACAGGTCCACCTGAATCCTTAAACGACTTGTTTGTCCCCATCTCCTCCACATGTTATACTGACATCAAATATAGTGAAAGCGGGGGTTACACTGTGGGGGAGGGACATACAAAGCAACAAAGAAATAATCTTATAAATGCGTTAGAAACACATGCCTGAAAGAAACGAAAACATTAAAATACATATTTAAGGGTTCATTTTCCTAACATCACATTATCTGACTTTTTCCGCTTGACTCATACCTATACTAGATATTGCAAATAAGGGAAACCATGGGACCTGTGTTTCTTTGGGCCTGGCTTATAGTTGTTATCTTTCTAACCCTCTTTGATGAAGTTCACGCAAATATTAGAAATAATTTCAGAGATTGGGAGTAATGCACCATTTTCATATATTTCTAGATTTTATTGGTAAATGAAAAAGACATGAAATACCAGTTTGCCTGTAGTTTATTTTTCTCTTTAGTAATAAATCCTTGTTAAGTTATTAAGTAAATATTTGATTAGCAAGTACAAGGCCTTTACTTCAAACCCCAATATCTTCAAGTAAAAAAAAAAAAAAAACAACCAAAACTGTGAGTCAAAATAAAATAAACTTTTCCTTCTCTAAAGCTAATTATTTCACATATTTTCTTATGGCATGCAATGCTGGTTAACACACCTACTATGTGCCAGACACTGTATTTATGCCAGCACCACTTCCAGTTTTCTGGTGGTTTATCGGAGATAAGAGTCTCATGGACTTTCCTGTCCAGGCTGGCTTTGAACTGCGATCCTCAGAACTCTGCCTCCTGAGTAGCTAGGATTACAAGTGTGAGCCCTGGCACCTGGCCACTTGTATTTTTTATATTCTACTTATTTCTATACATTTTCATGTTGCCCACAATCATATATACATATAAGTCTCTACAGTAAGGAAAAGAGAGCAAAGCATTTGCAAAGAAGGAAGGAAAGAGAGATAATAGGGGGAAATATATTGATGAATATTGTAGAAGTTGAAAATATAGTGGTGTTAAGGATGTGTGTGTGTGGTCTAAGTGTTGCCAAAGAGAAAATACAAGTGACTATTTTAGTCATAGAGGATCTGTGGCTGTGCCTGATTATTTACTAAGTTCATTGTGCATGGGAAACTGTATTTTAATAGTTTGCTATGTCTTAGCATAGGCTGTGGATCTGGAGCAGAATAGAGAACTTCTCTCTGCCTTGGGGTAATGGGTGGTTATGAGTTAACCTGCACGAGGGCCCCTCTCAAGTCCAGGTACTTTGTCTGGCTATCAAAGTCAAAGGGTTTACTAGTCTAGTTCAACTCTCTGATTCTCCTTTCTCACTGCCTGAAGAAGGATGATAAGGAAGGAGGGGGACAAGTTGGTAGGGCAGATAGATAGGTCTGCCCCTACCCTGCTTCTTTCTGCTCATTGATTGTGTTCTCAGAGGTGATTCTCAGAAAATAGCTTAGCATAGTGAGGCTTATATACTCTCATGTGCCTCACCAGTATGATTTGAAGATATTTTTATATTTTGAATGCTCATATATGAGAAGGCAAACAGGAAACGTGAGCTCAGTGGAAACAATTTTACAAAATCCCCAAAATAATCTGGGGGAATTTCTCCATACCTCATGCCTCCCATTGATAAAAGCGATCCTTAAATAATGAATTGAGGGGTTAGAGGTGTGGCTCAGTAGAATGCCAGACAATAAGTGAAACTGGCAAGTACTAAGCTCGAGTCCCGGTTTCAGACAAAAAAATAGTGGATTAACCTTACTTCTATGAAAATAGACCTAATTATATTTACCCAGACAGAAAGTCCTAAGGATTAAACCCAAAATTCCAGAGCAAGACTTCTTAGGATTGACTCTCAGTTCTGCTAAGTGAGTGATCTTTGAAAAAGTTATTTAACACATGTCTCTGTCCTCATTGGTAGTATGAGGATATTAATATTATCTGTTTTATAGCATTGTTACTCTATCAAGTGATTATTGCCTATAAAATTCTTAGAATAATCTGTTGGCATGAAATAAGCAAATTAAAAAGGTGAGCTGGGGAGTATCTTCTCATCTAGATCCTTAGACAAAAAAAATTCATATATCTGGGGAAAAAAGGTGCAAACTCACATAAGAACTGAGGGGAATTGCCAGGTGCCAGTGGTTCACACCTGTAATCCTAGCTACTCAGGAGGCTGAGATCTGAGTATTATGGTTCAAAGCCAGCCCAGGTAGGAAACTCCGTGAGACTTCTTTTTGTCGGTCATGGGGCTTGAACTCTGGGCCTGGGCGCTCAGCTCTTCAGTTCAAGGCTAGCACTCTACCACTTGAGCTACAGTGCCACTTCTGAAGACTCTTACCTCAAGTAAACCACCAAAACCAGAAGTGGCGCTGTGGCTCAAGTGGTAGAGTGCTTGCCTTGAGCTGAAGAGCTGAGGGACAGCACCCAGGCCCAGAGTTCAAGCCCCACAACTGACCAAAAAAAATTACTTAAGGGAGTGGAGAATATATTCACCTCACGTGGGTTTTGAATAATGAGCCAAGATATTTGTTCTGGTAGTTGTGAGACTTCAACAAAGTATAAATATTTTGAGAAAAGTTTCCAAGTTTGGACTGAACATCTGATAAACAGGAAGATGTTCAAGAGAGACTTTGTAGAAGTAATATCTTAGTCACAAAGACTTGGAGAAAGTTTTTATGACACTAAGGTGTTATATTTTTTACATTTGTAGAGTGAATTTATCTCTAATGATCTAGGTGTGGTTTATGCTGTTCATTTTCTACTTTATATTTTGCCAGGATGAAAAGGACTATGACTCTACAAAATCATTGTAATAATGAAATAGAGTAGGTCTTTTGTTTTTAAAGATGCAATCTTAAACCTGATGCCAGTGGCTCACACCTGTAATCCTAGCGACTCAGCAGGCTGAGATCTGAGGATCACGATTCAAAGCCAGCCCAGGCAGGAAAGTCCGTTGGACTCTTATCTCCAATTGACCACCAGAAAACCAGAAGTGGTGCTGTGGTTCGAAGTAGTAGAGAGCTAGCCTTGAGCAAAAAGTTCAGAGAGAGTACCCAGACCCTGAGTTCAAGCCCCACCACCACCACCGACAAAATACAATCTAATAAACATTTTTCAGTGGCAAGTAAGTATAACAATGGATTCAGGGTTTTTTTTTTTTTTACTAGATATTTTATTGAGGTTTAAAATGCATATAGAATATAATCATAAGGGCAATGCTTGATGAATTATCAGAGTGAACACTCTGTTTTGGTTGAGAAAGAAAAGAATACCCACACCCTTAGAAAGCATTTCTTTGTGCCTCCTTTCAGGCATTTTCCTTACCATTCTGCCCCAAATGGTAACAGTTCAGCAGAAGGCAGACTTTTTTTTATTATTTATGGTACTGGAGTTTGAACTCAGGGTCTTATGCTCACTCAGCTTGTTTGCTTGTCTGGCACTCTGCCACATGAACCATCCCTAAGGCCTTTTTGCTGTTTATTCTGGAGACAAGGTCTCATGTATTTTTCTTACTGGGGTGGCTTCAAACTGCCAACCTATGGACCTTAGCCTCCTAAGTATTTCAGCCACTTCAGAAGCCAGACTTTTTTTTATTTTGTCAGTCATGGGCCTGAACTCTAGGCTTAGGCGCTGTCCCTCAGCTCTTCAGCTCAAGGCTAGCACTCTACCACTTGAGCCACAGCACCACTTCTGGCTTTTTCTGCTTATGTGGTGCTGAGAAATCGAACCCAGGGCCTCATGCATGCATGCAAGGCAAGTACTCTACTACTAACCTACCTTCCCAGCCCAGACAGCAGACTTTTAACACTACAGATTCAAAACTACAGATTAAAATATCTCATTTTAAAATATATATTGTAGAACACTAGTATTTGATGGTCAGTGTATTGAAATTAATGGAATTTACAAAAACACATTTACATGTAGATAGAAATAACCAGACAATTTGTAATTGAGCTCTAGTCATCATCAGAGTCTGAATCTTATTTCTTTCCTTGAATAGTTTTCTTTGAGATCTTTGTGAAGTTTGTCCCAAATTTCTTTTGGCTCTAAAATGTTGGCTCCATTGAATTTCCACTGTAATTAAGAATATCAGGACAGCCAAGCCTCCATTCAAAAGTTTCTTTTTTTAATAAGTTTTTTTTATTGTGAAAATGCTGTATAGAGGGGTTACAGTTACATGGGCAAGGTAATGAGTACATTTTCTATCAAGCATTGTTGCCTCCTCCTTTGTTTTCCCCCTACCATCCCTCATTCTAAAGTTTCTGTGGTGAAGTCATCTGTATTTCCTAGGTCAGGAAATCCAACCACATAATCTTATGTCTTCCTGTCTTTTACCAGTGTTAGTTGTGGGAATGACTTTGATATGCAGTCTCTCCCAAAGGAAAGGTGCTTTTTTCTACTTTCAGCTTTAAAAATTCGGTCTCAAGATGTTTCTTGGACAGTATCACCAAATGTCTGTCTAGTATTTTGCACCCACCTGAATGTAGAGTCTCTGTAGAAATGGCAAAGTGTTTTTTTCTCTTTGACTTCTTGAAAAAAGTCTCACTAGATTATTTCTCTGTATTCACGATGTTCTTTAGAAAGCCATTCTTGTTTCTGCTGGAGGGTCATACTTGTTATTCTGGCTACTCAGGAGACTGAGAACTGAGGATCATGGTTTCAAGCCAGCCCAGGCAGAGAAATTGAAGAGATTTTTTTTTTTTGGGTCCGGTCGTGGGGCCTGAACTCTGGGCCTTGGCACTGTCCTTCAGCTCTTCAGCTCAAGTCTAGCGCTCTACCACTTGAGCCACAGCGCCACTTCTGGCTTTTTTCTTTTTGCTTATGTGGTGCTGAGGACTTGAACCCAGGGCCTCTGGCATGCAAGGCAAACACTCTACCACTGAGCCACCTTCTCAGCCCCAAAAAACACTCTTTTTTTTTTGGGTCCGGTTGTGGGGCCTGAACTCTGGGCCTGGGTGCTGTCTCTCAGCTCTTCAGCTCAGGGCTAGCACTCTACCACCTGAGTCACAGCACCACTTCCGGCTTTTTGCTTATGTGGTGCTGAGGAATCGAACCCAGGGCCTCATGCGTGCAAGGCAAGCGCTCTACCACTGAGCCACCTTCCCAGCCCTGAAGAGATTCTTTTGTTTTGTTTTGTTTTGTTTTGGTCCGGTCATGGGGCCTGAACTCTGGGCCTGGGCACTGTCCCTCAGCTCTTCAGCTCAAGGCTAGCGCTCTACACTTGAGCCACAGTGCCACTTCTGGCTTTTTTCTTATGTGGTGCTGAGGAATCGAACCCAGGGACTCAGGCATGCAAGGCAAGCGCTCTACCACTGAGCCACCTTCCCAGCCCCTGAAGAGATTCTTACCTCCAATTATCCAATAAAAAAAAAAAGCCAGAACTAAATGTGTGGCTTAAATAGTAGAGCACCAGCCTCAAAAAAATATAAATAAAAGTTACAGGCCCTGAGTTCAGGCTCCAGTACTAGCACAAAAATAGGATTAAATTTTAAAAAAACATTGAATTGTAAATGCCCTCTTGATCCTGATTTGCACATTTTTGTGTCACCATATTTCCATGTGCAACAATTTCCCATGGATCTGAAGTACTATCTTTAATATCTCTTTTGGAGCAGATCTGTTAGTGACACATTCCCTTGTCTCATTTTTGTTTTCCCAGAAAATGGCGTTCTTTCCCTTTCATCTTTGGATGTGGATTGTGTTAGAAGTTATTTACTTCCTACTTCATGTATATCATTCCTTTGTTTTCAAGGTTTCATCATTTCTGTAATTGCTATTGAAATATGCTGTCAGCTATTGTTGTTCCTTTGAAGTTAACATATATTCATATATATTTGCTTGTTTCTTATTGATTTTAAAAGCCCTCTCTTTGTCTTTGATGTTCAGTAACTTTAATATGATATGCTTAGTTAAAGATTTTGTTTGTATTCATCCTATCTGCTATTACAGTAGTTCTTGAATTTTTGGTTTGATATTCTAGCAATATAAGAAATTTCCAACTTCCATTGCTTGAAGTATTGCTTTACTTTGAAATCTGTTTCTTTCAATTTCTTTCTTGTTCTCTCTCTGTTTCTCTCTCTCTTCTCTCATGCTATCATTTTCACTGGTCTTTCATGCTTTTTGTTTTTCCATTTGAGTATTTCCTTCTGACTTTTCTTCTCATTGGTATTATCTTTATAGTTCTCTCTAATCTTCTATTAAACCCGTCTGTTGATTTCTTAATTGTGTATTTTTTGATCTAGAATTTTCATTTGAATTTTAAAATAATTTTAATATCTAATAAAGTATCCATGTTACTCTATAACTCAATTCACATATTATAGTTTTTAAATATATATCAAAATTCCAAAATCTGTACCTATATAGGTCTCTTTATTGTCTGTTTTTTCTTGGATTTCAGTAGTATTTTGTTTTTGTTGTTGGAATAACCTATCATACTTAATTCACTAACAAATACTTTTCTGAGAAAAGGAAACATGATTGAGACTCTGGATGAAGTCACTTCCTCCCAGAACATTTCACTTTTACTTATGGAAGCAATTAAATTAGATGTAGATAAAATTGTTTGAATTACAATTTGAGTTGCTTGAAATCTGTACTATAATCTTTGTGGGGGTTTAGTTCATTTCTACTCACCTTTGGTTCTAGTGTCCTTTGGGTTGCTACCAGAAAGGTTTAGGTATATAGAGGTTGAGTGTCAATATTTGCTCCCACACCCAGAAGTTTAAGAGATTGCTGAAAAGTTTTGTTTAGATTCTTAGTCTCTTAGTACCTGCTTTCATTTGGTCAAATATCTGGATGTGAAAACTAGCTTCAAACTACTCCCTGAGGGTTTTTCTCCCACCTGAGATTTTAACCCCCAAACTACTCATTGTTTTGACAGATTTCTGATGAGATTGAACAGCTATTTGTCCAGCTCCTTGAAGGAATATTAGATAAAAACCAGCTGGTCTGCTACTGCCAGAATATAACCTCTTTTTTCTTTTTGGTGTCTTTTTTTTTCATTTTAAATGCTTATTGCCAGCTGTACGTATAGTATTTTATTCAGTAGTAGTCTGTTGAGATCTAACCTTTGAATTCTGGCAAACTTTGGGATACTTACAGAAAAATGTAAAATCTACCATGACTTTGATCCATAGTTAAGAAATAAAAGGGAGGGACTGGCAATGTGGTTTAGCTGTAGAGTGCTTGCCTAGCATGCATGAAACCCTTGGGTTCATTTCCTTAGTACCACATAAACAGATAAAGCCAGAAGTGGTGCTGTGGCTCCAGTGGTAGAGCGCTTTCCTTGAACACAGAGAGGCTTAAAGACAATGCCCAGGTCCTGAGTTCAAGCTCCAGGACCAGCAAAAAAAGAAAGAAAGAAAAGGAAGATATAAAAATGGCCAATAAACACATGAAAACATGCTGTAAATCCTCAAGTCATCAGGAAAACACAAATAAAAATCACAATTTTAAAGCCTTCTCACCAAATAGAATGACTAAAATCAAAAGTTGGATAATAAAAGTGTTAATGAGGATGCAGAGAAATTGGGATCTTCATATATTGTTTTTTGTCATGTGAAATGCTACAACTGCTTTGAAAAATAGTCAGGCAGTTCCTTAGTTAAACATAAAGTTACCATGTGACCTAGCAACCACTCCTAGAAAAGAAAAGTATGTGCACACTACCCTTTGTACATAGATATTTATAGCAGCATTAGTCACAATAGGTAGAACTTGAAAGCAACTTTAATGTCTAGCAACTGATGAGTATAAACAAAGTCTTTCATATTCATACGTTGGAATAGTGTTTGGTCATAAAAACCAAGTGAAGGACTGATACATCTAATAATTTGGATGACCCCCAAAAACACTGTGCTAAGAGGAAGAAATCAGTCATAATGTGTATGTTACATTAATATTTTTCATTTAAAAGTTCAGACTAGAGAAATCTATAGAAATGGAAAGTAGATTAGTTGCTGCTTATGGCTAGAAGAGGGATCATGCATCATTGAAGGGGCATAAGATTTCTTTGTGATGTAATCAAAATGTACAAAAATTAACAGGTGATAGTGGTAAATAATGTGTAAATAATCTAATCCTTATCATTTACTTTAAATTTATGAATTGTATCTCACTAAAGCTGTTAAAGTTAAGAACCCTTTGCAGTATTTGTGATAGTAACCAGGAGGATTGACTGGCAGATGGTTAAGTATAAGCACATGATGATGATATCACTAAACTTCATCAACAACTTGCTGACTAGTTGTCTGGGCCTGGGGTAGAATGAAGGCAGAATACCAATAGGTTCTAGAATGAGTATTGAAGTCTAACCTCAAAGAGAAAGCCATAGAATCCAGCTAACCATAATCTTGTTAACTGTCCAGGAAAGCACAACACTTCCAAGATAATTTAATTTGTCTTAACTTCTGAAACAGCACTTGGCTTCCTTTGTGCTCTTGAGATCAGAGAATATTGTCTTGATGCTGTGTCCCCATTTAGCAGACCTCTTATATACCTCAAAGAATATTTTTAGATTGGATACTGAAAAAATCTTAAAGATGTTTTCTTTTATTTTTCTCTACATGAAGAAACTTTTAAAAAGTATATTTTATTACCGTTATTATCTTTAAGTAGTTGTACAAAGGAGTTAACATTCAATAATTAGCATTCTGCTTCTTTGGAATGCTAGCTACTCAGGAAGCTGAGGAAAACTAAGGATCACAGTTCAGAGCCAGACTGGGCAGGAAGTCCGTGAGACTCTGATCTCCAATTAACTACCAAAAAACCTGGAAAGAGAGCTGTGGCTCAAGTAGTAGAGCTCTAGCCTTAAGCACAAAAGCTCAAGGACGGCATTCAGGCCCTCAGTTTAAACCCCAGGACAAGCACACGCACAAAATGTCTGCGTGAAATAGTAGGCACCTCAAGGAGATTATATTCTACTGGGGAAAAAAGTAACCCAAAGGTTTCAAATGATGATATAAAGATAAATGTGAGATCCCAGTACAGTGCCAGTTAAGTTAGATTTGAGAGAGTCATGGGAGCTTTTAGCAAAGCTGAAGGAATAAATAATGGCTGTGGAAAGAATCCCTTGATGAGGGGGCACTAACTAAGCCTTAGAGAACAAGTGGGTTAAGCTGGGCCCCGGTGGCTCACGCCTGTAATCCTAGCTACTCAGGAGGCTGAGATCTGAGGATCACAGTTAGAAGCCAGCCCGAGCAGGAAAGTCCATGAGACTCCAATAAACCACCGGAAAACCAGAAAGTGGTGCTGTGGCTCAAGTAGTAGAGCACTAGCCTTGAGCTGAAGAGCTGAGGGATAGCATCAAGCCCAGAGTTCAAGCCCCATGACTGACAAAAAAAAGTGGGTTTAACCAGGCAAATGAAAAGGAAGAAAGAAGATGGATAGCATCAGAGAAACATGATAGAACCAGAAAGGAAAAGGGAAAAATAACTTCAAGCATACAAATAACCTAGAACATCTTGTAAAAATTCAGATTCTGACTTGGGCAGCATGTGCTTGTACTTCTAACATCAATGCCAATGCTGTTGGCCCGTGAGCTACACAGAGTAGCAGGAACTTAGAGATCTATCTGGGTATGATGAGAGAAGGTAGGCACCTAGCTGATGCGGACATTTGTGGATAGGATGATTTGGACTGCCGGTGTCATGGAATGCTAGAGGGAATGTAATAGGCTATTCTTAGTGTCTTAATTTTGTTCTGTGTATATTTGGTAGGATCCTTAGGGTATGAGAATTCATAACCACACTTTCAAAAGTACATCACATAAAAAAAGTACATCATTAATATGTTCTGCTTGACAATGTTCCATTGAACTGGCCCCTCAGGAAAAAGTATTTTAGGCCAATTACTTTGCAGTCTACTCTGGTGATAATGTTTCTGTTTTTAAAATTTGATTAATAAGTATCCATCTTTCCTGTGAATGATATTGGTCATTGAAATCAGTGCCAAACACTAAGAGAAAAGTTGATGTTATCAGTAAAATTGAGCTTTTTCCAGGTAAATCAATACCAAGGCTTCAGAGGTTTTATACTTGCCAAACAAAAGATTTTTTTAAATTTAATTTAATTTTATTTGTGAACATACTGTACAGAGGAGTTACAATTACATGGGCAGGATAATGCGTACATTTCTTACCAAACATTGCAGCCTCCTCCTTTGTTTACCCTTCACATCCCTTCCCAGCCTCCCCCCTCCCCCCCCAATCCCAATCCCAATCCTTCCCCTTCCCCCCTTTCCCCCCCTCCCCCCCCCCCCCGCACCAACGTTGTAAAGCTCGTTTTGGACATGACAACTTGTACTTCTCATAAACACAAGATTTTTTTTCTGCGTATATGGTGCTAAGGAATCGAACCCAGGGCCTCAGGCATGCAAGGCAAGCACTCTACCACTGAGCCACCTTCTCAGCTCCCAAACACAAGATTTTTTCCCCTACTAATTTTGAATTAAAAAAATATTTTATTCTGATGTATTATAAGTCAGGTTAGAAATAATATTGTTACATGGATAGAATTATATGGAAGTGCATTTTAAGAAGCTATACTAATTTAGACAGTACAGTGCTGGCAAAAGAATTAAAAAAGTAGATCAGTGGAATAGAGAGCGTAGAAATAGGCACACCTAAATATAATCAACTATTTTTGATCTTCAACAAGGAGGAAAAGGCAATATAATGGAAATTTTTGATCTTTTTAAAAATTAGTGATAAAATTCCTAGATATCTACATCAAAAAATGACTTCAATCACATCACTCTATGGTTGGGTGCTTGCTGCAAAATATCCTTTAGCCTTTTTGCTCAAGGCTAGCACTCTGGGCTAAATATGGACTGGTATGGCCAAAAACCAAATCAGAGCCAGACTCTTGGTTTCTGACTCAAATCACTGCCTCTCATCCCTCCTTGTGCAAATTTCTGGAGAATGTAGCAGCCTGTAGGAAGTGATTAAATTTCTGTTTTTAACATACAGTCTCTGCTTATGGTGGATACTTCTTGGATAATAGAACTCAAGGCCATAGTAGTTAACTGGAACATAATACCATCTTTCAGTAAAATGGGGCACATCTTATTGCCTCCAAACTACTACTGTTTGTACACTCTTGATCAATCCATTAGCCATACATCATTTTAAACAATAAACAGCTAGAATTGAGATTCCTCGAAATGCTAAGGCCTTTCCGTCCAACACAGATCAACTCTCAGTCACAGAGTCTCACATCTTCAGATCTCTGCAAAATTTAGGAATACAAGTGAAATGAACATTTTGTAGTCAAGTTTGAAGAAACATACTTGTAGTCAAGTCAAGGAACATACTCAGAAATGTATTGTCGAGTGCCTTCAGTTTGCAAGTAAGTATCAGATATGGTCTCAATTCCTTGATGCTTATAGGTCAACTGAAAAAATAAAAAGAAATAAAAAGCATACCATGTAAAAGACTACATATTCACACTGACCAAGGGAGACGGGAAGGGAAGAGATCAGAAAAGTGTTTTAGTTTAAGTTGTCTCTGAAGCAGGTTATGGGAGAATCATTTGAGTCCCTGCGTTTTAAAGGGAAAGATGTAAGGAACAAGAGAGAAGAAAATGAGGTAGAGAAGGAAAGATAGTAAAGAGATTATAACATTAGACAAGTATCACAGTAGGAAACTAGAGGTTAAATCATACAAAGAGACCCTTGGAAATGGTGCATGATATATGCCTCAGAATCATTATATCTAAGGTGTGGGGAAGCTAGGCTACTTGTATTCCAGCTTGTATCAGGGATGGCTTTCAGGTACTGGGAACTCTTTCAGGGCTACAGGAATGTAGGCAGCCTAGCCTATAGTTCTAGAGAAAGTCATCAGGAAGGAAATATAGGTAGTTGAAAATCAGCCTGAGCATGTAAAATGAAAGGATCCAGATCTATGTGAAGAGGACTGACAGAGTGTCTATCTGCCACAGGAATATCCAAAGAGAGCTGAGAGTTCACATGTTCTTTCTCTTCTCTCCCCAGGTGTGTTCATGACTTTGTCCCTGCTGTCCATTGTGTATGGAGCCTTGCGCTGCAACATCCTAGCCATCAAAATCAAATACGATGAGTACGAGGTTAAAGTAAAACCTCTAGCCTATGTCTGTATCTTCCTCTGGAGGAGCTTTGAGATTGCCATTCGTGTCATTGTTCTGGTCCTCTTTGCTTCTGTCATGAAGACCTGGGTGGTACTTGTCGTACTTGTCAACTTCTTCAGCTTCTTCTTGTATCCCTGGATCCTTTTCTGGTTCAGTGGCTCTCCATTTCCAGAGAATATAGAGAAGGCCTTCAGCCGGGTGGGCACAACCATCGCACTGTGCTTCCTCACATTACTCTATTCTGGTATCAACATGTTCTGCTGGTCAGCTGTTCAGTTGAAGCTTGACAACCCTGAACTCATCAGCAAATCCCAGAATTGGTACCGGCTGCTGGTATACTACATGATGAGGTTCATTGAGAATTCCATCCTCCTGCTCCTGTGGTATCTCTTCAAGACTGACATCTACATATATGTGTGTGCACCTCTGTTGATTCTGCAGCTGCTCATTGGATACTGTGCAGCCATTCTCTTCATGCTCGTATTTTATCAGTTCTTCCACCCTTGCAAAAAGCTCTTCTCATCCAGTGTTTCTGAAAGCTTTCGGGCATGGCTCAGGTGTTTCTGCTGGGCCTGCAGGAAGCAGGAATCTTGTGAGTCAGCAGAAAAAACAGAAGTAAAGTCATCCACAGATCAAGATGAAACACCTTCTAGCAGCAAAATGAGTCCTGATCCCACTCAGACCTTGAGTGCTGATGATATATGCTCTGCTTAATGAACCTTGAAGTTTCCCAGTCCACAGGCTTTTTTTTGTTTTTTAGTTCATACCTGTTCTTTGTAAGTAATGAGCCCTGCACTGGGAACAAGGCAGGACGTTAGCTGTCAACTCCTTGTGAGCTGTTGCTCTTTATAGGGCCTTTGAGTATGTGGGAACTGGGATAGAGAAACCTGAAATTCGAGGGGTGAAGAGATGAATTGGTATCCTAACCACAGTTCACAAGTAACCATGGTACATTCTTGTGGGTCTTACGTTTTGTTTTTGTGTTGTTTTTTTCACTCACCCCTAAAGTCTGAACTGGGTTGTTTAGATCCATCAGGCAGAATGTGAAGAGCTTACTAATTTTATAGTTTTCTGGACTATTAGTCTAGTAACCTGATGATTTTTTATCCCTGAACATTATTTTCATCGAAGTATCATCCTGTTGACCAGAGAAAGTTATTGGAGTTCTGCTATCAGCAACATCATTCTTGTCACTGCTTACAAAGAGGACTGCTCAAATTTGATTTTTAAATAAACATACGTTCTATTTTCATCTTGTTATGTCTTTTTGTACATAGCCAACTGTAGTTACTGTGGCATGCTATCTGGAATTGATTTGGAGACTATTTCCTGGGATCCATAGCTGTAAAATTGAATTTTAAATGTAGTTAAAGAAGCCCTAGAATTTTGATAGGCGTGATCCTCCTGTATGGTGAAGAAATTTAGAACAAGAGAATTGTTACTGAAATGACTGAAGGTTATATAGGTAGAATTCTTACCTACTCAGTTCAAAGCTGTGAACTAGTTAGAAGGTAGACTTAAACCTCTTCAAAGTTTATTCTTATGTTAGGATTCTGGGAAATTTCTAGTAGAATTTACTAGGATTCACCTTTTTTTTTTTTTTTTTTTGGGTCCGGTCGTGGGGCCTGAACTCTGGGCCTGGGCACTGTCCCTCAGCTCTTCAGCTCAAGGCTAGCGCTCTACCACTTGAGCCACAGCACCACTTCCGGCTTTTTCCTTTTTGCTTTATGTGGTGCTGAGGAATCGAACCCAGGGCCTCAGGCATGCAAGGCAAGCGCTCTACCACTGAGCCACCTTCCCAGCCCCTAGGATTCACCTTTTGAGGAAAGAGCTAAATAAAGTTCAGTCTTCCCTCTTCCATCCTCATTGATTGCCTGCTAGGAGAGTTTTAGACACGATTTACCTCAATTTAAAACTTTCAACAAAACTCTACAGAAATCTCTCAGCATAGGCATATAAAGCATTTTAATTTTTATTATTTGACATGAAAAGGTTTTCCTCATCAGCACTCTTAGAGATTGCCTTCATAAAATTTTTAAATTGTATAAAGAGTTGAGATGACCAGATTTCTTTCTTTTTTGAAATGTATTTTGAATAGCAGAATTGTGAATTAATTTGAACAAAATCTCCATCATGATTTTCTTATACTCTTTTATCTTCTGTATAATTTCTCCATTAATGTGAAAATAGAAGAATTCTATTTGTTTCATTAAAGAGGAATGGATAGCATATTTTCAATCATTCTGGGAAATGACTAGAATCAACTAAAGTAAAATGACTACAACCACTAAAATCTTAATAGTGAAATACCTGGAAGCAGATGATCAAAAAAAAAAATCACACTAATCTGAGAAACTTCCAAAGAAGGCTCTATTTATGAAATCTACCAGAGGGAACAGGGATCCACATCTTTAAATGTATGGACCCCCCCCCCCACACACACACAAAGCATAATTAACTGGTTGTAACATTTCTAATAATTTTTTAAATAGTTACTGATAACAAATTTATAAGTAATTTCAAACACAAAGGTAAAAACATGATTTGGTAAATACAGGGATCCATAAAACTAAATATTCTTTCACATGGTCTCCAGTGAAAGAGTTATTAATATTTTATACAGTTTAATATTAATATTTATACAGTTTCATATATGCCAGTATAGACATCAATATGGTCCTAAACTATAGATCCTAAATTTTAGTGGGTTTCTTTTTTTGTTTTTGTTTTTGTTTTTTGCCAGTCATGGGGCCTGAACTCTGGGCCTGGGTGCTGTCCCTCAGCTCTTCAGCTCAAGGCTAGCGCTCTACCACTTGAGCCACAACACCACTTCCGGCTTTTTTTCTTTTTGCTTATGTGGTGCTGAGGAATCGAACCCAGGGCCTCAGGCATGCAAGGCAAGCACTCTACCACTGAGCCACCTTCCCAGCCCCCCTAAATTTTAGTTTTATGAAATGTTTTTCCTCATTTAAATTTCTCCTGGTTTATCGATATCTGTGGTTTAATTTTTTGGGAATGACTAGGCAATAAATAGATCATATTTTTGCATATTTATAATCAAATAACAATAACACTTAATATTGTCTATGCTTTTCTTGTTATCCCATTAACTACCACTTGCCCTATGTTTAAGAAGCCTCAATGAACAGTGAGCATGCATAACCAAAAGGATTCTTTTATATGACATGCATTTTCATGAACTCTCTATGTGCATATATACAAAATTGTAATAATGAAAAACATAATGATGCTAAAAGCCACAGCTAAAATAGACAAGATGTTAACACATCCTTTCTTGGTTGTTTCCTAATTAACAGAGAGGTTCTGTAATGGTTAGGAGAGAAGCAAGGTCACTCAAGTCATTCCAGTATTTCTGTCAAACCAGTTCATTATGTTTCTTGACACCAGATATTTTCAAGATCTTTCATGAGAAAGAAATTGCTGGAAGTGATGCGGTGGCTCAAGTGGTAGAGCACTCGCCTTGAGCTGAGGGACAGCGCCCAGGCCCAAAGTTCAAGCCCCACGACCAACAAAAATAAATAAATAAAATTTGTTCCGCTATGCAATTTAGCTGGCTTGGATAGAACTTTAAGGCCATATATCAAACACTAACATATTAAGACTTGCTAAGTTTTCCAAGTAGAACAAAAAATAGAAATTGCTGCTTTGAAGCCTTGCAGTGGCTAAGGGTAGAGATGATGGAGCCCCTTTTCCATCTGAAATGCCTTATTCAGGTCATGCCTTGGAAGCAAGGCCTTGGAGCAACCACCAGACTGCCTCTGACTAGGAATGTTCAGACTTGTACAAGGATTCAGAGACTACTTTCTAGCTTCAGTTTAGAAGCCTGTCTCCAAAAGAATTACAAAGTATTACTTTCAAAACATATTGTAAATCTATAATTTATGAGATAGCTAAGCATTTTGAATGACCCAAAATCAAACTAACAGTGTCAGACTCCCAAGCCCACTTCACCTTTTTATAAAGACACATGTGTGGTAACTAAACTGGACTTTCTCTCAATATTAGCTCTTGATAGAAAGGTGAACCAACTTTTGACATGTATGTCCATTCACTCTGGGAGAGAGAACTCAACTTTCTTTTTTTGCATGGTGAACTGAAATTTTTCATTTTATCTCTGCAAGAGCCAAAAAAAATGTGTATTTCACACTGTGAAGCTGGATTGTATTAAAGACATAAAAGAAACCAGCACATTTTCCTACGTATTAGGAGTTAATTGTGCTTTTCAGTTATAATTCAAGTTTGTAAGACTCTCAGTGTTTTGTATAGTGAATTACATGCCATAACTTGTCCTGTAGCTACTCCAACAGAATCACTGTCATTTAGTTGGATGGTGTGAAGTATTTCCTCAAAACATGTTGAAATAAGATCACTAAACGTGTTCAGACTTTCTCTCGTCATTACTAAAGACAACCCAGTATAGAGATTGGCATCTCCCTATCCAGCCCCACAAGTTTACTTAATTGCTTTATGCCTTAGTTTTTTCATCCACCAAATTAGGATGATATACTTGTCCAACCTACCTCATGATATTATCAGAAAGATCAAACTATATAATAGATGTGAAAATGCTTTGAAAATATTTTAAAGTGCCATGCATAGTTATATTATTCAAACCTGTAGCAGGTTATTGTTACTTTCTTGTTGTTTGAAAATGTGTAGAGTTATCCACACACATGAAACAGGTGTGTTTCTGGCCTTCATGGCAGTTACCCTTTAAAAACCAGTCGTTTACAAAAATTAACACACAAATCCATGATATGTGAAGAAAAAGGACCCAATGAATTTGAGAAAGTATGGCAGATGAATTTATCTTATATTGTCTTTCATAAAGGATATGACATCTTTTGATAATTGTGTATTACAACTTGAATGGCTGTTTGAAATCATTTATTGGATGTGAGTATAATCTTTTCAGCCTTGTAAATGGGAAAATAAGTATTGAAATTGTTTGTTGGATACAGCATTTCCTTGGAAACAACCTTAGAATTTTAGTGCTATGGTTATGAGTGCATGTACCAATACTCCTCAGCCTGTGTGTTGTGGATGTGAGCTTTTATAGAATGCTTCTCCAAGTCCTTGACTCAAATGTTATGTATGTTTTCCATATAATAAATTAATTTTTCAATTTTTTCTTGCATTTCATTCCTTATACAATCCTACATGGTCTTTTCATTGAAATGAAAAAGACTATTTTAAAGATAAATTTGTAAATGATTTTTATTATGATTGGAGTTTAGTAACATCACCATAGAATTCTTCTGTAGAATAAGATATTTGAGAATTCTAGGAATCAGCTTTACCAAATAGCAACTGTCCAATCATATGGATTGTTTTTATAAGAATTTACTCCCATTTGTTCAAGATTGACTGCTAAGTACACACCAGTGTATGTCATTGCAGTAATGTAAACAATCAAATGCCTGCCCATTTTAGAAAAAAATATGACTCAATGAATCATTTCAGAGTATGAGACATTCTCTTTCAACACCTCCTTTGCTTCTCAAGGTAGTCTTCCAATCTGCAAAGACATAGCTATAGGGTAACTCTTTAAAAAAAAACAGCTTTATTGAGGTATAATTGATATGAAAAAAGGCACATAGCAAATTTGTGCAATAAAATATTATCAACTATAGGTACCATACTGTAAAGAAGATGTTTAGATTTTATTAATCTTGTACAGCTGAACTTTTAAACCCAATAAATAGCAACTGTTGATTTACCTTACCTTAAGCCTCTGGTAACCACCAGTCTACTTCCTTTTTTTTATGAGCTTCACTATTTCAGATACCTCGTATAGCACCAGACAGCATGTCCTTCTATACCTGGCTTATTTCATTTAGTATAATACATAATAATCTCCAGATGCATCCATGTAGGCACAAACAGGATTTCCTTCTTTTGTGAAATATTAATATCCTATGGGGTTGTAAATAAATATATATGCATCTACATCATGTTTTCTTTATTCATTTATATTCTTTTCATATCAGAGCTGTTCTGATTAATGCTTCAGTGAACATGTTAGTGCAGAAGTCTGTGATCTGATTCTCTTTTGGATACATTCCCAGAAAATTCATATGATCATTCTATGTTTAGTTTTATGAGAAGCCTACACTATTTTGCATAGTAGGTACACCATTTTACATCCCTAGCAACAGTATACAAGTGTCCTGATTTCTCCACATTCCCACTAACATTTATCTTTTGTAGTAGTAATCATCTTAGCAAGTGTGAGGTGATATCTTTTCTTATGAAGAACAAAATACATGAAGAAATTTCATCCTTTGTTTTTACATGCTGCAGAGGTATTGTAATAATTTTAAGTGTTTGATTCTTTTTAAAAATTTCTTTACATGTTGTATAAAAGGGCTTCAATTCAACATGTTCATTTGTGTGTTGATCAGTGTTCCCCCCGCCCCCATGGTTCTGTAGAATAATCAAAGAACACTGAAATATATGGATGCCTTTTCCCATGATCATGGAAAAGTACATTTTCTGTGTAAAAGTTTTTACTTTTCCCTGAATTCATTTGTCTCTTTTACCTTTTAAATTAGCATAAATTAATTGTATAGAGGTGTTTCATTGCAATATGACATTCATACAATGTGCTTTGATAAAATTCACCCCATTGATATCACTCCTTCCCGACCTCCCTTCTCCACCTCTCTTTTACTGTTTTTTTAATGAGGTTTGTTATGCTGTTTTCATACATATATATTGTACTTTAACTTTTTAATAATTTTGACCCCATCACCTTCTTTCCCTCTCCCTCATGGTTTCTACCACTGGTTTCTATGTAAAACACAGCTATGAACAACAAGAACTTATTCTCTCTCTTTCAATGTTTGAGATTATACTAAGCCATCACAACCCTTTTGTCTATATATGTTGTATATTTTTTCTAAGGTCTTATATGGCCTTCATATAATGATCAAATTCAGGGTATTTAGCATCAATATAATACTTGTAGCTAACCAAGGATTCTTTTAACATTTAACAATTGTACCCAACACTTCATTTGTTTTCACAGAGCTTCCTCAGCCATTTGAATGAGGTCAAGTCTCTTCTATGGGCTTCTCCTTATTTAAAATTATAAGTTTTAAGTTCTCCATGAATGCTGGGTGAACTACAGCAGCTTCTGAAACATTTATCTGAGAAAAAAAACTGTACATGATATTAGTACTGAGTAATAGCTTAATAACATAAATTTGAAATGTTTGCTGGAAAAGTGTGTCATTCCTTTTCATGGATATCCATTTTAGGCTCAAATACTTCCTAATGAATATTTGGGCCTGTAGTTTCCTTCTATTTCCTATGTCAGCTGTTTACACTGCATGGATGAGGGAGGTAGATAGATCTTATTTCTTTATGATAGTGTTTCTCAGAGTTTCCATTTTCCAGGAGATTGTACATTTTAAAAAATTCTGATTGACACATAAAAATCATTCATGTTTTGTTTTGATCTATGTACCCAAGGTGTAGTGTTCAAATCAGAGTAAATATAATCTATCTCTTCAAGTATTTATCATTGCTGTATGTGAAAACATTCAACATTCTTCTAGCCTTTTTGAAATGCAATACAGACACCCTACTGTGCTCTAACACACTAGCCCCTCCTAAACTAACAGTAATTTAGAAGAAAAATATATCTTCTATGAACATCAGCATAGCTGAAAAAGCACTCTGAAATGATTGATTATACATTACAAATAAGTGAAGGACCTATTTTTTTCCCAAGAAAAAGGTACTTCATAGCAGCAGAGATTGGAGTAGAGCTGGAAATTCAGCAGACCCAATCTCTTCTTTTCCAGTACAGACCATCCCTAGTAGACTAGCCCCAGGATATGCTAAAATGGTGAATCTGCTGCCTTACAGAAACTTGCTTTGCAGAATGCCTTCACTTCTGGTCCCTTAGTATGGCAGCTGAGGAAATCTCAGACAGTGCTGGTTTAAGCCTATTTCAGAACTCAGAGCACCTTCAATGAGTCTATAGCAGCACACAACAGTATCTCAATAGCAGGTACTCATAAAACTTCCACCCAGACTGTGCTCCAACTCAGATGGTAAGTCACCATCTATCTCATATAGGGTTGCTGCAGAGTTTGCTCTTTGTAAGGAAGGCATATTTATCCAGACAGACTTGGAGATTCTGCCTATACTTTTGCTCCCTGCTTGCCTGCCTGCCTGCCTGCCTCTGTCCTGAATTAATTTTCTCTCTCTGAATGATGAGTTCCTGATTGAAACTTGATTAGCCTGCTTCCTACAGCCCCGGAAATACCATCCCACTTAGACATCTGCATTATGCATACTGGTTTAATTTCTTATCAGTTTGCTTCTGATCTTAATTACCTCAACTCCACAGTTAATGAGTCAGGTTTTCAGGAGCAATAACACTCACAGAAACAAAACAGGGTGGAACAATTCCTATTTTGGAGTGGTGCTCCAAGACCATCCTTACCACTGCAGCAGGAAGAAAGGCTTCCTGTTATCACCTCCAGGGAAGGGGACCTTTTAATGGAATGTGGCCCAACTATTCAGAACAATGGTACCCAGCTGTAAGGTTTCAGGCCTCTGAGCATTGGACAGGTATTGCCGTTCTCTCCAGTAACAAGTGTCTGTCAGGCAATTGCTTTTCAAAGTAATGAGAATGTTGTAAATTATAGAGCAGGATCACAGAAAACTGTCACTGTAGTCAAAGTAACCTTGTCAGTATTCTCCTACCGTCTACCATAAACAAAGCATTGAATTGAAACCCATTTGAATAACCACTTATGGGTAATAAAAAGTAAATATTAAAAATTAAATGCAACCACTATCATGGACCTCTTCTGTAATTGAAACAAAGTAGTGGAGGAGCTACTGCTCTAGGAGGCCTTTTCTCTGTTGGAATAAACTCTCCTGTGTACTTAAAATATACTTTCTTTTAAAATGAAGTGGTGCATACAGAAATCTTTCATTTCCAGTTTAATTCCAGATGCGGAAATATTTGTATTTTCAAAGTGCGCTGTGACTATGCTACATTCAAACAATACATTGACTGGCTATGTCTTCAAGGTGAAATGCATTTTCATTTTCAGAGTATTGGTAAATACATATTATTCCCATAACCATAAAAATAAAGCAATTTCTACAAACTTCAATTCAGCTCTCAATTTGCCTCTTGGCCATATTAGAAATTACATCAGTGTGTAGCTAGGTGCAGGTGACTCATGCTTGTAATACTAGCCAGACCCAAGACAGCCAGATCTCTTCTGAGCTCCTCAGGAAGCTGAGATCTGAGAATCATAATTTGAAGCCAGCCCAGGCAGAAAAGTGTGTGAGTCTCCATCTCCAGTTGGCCAGCAAAATGCTAGAAAGCCAAATGAAAGCACATAGCTTTGAGTTCAAACCCTCAAACTGTGGTACCAGGAAAAAAAATACTACAATTTGTAGTACACCAGTTGAAAAAATGGCATAAACAATAGGCTGTCAATTTAACAAGAGGTTTTGATTGAGGTGATTCCCGATGGAGCCAGAAAAATATCAATAAATTCCTCTGCCTGGAGACTGGGTGCATGAGTAGGGACTGGCTCTGTACCTGCACTGAGAAGAGTGTTCCTAGCAAAAGGAACAGCATGTACCAAAGCCTGACGTTTGTGAGAAGGATATTTTCATTCAAAGAACAGCCCAGACAACACCCCAGTATTGCTGGAACATGGGAAAGAGAGGTGACTAGAGAAGTGATTGGGCTCCACATTGTGAGAGGAGAAGAAAACAGTGGACCTAAGTATCATCTACATATTTCTTCTCACTGTCAGTATTTG
The DNA here is from genome assembly GCF_024711535.1 of Dipodomys merriami. Classification (NCBI taxonomy): domain Eukaryota; kingdom Metazoa; phylum Chordata; class Mammalia; order Rodentia; family Heteromyidae; genus Dipodomys; species Dipodomys merriami. The sequence continues at coordinate 95,642,973 of NW_027204492.1, read as the reverse complement.
GAATTACAACATAAATGGCCTGTGCATGTGCAGGTATATCATTCATCTATAAAAGGTCTAATGACACTGAAGTCTAATCAACTGAGTGTGGAATTTTCCTTCTTGAACTACAGAAAAGTGTCTGGTAACTGTGTTAAGAAGTAGAGGTGTCTTCTTTAGTCATCAAGATCATACAGTTTACCTAGTACAGTGGGTTACAAAAGAACAATAATAATCTTAATTGGTCTAACTGAAGGTAGGTCTGCTTTCCTAGGTTTTATTGCCAATACTTTATATTCTATTTGCCACCTCCTACACTGAATTTATCCTCTCCTTTCTCTGAAGGGAAAAAGAGATAAGCAAGGTTTCTATTAAGTCCCAAAGAACTACTCAGCTATTACAGGACTATTTGTACCCTGACAGAGTTACCTGGGATTACAGGAGAAAACAAATAATACATTCTCAGGGCTTTGATATTATTTCCATGCTGCCAGTGGGAAATAAATTTTATGCTACATTGTCATCCCCTGAGATAGTGTTAATACTAATGCATGCCACTAATGCTACACCAACACTGGGACCACGGAGCATATGAACTGTAACCTATCCTGAAGCCAAATGTGGTATGGGTATAAAACACACGCCAGATTTGGAAAACATACTACAGAAGTGAATGGAAGTACATTAGGGATAACTTGTCCATTGGATGACATGCTGAAGTGGTAATATTTGTAGTATGTCAGGTTAATAAGAGCTATGATGAAAATTGCATTCACTTCTTCCTGTTTGCTCATTTACTGGAGCTATTAGGACATGTAGCATGTCCCAAGTGGTTCCAGTTGGTAGTCTGTGTCATAGCAGACAGGGCTGTTCCACAGCTTTGTCTAGGTGGATACCGTGAAAATGTGTTTTCCCATGAAAAATGCTAAACACACCCAAACTGCCAAATCAGCCAGGATTTGCCTATTGGGCTGCATTTTCTTCCTTCCAAGTCAGGAAAAGTGCTGCAGTAGAGACAAGGACTCCCCGCCCTAATGTAAAATTCTTGCATTCAGAGAAAACATCCTGAGCAGTGGAGTAAGGAGGTTGTCTGTACAGCGGCCCATTTGTATCACCTGGCGATGGGGCTGAGCTTTAAAAACTTAAGATGGCCACACCCCAGACCAACCAAACCAGTATCTCTGGGGACTTGCACACCAGGGACTTTGCATGGAGCTCCCCAGTGTTCCAAAACTCTTCCATTAAAAGCAAAGATAGATGCCCCACAATCAACAGCAGTGGATGATTTGTCAGATGAAACCGCATAAAGGCAGTAGAATTGAGGAACGGCACAGGTGTTCACTAGAATGGACATGATTTCTTAAAATTCTACAAAAGAACTGACCTTCTCTATGACTCCCCACATTCATTGGCCTATTCTAGACAGCTCAGCCAAAGGAGTATTCTCTCCTACTGCAGGTGAGCTAGATGATCTCAGTCCTGTAGGGCTGGCTTTGGAGTTGGGCAGGGGAATAGTTTTCCTGATCATCATGTACAAAGAAATCAAGGTTGCACACTTGATGCCGTGTAGTGGCAAGCTCTTCTGGCCTCTGCCCTTTTCCAACTTGTCAATGTGATCTACAGGTTTTGGATTCAGAAAGTTGCCTCCCCCATGGAAGTGGGTCTCATCACAGCTCTCATTGTAACTGGTCCTGTAAGCTCCCACTGGCTTAATCAGAGCTCCTTGTTAATTTGAGTGAAGATAACAGGTGGGACCCATCCTCCTGTCGTGATGTGTGTCAGCCTGGCTTTATGGATGATGATGCAGTAAGGAACACATCTTGTGACATGGGCCAAGCTGGATGGGCTGGCTGCATGTCATCTGCAAACACACCAGGTGAGCCTTCTTGTTCTTTACCCAGGCAGTGACAACACTGCCCCCTGCTGAAGGACTGCTGATCCTTTAGAGGAGCCAGCATTCTTCTCAGCCAAGGACCATAGTCTTTATTTCTCCTGCTTCCCCTCCAGCTTGTACACATGGGCTACTGTAAGCATCCATGCAGTTGGGTGGCACTCCAAGCCTTGAGTGAAATGGTGAGTTCCAGGAGGCTCTTTCAGCAGCTTACAGAGGAAGGTCCTTGGTAGCCGCAGCAGGATGTACCAGGCCTTTGCACAAGGCAGATCAACGTTCACAGCCCCCTTTTAAAATGGAAAATAATAGCTTTATTGCAGGAGGCCCCCTCTTATAGTATCTTACTGGTGATGAGACACAGACAGAACCTTGCAGTATCTCTAAGGGAAGGATAGCTGTTGCAGAGATGGGCTGGATAAGCATACAGAAAGGAAGGCAAGTGTGGGCAGTGGGAAAGTTGGGCTGTCTCCTTAATAGTCTCAGGTGACACTGAAGGAAGAAGCAGCAGCAGGTCATTGAGGCAGAAAGCAGGTGCCTAGCCCATCATACCTCTGCAGGGCCCTGTCCTTGGTTGCGCAGCACAGTGTCCACCCTGATCATCTGACCTCAGATCTTCCACCATGAGATGGTACATGAGCTGTATCTTGAGGGATAGGTAGACTCAGGTAGCTGAACCAGTCATCACCATTTTTGAAAGAGAGCATTTCCCACCTTGCTGGTCTCCTCTTTTCTCACTACAACGGGGGCCACGTACTAACTGCTGGCCTTCTTTCCTATTAGCAGCTTGCACAGATATTGAGACTATGAATGCCTCTCTTTTGCTTTTTAGTTTATTTTTTTTGGGTGGGGAAGAGGTACTGGGGTTTGAGCTCAAAGAGTCACCTTTGCTAGGTAGGCACTGGACCATTTGAGCCATATTCCCATTCTTTTCTTCTTGTTGATATTTTTTGTTTTTTGTTTTTTGTTTTTTTTAAATTTTTATTGTGAAAATACTATACAATTACATGGGCAAGGTAATGAGTACATTTCTTATCAAGCATTGTTGCCTCCTCCTTTGTTTCCCCTTACCATCCCTTCCCATTCTTCCCCCCCCCCCACCCCCACCGCCCACCTCCCCCCCCCCCCCCCCCCCCCCCCCGCTAAAGTTGTAAAGTTCGTTTTGGACATAATGACTTGTACATCTCATTGTTGCAATGGGTCCACCTGTATCCCTATTTAAACAGTTTGTTTTTGCACTTTCCCTCCACAAATTATACCAACAGATATACAATGAAGGCAGAGGTTATACTGGGCGGGGGGGGGGGGGGGAAGGGGGACATACAAAGCAACAAAGAAATGACCTTATAAATATGTTAGAAACAATCCCATGCAAGAAAAAACATTTGAATCCTTATCTTGGGGTTCATTTCACCTATCATCGACTTATCTGACCTTTTCTGCTTGTCTCAGACATATACTAGTTATTGCAAATAAGGGAAACCATGGGACCTATGTTTCTTTGGGCCTGGCTTACTTCACTTCATATAATTTTTTCCAAGTCTTTCTATTTCCTAACAAATGGGGCAATGTTATTCTTTCTGATGGAGGTATAGAATTCCATTGTGTATATATACCACATTTTCTTGATCCATTCATCTACTGAGGGACATCTGGTTGGTTCCATATCTTAGCTATGGTAAATAATGCTGCAATAAATATAGTTGTGCTGGTAGCTTTAGTATGGTCTTGTTTGTGATCATTTGGGTAAATGCCCAAAAGTGGGATTGCTGGGTCATAGGGGAGCTCTATGTGGACTCTTTTGAGGAACCTCCATACTACTTCTTATTGATATTTTTAAACATTTTTGAAAAAGGGTCTCTCTTTTTGTACAGGACCAACCGAGACCACAGTATTTCTTATTAGTGCTTTGTTGGGTCTCTGGGATGGCAAATGTGGGCTACTATGCCTAGTTTTAATTCTGTTCATGTGGTATTGCATGAAACTTTCTCCAGGGCTGCCCTCAAACTGCGATCTGAGCTCAGCTTCTCCCATAACTGGACTTACAGATAGTAGGGAGCCCCAAGGCCTCATTTAGGATTGGATTTTGAGGTGGTAGGGGAAAGCCAAGGGAACATGCATGAGGATTCTCTCTCACAACAAATGCTGATTTCTAAGATCATGGATTCCATTTTTTTTAAGTTCTTGCTTTGTCATTGCCAAGTAGAAACACTGTGCTTTCTTTCTAATTCCAACCCAAATCAAATCCTTTCATCCTTTATTCCAGGCATATGATGCCTGAAGGTGACTAGGATCAGAGCTTGACACGAGTAAAAGACAAAAGCTCACTGATATGTATTAAAAGATATGACTACAGTTCTTGGCTTTACAGGAATTGAACCATCTTATACGTGAATGGCAGCCTAAGGAGGAAGTAGGCACAGAGAAATTTAAAAAAAAAAAAAAAACTTGCCTGAAGACACTCAGCTGTCCATGTTAACCAGAGACTTGACTGTAGAGGTCTCCAAACTCAGTGTTATTTTAACTAAATGTATTCTCTGGCCCTGTGTAGTCCTTTGCCCTCTATACTCTACCCACTTCTCTTGGAGCATACAAAGATGAATAGCAGCAGGGAAGCAAAATTTTGGACCATGATATCCAAAAAAGTAAATGAGCATGCAGAATGACTACCTCAAGTGTTTTTACTATCTATCATTAAATTTCTTCCTTGCCCGATAGTGAGTTATCTGCCTCTGTGCAGTCCAACTTCTTTGCTCAAGGCTCTTTTGGAATCCCTGACCCTTCCCTAAAGGTAACTCTGCTTATGCTCCAATTCCCTAGGGCAAGCCTTCAACATGGCTGCCTCTGGATTCCCTGGTCTGCTCACAATAAAAGACACTGAATAGCAGAGTGGGCCCGCGTGCAGGTCTCTGCCTCCTCGTGAGGTCTCTACATATACTCTTCATTCCCTCAAATTAGCTGGGTGCCCTCTTCTACCAGGAGGACCATATCTTCTACCAGGTGTGCCAGTCCTGTGTGCCCAGCACAGTAGGAAGCATATAGTGGGCATGTATCAAATATCAGTACATATTTGTACATAAATTCACTTGGGAAAGATAATTCACATCTCCACAGCAGCCACATTCCTTATTTAATCACTCTGGGTGAATCTTTAAAACTTACATCCAATCTCTCGCTTCCTTTACGTTTCAAACATGTGCCTTAGGCTCCAGGCTAAGCCATCTGTGTTGAAATTTGAGCACCCCCAGTTCCCTGCTGAGTGAGTTTGGACGAGGTGTCCATAGTGCTTTGTGACTGGTTCCACAAATGGGAGCCCCAGGGTCTCAGCCAATGGATGTGAGAAGTCCAGGAGATACTGAATGTATATGCAACCGGCAGATTCATGCCAGGCACCCCGTCCACAATCAGTAAGTACCTGTCAGCTACTAAGAAACGGAAGGTGCTTGCGAGACGCCTGCTCCCTGTAGTCCCAGCTACTTAGGAGGCTTTGGTGGGAGCATGGGTGGAAGCCAGGAGTGCCAGGTGGGGCTGAGCAACAGCCAAACCCCACCTCACGGCAAGCACCCCACAACCAAAAGTGAATGCATGCTTCTTATTATCCGATAAGCACCCTTCTCCCGCTGCATTGTTTCTGTGCATCACGTACGGATGTGTCCATGTTAAAACGTATCACTTTTCCCTCTGCCCACCCATTACATCACGGTTTCCTGACTTCACAGTGATTTCCCAACGGATCCGGGCAGTCCTATTCCATGTGGCCACCAGGTGGCTGTGTCGGCCCAGCCAGACGCCGACTCTGGCTGGCTCCCTAAAGGCCAAGGCTGCTGGGTTGACAGTTGGTCTGGGTCCCAGAGGTATTGGTCACGTGGCTTACCCGGGCGGGGCTCCCTTGACTCCACTGCCCTGGGCTTCTGCTGCTCTGGGCTCTGCCTGGAGCGCCTTCCACCCGGGGCGCCCCAGGCACCAGGGCGTTCCCGCGGCTGAGGCGGCTTAGCCACCGCCCTGCCCACGTGCTGCCCAGAAATCATGGCTTGAAAAGAGCCGTCTGGGATTGCTGGGTCATAGGGGAGCTCTATGTGGAGTCTTTTGAGGAACCTCCATACTGCTTTCCAAAGTGGTTGAACAAGTTTACACTCCCACCAACAATGCAGTAAGGTTCCCTTCTGTCCACATCCCCTCCAGCATCTGTTGTTATTAGAGTTCTTGATTTTAGCCATTCTAACTGGGTGAGGTGGAATCTCAATGTTGTTTTGATTTGCATTTCTTTTATGGCTAGGGAGGTTGAGCATTTCTTCATGTGTCTATTGGCCATCCTTCTTTCCTCTGCAGATAAGATTCTCTTTATCCCACTTATTTATTGGGCAGTTGTTTCTTTGAGGATTTGTTGTTGGGGGATCCAAACGATCACAAACAAGACCATACTAAAGCTACCAGCACAACTATGTTTATCGCAGCATTATTCACCATAGCTAAGATATGGAACCAACGCAGATGCCCCTCAGTAGATGAATGGATCAAGAAAATGTGGTATATATACACAATGGAATTCTATGCCTCCATCAGAAAGAATGACATTGCCCCATTTGTTAGGAAATGGAAAGACTTGGAAAAAATTAGATTAAGTAAAGTAAGTCAGGCCCAAAGAAACATAGGTCCCATGGTTTCCCTTATTTGCAATAACTAGTATAAGTCGAGGACAAGTAGAAAAGGTCAAAACCTATGTACATATGACCATATAAGATGATGTTAAGTGAATGAACCCCAAGATCAGGACACAACTTGTTTGTTTTCTTTCTTGCTATTGTTTTTAATGTATCTAAAATGTACTATGTCATTTTTTTTGTTTCTCTTGTATGTTCTTCCCCCACCGTATAACCCCTGTTTTCAGTATATTTGATTCTGGTGTCCTGCATCTTGTATATACATTTTTCTAATTTGGGGAGAGGAAGGGAAATAACAAAATGCTGAAACAAGGATACAGGTTGACCTATTGTAACAATGACATGTACAAGACACTATGTTGAAAATGAAGTTTACAACTGGGGGGGGGGAGTTGGGGAGGTGGGAAGGGAAGGGATGGATGGTAGGGGAGAAACAAAGGAGGGGGTGACAATGCTTGATAGGAAATGTACTCATTACCTTACTCATGAACCTGTAATGCCTCTGCACACTATTTTTACAATAAAAAACAAAGAGTCATCTGGTCTGGCGCAGCTGCCTCATACAGTTGGCTACTCAGGAGGCTGAGATCTGACGATCACGGTTCAAACCCAGCCTGGGCTGGAAAGTCCGTGAGCCTCTTCAGTTAAATACCGGAAAGTATGGCCATGGAACCTTGACCAAAAGAGCGTGGGACAGCTCCCAGCCCCAAGGTCAAGCGCCAGCGGATACCAGCACGAAAGAAAAGGGAAAAGAAGGCCATCTGGAAAGGCCTAGAAAACTGAAGCACAAGTCGCTCAGCACTGGTTCCTGAAGAGACAGGAGAGGGCGGGCGGTGTGCAGGGCGGTCCACGGCGGCCAAGTCCACGGCGGCCAGCGCCACGGCGGCCAGTGCCATGGCAGCCAGCGCCACGGCGGCCCGGTCCACAGCGGCCAGGGCCACGGTGGCCAGCACCACGCAGCGTGGCTTCTGAGTCAGCGCAGGGGGCCACACAGCATGCAGGGAGCAATGGGCAGGCGAAAGCGAGGCCTTTGTCCGTTCTGGGTTAGGGCCCCCAAGTGTGCAGTCCCCCGAGGCCCACCCTGCGTGTAGGCCACTGTGGGGTCCGTCACAGAACGCGACTCCTCTTCCCCACGTGGACGGGACAAGCCCCGCCACCAGCAGCAGAAGCTGCAGCAGCCCAGCTCCCCGCCAGGGCTCTAGGGATCCCCGGGCATCACCCCACTTGCCCCTCTGACCAGGACACGCGGAGACCCCAGGGGAGGCCACACAGTGCGCAGGGCACACAGGCTGCGCGTGGAGAAGAGCTGGCCCTGTGCGGAGGCGTCCCTCCTTCAAGCCCTCGCCCAGCCTCCAATGCTCTGAGCTGCTGGAGGCCGTCCACGCCTGACTTCACTGGAGGCCGTCCATGCCCGACTTCAGCAGCTGGAGGAGGGCTCCGTCAGCCTGCACTCCCCCAGGCCCAGGCGCACCCCCTCTGGTCATCCCAGCTCACAGTCACGGAGAACCCAGGCCTGACAACTCGGCCTTCCACGCTGGGAAGGTTGGGGTGTTCTAAGCTAGGCTCCATCAGAAGCCACCCCAGGAAAGAGGCTCCATCCCGCCCAGGCAGGCATGTCATCCCAGGACCAGGCCATGTGGCCCGGAGTAGACGCCATCTTTGGGGCTTAGGAGCAGCCTGTACTCGGATGCAGAGCTGGGGTGCCATTCCCATGGGTCCTCAGTAACCCTCCACTGTGAATGGCCAGCTCGGCAAATGGTCCAGGAAGAAATAGATATTCTCACCTGAAAACAGACAGCAGAGAACAGGGACGGCTCTTCTGCAAGGGGTGGGGGGAGGTGTACATGCTATTTATGGGACATGAGTGCCCCACAAAGTCTGGCTTTGATCCTCAGACAGCAGTGTCCACAGATTCTCCGTTCCTGCTGCTGCCACTGTAAGCTTCACCCCTAGTTCTGAGGAAGAAGAGGCAGGAGCACACTGTGGTGATAGTTCCATGTTACTGCATGGCTGATTGTATTGACCTTTTAAATGGGTAGACATGAAAAACTGTGGAAGGTTGTTGTGGAAGTTGACTGCTAGTCTTATGTGACTGTATCTTTTCCAACTGGTTTTCCAGGGTTCTTCTACCAGAGGGTTATTCAATCCACTAATGAATGGATCCCATATCAGTTTAGTGGTTCACAACCAGAATTCTTTAAGAAATAACTGAATACAAAGGAAGGTATCAGGGAAAGTCTTCTTTCCAGAAATTTGTGTTCCAGTTCTACAGAGTTGTGAGTGCCCTGGATCACATAGAAAATTGATTTTTTTTAAACTATGGCTTTACCCAAGAGTGTTTGTAAACCACAATTATATGAGTACATTTCCTATCAAGCATTGTTACCCCCTCTTTTGTTTTTTCCCTACCATCCCTTTCCTCCCCACTTCCCAAACTCCTCCCTCCACACCCACAGCAAGTTGTAAAGTTTGTTTTCAACATACTGTCTTATACATCTAGTTGTTACAATGGGTCAACCTGTATCCTTATTTCAGCATTTTGTTATTTCCTTTCCCCTCCCCAAATTAGAAAAATGTTTATACGAGAAGCAGGACACTGGAATCAAATACAGTGCATCAGGGGTTGTACCATAGGGGAAGAACATACAAAGAAACAAAAAAATCACATAGCACATTATAAGTACATTTAAAAAGAACAACAAGAAAGATAAAATCTCTTGTGTCCCTATCTTGGGGTTTATTTCGCTTAGCATCAGGTTATATGGTCATATGTACATAGCTTTTGACCTCTTCTGCTTGTCCTAGACATATACTAGTTATTTCAGATAAGGGAATCCTTCCCGTTCTCATCTGATCATCTCAGAAATGTTTGGCTTTCTTCAGCAAGATTTGGTGATATAATTTTCTGAAAGTTCAGTGCAGTCTATCCTACATCGCTAAAAGGAAATCCAAGTACACATTTGCAGGGGACCAGCAGCAAACTTTAGCTGAGCTACTTCTACAAGACCAAAAACACATTTATGCTCATGTTTCCAGAGAGACACACATGGTGAAACATCAGCCTTAGTCCCAACTGTAGAAAAATACCACCTTCCATATCATAGAGTTTTAATTGTTATTGGTTTTCCTTGCTTTGTTTTGTAGAACTGACAGTTCACAAATTCTATTTGTAGTAAAGAAGATGCATTATTTGCCTAGTGTGATGGTACCCACCTGTAGTACCAGCTACTCCAGGAAGTAGAATGGGTGTAATAGAATCAAAGCCCAAGGCTTTAGGAGAATCCAAGTCTAAGACAAGCCAAGTGCCAGTGATCTAAGGATCACCATTCAAAGCCAGCACAGGCACAAAAAAGTCCACGAAACACTTAACTCCAATTAATTACCAAAAATCTGGAAGTATAGGTGTGATTCAAGTGGTAGAGTGCCAGCCTTGAGCAAAACAGCTAAGGGACAGCACCCAGGCCCTGAGTTCAAGCCCCAGTACCAGCACACACAAAGAAGTCCAAGGCCAAAACAGAAGGACTTTTCTGTAAAACAAACTAAAAGGCAAAGGGAGTAGAGACATGGCTGAAGTCATTGGATAAGCAAGCATAAGTCTCTGAGTTCAATTTTCAGTATCATCCATTATTTACTTTTCCACCTGGTGAATTATTTTTCAGATATTCCTTCCTTTTGTGTGAAGAAGGTCAATTCCTTATTATATGTTACTGAAACTCAATTTGTGTTCTCAGCTTTTAAATTTCAAGGTGTTTTAATGTGTATTAAAATATGAAAAGGGGCTGGGAAGGTGGCTCAGTGGTAGAGCGCTTGCCTTGCATGCCTGAGGCCCTGGGTTCGATTCCTCAGCACCACATAAGCAAAAAGAAAAAAGCCAGAAGTGGCGCTGTGGCCCAAGTAGTAGAGCGCTAGCCTTGAGCTGAAGAGCTGAGGGACAGCGCCCAGGCCCAGAGTTCAGGCCCCACGACTGGACCCCCCCAAAAAATATGAAAAGAAATCTCATTTCTATCATTTAATAACTAGAACTCTCATTCATACCTTTTATAGGTTAATTCTTGATCCCTCCAGCCATATGTTGAAACTCTAACCATTCTGTACCTCAGAATATGACTGCATTTGGTGTTAGGGCCTTCAAAGAGGCAATTAACTTAAAATTAGGCTACAAAGGGGGTCTCTAATCTAATAAGACTCCTATCCTGACAAGAACAGGAAGTTTAGGCACAGACACGTGCACACAGAATGAATACCATATGAAGACGGAAAGAGACGATGGTCAATCACAAACCAATGAAAGAGGCTTCATAATGAAATAAAATTTGCTCTTGGATTTGTGGCCCTCCAAACTGTCAAAAATACATTTCTGTTGTTTAAAGCCACACAGACTGAAGTACTTTGGTATGGAAGTCCTGAAGAAGATCTAACATGGATCTTTTAATAAATTGCTGCAATTTATAAGAAAAGTTCTGGTGCCTGTGGCTGATTGCACACTTTTGTATGAGCCAATAGAGTGAGGCAAGTCTCAAAAGGGTAGCACAATGGGCCTGAGATTTCACCATAGCCATATGATCTCCACATAGGAAGTTGAGATTCCCCTTTCACTCTTGACCAGTCAGATCCCCCCACTACAACATATTCTTAAACCTTTGCAGTACATTTTAAAAGGGAGATAAAAGCTACATACTGTGTTACACATGTAAGCTTCCCATCAACCCAATGAACTTGATATTGATTCCCCCATCCCATTCTTCAGATGGCAAAAGTGAGATTACAAGAAGCTAAAAGGTTGCTGAAGGTCATGCAGCTGAAAGTACAGGGGTGAGGATTCATGCATAAGTTCATCAAAACATTTCAGCTAAAGGAGAACAAGAAGGATGGGACAGGAATTAGCTATTCAGTCACCTGGGAAGATTGGAAAGGATTATATTTCTTTGGGATCAAAGGAAGCAAGACATTGTTGAATAGTGTCTGCAGGACCCTTGGTGAAGAAGAGGGTCTAGGGTCAGGTGAGGTCAGCACTTCTAATTATCCCAAGTCTTCCTGAGTCTTCTAATGACTGTGGGCAACCACCTGGGCCCGCAGACCTCCCACTGCCTCACTCCTATGATAGCTTTCCACTGTACATCTAGCTATACTTCTCATCCCATAGTAAACAGCTTCCCCTTCCTCCTCAAAATGTAACCATCCCCACCACTTCATAGCCAGCTTTTCTCTCATCGAACCATTGGATTTTCCAGCCAAATGAGCTACAGCCCAGCTTGAGTAGTTGATGCTTCTACATGCCATGGCTAGAAGAGGAGGATTTGCAGTTGCTTTGGCCCTACCTCCTTATTGACATTTCTCCATTTCTGTTTCTTTCCCTACCTACAAAACCCTGTGCCCCTTTTCATTGTGGGCCATTCAGGCTGGACATCTCTCTGCCTCCTTGTTTTTGAAGTCATGGAATGATCTTACAGTTTCTTTCTTGAGAACTCAGGCACTGCACAATAGTCTACTCTTCCACTACCACTTGTATTCTTTCTGAGAGACTTCAATACATTAAACATTTGGCCAACTTGCGTGGACATATTTACCTCTCCCTACCACAGCTAACATTTATAGCCATACACTGGATAATACCATCTCTCAGAAGTGTACCACCTTTAAAGTGTCCATTTCAAATATCTTCTCCTAACCACCACTTCCTGTGCCTCTGGCTTCCTCATTCACACACATCAAAAGTGACTGTTCTTCAACCTTATCAAGATTTTTGCTTGTTTTGTTTTATTTTTTTGCCAATCCTGGGGCTTGAACTCGGGCCCTGGGCACAGTCCCTGAGCTTCTTTTGCTCAAGGCTAACAATCTATCATTTCAGAGTCACAGCACTACTTCTGGCTTTCTCTGTTTACTTGGTACTGAGGAATGGAACCCAGGGCTTCCTGAATGCTAGGCAAGCACTCTACCACTAAGCCACCTCTCCAGTGCAATATTTTTATTTTTCATTTGACCTGTTGGATTTGCTTTCTTATAATGTTCACCAGCTGTTTTATCTTAAGTTAGTAGACTCTAAGATGATTCTTCCATCCATTATTTAGGATTTTTAAAATTTTAAAGCAGATATCTCAAGCTTTAATTCCCATTCCTTCTGTAACCACCTTATTTGTGTGTGTGTGTATGTGTGTGTGTGTGCGCGCGCGCACGCACGCACGTGTGTGCGTGTGCCAGAACTGGGGCTTGAAATCAGAGCCTGAGTGTTGTCACTAAGCTTTTTTGCTCAAGAACAGTGCTCTACCACTTGAGCCACAGCTCCACCTCCAGCTTTTTGCTAGTTAATTGGAGATAAGAGTCTCATGGACTTTCCTGCTCAGGCTGGCTTTGAACCTTGATTCTCAGATCTCAGCCTCCTGAGTAGTTAAGATTATACATGTGAACTGCTGGCACCCAACTCTGTACCATTTCTTAAGTGTGTACAGAACCCAATTGTCATCAACTAGTCTGTCTTCTACTACAGTTGCACATGGCTTGGTGAAATAATGTGTAAAAGTTACCTACAGATTTACACCATTCCTAAATTATGGTCTCCAGGCTTAATGGTTCCTTCTCACTTTGTATTTCTACAGTCACTTCTCCCCCTCTGAACTACAAACATAGTATTGAAAACTGACATCCATTTCCTGACATATCTCCCCACCTTTCCACTTTCAACAGCTGACCCTGCACTCTTTCACAAAGAAAAAGGAAACCACAGGGAGGAAGTTCCTCACTTTCCCAGCAGAGGTCCTTCAACATCTCCTGCATCTGTACTCTTCTCCCTTTATTATTTGAGAAAAGGCCCCTTTACCTATGTAAGGCTCATTCCATTCCACCTAAATTTTCTGTGTTTAAGGCTCTTGCTTTGACTTTACTCTTCCTCCATGACATTTGCAAGTTCCTGTTTTTCATTTTTTTTTATTGTGAAAATACTGTACAGAGGGGTTACAATTACACGGGCAAGGTAATGAGTACATTTCTTATCAAGCATTGTTGCCTCATCCTTTGTTTCCCCTTCCCATCCCTTCCCATCTCCCCCCACCACCACCCCCTACCCCACCCCCTCAAACCCACCCGTCCCGTCCCCCCCGCCAAAGTTGTAAAGTTCGTTTTTCTTTTTTTTTATTGTGAAAATACTGTACAGAGGGGTTATAAAGTTCGTTTTTTGACATAACGATTTGTACATCTCATTGTTGCAATGGGTCCACCTGTATCCCTAGTTAAACGATTTGTTTTTTCCCTTCCCCTCTACAAATTATACCAACATCAAATACAGTGAAAGCAGGGGTTATACCGTGGGGGAGGAGTTCCTGTTTTTTAAATATGAAAGTAAGCTGGGTGTCAGTGGCTGTCATACATATAATCCTAGCTACTCAGGAGGTTGAGACTTGGATAGAAGTTCAAAGGCAGGAAAGTCCATGAAACTCTTAGCTCCAATTAATCACCAAAAAGCCAGAAGTGAAGCACAAGTACTAACCTTGAGTGAAAAACCTCAGGGGCAGCTGTGATTAATAGAAAAGAAAAGACAAGACAAGAAAGAAAGAAAGAAAGAAAGAAAGAAAGAAAGAAAGAAAGAAAGAAAGAAAGAAAGAAAGAAAGAAAGAAAGAAAGAAAGAGAGAGGGAGGGAGGGAGGGAGGGAAAGAGGCAGGGAGGGAGGGAAAGAGGAAAGAAGGAAGGAAGGAAGGAAGGAAGGAAGGAAGGAAGGAAGGAAGGAAGGAAGGAAGGAAGTTAGGAAGGAAGGAAGGAAGGAAGGACAAAAGAAAGAAAAAGGAAAGAAATCCTTCTGGTACAGTGTTAGCATTCTTTTATTATTTCAGTCAAGCTCTCTATTCCCTATCACAACCTTGGATACTTGCAAATGACTAATTGCCTCACCTTGACCTAGAATATCTGACTCCCCTCATGCCCTCTAATAAAACCTTTTACTAAGGTTACTAATAAGTTCCTATCGTTAACCCCCAGGGTCATTCACCAGTTTGTTTCAAACCTAGCTCCTGGAGTCAAATGACTTGTATCCAGAAGTCCCATGACTACTAAGCCCCATAGCTCCAGTTCTCCATTTCAGACTCCTCCTTTCCTGTTGCTCTTCAAGCCAAGAACTCTAAGGAATATTCTTCTCTGAGGCCTCCTCTTTTCCTACTGTGGCACTTTCCTATACTGCCATAACAGAATAGAGTGACTAGATGGCTTAAACAGAACTTTATTTCTTGGAGTTCTAAAGATTGGAAATTCTAGAGAAGGATGGTGACTAGGTTCTGGTAAGGATCATCTTGATGGTTTGAAGTTGTCCACTTTCTCAATTTGCCCTCATGTGGACATTCCACATGGTGTATGCATGGGTGTGCTTGGAGAGGAGAGATTTCTCTCTTCTTATTATTAGAAGGTTGTCAATTTTGTAAAATTACAGTCCAACTCTTATGACATAAATTAACCTTAATTACCTCCTAACAGCCCTATATCTAACAACAGCCATATTATGTTAGGATGTGCATATGGTCATTCGGTCATTATGTTAAGATTTTTAATATAGGGAAGGCTCAGAGGTAGAGTGCTTGCCTTGCATGCATGAGGCCCTGGGTTCAATTCCTCAGCACCACATAAGCAGAAAAAGCTGGAAGTGGTGCTGTGGCTCAAGTGGTAGAGCGCTAGCCTTGAGCTGAAGAGCTGAGGGACAGTACCGAGGCCCAGAGTTCAGGCCCCACGACCGACAAAAAAAGATTTTAATATATGACCTTTAGCAAGAAGTCATATGAGGTTAGTAATGTGAGTACAGCATATGTGTGTGGGAAGGATGAAATGTCCGAGGAAACACTAAAACTCATGATGGATATGACAAATATGCAGGAGATATGAGACACATGAGTTTTATTCTGGAAATATGAAACATTCTATATTTAGTGTGTCTGAATTTGACCACGCACTGATAATACCCATCCTCTCTCCAAGTATCTTCTGCTTAAGAAATAGATATAAACATTTCAATTCTTCATAGGTTTTCTGTCACTCACAACTGTGGCCAGGTACACTTGTCTTTTCATCTCTCGTGGCAGAGTTCCTCTATAGGCTCCCTATTCAAATCTGACTTCCAAATGTTCATAATACCACCATAATCAGAGAAGGCTCACATGGGAGAGGTTTTCTCTTTGATTATTGCCATATGTGTTACATTTTATTTGACACATTGTAATTCAAGTATCTTACTATGATATATGAGCCTCTACTGTGACCTCTGGGATGGCTTGCCTGGTAATGTAGTTGAAAGCAATGCACTATGGCATCAAGGTGATTTCCAATTAGATAGGTAGATTGTGTTGATTTTATTTCCTCTTTCTCTATATGCATTCCCTTTGCTGTGGGACAACACTTCCATCTTACCTGGCTTTTGAAGTTAGAACTCAATCATGTGATATGCTTTGTCCCATGAAATGCTCTTTGCTCTTTGTTACTTATAAACTTAGAGCCACCTCATTGCACCCAAGTTCAGAGTTACTAGGACAAAGATAGGGTTCCAAAATTCTCAGGGAAATAAATCAAGCTGGTCTGCCTTGAGTTAGTGTTAAATCATCCTTGGATTGGATTATGCCATCCATACATGATTCCTAGGGGTATATTTCTGTGGATATGTGGATGATAGTGTCTTCTGAAAGATGGGGCTCATTAACTGGTGATTGAAACCATACTTCAAACGAAATGGTACTCATTATAGTGTAATTATACAATACACTGGCTTTGCCGACTTAATACTAATAATACTAATGAGACAGAGGTAATATATTAGGGAGATATGCTTGCTTCTTTGCCAAGTAGCACACTGAGTTCTGAATAGTTGCCTTTGTAACGCTTTAGGTGTGAGTTTCCCTCCATTCCTTTCCTGACTCGGGTCCCACAGACAAATAGAAAAGAAGTAAGTAATACAGAGTTGTAGACCTCAAGAAAATAAATATTAAAATCACCTGAATGACCTTCATTCCACTAAGCATCATATTTAACTCTGTCTTCTATTCCTTTCCAAAAAAACTCATATCATTCCACCAGCCATGTAAATTGTTTCTTCTGATAGATTGGATTAAAATAGACTGGCCCAAGTGATTTTTTTTTCACTCCGGATGTACGCTAATTTGAGCAGTATGGAGAGTAATTTGTAAACCTTTTGAATGACTCACAGACCCTTTAACAAAATATCAGAAGCTGAAACATGTGTTTGAATGGGGGATAAGAGGGGACAAATGAATGGAAAAAAGAGCAGTGGCTGAATACAGTCATAGCACTCAATTTGTGTATGCAAAGAAGGAAGTGGGAAATGATGTAACTAGTGGAGAAAGGAGTAAGTGGGAGGGGGAGAGTGATGAAAGGAGGAACTCTGATCTAGATGCATGGTCTGGTACATGTAAGTGAATGTGTTAAATTGAAATCCCCTTGAGCAACCGTTGTATATAACGTTTTCAGAATTATCTACAATCAAGTTTTTAAAGCAAGTAATGTGCAAGCAAAATGCTATATGTTGCTGAATATAGAACAAGTACATTATAGTTTCCCCATTACACGAGCTACCATACTGTATGTTAATATCTTATGAACACTTCTGCACCATCTACTTACTATGAGTAACATGAAGAGTGGGAGGATTGTGCTTATGGTCACTGTTAATACTACCATACCTCGTATGGCGGATTGATAGCATTAATGGTACCAACTAATGAGTTCCTTCACCCTAAGTCATTGTCAACATTTTATATTTTATTACTCAGGCCCATTTTCCTTTCAAATTATATCAGAGAGGAAGATGTACTACCTGAACAGTTGGAGTGATGAGGGGAGGAAGCTCCAAAGAAGTGGAATCTCTGGAAATGGAAAATATAAATCCCTATTCATCTGTCTTGTGAATATACATTTTTTTTATTTTTATTTTTATTTTTTTTATTGTAAAGATACTATACAGAGGGTTACAGTTACATGAGTGAGGTAATGAGTACACTTCCACTTCCTCTTGAACATTGTTACCCCCTCCATTGTTTTCCCCCTACCATCCCCTCCCTCCCTCCCTTCCCCAAGGTTCTTTTTTTTTTTTTTTTTGATTGTGATTAAGTGATTACTTAATTTCCAGAAATTCACAGTATTGTGGAATAATGATGCTCATTTAAAGTCACAAGTTCATTCTAACTTTCCTGGAGCAAATTGTCTACCACAGTCTGTAATATATAACGGTGCTCATATGTTATATACCATATATGTGATCAGCAGCATGGGGATATTTAGTAGTGGTTCAACCAGATGAGTGGGAGTTCTTTGTTTCTTAAGTCCTGTTAGTTTTGTCATATCACCTAACATTTTGGATTCATCATCCACTTATCAGGGAGACCATGTACTGTTTGTCTCTTCGTTCTTGGCTTACCTCGCTCAACATGATTCCTTCTAGCTCCATCCATTTCCCTGCAAATGCCATTATTTTGTCATTTCTAATGGCTGCATAATATTCCATTGTGTATAGATACCACAATTTTTGGATCCATTCATCTGTGGTGGGGCATCTAGGTTGTTTCCATATGAATATACATTTTTTAACAACACTATTTCTATATACTTTCTTTCCTTACCTGGAAAAAGGCATAAGAAGTTGAGTGCGACCAAAAATTCTATCATGTATTTTTACTGCAAGGGTACTGTAAAGGAAATGTCAATCCTTAATTTCTCAGTCTTGTGTTGAAAGAATCCACTGAGTCAGAAGATGAAAAGGGAGTAATCTATTCTCCTTGATTGCCAGCAGCTAAAGCAAGAACACAAATATAGTGACAACAGAGTAATGTGCTCCCAGAATGCTGTATCTGGAGATGGCATTGAGAAAAATTAGGGAGTTTCTAATTTATTGTATTGCTAGTATAAGAGGCAGCTACACCTTACAAAGATGCTTTCCCTTGGCATAGAAATCATCCATGGTGTGAGTATAAACATTAGGGAAATTGATAAATGCTATAAGTTAAGACTATGTCCCCAATCCCAGAAGACTGGTTACTGAACATTTATTAACATGCCATTGTCAACATTTTCTATTTTATCAATGAGGCCTTGACTTTCTGATACCTCAGCTCCCATTGCTCTTACCTCTCTTTGCCTCCTGTTTCTCCAGCTTTCCTATCAATTCTTTTTTTTTAATTTAATTTAATTTTATTTGTGAACATACTGTACAGAGGAGTTACAATTACATGGGCAGGATAATGTGTACATTTCTTACCAAGCATTGCAGCCTCCTCCTTTGTTTACCCTTCACATCCCTTCCCAGCCTCCCCCCTCCCCCCCAATCCCAATCCTTCTCCTTCCCCCTCTTCCCCCCCACCCGGCATTGTATAATCTAAGTCAGGTTTTGCCTTTGGCAGCTACACACCCTGACTGAAAGGAGAAATGTGCCGAGAAACCCATGTATGTTTACCAGTGAATAGCAGGCCTGGAAGTCGATGTGGATGCTGGTGCATTGTTCATGCAACCAGATATCCACAAAGGGGATTAACTCAGGTGCGAGAAATTTCATGATGTCTTTACTGTTTTCTGTAATATTGGAGCTCTTCATTTAAGTACATGAAATGAAATTAAAGCATTCTGTATTAGAATATAATATACACTTCAGAGGAAAAGATACTGGCAATTAAATTGAAAGAAATAAAACAGAAATTGTTTTCTCACTAATTTTCAAGCATTCTCAGTGACAGCTGGATCTACTGTTCCCTCCGCCCTTTGCTGAGTAGAGGGAAATTGTATTTCTTAGCTGCTCCTTCTTCGGCTGGTTGTCTTCAGCCCCTGAGCTCTTACACAACTTTGTACCAAAAACACCAGGTCCATTATCCTTTGATCTAGTAAGAAAGAGATGTGATAATGACCGTTTTCCCCAGTGCTGGACTTACATCAAAGGACTAGCCAGATTTGGTATCCTTGTGATGTTTAGCAGAGAGTAAAATTCTAGATGCCTCTCTTAATTTTGCCTATTTTTTTCTTGTGACAAAGCGAATGCAAAAGAAAATGCACCAGGTGGTAAGAAGGTCTTTGTGAAAAACACAAGAAGTTCTTGTTTTCTAATCAAAAAGAGAATTATACAGCCTCACTGATTTTTAGAGATTTCTTTTTAAGTATAGATTTGCTTGGCTTTAATATTTCATACTTTCCATGTATAAACCATACTTTCCAAGTTAAAACCTGATTCAAACTTTTTTCTTGGGTAAATTACAAAAGTTAGCATGCTTTGTGTTTGTGTGTGTATATGTGTGTGTATGCACATCCCCCTGCACTTTAAAAATGCTAAAACTTACAAACACAAAACTTATTTTATTTTATTGTTGTGCCAGTCCTAGGGCTTGAACATTTGAGCTTTTTTTTTTTTTTTTATCAAGGCCAGTGCTCTACCACTTGAGCCACAGCTCCACTTCTGGCATTTTGGTGGTTAATTAGAGATAAGAGTCTCACAGACTTTCCTGCCTAGGCTGACTTCAAATCTCAGCCCTCAGATCTCAGCCTCCTAGGATTATTGGTTGGAACCCCCAGCACCTGGCAGAAACACAAATTTAAACATGTACAGGGGCATTCCTTCAACTCTGAAGTGTGATGGTTTGGATTTATTTTTTTAATTTAAATAATATTTTTATTATCTTTAAGTAGCTGTAGCAAAAGGTTACCATTCAATATATCAGTTTACGAGTATAATGCATCTTGATTAAAAGGTAAGGCTTAGCTCAATGAATAGATCCTTTAAACCTGCTTTCAGATCTTTGCTCTATTATTTGCTTCCTATCTGCCATGAGATGAACAGCTTTCTCCTCCATACGCATCCCTTGCCATGCTCTTCTTCCTCCCCAGGAGTCCATAATCGACACAACTGAAGACTATGTATTGAAATTTCTGAAAGAGTATACTAACATAAATCTTTCTTCCTCTTAAATTGCTTATGTCTGGTGGACTTTTCTTCCTTGCTCGTTTTGTCTTTGTTTTGAGGGGCCAGTCCTGGGACTTGAACTCAGGGCAGGGCACTGGCCCTGAATATTTTGCTCAAGGCTAGCACTCTACCCTTTGAGCCACAGGTCTACTTCTGATCTTTTTGGTGATAACAGTCTCATGGACTTTCCTTCCTCACTTACCGATGGCTACCTTCTCATTATGTCCTCACCTGGGCTCTGTGTGCATGTCAAGTGCACATGTGGAGAGAGAACTGTATGGTTTCTCTTTGCTTTTTTTTTCTTTTTCTAGCACTGAGAATTGAACTTGTGGCCTTGTACATGCAATTTCTTTGCCATTAAGCTATTCCTTCACCCTTCTAATAAGCCTTTTGTAATAAAGTCACTAGTTTTAAGAGATTAGGGCAGCACACTCATTTAACCTTAGTGAATAAATATCTGATCTCCAAATATAGTTACCTGGTAGGTTAGGGCTTTAACATATGAGTGGATTAGAGGCATAATTTAGTGTGTTACTCTATTATCATCCCTGACTTTCCTATTGCTATTGTTTAATGAGACAAAGGTTTTTCCCAACAAGACTTTACATTCTTGCTCAGTTGGAAGATTTTTTCTTTTTTTGATCCAAGATCAGGACTCACTAAGTATCTGCCACTTTCACTCATTAGCTAATGCTCTACTAACTGAGCCATACCTCCTACTCCTGGAAGATTTTTTTCTAAGTCTAGTTATAAGGAAATTTTAGAGAGTAGTGTTAATTTTTTATCATACTATGTATTGGGGGAAGCAAAAGGGAACGGTGATGACAAAACATTCAAACTAGTAAGAAACAATTTGTTTAATAGGTTAAACTCTTCTGGGGAAATGTGGAAAAGAGATGGTCAGAACTTCATCTCAACTCTGGGTTTACATTGGTAATGGTGCCTCTTTTGAATTCCATTTTCTTATTAATGATAGTAATTTTGTGGTCACTTGAGACACAAGCATTATTCACTAGTGTGTGTGTGTGTGTGTGTGTGTGTGTGTGTGTGTGTGTGTGTGTGTGTATTTGGGCATGAACTCTGGTCACTGTCCCTATGTTATGTTGCTCAAGGCTAGTGTTCTACCACTTAAGCCACAGCTCCACTTCTGGCTTTTGCTGGTTAATTGGGGATCAGAGTTTCCTGCCCAGGCTGGCTTTGAACTGCAATCCTCAGATTTCAGCCTCCTGAGAAACTAGAATTACAGGAATGAACCACTGATGACTGAATTTATGAGAGTTTTAGGATTTAAAGTGATTTGTGTACCATAATTTCATGAACACTTTGAAAACTGAACCACACTTAAAGGACTGATATTTGTTTATACATATAGCTATTTAATTTTTAAAGGCAAGTAAAATTTAAATGCAATCCAATTAGTTTTTAAATATGCCTTCATGTCCACCAAAATATTGACCTTTATTCAAAATTGTTATCTTTTTGAGCCTTGGGGAATTTAGCAAGGAAAATGAATGCAGTATCTGAATTATATGATTTGAGTCTTGGTGACCTCATTTTCGTGAACTGAGAACAGCATTCACACTTTGTGTCTCTAGTTTCAAGTTTAGTGTATGCAGATGTCTTCTCACATCTGTGAGAAAGTAAAACCCTGTGATTTATTTGAAGTCTCGTTAATTAAGTTTCTTAGAACTCCTTAATTACTTTGATACTCAGTCTCAGGAAGTAATACCATGCATCTCACAACTGGCATCAAATTAATAATCTCAGTGCATTAAAATAATATAAATATACTATCTGCTTCATTTTTTACACAGACTATAATTGTTGAAAAATGGAACATATGCACATAGGAAAACTCTCATTTTTAATTCACTTCATCTGCAATGACTACTTTGTCTTGCTAAATTCTTTTCCAGCTCTTTTATTTTCCTTAATTTAATTTATTTATTAGATTATTTTTAGTCATTTAATCAAAATAGAATTTATTTGATAAATTTATTATTAATTACTATTGTGTTTTTATTTAGATTTACATTATTTTATTTTTATTATATATTTCTCTCTTAGTCATCTTTTATTTTCCAGAGCTGGAGCTCAAACCCATAACCTTGTATATGCTACATGAGCACTCTACCACTACACCATATTCTAACATTAATAGTTGCAATAAACTGGCTATATCAATCTTCTCTTTTAATTTGAATATTGAAATCTGTATTTTGCTTTTATTGTATGTGGCCTATATGTGGCAAATAATCTCTGCTTTCCTGCAAATAATCAAGTTCTCCAAGATTCTACAGTCTTTCTCTATCTTTAGTATCTAAATCAGTGTGGTTCATTACAAAGAATGCCTAGCAATCTACTATCTTTCCCCATGGTCTCCAGTGTTCTCCAAACCATTGTTCTGTCTTCTTCTTGGCTGTCTCCTGCTAAACAGATGGGTCATCTCTCCATTACTCCTGATTATAGCTTCAGCCCTCTCTGGTCTATTTCACCTCATGACTAGTTTCTAATCTTCTGTGGTGATGATTCAAGGCTGGTTCTGTGTTTTGCTTGTTAGTCAGCCTTACTGGAGACATGCACAAAAGAATATAAGAAAAGAGATAAACAACAATCATGATTGTGCTTCCATGTTCTGCATCACAATGGGTTGAGCCAGACATTCGGTTCTGTCCTGTGGTGCGCTCCTCATCTCTGTGAGAACCTGTTTCGA
Source organism: Dipodomys merriami (assembly GCF_024711535.1). Taxonomy (NCBI): domain Eukaryota; kingdom Metazoa; phylum Chordata; class Mammalia; order Rodentia; family Heteromyidae; genus Dipodomys; species Dipodomys merriami. Next base: position 95,619,813 of record NW_027204492.1, on the reverse strand, counting down.
AGCATCATGGCATTCTCCAATCTCAAGGACAAATCTCAAAGCAAATAATACTGTGGGGAACCAAGTATGTAGCTCAAGTGGTAGGGTACTTGGCTAGAAAGCATGAGGTCCTAATTTGCTCTCTAGTACCACAAAGAAAAAATATTAATAGTATAGGTTTCTTCACACAAGAATGTCATACTTTCATTTTACTATGCTGAGCAGTTTAATTTTTCTCCAAATTTAGCCCCTTTTCATGATCAGGCAGCATTTTTTAATTATCAAAGTATCCTTCTGTCAAAATATCTTTCTAACAAAAGAAAGCACTAATTCTGTCCCCAGTTCCCAGGGTAATGTGTACACACTGAAGATAACTTTTAATATATCAAATTTTAAAACCCATTTTTATTTTGAAATAACCATACAAAAGAGTTACAAGGATACTACAAAGAAATCTAGTTTATTCTTGCTCCAGATTTGTCAACTATTAACATTTTGCCACATTCACAGTATCTTTTTCAGAAACCATTTGAAAACACGTTGCCTGTATTTATTCTTAACTACTTCAGAATGTACTAAAGAAGAAAGGCCATTGCCAGTGATGCGTTATACCAATATCATGTGCCTTCTCATATGATACCCTAAGAATGACTCATAACACTTTTAGATTATGTCAGAAGTAGCATAACCAGAAAAGCATAATTTGAATCTACCCATAAACAAATACCAGACATACTTCAAATGAGAAACATCCTACAAAATAACCAGTTTGCCATCTTTAGAGGTGCTCTATGTCATGTATGAAAGAAAATAAAGACTGAGGGACTGGCCCAGATTAAAGAAAGCTAATGATTGATCAGGCTAACTTGATTCTATGCATGGACTTAGATTGGATTCTGGACCAGAATGGAAAAATTATCAAAAAAAATTTCCTCACTATTGGAATAGTCAGCAAATTGTGCATATGAACTGTCAGTGAGATAATACTATTGTATCCATATTATATTGCATTATTTTGACAACACTGTGGTTGAATATACCAATAGATTGTTTGCTTATAAATATACAGATTTGGATGATGCATCTTAAATTTCTCACTAGGTGTTAGTCAGACTATAATAGCTTTGTTAAGCCAAGCATTCTGTGCTGAAAGTGCCAGGGAAGCTAGATTACAGTGACCTATGTAATACAAGTGACCCATGTAATACCTGTACCTTTTTTTCTTGGGGGAATCCTGATAGGGAACCTGTATTCCAAAGAAAGCTGGCCCTTGAATCTCTTACCTGGCTAATATTTAAATTGCTAGTTGGCATCTCCATAAGATACAGCCTGTGCTGAATGCCCAATGTGGGACTATAAGAGCTCAGATACATGCTCAAGCAAGGAGAAGTGATGTAGGAGACACAATGGCAGAGATTTTTCTCCTTCAGATTCAGCTGAAATATAAAGAATCTAGATGCCAGAACCTAATACCTGTTGTTCAAGAGATGTCATCAGACTGCTGGGACTGAGCAAGTATACATGCCAGTGTCAGTAGCACCTATACTGACAAGACTCTGCCAACTGTTTTGATCAGTCTGTTAGAAAGTTGTATCTCATATTGCAAGCCTAAAGCCAAATGGCAGAGATCAAGATGGGGGCCTTAGGACAGCAGCTGAGGCTAATGAAATGATTTCACTATTTACAATCAAGTCTTAGCTTTATAGAATAGTTTTGGTGGTTCAAATAAGCCAAGCTATGTCAGACTGCCTGCCTCAAATCCCATCTTTGTCATCAAGTAGTCATGCAATCTTAAGCTAGATACTTTATCTCCCTGGATTATATCTCTCACCTATAAAATGATATGTTGGCTTCCTATTTCTGCTGCTGCAAATCACCACAAATGTATTGACTTAAATGACACAAGTCCCAGGTGTGATGGTTCATGCCTGTAATTTTAGCACTCAGAGACTGAAGCAGGAAGTTCATGAGGAGTTTAAGGCAAGCCTAGTTTATAGAACTTGTTTCTGCCACACAAAACCACTTGCCTCACACAAAACCATGGGTTAGGGAGGAAGTTCAGTGGTAGATCATTTACCAGTAGGTATGGCCCTGGCTTCCATCCCAAGGACCATCAAAACAAACAAACAAACAAAAAACACAAATGGATTTTCTTTCAATTCTTCAACACAGCACTCTAGAATCAGTTTCACTGGACTAAAATTGAGATGTCAGCAGATCTCCATTTCTTCTGGAGGCTAGAATATCTTTGTTACTTCATTTTCACAAGTTCCAGAGCTGCCTACCATGTAAACCTTAGCTCGTCACCCATCCTCCATCTTCGGAATCAGTGGCACAGATTCTTCTCTCCTTTGTGAATTATGCTCCTATTTCTAAAGACCCTTGAAGATAATCCATGATAATCTCCCCATCTCAAGTTCCGTAATTTAATCACATCTACCAAGCACCTGTCTTGTAACTATAGAACCTAAACATTTTGGGGTTCGTGTCTGTCCAATTGCAAGTGGATATGATCATTTTACATACCTTATAGAGTGGTTGTGAAACATAAATGAGAAATAGCCTATCTGGCTCATGCAAGATATCAAAATTAGCTGCTGATAATGAGATCAAGTTATGGTTGTAAAATTACTTTGTTTTCATGAAAAAAGGGAAGTGAACCAGTTACCACAGGAGACATGCTGAAAGTTTTATGTGCAGATTTGTGTTTAGTGGGTATTTCCCCATTCTCTTCCTCAGTCTGATGAATTAATGTCAACATGCTTTTCAAATTAAAAAGTTAGAAATTTAAACTTCCTTACTAGACATTTTCACTTTCTATTAAGTGAAATGCCACTTAAAACAATGTTCTTCATGTTTTTACTTGCTTTGATCAGTAAATTTTCCCTTCCTCCTTAATATTTTTTGGGGGGTAAGGTCTTGCTTGTGATCCTCCTGCCTTATCTTCCTAAATGCTGACTTCTTAGTCTCCTTCACCACCACTCTGGGTTGTATAACCCTTCTTTTTTGCTTATTTTGTTATTTTCTCTCTTGAATATGAGATAGAGTATCTAGATTCCTCTTCAGCAGGCTTTTTAAACTTTCATTAACTGTGAGATTCTGATTATGGAATAAGGATATGTTTCATTAAAGCACACTTTAGTAAGACCCTTTCTTGATATATGCAGTAAAAATCCAAATAATCAAACTTGAAGGAAAGCTGGAAGTGGTAGTGATGGAATTTTGTATCTTGTACCTACTTCAAACATAAGCATGTGGGACTGGGCTAGGTGTTGTGATACATGCCTGGTATCCCAGCTACTCAGGAGACAAAGAGAATTATGGTTAAAAACCAGCCTTGGTAAAAGTCAACAAGACTCTATCTCAACAAATAAACTAGGTGCAGCGGCACATGCCTGTAACAACCAGATTTAGGAAAGTGGATTTGCATTGCTTGTTCACTCTGCTATATATCCTGTTCATTCTAGAACTGTCATGCCCTGACTCTATCTGTCTCAAGTGTCTTGCCTAAGGATGACTAGTGAGAGGTCTTCAACTCTGTGAGTACAGCGATTGAGTGATACTTGTTGAGTATCTTGGTGGAATAATACATCTCCCTTTCTTCTAAAGTTTCCCATTTTGGAATAATGCGTCTACTTTGTAGTTTGAGCTACAAGGGAATTTCCTGGAAACCTGGGTTTGTTTCTCCTCTCTGTTCTTTTGTTCAGTCAGATGTGTGTAGGACTCCATTACAAGCCTGAAGCTGTTGGTCATTGTTGCCTATTGGGGCTGGTGTTCAGTATTTATTCTCTCAGCTGTCTGAGCCCATGTTTATGGTTACCACAATCTAACTTGACATTACCAGTTTGGGAGACAATGACAGCCAAAGTGACTGGGAGATTCCTAGAGCTTCAATTTCTTCATTTTCCATGTCTAATGAATGCCATTCTACCAATCCCATTGCTTATTTATCAACCTTTCTGCATGTCTTTCTCAGAGCAGGGTGCAAGGCAGTTTTGTTTCTTTTTTTAATACATTTTTATTGCAAAAATACTGTACAGAGGGGTTACAATTACATAAGAAAGATAATGAGTACATTTCCTATCAATTATTGTTGCCTCTTCCTTTGCTTTTTCCCCTACCATCCCTTCCCGCCCACCACCACAACTACACTCCTTCCCCCCCCCCGACCTAATTTGTACAGTTCATTTTTCAACATAGTGTCTTATATATCTCATTGTTACAATGGGCCAACCTGTATCGCTATTTAAGTATTTTGTTTTTTCCCTTCCCCTCCCCAAATTAGAAAAACGTATATATAAGGGCTGGGTAGAGCACTTGCCTTGCATGCCTGAGGCCCGGGGTTCGATTCCTCAGCACCACATAAGCAGAAAAAGCCAGAAGTGGCGCTGTGGCTCAAGTGGTAGAGCACTAGCCTTGAGCTGAAGGGCTGAGAGACAGCACCCAGGCCCAGAGTTCAGGCCCCAGGACCAGACCCCCCAAAAAAAACAGAAAGAAAAAGAAAAATGTATATATAAGATGCAGGGCACCGACATCAAATACAGTGAAAATAGGGGTTACACCTAAGGAACATACTAAGAAACAAAAAGAACACATGGGGCATTATAAATATGTTAAAAACAATAGCAAGAAAGAAAAAAACCACTTGTGTCCCTATCTTCAGTTCATTTCACTTAACATCATTTTATATGGTCATATGTACATAGCTTTTGACCTTTTCTGCCTGCCCTCGACTTATACTAATTATTGCAAATAAGGGAAACCATGGGACCTAAATTTCTTTGGACTGGCTTATGGTACTTAGTATGATTTTTTACAAGTCTTTCCATTTCCTAAAAAATGGGGCAATGTCATTCTTTCTGATTGAGGCATAGAATTCCATTATGTGTGTGTGTGTGTGTGTGTGTGTGTGTGTGTGTGTGTATCTATATCACATTTTCTTGATTTATTCATCTACTGAGGGGCATCTGGGTTGGTTCCATATCTTAGCTATGGTAAATAATGCTGCAATAAACATAGTTGTGTTGGTAGCTTTAGTATAGCTTTGTTTGCGATTGTTTGGATCCCCCAACAACAAATCCTCAAAGAAACAACTGCCCAATAAATAAGTGGGCTAAAGACTTAAAGAGAAACTTCTCAGAAGAGGAAATAAGAATGGCCAATAGACACATGAAGAAATGCTCCACCTCTCTAGCCATAAAAGAAATGCAAATCAAAACAACATTGAGATTCCACCTCACCCCAGTTAGAATGGCTATAATCAAGAATTCTAATAACAACAGATGCTGGAGGGGATATGGACAGAAGGGAACCCTATTGCATTGTTGGTGGGAGTGTAAACTTGTTCAACCACTTTGGAAAGCAGTATGGAGGTTCCTCAAAAGACTCCACATAGAACTCCCCTGTGACCCAGCCATTCCACTTTTGGGCATTTTCCCAAATGATCACAAACAAGACCACACTAAACCTACCAGCACAACTATGTTTATTGCAGCATTATTTACCATAGCTAAGACATGGCAGTTTTCTTAACCAGCATTCTCAAAACAGAAGTTCATTTCCACAGAATCTGCTGAAATCCACAGAACTCACAACTGATTTTTCTTCCTCCAGCTGTGAAACTGATTGAGGTACTTAAAGACCTCAAGAAATCACTATTCATCAGCTCTGTGATTACTTTCACTAGGGTGGGAAAAAATCAGTAGGAGAGAATGGTCCACTACCTACAGAAAATGTGCTTTTATTTGTGATTTTCTTGTGAAATTGTAGAAGCAAGGAAAGGGAGTGGGAAAATATATAAGAAAAAAGCTTCTATGAGACAGTGAACATAATTTCTTAGTGTATGAAATTCACAGTCCCCTTGCCTCCCCAGCAGAGCACAAGCTTCAGGAGGTAGATGGAAAATGGTGGGAAAGACTTGAAGAGTGAAATAGAATTGGATGTGGAAAGAGAAAAGAGGAAAGAGGCACCAAAGAGCACTGTTGAGTTTCAAAGAGCTCCACAGAGTGGGAGTTATCTCTGAGGAGGAGATTGACAGTGGCTAAGATGAGGAGAGAAAACAGGTTTTGAAGGGATTTTTTATAGCTCTTTAGGCATGTATGCCTCACTTCCTTAGTTACATAAGAAAATAAGTATACATCTGAATTACTTTTTGTTTCAGAGTCCAATTAGAAAAAAATTTAAAAACCACCATGTTTCAACAGAGGGGATTTCATACCAGCAAGTTAGTGCATGGATGATGGAAAAGTGGAGAATCCCAATAGGGAGTGCAGAAGCAATATAAAGATTTCCAAGTGCAGGAAGTGGTTGCCACCCTCAGAGTTATTGGGGAACTGGGAGGAGGTGGTGTAACTCCAGTGAAGCAGCCAGGACCATCTGGCAAAAGCTTGAACTCCATGGTGTTAGCTAACAGAAGCTCGTGACATTGAGGGAAGCCCAACCAGTTGGGGGTTGCAGCCTCAGTGGAGATGCACACAGCTTATGAACACCACTTAAAACAAAAAGCCAAGGGAAGGAACGCTGGTTTCTCCCCGCTTTGTATTTTCCTGCTTAGCTAAATATATCAGATGTTAGAAGGCAAGGAGGCTGGCAACTATAATTCTTTCTGAAATACAGCAGGACAAAGAAATGAGCATAGATTAGAGAGCAAACAAGCATGTAACTTACTCATGTTTTTACCATCCAACTGTTTTTCCCTGAAGTCGTCTCTTCAGGAAATTGAACCAGGAGAGTGACTTCCCTTTATATGTGCTCCAAGAGCCATGGAGGTGAGAGCTCAGAACCTTTCCTTGAATATTATGAAGTGAAACTCTATTTTACTATTTCTTATAATTTCTGAGGCTGACCCATGTGGTTTGTTCATAAGAGTCAAAGGAATGCATACATCTTCTCTCTTATTTTTCTTTTGTTAATAATTTTGATCTCATAGTGAAGTTGCCCTCTTACCCTTCTATTTTTTCCATTTCTGAAAGACTCAGAAGCAGTCTGGGGAAAGGGTTACTACATGTGGCTTTGGCACCAACTATATCCGACATGGTCTTACTTGTTTGCACACACTATAGAGAAATGTTGTCTGCCTGGGAATTTGACAGTCATTTGAGTATTTGATATTTTGTTATATTTTCATTTTCTGTAGCAGTAGGTAGTTGATACAGGATGGATATTACAGCCAGGATTTTCTTCTGATATCATAGTTAAGGTGGCTCAGTGGTAGAGTGCTCACCTTGCAAGCATGAGGCCCTGGATTTAATTCTTCAGCAGCACATAAACAGAAAAAAGCCCGAGGTGGTGCTGTGGCTCAAGTGGTAGAGCTCTAGCCTTGAGCTGAAGAGCTGAGGGACAGTACCCAGGCCCAGAGTTCAAGCCCCACAACTGACAAAAAATACAGACTGAGGAGCCACAGAATTTGGGTTTCAAATCTCAACTGTTATTTTCTGTTTCTGTGACTGTGGCCAAGCAACTTACCATCTCTGAGTTTCAGTTTCCTCATCTTCAAATATAATTATAATAATAGAAACCACTTTATAGTGATTGAGTTGTGAGAATGAAATGAATTGGTGTGTATGTGTATGCTAGTATGCTGTGTGCATGCATATAAATGTGTATATTTCAGCTCAAATGCACATTCATAGACACACACACACACACACACATATATATATATATATATATATATATATATATATATATATATATATACACACACACACACACCAAATAAATTAGTGTGTAATAGGCTTTCTATAGCATCTATTGTTGTTGTTGTTACTTTTCTCAATGAAAATATAAATACTGCCATAAAAGTCTGGCAAAAATGTCCCACTTGCTTAATGTGTTTTATCCCACACCAAGACATGGCCAGTTGAGTGACTTGACATTGGCAAGCAGATAATTGGTTAGGTTTAAAAAAATAAGTCCCCTGACTGAAAAACATCCCTTGAACTCCATCATTTTTCAGTTGTATACATTGCATTCATTTTCCAATCTGTTTTTCTGTAGTGTGATGCTTTAAATATTTAAATTTGTTGTGGAAACAGGCTTTTGCAATGGACCAATGATTAGCTAATATCTGATACTAGAAAAGGAAACCTATTGTCCCAAGGCCACTGTTTTCATTTCCTCATAAGAAGAAGCAGCACAGTATAGAATAAAGTCATACAGAGCACACTGAACCTCTGTCACGATGGGGAACTGGGCTGTGAATGAGGGGCTTTCCATCTTTGTCATTGTAAGTACCAACATTATTAATGAATGAATTAATTATGAATTCTTTTATATGTTTAGTTTCTCCTTGAAGCTAAAATAGGGCAAAAATGAGATTTTTGTTATTGTTGTGTGAGAAATTGATTTGCTATATGAACAAACATCTATTTGTATACAGAATGAATTTATTCTTCTAAGTTTCTTAATGGAAAAAATATAATTGGGTACTCAATTCTCTTAGTTTAGTTCTGAGTTTCTAGGAGTAATAAGTTCGCATTTCATAGACAGACTATAAGGCATTTCATGTTAATTATCCCTAAGTCTGAGTTCATTAATTACTCAGAGGCAAACTTCTATATTTTTCTATGTGTTTAAACTACTTAAAATGGTCAACTAATTTTTTATCATTTTTAAATAACAAAGAGAAGACAGATTCAAGTATAGGAAATTGACCTATATTTTAGTAACAACACTAAAAATAACCAAGTTAAAAACAAGTTTCATCTATTCTCTGAGGTCTATACCAATTATTTTTGAAGTTTACCCAAATCCAAGAGAACATAATTAAAATTAACTATCTAGACTCATATATATATAATATGCAATCATATTTAGCAATATAATCTATTTTGAGAAAAATGTAAGTAAAGATTGGCTATGTGCTGGGAAGGTGGCTCAGTGGTAGAGCGCTTGCCTTGCATGCCTGAGACCCTGGGTTCGATTCCTCAGCACCACATAAGCAAAAAGAAAAAAAGCCGGAAGTGGTGCTGTGGCTCAAGTGGTAGAGTGCTAGCCTTGAGCTGAGGAGCAGAGGGACAGTGCCCAGGCCCAGAGTTCAGGCCCCACGACTGGACCCCCCCCCCCAACTAGATATTGGTTTCTGTGCTTTTGAACATAAAGGATATAACTATGCTACTAAGATGATACTCTCAACAAAGCCATTATGGACCAATTGATTAGAAAGAAATGTGATTTCTAAATTGCCTTTCCAAACAGCCAATAATAGAAGCATGCTAGTAAAAAGAACACTTACAAATTAGAACTTTTGTAAGGATTGTATCATGGAGTATATGGGATTGTTCAATTGTAGAGATAGAAAGAAATTACATAAATAAAATAAACCAGCAAATATTTTGTTATTAAAGATATTTCATACCAAACCAGCATTATAGTGCAATATAAATGTCTGAGGATTTGAAACTGTCAACTTGATTTCTTAGTACCATTTAAGAGACTATTAATCCTATGAAAAACAGTTGTATTATACTTTTAGCTCTTATCACAATTTTCCCTAAGAAATGATCTTCTTTTAAAATATCCACTCAGCTACTTGAAAATGAGGACACAGGGCTGGGAACGTGGCTCAGTGGTAGAGTGCTTGCCTTGCATGCATGAGGCCCTGGGTTCGATTCCTCAGCACCACATAAGCAGAGAAAAAAAAAGCCGGAAGTGGTGCTGTGGCTCAAGTGGTAGAGTGCTAGCCTTGAGCTGAAGAGTTGAGGGACAGCGCCCAGGCCCAGAGTTCAGGCCCCACGACCGGACCCAAAAAAAAAAAAGAAAGAAAGAAAATGAGGACACAGCTTCGCAAACCTCTTGTGAAGCATGACAAGATCAAGAAATGGAGAAGTTGTTTTAGCAACTTCTTTGTAAAGATTAACTTTTTGCAAGCATCTATGGGTGTTTCATAGTTAATACCAATGACTAGTCATTTAATATTTAAGAGAAGATCACTATGGAGCCAAAGGTAGAAGACTGAGAGCATCATCACTCAAAGAAATATTATGCTTGGGATACAATGAAAAAAAATCACAATCTAGAAAGTTTGCTTTGTCTTTAAATCCCATTCCACTCACATGCTCCGTTATGATCAACATCACCTCCCTCAAGAGTTAAGAAAATTTTATCAAGTAGGATGGAAAGCTTGTCATGTTAGCTCATGTGACTCCCTCTAGCTGGAGAGAGATGATGTGTGGTACAGGGAGGTGACTGATTCTTCAAAGCAGAACTCGATGTCCTGTTGATAGGGAGATAGCAATACTGATATATTTCCTTCTCTTCTCATTTTGCTGGCCAATCAGTGTGATCTACCTCTGTAATGTCAAGAAGTAAGGAAGAAAAAGAAATGAAATGAAACAAGAGTGTTAATTTTTATTTGGCTAAGGAGTAAAGTAATCATGACAGGGTGGTTAAGTTTAATTACAGAAACAAATAGTGACTTTGCTATAGGAAAGAAATGGCTTTAAGCTGGTTGCACCCAGCTTTGTAGCCATCTTGTCAAAAGATGAACTTGGAGAAGTCCTGACCTTCATCTGACTCTTATCTTGCATGGAATCTACCTATTGAGATACAAAAACATGATGCAATTCTTTTCTGTTTATGCAGCTGATGTGGCTGGGGATGAATGTCTTCCTCTTTGTCTGGTACTACCGAATTTATGATGGTCAAGATAAATACTTTTACACTAGAAAACTCCTTGGGGTAAGTACAATTTGTTCTCAGGCAATATTGACTGGCTCACATTTTTTAGTCTGACCTTATTATTTCTTTTAATATTTTAAATAAGTTTACATTATCAACCAAAACAGCACTATCAGCCTCACTCCCTCCATTACAATTACTTTTTTCCATTCCTGGTTCTTGAACTCAGGGCCTGGGCACTGTCTCTGAGCTTCTTTTGCTCAAGGCTAACACTCTACCACTTAAGCCACAGTGACATTTCTGGCTTTTTCTGTTGATGTGGCACTGAGGAATCGAACCTAGGGCTTCATGCATACTAGGCAAACGCTCTACCCCTCTTAGCCCAATGAGCTCCTTTCCCATAGCTTAGACTTTCCTTCCCTTCTCCACAGCTTAGCATGCTCCCTTCCTAGACAACACTAGGCCCATTTAGTAAAGGCAGTAAATAATCAGCCTCCAACCCCCTTTACCTTGGGATGGCACTTCTCTGGGGCAGCTACCACCATAGAAGGCAACAAGAGCCCCTCAGAGTGACCTTCAGGTCTGGGCAGCTGCAGGATCCCTTATCTACTATTTGCACAGCAACCATAAATCCTAGTCAGCCATGATAAAGCCCTTGGCCCTCATGTCCACACTAGGATCTCTGCCTCCTAGCCCCTTCTAGCCCTTCCTAAACCTCCTAGCTTATATAGGTCACTTCAGACAATAACCAGTGCTTCTTCTCACTTCTCCCTTGTGAGAAGGGGTCTTGCTGGCCACTTTCTTGGCAATAAACCTTTCTTTGTTCTCTGTACCTGGATGTCTGGGTGGTTTTCTGGCAAAGTCTAAAATTCTCTATCAACCACTAAGCCACATTCCCAGCCCTCCATTGTAAATTCTTTAAGAATCATTTAAGGCCTGCCAGTGTAACAAACAAAAGCAAGGCAGAGACCAAGAAGCATCCCTTCCCTCCCCCAAGTCATGTGTCATTGTTTAGCTTAAAGAAGAAATCTCTGGAATAAATGTGCTTTTATATTTTTTTCCTTGTATTTTGCGCTGGTCCTCAGACTTAAACTCATGGCTGGGTGCTGTCTCTGAGATGTATTTTTTCTTTTTTCTTTTTTTTTTCTTTTTCTTTTTTTTTTTTGTCTGTCGTAGGGCTTGAACTCTGGGCCTGGGCGCTGTCCCTCAGCTCTTCAGCTCAAGGCGAGTGCTCTACCACTTGAGCTACAGCACCACTTCTGGTTTTCTGGTGGTTTATTGGAGATAGGAGTCTCACAGTCTCTCCTGCCCGGGCTGGCTTTGAACCGAGATCCTCAGATCTCAACCTCCTGAGTAGCTAGGATTACAGGCGTGAGCCACCAGCGCCCGGCTTGAGATTTATTTTTTCTATCAAGGTTCTCTACCACTTGTGACACAGCTCCACTTCCAGCTTTTTTTGGTGGCTAAATGGAGTTAAGAGTCTCACAGGCTTTCCTGCTCAGGCTGGCTTTGAACTTTAATCCACAGATCCCAACCTCATTGAGTAGCTAAAATTACAAGTGTTAGCCACTAGAGCCCAGCTAATTTTGCATATTTTCTTTTTTTGGGGGGCCTGGCCACTGTCCCTCAGCTCTTCAGCTCAAGGCTAGCACTCTACCACTTGAGCCACAGTGCTACTTCCGGCTTTTTTTACTGCTTATGTGGTGCTAAGGAATGGAACCCAGGGCCTCATGCATGCAAGGCAAGCACTCTACCACTGAGCCACCTTCCCAGCCCATGCATATTTTCTAAGTCATCTAATTACTACCACTTTTGTCCATGGACAAACCTCCTCTTAGTGAAATGATTTTCAGAAAAATCAACCTCTCCACATCTGGAAACTTTAAGGAACTTGTAATGGAGACCATTGAGTTTCTTTCTTTCTTTCTTTTAATAGTAATCTTAGTTTCCATGAACTATCAGGCTTCTTCATCATATATATATATATATATATATATAATATATATTTTATATATAATATATATATATATAATTATAGGCCAGGCGCAGTGGCTCAGGACTGTAATGTCAGCTACCCTAGGGTGGAGATCAGTACAAAAACAGTTCAAAGCAAATGAGGCAAAAAATTAGTGAAACCTCATCTGAACAAAAAGCTGAGCATGTGACATATCAACAACTAAAGCTAAAAGGTATGGGGATGTGCCTCAAGTGGTAGTACACCTGCCTAGCAAGTGTCAGTGCCTGAGTTTAAATCATAACACTGCCTAAAATCTCTACTGCACTAGAACTCTATTACACCATGCCGAAACTATGAATTAATATATTAATTTTAATATACTTTATAAATCATATGTAAATACAAAAATAATTGTATTGTTATTATCATTGATATCTGCAACTTATCCATAATGTGCAACTTCTTTAAATGTTACATAGCTTGTAGTTAAAATGATAAAACATTACAGTCTACCAATGAGTTACTATGAAGATCAGTCTAAGCATTAAGAAAACTTTGTTTCAAATCTTAAAATGGTCCAATGTGGGTAAGGAACTCAAGTTCATGACATGCATACTTCAGTATTTAGGAGGAAGTAAACTGATAGCCACAATTGACTGTACAAACAATCAAAAATAGTAGTTGATGCACTCATAGAGGGATGACAACATAGACATGCAAAATGTATAGTAAAATTCTTTCTGCATCTCTTTATATATAAAAGTGTTCATTAGCAAATATTGGATTGGATTAAGGGTCCAGTTTTAGATGAAAATAAAAGAGGCCCTGAAAGAAAAACTTTTGCTTTGCACAACCTTGATTTCCAGATCTCTTAGAGGGTCTGGTGTGTGGCCTCAGTCTGGGAACAAGGAGAAGTGAGAGTGGGGCTTTCTGTGCTCATCTGGTGTCACTGTACTATCCCTTATGCTCCTTCCTCTAGTCAGCACTGGCCCTGGCCAGGGCCCCTGCAGCCTGCCTGAATTTCAACTGTATGCTGATCCTGCTGCCAGTCTGTCGAAATCTGCTATCCTTCCTCCGGGGTTCCAGTGCGGTAAGAACAAGAATTTGACAGTTCCTCTCATTCTCAAAGCCAATATCCAAATGTTGTTTCTTAGGAAAAGCAAGCCCTTGGCTACTATAGAATATTCATGAGCCACGCCATGCTCATGAATAGGCTTTTCTTTTTCCTATATTAGTGGATGAAGCTCCCAGAGGCAACCATCTACTCTGGACAAAGAAAATTTGTTTGTGACAAGGCACCAATCAATGCTGGGAATGAATGGTGGTGAGGGCCTAAAAGTTACAACTGGGGAGGCAAAGGCAAGAGGATTGAAGGTTTTCTGCCCAATTTGCGCTCACAGTGTCCCCACTAACAAGTTTCTGAAGTTACAACATCCTTGTCATCTCTAGCCGAGATTATTTAGCCTAGGTTATTTGAATACTCATTTGTATAGAGGAATTTTAAGACCAAATCACAGTCACAGGACAGTTTGAAAATGTGTTGGTGGCACGTAGAAAAGCAAACTGTCTCTTGTGGCACAGTCACCTGGGTTTTGAATCCCAACACTCCCATTTAATTTTGCTCCCACCTCACTCACTTGACATGGAGATTTTATGAGATGTGTTCTATGGCACTTCAATGAGCAACAGCAATTACGATTTTCAATGTAATTTATAGCACATTCAGTCATCTTAATTTTAATAGAAAAAAAGCAGATTCATATGCAAAGTTCACACTTTATGTTAAGAATCCTAGAAGGAACAGCATCATATGTCTGTAAAACAAAATATCGCTTGCTGCCAGTTTTTATTTAATATATTCTTTTATCTGGATATAGAACTGAGCTCCCATGTTGAAAAATAGCCTCGTTTTACCTCTGCCTTGAAACTCTTCTCATGAGGCTCTTTGCTGTCAGGTCACAAGTCTAAATGCTACTATTACAACATGTGCTGCTTCAAAGCAGTGCAATTTGGGATTGTGTGCTAACCAGGATTTCTTAACTAACAATTCTAGTGAAAACACTGCCTGTTTCTTAGGCTTTACTTACTCTAAAGAGAAAACATTAGAATGGGGGTAGAGAAGATTTTTTTTAAAAGAATGTCATCTCTGTAAAAACAAAATGACAACAACAAACTCTATAGTGCATTGGCTTTATTTGTAAATATTCATCAGTCACCTATGCCACAGCAAAGATGGTATGGAATATAGCTGGACACCGATGGCTCACACTTGTAATCCTAGCTACAAGAGAGGCTGAGATCTTAGGATCACGGTTCAAAGCCAGCCCAGGCAGGAAAGTCTGTGAGACTCTTATCTCTAATAAACCACCAGAAAACTGGAAGTGGCACTGTGGCTCAAGTGGTATAGTGCTAGCCTTGAGCTGAAGAGCTGAGGGAAAGCACCCAGGAACAGAGTTCAAGCCCCATGAACCCCCCCCCAAAAAAAAGATGGTATGGAATAGATGGTGGGAAGAATGAATGAAGCAGTTATGATTAAGAATGCATGGTGCACATAAATTGTTGTGTTAAATAGAAAGCCCTTTGAACATCTTTTTGACAAAAATATATTTTATTTTTTGCCTGTCATGGGGCCTGAACTCTGGGCCTGGGCACTGTCCCTCAGCTCTTCAGCTCAAGGCTAGCGCTCTACCACTTGAGTCACAGTGCCACTTCAGGCTTTTTTCTGTTTATGTGGTACCGAGGAATCCAACCCAGGGCTTCAGGCATGCTAGGCAAGCACTCTACCACTGAGCCACATTCCCAGCCCAACAAAAAATAATTTTAAGAAAGTATTTTACAGTAAGGGTCTCATTGAGCCAACTTTTAGTTAAACTTTTAATCCAGTAGAATTTCATCTCTGTGGTTTCTTACATTGAGAAGATTATAATCAATTCTCAATAGCAAGTGGTGTTGTTAATTGAGTTTTGTACAGCTGCCAGTTTTCAATGCTGACCTTAACATGGCTCTGTCTCTAATCACGTACCCTTCTAACGTTGAGTTCTTTAGGCTTTCTGTGTCAGATATTTTAGCTGAGAAACATTCTGAACAATGACATTGTAAAGATGAATATGCCATTCTAAGTGGTTAGTGCAGTGATAAAACTTGCCAAGCATATATAAGGTCCTAAGCTCCATCCCCAGCAGAGACATACAGAGAGAGAGAGAGAGAGACGTGGAGAGAGAGAGAGAGAGAGAAAGAGAGAGAGAGAGAGAGAGATAGAGAGAGAGAGAGAGAGAGAGAGAGAGAGAGAGAGAGAGAGAGAGAGAGAGAGAGAGAGAGAGAGAGAGAATTTACTTATAGTGAAAGTACACAATTAAGTCTACTAGGCAATTGTACTAGGGACAAATGTTGAATTAGAGTAAGAATGAATTTCCACAAGATTAAAGAAGCTTAGGGTCTTATGAAGAAGACAGAGAATAAACTGGGGATTTCAAAATTATAAAAGTACTATGTAAATAAGATGCTACTCTTTAATATTCTTCCCACATTCTCCCATCAGTAGGTATGGACAGGGTCAACTCCTTTTCTTGAGTTTGGTAGATGGTTGCACTTTGCCATTTCTCCCAAATTGTATGTAAATATCTCCTTCACATACATTAATACTGCATGTGACGAGACCAAATGTACATAAAATAGAGCTACAGAAATTCATACTACACACCATTAACTATGTTTCTTTTTAGTTCCATTTCTCATTTTTCAAAAGCCATAGTTTCAATAGAGCATAGAAATTTGCCAAGGTGTCTCAATAATTGTCCTTGCATTCAAACAAGAGTTTATTAAAATTGGGCAAGGCTTTCAGAAGCACTTCCCCTTTCCAAGTCAATTGTAGACAGCATAGAGGTAGTTCAGTAGGGAAGCTATGGGATAGAAGGCAGCTTGGGTAATTTTTGGTGGCTGGCAATAATTCTGAAATGACTCAAAAAAAAACAAAAATAATATCTTCATGGTGAGGAGGAACAGAAAGGTCCTGGACAACCAAAAGCAGCAAAGCTTTTCCTCCCACTCTACCAATGATCTGTCTTGCCCCCAGTCAGGAAGTGGTAAGATCATTTTCTTGGAAGCCCAGTTTCAGCAGGACTTGTGGCTTCCTCTTGGGTTTGTTTATCATTGACCACACTGAAGTGCCCTAGTGGGACCCATTGCCACTCCACTGGATCATTAGTGGCAAGTAGCTTCAATTTTTCCTTTTAATAAAGTTTATTTTAACTAGCCATTTATTTATCTATCTATCTATCTATCTATCTATCTATCTATCTATCTATCTATCTATCTATCTATCTATCTATCTACTTATTTCTTTGATGGTCATGGGGCTTGAACTCTGGGCCTGGGCGCTGCCCCTCAGCTCTTCAGTTCAACGCTAGCTCTCTACCACTTGAGCCAGCTTTTTTCTGCATATGTGGTGCTGAGGAATAAAATCCAAAGCCTCATGCATGAGGCAAGCGCTCTACCACTGAGCCAACTTCCCAGCCCTTAGTTAGCTTTTTAAAAATCTCTATTAAAATAAAATCATGTTGCTGTTTTTCTTAGTTGTATTTCTCAATCACTTCTATCCTTTGCTCTGGAATTCCATTTATCTTTCTCTAAGAGATTATGACAGAAGCTGTTAAGGGGTATTAATATTTATTGTTTCACCTCTTTGATCATCCATACTGATTATCATGATAAACATAAGATTATGGGGCCCACAACAAAACCATATTTTGCCTCTTCAAATTTACCATGTAAGATCTAGTAAATCCTCTCCCACCAAAAGAATTTGTCAAGAAGTTGAAGATAAAACAGGGGCAAATGTGTATTCATAAACTACTTTGTTAAATGGAAACTTTTGTACAACTACCAAGATAATAAAAATAAATAAATAAAAAGAGAGTAATGACATCTCTGTTGGTTTAGAGTAATCTGTGTCTTGAGACTGTGAAAGTACAATCCATTTATTCAGCCAAAGAGTTATCAAAGAATTTTAAAGAGTATATAGTATACAGATTTTCTTATAGTAAGCTTGCCTTCTAGCTGGGGAGCCAAGCTACAGCTAATTCTTATTATATCCTTCAATGAGTCTATGCAGCAGGCTTAGGAGAAAAGACCTATAGTGATTATCCAGATGAGGAAACAAGAGACTCCAGTCCATTACTCAATGTTCCAGGGTCCCAGCAGGGCATATCTGAAGTTAAAACTTGCTTTCAAATGTAATTCAATATTCCTTTCCAACTCTGCTAATTCCCATTCTCTGATTCTTAGAATTCCAACCCAGTGTCACCACTTTAGTAGGGTTTATATTAGTTTATCTATAGTTACATAACAAATTACCACAAAATTAATGGCTTAACATAGCCCTTATTTATGAATTTACAATTGTGTGAGTCAGAAGTGCAGCACCTTGTTACTAGCTTTTCTGCTAAGCATGTCTTGCTTCTTAGCAGATTCAGTTTCAGACAAAAGGTGTCTTTTTCCTTGTTTGCAGCCACACAGGGGCACCTTGTAGACCCTAGAGCCCTTCCACTCCCTTCATGTGTTTCCCTACATCCTTAAGCAAGCAAGACTTCCTTCATCGTAGACTTATAGAGTCCAGTTCAAAGAGTTGATGTTATTGGGTCAAACCTACCCATATAATATGCCTCTTAAAGTCAATTTTGGACTTTACATTTGCAAAATTCCTTTTGCCACATAAGTAACAAATGTTTGCTCTTTAGAGGAAGTAAAGCCTGAGAAACAGGCAGTTTTCACTAGGATTGTTAGTTAAGAAATCCTGGTTAGAACACAACTCCTAATTGCACTGCCTCCCCTAAGGACTCTTAAAAACTATGGGTTTGGCCGGGTGCCAGTGGCTCACGCCTGTAATCCTAGCTACTCAGGAGGCTAAAATCTTAGGATTGCGGTTCAAAGCCAGCCCAGACAGGAAAGTCCGTGAGACTCTTATCTCCAATAAAGCACTCATACAACGGAAGTAGTTGGCTCAAGTGGTAGAGCGCTAGCCTTGAGCTGAAGAGCTGAGGGACAGCGCCCAGGCCCAGAGTTCAAGCCCTATGACCAGAAAACAAAACAAAACAAAACTATGGGTTTGGGAACAGAAGAATTGATTTTCTTAAAATTATTAACAATACAATTAGTAAAATAACTTTTCTAGGGCTAGCCTTATATGTCAGGAAGTTAATGCCTTAGGAATACCCATCAGTCAATGATGACTAGAAGTTGTTAGATATCCATCCAAGCTTTCCAACCCATTGGGCAGAAACTGACATAAAACAAACTAAAAATCAAAATTTCACACATTTCCCTAGTATAGACTGAGCCCACTGATAGATGATCTTGGTAATTCATATGATAAAACACCTCTTATTAACTGCCATCTATTCTAAATATTACTACTGCCACTCTTAATTTTGGTGACCACCTTCCAGAGAGAATATTTAAATTCTTGTTTAAAATGATATTTTATTTTATTGTAAAGGTGATGCACAGAGGGGTTATAGTTACCTAAGTAAGGTAGTGAGTATATTTCTTGCCTACGAGTGTTTCCCTCTCCCTCATTTTCTCCCACTTTCCCTTCCCACCCTACCCTCAACTCCTCTCCCACCCCGCCCCCACAAGTTGTAAAGTTTGCATTGGTTCACCCTTAGTCCTTTGTCTCACCATTTTGTTACTCCCCTTCCCTTCCCCAAATCAGATAAATGTATATACAAGACACAGGGTACCCAAATTAAAAACAGGGACAACAGGGAGTAAACCAAAGGGAAAAATGAAAGAAAAAATAGCTTCACACAGTACATTTAAAAAACTCTTGTTTCCATATCTTGGAGTTCATTTCAATTAGCATCATTTTTATATGGTCATAGGTACAAAGCTGTTGAACTATTGTGATCCTCTGCTAGGACTACCTTAGACTTATAATATAATTATTACAAGTGAAGGAAACCATGGAGCCTATGTTTCTTTGGGTCTGGCTTTCTTCACTTATGAATGGGGCAATATCACTCAATATTTAGTCACTTAGAATAATAGTGACTATATCTTTTCATTTTATTTGATGAAAAGTGCCATGAAACTTTGATAGATAAATAGATTTAGATTCCAGCCACTGGAAGATTTTAGTTTTGATTTTCTTTCCTAGATTGAGGGGGAATAATACTTATTTTACTATATTACATAATCGGTCAACTCTTTGGTTCACCTTCTAAGACTTAACAAAGCCTGAGTCATTTTTTTACATATACCTGGAATCCTCAGTGTTTTCCTCAACAGTATTTCTGCAATTCTAAGAATCAGAAGAATGGTCTTGTAAATGAATACATTTAAATATCTAAGATATTTTTGAAATTAAATTCTTGCCTTCTTAAAAGTCTTCCGTGTGATAGTATACTTAGATTCTGGAACAAAGCAGTCAGAACCAGAAATTGTCTAATTTTCAGAAGAGCAAAATTTCTATTTCAACTATCAACTAGTGTTTTTCTTTCTGCTTTGAATATTGGCCTGAATCCACATTCAAACCCAAGTCTACTAATATACACAGGTAGGATAAATTCACTGAAATATGGGCTAAAATACTATTTTTATTATAAAGGTAATCAGATAGGATACAAAAGAGCAAAATATTGATGTATATTGTTATCAGATGGCATGGGTTTAAATCACAGCTCTGCTCTGATGTGAATAAAGGTAGGATAATCTCTCTCTGTCTTTGTTTCTGGTATATACAAATAACAATGGTACTTCCATAATAAGACTCATGTAAGAATTAAGTGAATCAATGCATATAAGTGCTTACAGTAGATCCTTGAACAGGCTCTTGGTAAATGTGATTGTCTTTCTTTTTTGCTGCTATTATATAGTCAGGGATGTTTTCTTGTCGTGTCTCTGACCTCCCATAATGTGTATATAGTAGAGTGTTGTTGGAGCACTAATCACTTGTACTCGAACTATTTGCTTGTCTTTGTCCTTACTAGACTACCAGGTATGTGAAGAAAAGACTGCTCTTTGTTAATTTCTATAGCTCCTCTCTGTCTAGTACGTAAATTACTTAGGAATAGCAACAGTATAGATATATATGCTATCTGTCCAAATTCACTGTTATGAGAACTGTGTCACTTACTAGATGTTTGACCTGAGGAAAAACGACTACATCTCTGGATCTACATTTTCTCATCCATCAAATGCATAGAAAGATGTCATTTGTAGATTGGTTGTGAAAATTAGAAACCTTTTTTGTTAAGTATTTCTATTCTATTCTTTCTTAATCCAAAGTGCTGCTCAACAAGAATTAGAAGACAACTGGACAGGAACCTTACCTTTCATAAAATGGTAGCATGGATGATAGCACTGCACTCTGGTAAGTTTATTAAGACATTTGAAATTGCAAAGAAAAATAGTACCCAGACAGTTTATTCTTTTCTTAGATACATATGTGTAAGAGATCAGATTTTATGGTTTCATTGGGTAAAGTCAGATGTGCCATAGTTTTAAAATGAGTTCTGTTCAAAATCGTTTACATAATATTAAGATTAAAAAAATAAGATTTATTTCTTTAATCTTTAAGGCTTTATCATCTGAAGATCTTTCTGTAAAAATGAAAGTATGCCATGGGAAAAGTCAAGCTCATCCTTTTCCAAAGATGTTTGTTAATCCACATATAAGAGCCTCTATTCATGGATTTTACAAAATTACCTGGCTACACATATAGACGTGTGAACTTTTTTCAGTAAACATCTAGGAGCATCAGTCCATAAACTGAGACTCCCTTAAGAAAGTACTTATCACCTTCATTATTACTATAGTTACTTTATAATAATATGTATAATAAATAATATGCATGCATGTTAATAAACATGCATTGATGAATAATAAATAACACATTATATGTATGCATGTAATATGCATATCTACTATACAATTATCATAATTATTATGGTAAGAGTGTTGGTACAAGAAGGAACATGCTGGAAGTGGAGCTGTAACTCAAGCGGTAGAGCACTCGCCTTGAGCTGAAGAGTGCAGGGACAGCGCCCAAGCCCAGAGTTCAAGCCCCATGACCAACCAAAAAAAAAAAAAAAAAGAAGGAACATGCCTAAGACAATCATAGTAGCTCTGCTTCTTCCTGACTAGGTGACCATGAGCAAGATTTTAAAGTTACTATGCCCTAGTTTCCTCATCTGTATGAAAAGCTCATATTAATTGTACCTACATCAATGATTAAGGCTTAAGAAATTATAAAGCACTGATAATGGTACTTGGTATCAAGTAAACCCTATACGAATGATTGTCAAATATAGAAAACTCATTTTAAAGATATTCATACAGCCATTGGATTGTATCAATCATTCTTTAATCTTTCTCAGAGATAATTGCATTATGTTTATATGACATATGGCAAAAACAGACACAGTAGGGAAAGAGAGAGATAAGGAGAGCACAGCTAACTTCCTCGGAGACAGAGGCTAATCTAGAAGTTCAGAAATTGGTTGAATCTTTAGAAATGTTAGCTCAAAATTTTTACCTCAACACCATAGATGTTAAGAGATTTCCACAACCCTACAGCGGAAAGGAGCTTAACCACTAAGATTCCTTCGCTTCATTATCTTGTCCATGTAATTGTAACTCCTCTGTATAGTATTTTCACAATAAAAAAATCTTAAAAAAAAGATTCCTTTGCTTTGGAGACCCTGATCTTGGTTATAAGCCTCCTAGACCAACTTTGTGTTCCTTTGGCTTATCATAGAGTAAGAGGCTGTGGCTAGAAGCCCAGATTATGATAAATTTGTGCATACCTTTCACTTTCCTTGTTTCTCTTCTCTGCCCTTTTAGCAATTCATACCATTGCACATCTATTCAATGTGGAGTGGTGTGTGAATGCCCGAGTCAACAATTCTGATTATTATTCCATAGCACTGTCTAACATTGGAGACAAAGAGAATGAAACTTATCTCAACTTTGCTCGAGAAAGAATCAAGGTAAACCTCTCATTTCCCAACTGAGATGCTTCATAGGCTATCAAAACAGAAGACTTTGTTTTAGTGACTGAAGAACTCGACCTAGCTAGAATAATAACAGAAATTGGCTGATTGTGAGAGATACTTGTATATATGTTATAAGAATGTGAGTACAAAAAAAAAAGAATGTGAGTACAGGGCTGGGAAGGTGGCTCAGTGGTAGAGCGCTTGCCTTACATGCATGAGGCCCTGGGTTCGATTCCTCAGCACCACATAAGCAGGAAAAAAGCCGGAAGTGGCGCTGTGGCTCAAGTGGTAGAGCGCTAGCCTTGAGCTGAAGAGCTGAGGGACAGCGCCCAGGCCTAGAGTTCAGGCCCCACGACTGGACCCAAAAAAACAGAAAGAATGTGAGTACAGAGAAAATGTCTCCCACACATCTGATCCCATGTGTAGAGGCTGTCCAACTGTTTTCCAGATCCTTTGAAAATGTGTATACATGGTGACTAAGGTAACTCAGGCTCACCAATGAGTTTGCCATGAGTTGAATAAAGCAAGGAAGGCATAGCTAATCAAACAAATTGGGTTTGCCACTTGCCACAGGAATTCCATGCCATAAAGAAATCTCAGGGAGTTGTTAGAAGAGATCTATGATAGGAATTAAAACTTGTGTTAGATGGTATTGAGGATGGTTTTAAAAAGCAAAGGTTGCCAGGCACTGGTGGCTCATGCCTGTAATCCTAGCTACTCAGGAGGATGAGACCTAAGAATCTCAGTTCAAAGCCAGCCTGGGCAGGAACGTCGGTGAGACTCTTATTGCCAATAAACCGCCAGAAAACCAGAAGTGGTGCTGTGGCTCAAGTGGTAAAGCAGTAGCCTTGAGCTGAAGAGCTGAAGGACAGCGCCTAGAGGTCAAGCCCCACAACCAACAACAACAACAAAAAAAACACAAGAGTTTGCTTTGAATTGGGGATGGTCAGGAATGAGGGATGGTTCTGAGATCACTATCTTATTTTTTTCTCCTAAGAGGCAGAAAGAACCCAAGGTGTTTAAATATATAATAGGTATACAAGTAGCATCACTCATGTTTTGTATGGGCTCAAACACAATTTCAAAGCATCTCACTTCATCAGTTACAAAGTAACCTTGTTTGATGTTGATGTTATATGAAGTGACTTGTGTAAATTAGGGAGCGCTTGGCCTAGTTGTTAGTGTCAGATCAACCATCAGCTGACAGTTGTCAGTGATGCTTGTGTTCTTCCTTGCCTACAACAGCTGGGAGTGGCTCTTAGCTGCTAATTGTTATCCTTTGGTGCACTGAGAGTAACTTGGCAGCTTTTCAGGGGCAGACATAAGAATGTTCAGAGTCAAGGACTTCTTTCATCTCATACATTGTTGAAGCTTCTTACTCCCGGCTATTTTCATATGCCCTATGGCAGAGGCTAAATCACGACTATCCATTAAATTTCAATCACATATTCCTTATATTTACGAAAAATTCACGAGAACATTCTTTTCTTTGGGGGAAGGGGGTCCGGTCGTGGGGCCTGAACTCTGGGCCTGGGCGCTGTCCCTCAGCTCTTCAGCTCAAGGCTAGTGCTCTACCACTTGAGTCACAGCGTCACTTCCGGCTTTTTGCTTTTTGTTTATGTGGTGCTGAGGAATTGAACCCAGGGCCTCAGGCATGCAAGGGAAGCGCTCTACCACTGAGCCACCTTCCCAGCCCCCAAGAACATTCTTAACATTAGTGTTATCCTTGAACTGACAGGTGGAAACTTTGCAGTATCTCCTTAGGGACAGAATTAAGTACTACCAAACCAATTGTTTTATTCTATCATTTCTTGGGTAAGTTTTCTTTACATTGTTCATTGCTGGCTCAGTGATGTATAAGGGAGGCAATATGAACATACTAGCTGAGCTGACACTATCATACTTTGCCCAGATTTGGGGGGTCATTTTTATTTTATCTGAGACCTCCCAGAGTGCTTTTATTACTTGGTTACATGTGCCTCTTTGCTTTTCCATGGACTGACCTTGCTGGAAATTGGAAGGGCCTAGACAGTAACCTCTCCCTTGGCATCCTTTATCCAATAAGTGATGAGTGTAGGCCTTTAATTATCATCTTCTTTGCCTCCAGTTAGGATAAACTCTGAGGTATATCTTATCCTTCAGAGTTCCCCTACAGGGTCATGCCAAAGCTATCCGCTGTGAGACTTTGAGCTCATGCTCTTGCTTGGCTTTTTCCCTTTTCTTTTGTTGTATTCCTCATTTGCTTACTAGTTTCTCTCAGAGAACATTCTCTAAATCACTGGCCTATGAATTCTCATCCCAGGATCCACTCCTGGTGAACCCAGCCTCCGGGAAAGCAATCACTCTTGCCCTTTCTGAAACTAAAGGGAGAAAGAGTTTCCAACAATTTTAGGACCTCGTTCATCATTTTTTACATACAAATTTGTATTTTCTATGACTCCTCAACTGTGTAAACTTTCAAATTAAGAAATAGTTACTCCAAGTCTATCTCTCTCCATGAGGAATGAGTAGGACTACTCCTAAGGAGACATGAGTCTAAGTTTAAATACTTTCATAAATACCTGCATTTGAGAACCTATGATAATATGTGCATGTGTTTTTTTTTCTATTTTACAGAACCCTGAAGGGGGCCTATATGTGGCTGTGACTCGGTTGGCAGGAATCACTGGAATTGTGATCACATTGTGTCTCATATTAATTATTACCTCTTCCACCAAAACCATCCGGAGGTCTTACTTTGAAGTGTTTTGGTACACACACCACCTCTTTGTGATCTTCTTCATTGGTCTTGCCATCCATGGAGCTGAGTGAGTTTTTAGTCCCATAGCCAAGGACTTTATGTGTGTTGCCCTAGGAGAAGCACAGTGACTTTCTTACTTATATGTGGTCAACCTGTCTACTGTGGGGATGTAAAAGAACAGCAGAGATCACTTTAGTGGAGACCAGTCAGCAACACTGTAAATTTTGTTGCAGGAGATTTTAGGATCCAGGACAAAATTCCCTGGTCAGGTCTGGCCACTTTCCATGAAGAGAGAAAAAGTAACATTTCAATCCAACCTCTGTACTTTTCCTGGAACAGACATTTTCTTTAGCTTTAAATAGGAGGAAGAATTGGAGATAGGGTAAAAGTCATACGTAATTGTTACATAGTCTCAGTCACAGAAATGTTTTGATGGCTATGAGTGACTGGTGACAGTCACAAGTGGTCTTGGTAGCACATTTTCTCAGGATTGGTCCAGAGAGCCTTATTATAGTAAGATGCCTGGTAAGCTTTCCACTTCTTTCTGGATTCCAAGATGGCGTCACTTTTATCCTGCTTTTAGTTAATTTATGAGCCCAAGTAAGAAGTCAGTGTTTCTCAGCAAAAGCAACTGCTAAGCAACTGTTACAGTTTCCTCTACCCAACTAACTACTGCTTGCAATGTAGTTATTTATAGCAATCACTCCAAGGAAAATACATCATAGTCTGATTATCTCTGCAAGTATATAACAGTGGTAGGATCTTGCATGTCTACAAACTTGCCTCCTGTGACCTAATCACTTAGTGAATTGGATGAACTCCCAAACAAGAAGAGTTAATGATTAATCAATTGAGGTTTTCTGTGGTTCAGCTGATTTTGACTGAAACCACCAATTATTTATTGGATGCCTACTGTGTATCAAGACCTACCTTGGGCACTGTGGGAAATGTTAGCAAGAAAAATACATGGATATTGCTTTGAAACATATAATTAAAGTAGCAGCTAACATCTGTTGAGCACTGTTCTGCCTCAAGGTCTATATTTACAGTTTGATGTTAAATGTTTCTTTTAATCTCTGAACTGTATAAATACTCTTACTATTCCTAGTGACTTAAAAATAAAAATGGTGAAAATATGTAGACTAGGCCCCTCACAGCTGAAGAGTGACCCAGAGTACAGATGGTCTAAAACAAATTACATGAATGTTCTCACAGAAATACACAGAGCCTTCACGTGCACTTGGAAGGAATCAGCTTTAATACTTGATTTCCTTTTTCTACTGTTTCCTACCACCTGCAGGCCCAGGAAAGTTCCCTGGTAGGTACAGATTTCCAGGAAACTAAGGGTTGGGAAAGTAGATATTCAAAACTCAAACACTCTTCTCAGAACCAAGCTGATTAGGCTAGTGTAGTCAAGTCGAGAATAAAAAGGGGAAGGGTAAGGAGAACAGCTTTGGTAACTTCTGCATATGTTCTAATGTATTTCCTGACTCTGACACCTGATAAACTCTTTCTAAGTGCTAAGAAATCAACAGGGTAGAAAAATCTCTTGACTCTTCTAAAGTAATTGAATATCTTTAAACGGAGCTTCATCATAAACATGCTCTTTCAGTGAATTCTAGGGAACACAAAGAATTCCTTCCCTTCTCTAATTTAGCAGTTCTAAACACTGTCTATTTGGATAGTGTCACAGATATCCATCTTCCTTTGGAGCAGACAGAGATTTCATTACTCTGCTGTCCATTGGAGGAGCATCTGTTACTTACACTGGTTAGGTATTGTTCCCAGTCGACTGTGTAACAGTTGAACTAGAATTAAAATTCAGGTTTCCAGATTTCTGATACTAAACTTCAGAAATACAAAATTGGATTTTTTCTATCATTTACTCCCTATGTGAGCATCAGAATCAAGAACTTTAATAGCTATCATTGTTTTGACCCTTGATTTATAGTGGATAGTAGTATTGTGCTGGTTCTGGGGCTTGAACTCAGGGCTTGGGTGCTATCCTAGCACTCTACAACTTAAGCAACAGTTCTACTTCAAAATTTTTGGTAGTTTATTAGAGATAAGAGTCATGGACTTTCCTGCCAGGGCTGGCTTCAAATTGTAATCCTCAGATCCCAGCTTCCTGAGTAGCTAGGATTATGGCCCAGTTTATAGCTGACATTTTTATACATCATATCAATTGGTATGATGAGGTACTATTATATGAAGTACTTTAATGAGGTATTATTATACCTATTTTATGGCTAAATTATTTTACTTCATATTTTTTCCAAGGGTTTGATCTGAGATTTGAACCCAATGCTACCTGGCTTGAGTTATTACCCTCATGTAAAATGGGAATGATCCTAATACTTGCCTTTCAAGCTTGTTATGATCATTAACTAAGATAATTGGTGAACAACACTTTTCTATGTCTATCCATAGTAATTGCTGCGTGTATGGTGATTCTTTCCTGGGAACAAAAACAGGGGGTTGTTCAATTTGATTAAAACATCCTCAGAATATACTATATGGCATGATACATTTTAGGTCTCTCTCTAAGACAAATTTTGAAAAGGACTTTTTCTAGTCCTGTAGCTTGAACTCTGGGCCAGGGTGCTGTCCCTGAGCATTTGTGTTCAAGGCTAGCACTCTACCACTTGAGCCACAGCTCCAGTTCCAGCATTTTACTGGTTAATTAGAGATGAGAGTCTCAGGGACTTTCCTGCCCAAGTTGGCTTTGAACCATGATTCTCAGATCTCAGCCTCTTGAGTGGCTAGGATTACAGATATGAACCACTAGAACTGGCTTGGTTTCTTGGGCTATTTTTTGTATATTTTGAAGAGTATGTTTATTTTCCTTGAAGTCAAGGGCATGACTTACTTAACTTAGTGTCTCCATCTTCCCATCATCACTAATCCAGAACTATCTTTTCATGGTTGCTCCATTAGCATTTACTGACTTTAAGTGAATAATATCTGAACATACCGTTGGCACTAGTGCCTGTAATGATGGCATGATCCCCATAGGATTAAGTCTTCTCAAACACAATTCAACCTCTTAGGTTACTTTAGTTAGTTTCATTTTCTTTACTATCTCATTTTTTAGACAAGGTCTCACTGTGTAGCACAGGTATTCCTCAAATCCATTATGTAGCCCAATCTGGCCTCAAATTAATAATTTTCCTCCTTCAGCATTCTGAGTGTAGGAATATATGTGTGTACCATGACTCCCACTCTAGATAATTTTTATTCTAATTTTTATTCAATTCTAATTTTAATTCAATTCTAGTTCTCAAGGCCACTGTTGATGACTGTATGGGTTATCCTACTGCTAGTTACACCCTTTACCTAGAACTTTGTCCTCACAGAAGACAAACTTTTATCTAGTTTGTACAAAGGCACAGTATGGACTAGCATTCAGCATGTTACATTTGCATTTTATCTGGTTTCTTGTGTTTGTTTATAAATCAAAATAGCTGAGACATGATTTCCCTTTAAGAAAATATATGTATTGTATGGATGATCTAAGACTTAACCGCTACATCACCCTGACAATAAAATTTTAAAAATAGACTTAACCTCTGTAATAATATAGATATTCTTCATGCCATTACACAATTTTTCCTACTATACAAGATCATGTATTTTCTTTCCATTCCTCTAATTTGTTCAGAGATAACATAAGATAGTCCTTTTAGTGAAAAGTATAGGATACACATTAAGGTTTTTAAAGTATGTCCAGAGTCAGGGCTGAAGATGTAGCTTGGTAGTCAGGTGCTAACCTAGCACACGTAGGACCTGGGTTCCATTTCAAGTACTACAAAAAATTTTAAGAATCCAAAAGTTGTCTGAACTTAACTTTTTTTTTTTTCTCAGACGAATTGTACGTGGGCAGACTGTAGAAAGTTTGAATGAGCACAAACTAGTACAATGTAATCAAAGTATCTCCCAGTGGGGAAAAATAAAGGACTGTCCCATACCAAAGTTCTCTGGGAATCCTCCTATGGTACGTATAAATTATCATTACTACTATAGTTTTATTACTGGCAATCTTTCAAATGTGTCTGTAAAGCATATACCTATGTCCTAGAGTTGTCTGTTACAAATGTCATAGAATTTCGAGGATGTTGTGTCTGATTTTCTCTATTTAATGTCTAGAATTGTTTCTTGCAATATAAACTTTGCACTGGTCAATGTCCTAACATAAAACCTGGTAAAAAAGTGTTTGATTCAAGAGATTCCATCATTTTTTCTTCTAAATGCAAAGACCACAGTAAAACTAGTCAATTTCCAAAGGGACACTTTGTTATTCCATCCTACACTGAGGTGAATAGCTCAAATCACTATGAGGAGCATCTTTCTATATGGCTCAAGAATTGGGAGGAAAATCAGGGAAATGTACTCTTTGCGGGCATCAGAAAATCCAGTCTACTAGGCATGAAAGAAGCCAGACAGCCATGTTCACACCACCAGACTTGTAACACCTTGTGATGGTGCAGGAATTTGACAAAAGTAAAGAAGGGGAAAGATAGTGAAACTGCCCTACATGGAGTTGTAAAAGGCTCCGTTTTGTTTATCCTCAATATGGTTTCTCCAAAAAAGTAAGAAGTAGGACCTGTAATCTTCCTATCTCTTTCTCTGTTGGCATAAAGTATACTTTATTGGTTATTGTCCTAACTGTAGGTGTAAAACTAAATAAAATGCCAACATTTGTATGGAGATTCTGAATAGGATTATGCTTTCTTCAGTATAATATGGTATATTATTTTTTAAAAGGCAAATTCATCATTCATTTATTCCTTTCTATCTTCCTACTTTCTTGGTGTGAGACGACTCTTCTAGATATATCAGGATATGAAGATCCATCTTTGAGACCTAGGTTTATTCATTAATGAAAGCATTAGGCATGTCATTGGACTGTCTCCACTACATGAAAGTGTCAGTAGAAAAAACTGAAAAGAGAACCATCTTGTTGGTCCTTTTCTAGGATAGGGAAAGCCCATTTCGTCAACAACAGATGGCATTAGAGTTCAAATACCTTTATAGGGATCTACCTCAAAAGAGCTGCACAATTTCTGGAACTATTAGGGGCAGTGGCCAAATCTGGCTCCTTTAATAGTACCTCAGAGTGGCACCCAGAAGGAGATGGGTGATATGAGACTATTTGAAATACCTTCCTATGAACATGATATACAGCAGCAGAACATTTCTGATATCTGGTGTCAGTATTATTCCACTTTGGATGGAAATGTGGATATTCAAGTGGTCTTAACTTCCAACAAAATGTTTCTCAAATATATAATTACTAGAAAAATCATTTGTGAAACTATGGTAAGCATTGCCTGATTTCTTTCCTTTTTAGAATCCATTAGGGAAAAATCATCTTTTAGATAATGTTGCCTTCTAAACATGTTTTAATGCTTTGGATATTAAACTAGGAACTCCACTAGCCAAGTCTCAGGGTGAATCTCTCTAAATGTGTTTTTACACAGACACAATGCCAGTGTTCTGAAGCACTGTGTATTCTAACCAGATGGTTAGCTCCAGAAGTCTAAAAAGCTTTCTATCTGTTCTTTTGGCAAGAATATTGCATAGCTTTACAACTTTACCAGAATACTGGAGAAACAGCTAAACTCTTACACAAAATGTGTGATCTTTCAAAAGATTCATCTGACTCCATAGTTAAGAGAAAGCAATAACAGTGTTACATTAAAAACACCATGTCGCTGAAATGGTATCCTTTAGAGACATTAATTCTGAAACCAACCACAGTCTATTGTAGGGTGTTGCAATTGCGGTTATGACACTGAGAGAAAATCTTATTCTTGTAGGCAGTTCCTCTTTGGAAACTTTCATACTTCAGATACAGTTCCCCAATGAGGCTAAGGAGAAAACTTATTTTTACTAGCTCAACAATTTGTCATAACTTTAGCTTTTTTATACATTGTTTTACAAGAAATCTACTTCTCTAGTGTCAAATTTGTGTGTGAGGGGGTGGTGGGTCCTGGAGCTTAAACTTGGGGCCTGAGCACTATCTCTGAGCTTCTTTAGGTCAAGGCTAGCTCTCTAACACTTGAGATACAGCTCTACTTCTTGCTTTTTTGGTGTTTAATTGGATGAAGATTAGTCTTACAGACTTTCCTGCCAATGCTGACTCCAAACTGACATCCTCAGACCTCAGCCTCTTGAGTAGCTAGGAGTACAGGCATGAGCCATCTGTGCCCAGCCAGTGTCAAATATTTTTAAAAACCTACAAAGGGGTCTGGGAAGGTGGCTCAGTGGTAGAGTGTTTGCCTTGTATGCATGAGGCCCTGGGTTCGATTCCTCAGCACCACATAGGCAGAAAAAAAGCCGGAAGTGGTGTTGTGACTCACATGGTAGAGAACTAGCCTTGTGGCTCAAATGGTAGAGCACTAGCCTTGAGCTGAAGAGCTGAGGGACACAGCACCCAGGCCCAGAGTTCAGGCCCCGTGACTGATTCCCCCCCTCTCTCCCAGCCAAAAAAAAAACCTACAAAGATGCATCTGACTTGTAAAAATTTTTCCTGAATATTTTATTACCTACTATCCTTAATACATCTCATTGTAGTTTTGCTTTGATTACAGACTTGGAAATGGATAGTGGGCCCCATGTTCCTGTATTTCTGTGAGAGGTTGGTGCGGTTCTGGCGATCTCAACAGAAGGTGGTCATCACCAAGGTATTGGTTGGTTTAGTGATTACTAGCAATCTGTGTGTAAGCATAGCAGGAACTCTCCCTAAGTTCCCTGATTTATATTGAGTTTCTTTCAATAAGCTTAAAGCAGGTAGAAGTAAGATTACTTCACTGTACTTAGTTTACAAATAAATAGTGGGGTATTTGAATTGGGGGCCTTTTACTTTTACTTGGCTTTTTTGCTCACAACTGGTGCTCTACTATTTAAACTATATATCCATTCCAGTTTATGTCAATTAATTCAAGATAAAATTCTCTACATTTCGTCTGCCTGGGTTGGCTTTCAAATTTGATTTCAGCTTCCTAAGTTGGTAAGATTATAGGTGTGAGCCACCAGCCCACAGCAATAGTGTGAGTACAACATGCTCCACTTTGTATCTTCTTGGCCTCTTGGCTAAGCCAAGTATAAAAGGTAGAAGGTACCACTTCCTCTATTAAAATGAGGCCAGTATCTTTCTCTTCATCCCCACATCCCCCCCTCTTTCTGTATGTGTGTGTGTGTGTGTGTGTGTGTGTGTGAGAGAGAGAGAGAGAGAGAGAGAGAGAGAGAGAGAGAGAGAGAGAGAGAGAGAGAGAGAGAGAGAGAGAGAGAGAGTATAAAGGAGAAGGGCAAAGATGCATTAAGCCATTTAGTCATGAGCCAAGAAGGAAAACAAGAGAGACAAAGTTTTCAGATGCCAAAGGTCCAACTAATCAAGAGTAAGTGTCACTAAAATGAAAAGACTTTTCTAAGCCATCATTTCTGTCCTTTAGAATCATAGAATAGGGGCTGGGAAGGTGGCTCAGTGGTAGAGCACTTGCCTTGCATGCATGAGGCCCTGGGTTCTATTCCTCAGCATCACATAAGCAAAAAGAAAAAAGCCAGAAGTGGCGCTGTGGCTCAAGTGGTAGAGCGCTAGCCTTGAGCTGAAGAGCTGAGGGACAGCGCCCAGGCCCAGAGTTCAGGCACCACGACCGGACCCCCCCAAAAAATAGAATCATAGAATATCAGAACTGAAATGCCTGAAGTGTCAAGCAAGGTAGTAACTAAGCTGCATCTTCAATGTGGTCTCCTATCTCCAAGTCTCAAGAGGCATTTCTTCTCTCTTCTATGGTTTTATCCATCATAAAACAAATAGGCGGATATCCATCCATACATATATATGAACTCATATATATTCATATAAATAAATATAAACTCATGTATATGAACTTTGTTAGAATATTAGGAAACACCAGATAAGACTATTTTTTTCAAATGAAATTTAATATAACTCAGTTGAAAAATTATTTACCAAAAATCTTCTATGGGTTACTTTTTCAAAACACAAAAATGGAGGTAGAAAGTAGTCATTTCTAGCTTTTTTTTTGATATCTATAATGGTCATGGTAAAACTTGTCCTGCTGACATTGGCAGTTATGCAACACAGGAAGTCACAAAAGTTCCCTTTTTATGTATGTTATCTTGTATTATAAGAAAAAAAAACCATAGATCAGTAAAATCGGGTGCCACAAAATTCCCCTTAATAGAAAAGAGGTGACTAAACTAGACAAATATTTCTCTGAAATACATACACACAATACATATATATATATATATATATATATATATATAATTATGGTAAACATGTTTCTTTGTGATAAAGAGATAACTTTCCTCTCATACAAACATAAGAAACAAGATTTTATCAAAAAAATTTCCAGGGAAAATGCTGTCTCCTAGTGCATCCTATTAAGTTAAATCTTCTTTGTGCCTGTGGTAATAGAATTGCAATGTGAGAGAAAATTATTTTCATCACACAAAATTGCAACATGATAAACAATTTTCAAAATACTTTCAAAATGATGCTTTCCAACTCCTTATTTCAAAGCATGGGGAAGTTGGTAACAATTTCCTCATATAAAACACTATGTTGAAAGTGAACTGTACAACTTCAGAGTATGGGGAGGGAGGAGTTGGGGAGGTGGGGAAGGAAGGGATGGTAGAGAAAAACAAAGAAGGAGGTAACAATGCTTGATAGGAAATGTACTCATTACCTTACTCATGTAACTGTGACCCCTCTGAACAGTATCTTTACAATAAAAAAATGTATACTTAAAAAATCCCACATTTATACAGTCACAAATTTTGAAATGTTTGACTTGTGATGCTGGGGGTATGCTAAACACATAATTTACCACTATGCCACATCCCCAGACAGCAATTTTATTTCTGGTAGTAGAGTTTGAACTCAGAGCCTCATCCTCATTCTGTTAATGCTTTACCACTTGATTCATGCCTCCAGTTCTGCCTTTTTCCCCAAGGCTGGCTTTGAACCTCAATCCACTGGAATCTCAGCCTACGATTGCATGTATAAACCACCAGCACCTAGATCCCAGCCCCCCCTGCCCCCACACACACACAGGGCTTCCAGTTACATGAGTTCGGTAATGAGTACATATCTTTTTCAACAATGTCTCCCCTTCCCTTGCTCTCTCCCAGTTTTTCTTTCACATTCCCACTCATAAAACCCAAGAAATACAAGCAAGAGGTTTTTTTTTTTTAATTGTACTGTTTGCAATTGTTTCTTTTTTTTCTTTCTTTTTTCCCCTTTGGTTTATTCCCCATTGTCATTGTACTTGTGTATATAAATTTATCTGATTTGGGGATAGGAAGGGGAATCAATACAACAGCCATACTCTCTGGACACTATGTTGGAAATGAACCTTATAACTTGTGGGGGAGTGCAATGGGGGGGAGGGAGGGAGAGAAAATGAAGGAGAGAGTAACACTGTTTACAAAGAAATGTACTCATTACCTTACTTATGTAACTGTAACTCCTCTGTACATCATCTTTACAATAATTTTTTAATGTGTAGTTCATTGTCCACATCGTGTCTAGTGAGTAACAGGGCTGTATTTGTTCGCCCTTTGTTCCACCTTTTCTGTGCCCTCATTACCCTACCAAAGACAAACTAGCAAATAAGAGAAAAGGAGAAGACAACAAAAACAGCAACAACAACAGCAACAATAATAACAAAAATCTGGTTTTCTTTTCTCTAGACATTCACATAGTGAGACCAAAGGAGGATACACATAGAAATGGATCACAGAGGCTCCAGAGCTATAAGCATATGATCATATAAAATAATATTTTACAAAATTAACTCCAACAATTCTTATTGAAAGGATTTCTCATTCTTCCATAACTCTCTACTCATTCAAAAAACAGTGAAATGCTTCATTACATTATACTTTGTGCAATGATCAAATGAAGTTAATTGAAATATTCTTCACCTTGAACATTTATCATTTCAAGGTGCTGAGAACACTGAACTCATAACTAGCAGTTTTGAAATATGAAATGTATCGTTATCCATAGTCTCCCAATGGTACAACAGACCATCAGAACTTCTTACTCCTATCTAAGTACAAGTCAGTACAAATTAATCAGTCTTCTTCAACTATCCTTCTACCCTCTCTCCTCAGCATCTTGTAGCCACCATTCTACTCCCAAATTCAATTAGATTAAATCTTAGATTCCACATATGAGTGAAATCATGCTGAATTTGTCTTGTTGTGCCTGGTATAGTGCACTTAACATAATGTTGTACAGGTTTAGCCATCTTTTGTAGAAGACAAAAGTTTACCCTTTTTAAAAACAGCTGAATAGGGGCTGGGAAGGTGGCTCAGTGGTAGAGCGCTTGCCTTGCATGCCTGAGGCCCTGGGTTCAATTCCTCAGTACCACATAAGCAAAAAGAAGAAAGCCGGAAGTGGCACTGTGGCTCAAGTGGTAGAGCGCTAGCCTTGAGCTGGAGAGTGGAGGGACAGTGCCCAGGCCCAGAGTTCAGGCCCCACGACCGGACCCCCCCAAAAAATAAATAAAATAAAAACAGCTGAATAGTATTCCACTATGTATATGGACCCCCATTTTTGCTTAACCACTTATATATTGATGAACACTTAAGCTGACACCGTATCCTGGCTATTATAAGTAGAGCTACAACAACTTATAGGAGCTCCAGTGTTCCTTTGACAATAGAAAGTATATTTCTATATTGCTGTTTGTTGTGTTCTTTTTTTAGTGTTTGCGGGTGCTGGGGATTGAACTCAGCCTTGTGCTCTCACTTGATTTTGTCACTCAAGTGTGGCATTCTACCACTTAAACCACAGTTCCAGTTCTGGTTTTTTTGTTGCTTAATTGCAGATAAGAGTCTAGTGGACTTTTCTGCCAGGACTTGTTTTCAAGAGCAATCCTTAGATCTCAGCCTCTTGAGTTGCTAGGATTACAAATGTGAACCTGGTTATTGTGCTCTATTTTATTTATGTATTTGTTTTTTTGTCGGTTGTGGGGCTTGAACTCTTAGCCTGGATGCTGTCCCTCAGCTCTTCAGCTCAAGGCTAGCACTCTACCAATTGAGCCACAGCGCCACTTCCAGTTTTTTGGTAGTTTATTGGAGATAACAGTCTCACAGTCTTTCCTGCCCAGGCTGGCTTTGAACTGTAATCCTCAGTTCTCAGTCTCTTGAATAGCTAGGATTACAGGCATGAGCCTTCAGCACCCCGGCTCATTTTCTATTTTTAAATACTTACCTGGTCACTACTTAATGGACATTTGGATTGTTTCCTGTTTTGCTATTGTGAGTAAAGCTGCTATAAACACATGTGTAGATGAGAATAAATGGTAACAGTGGTTACTACTTGACTTGAGGAGAGATGGGTGGAGTATTTTCAAATAGAAACAATGTATGAAGAATAGGACAAGTTTGAGATGTGATTCAGGACTAGGATGGATAGCAGAGTTAACTTGGTGTAGAGGCTGTTGCCATATAAATAGCCAATGTGATCTCCTTCTTCTTTTGTTTAGCTACCAAGATCTCTCATCTCCTGGAGAGAGAAGATGGATGAACTGAATGGCATTGTTTTCTATTTTTTGTAACTTTTTTATGTTCTGAGAGAAAAAAATTGCAATAGGCTGACAAATTAGGTTGAATTCCTTTGTAAATGCTATGTAACAGAGAACTGAATGTGAAAGGAGTATAAGGCATATTCTCAGGAACAGATAAAATGTATGAACTGAACTTGTAAAGAAAATAAGGCAGGGCATGGCAGCACATGCCTGTAATTCTAGCAATGAGGAGGCTGAGGCAGAAGAATTACAAGATCAAAATTGGTGGGGCTGGGAAGGTGGCTTAGTGGTAGAGTGCTTGCCTTGCATGCATGAGGCCCTGGGTTCAATTCTTCAGCACCACATAAGCAGAAAAAGCAAGAAGTGGTGCTGTGGCTCAAGTGGTAGAGTGCTAGCCTTGAGGTGAAGAGCTGAGGGACAGTGTCTAGGCCCAGAGTTCAGGCCCCACGACCAGACCCAAAGAAAAACAAAAACAAAAAAACCCAAAAAGACCAAAGTTGGTCTGGGCTACATACTAAGTTGCAGGCTAATCTAGGCCTCAAAAGAAAAGAAAGAAAGACACTTACCCAAAATTTAGTTGTAGTGTCAGCCTTACCTGGTCCTACAAGGAATACTAGAATTTAAGTGGCTCCTGGAAGGCCCATAACTTGAAGCCAGATGACCAAGATTTGGTCTCTTTTCATCACAAATCACTGGCTATGGCTTATGGCTGAGGGAAAATCCAATGGCAAACACATCTGGAGGACTTTCTTTGTTGGTCCTGAAATGAAAACCTAGGCTAGTCTACTTAGCTCTACCTTTTATTCTTTCAGTGTCATTTGCAAAAGCAAATATTTGTGGAATCTGTCATTTCTAGAGACATGTTTTATTTTACAGGTTGTCACCCACCCTTTCAAAACCATTGAGCTGCAGATGAAGAAAAAGGGATTCAAGATGGAGGTGGGACAGTACATTTTCGTCAAGTGCCCTGACGTGTCCAAGCTGGAGTGGCATCCTTTCACACTGACTTCTGCCCCAGAGGAAGACTTCTTTAGCATCCATATTCGCATTGTTGGGGACTGGACAGAGGGGCTGTTCAATGCTTGTGGCTGTGATAAGAAAGAATTTCAAGATGCCTGGAAACTACCTAAGTGAGTAAAAAGAACACATTACAAAGTGCATAACTTTAGGAAAAACTGAACTAAAAAGATACTCTCAGCATAGTAGTAGCTCTTGATTCTCTGACAAAAAAAAACAGTGGCTCTAATATATAGATAAATATACATAGCTTTCACTGTATTCCCCATTGCATGCATGTGGTATTTATACATTTTTTTATAAATTGTACATGAAATATATAATTGGATCAAACATTAGTAATGAATAGTCACATTTCTTAAAATATATGAGGGCCAAAGCCAAGTCATATTAACTTCTTCTATCAAACAAAACTGTAGTATGTCAAACATACTCTTAAATTTTAATTAGCATCATTTTTTGAGGGTGAATGTTATATGTTATTTCGCTTTGTATCTGCTCATATGTCAACATAATATTAAGCACTTAGCAATGCTGAAGAAAAAACTTTCTTGAATGGTACATAAATAAACAAATGAAAAGGGATATTAAATCTACAAGGTGTTATGCTGTAGAAAATTCTTACTTGAATGTGCTAGGTATGAAGAATTTCAAGTGTAGGATTTTCTGGCAAGACACACAGATATGTGTGTGTGTGAGAGAGAGAGAGAGAGAGAGAGAGAGAGAGAGAGAGAGAGAGAGAGAGAGAGAGAGAGAGAGAGAGAGAGAGAGAGAGAGAGAGAGAGAGAAGCAAAGAAGGATAAAGAAATGAAAACATACCAGTGGTAAGTTACCAAATGTTTCCAGTTAGCTAAGCATTCCTCTTATTTCCAATCCCAGTTTGGTATTAGGTTGGCTAATTGAAAGTCCTCTTCTAGAAGAAAATGCCCCATAGATACATTGCCCTAGTCAGAATTGACACATTGCACATCTCCAGTAATAATGGATGTTTCGTCTTACTGTAAATAGCCAGATAGCTCTGAAATCATCTTTTGCACATTTCCATCCAGGATTGCAGTTGATGGGCCCTTTGGAACAGCCAGTGAAGATGTGTTCAGCTATGAGGTGGTGATGCTAGTGGGAGCTGGGATTGGGGTCACACCCTTTGCGTCCATTCTCAAGTCAGTCTGGTATAAATATTGCAATAATGCCACCAATCTGAGACTAAAGAAGGTGAGTTCCCTTATTTTTTTAGAGGGTCCTTACTTCCTTCCAAGTAAAATCTGAAAGTTCCTTAAGGGCTAAGGTTGGCAGAGACTATGGGAAGTGAAGAAAAGCTTTGGGTGGTTCCAGAGTTCTCTTCAAAGGATTATTTGTTATATGTGCTTTTATATAAACAGGCCTATTAATAAAAGTTATATACTCTATTTGTTATGTATTTAGTGTTATGAAAATTCGGATGAAAAATATTGGAAAAGAAAGTATTCCTAATCCCAGCCCAAGAGATATTCTTTTATGCTTTTTGCACGGTGATGTTTTTAGTTTGGTTTTTTTTGTGTTTTTAGTTTTAGGTATGGAAGCCAGAACCTTGTATGTGCTAGGCAAACAAATATTTTGCTACTCAGCTACATCCTCAGTCCCTGGATATGTTCTCATTTTCCCTCTTAGGGTTCCACATTTTTACAAATCTCTGAGTAGCAAATATGTACAACTTTATATCCCTTTTTGCATTTTAATTATTTTTAATTTGTTGCATTGTTGTGGAAGGAACCCAGAGAACGTACACAACACAAGTGCTCTATCACTGGGCTACATCCCCAGCCTTGATCCTTTTTTTAAAAAAAAAAAAGAGAGAAAACATTTTCAGTGTCATCATAGGCATCATAATGATCATCTGAAATGATTCCTTCATATTCTATTGCTACAATAGAATAATTTTTCTTTATATATTGCTATTTATTCAATTTTCAGGTCTTCAATATATTTTTGAAAGGAAAGGGCAGAAACAACATCTTATGGAAGTCTCCTTAAGATAAATTCTCAGGAGACTATTACATGGAATTACCTTATTAAGGATATCTTCCATAAACCTTCAGTCATTCTAGTAATTGTTAAACTAAATTCTAATACGGACATTAAAACTTGAATTTTAAAGTTTTTTCTCATGATTTTTCTTTAGTTAGCAATGTTGAAGATGAGACATGAAGGATTTTTTACATTTTATATTTCATTTGCATTAATAAGTACAATTTAAATAAATATGAATAGCTGATTAAATGTAAAGTTTTAAAAGGTAATTATGACTTAAAAGTTTTAAAAAATGTTTATTTTTATTAAGTAGTTGTATAAAGGGGTCTTAATTCCAGGAGTCAGATTATGAGTATACTGCGTCTTGATCAATGTCACCCCTTCCATCATTCTCCCCTACATTTCCCCATCTCATCCCTACCCTTAAGTTACATGGTTCAGTTTTTCCATAGTGTACATTGAATATAATGACCACATTTGCTTACCTTTCCGCCCTCATGTACTCCCCCTCATTGCTTCCCCTCTCCCAGATTTAATGTTTTAAATTCTTTCTTTAGCTTCTTTTTTGTGTGGGAAAAATATGGATAAAAGTATTTTTTCCCTGAGAACTCATCAATGTCTAGGATTAGCAGGCAGCAAAGAAATCCTTCAGTAGTCACTGTTAGTCTGGATTCCTTTGGCCAATCTGGGATGTGGTGTAAAGCAGCTAGGGATTCCAAGAGAGAAAGAGAAGGCCAAGAAAGAAAGCTGGTGGGCCAGTAGATTTTTTAAGATATATATAATAATATACTATGTATATATACATATATATATATATATTATTTGAAATGTCAAGAGCTTTCTTAAAACCCGTGTTTCTGGGCATTCTGAGCATTGGAAGGGTGAAGTGTGTAAGAGAGGAAATCAATTTTCTAGTGCTGATTGTGCTGATCAAGCCTATCCCAATCTGCTTTGTGGTCCATTTCTTTTTCAGATCTATTTCTACTGGTTGTGTCGGGACACACATGCTTTTGAATGGTTTGCAGATCTGCTCCAACTTCTGGAAACCCAGATGCAAGAAAGGAACAATGCTGACTTTCTCAGCTACAACATTTACCTGACAGGCTGGGATGAATCTCAGGTGAGGGCCAGGGTTCAGGTCTTAGGTCCTTTCCAAGGGCTTAGAGATTGCTGACTTTCCGTTGGATGTTGATATGTCCTATATACTGACTTTATTTCAAGAACAGCTAATAGAGTCTCGTGATCCAGATCATTCATTCTAACTCAGTATCACTACATAATGTTCGGGCTCTTGGGACTAGATTCAAAGCCAAGGGGCCTATGAGGAGGGAATAAAGGCATTAGAGGAATTGTCCCACCTGGGCTTCTCAAACAAGATGGACAAGAGCATTATGGGTAACAGAGAAAATATTATCTATCCTCTATTCACATCCACATACACGTGTATATGTGTTCCTTTATGTATTTATGCACATTTCATGAGCTACTTAATACATTTGCATTTATTAAGCGTGTATAGTCACCTTCCATATCTATGGCTCTTCATATATTTATTCAAATGACCATGGATCAAACATATTTGGAAAAAAAACTGCATCCACATTGAGTATGTTTACTGTTTTTCTTGTCATTATTTCCTAAGTCATATAGCATTACAACTAAGAAAATAGTATGTACATTGCATTAGGTCTTATGAGTGATCTAGACATGAATTAAAGTATACATGAGGATATACACAGGTTCTGTAGGGAACTAAATCATCTACGGATTTTGATATGTGAGAGGGAAGTATCCTAGAAACTAATTCCTCACAGAGACTATGAGATTTCTGAAAAAATGTGCTCAGTATTGTTCTTAGTGTTTAATAGATTGTTTAGTTTTATGCTGCCAACAACCCTATGAGGTAACTATTATTATTAGACACATTTCAATAATGATGAAACCAAGGTCTAGAATAAATTAGGTCATTTGCCTAAGAACACCTGGACAACAAGTAAATGGCAGTGTCCAAATGTTCAGGAGTCTACACTGAGCGTTCCCCAGTAGTTGTGATTATTACTACTGAGCAGATCCATGTTTACTACTGAGCAGATCCATGTGTGTATGTGTAATAAAGGTAAAGTACACACACTGATATATGGGTGTGTAGTATTAATGTGTATGCATGAGTATGTTGTGTATGTGTCTATCAAATAAATGTGTGCTTTCAAAAATGTTAGGAGACCACTACAATAAAATGGGACTGTCCTAAACTGAAGATTTTGCTCCCTCCCTGGCCTCCACCAGGGACATTTGGCAATATAAGTGCATTATAGTTGACAAATTTGAGAAACACTGTGCTTTAAGGCTAAAGGCCTTAACCCCATCAGGAAGAAAGTGCCTCCAAGGCCTAATCACCCCTTAAAGGCCCCACCTATATACTATCACGCTTGCAACATCTGCACTTTTGGGGGAGGATCCATGCAAGTTACAGCAGTAGGCTGTACCTAGATGTTGCTTATTCTCAGCCTGGGTATCTCTCACTTGCAAACTGTCATTGTGGCGATTAATTTCTCATTTGGATTTTGGAATTGTGATCTATCAGAGAGTCTTTTTTTACCATCCTGGAGCTTGAACTCAGGGCCTGGGCACTATCCCTGAGCTTCTTTTGCTCAAGACTAGTATTCTACTACTTGGGCCACAGTGCCACTTCTGGCTTTTTTTTTTTTGCTTATGTGGTACTGAGGAATCGAACCCAGGGCTTCATGCATGCTAGGCAAGAACTCTGCCACATTCCCAGCCTATCATAGAGTCTACAGGTTACAGAGGGCCCTTTTATTTGGGGGGGGTCTGGTCGTGGGGCCTGAACTCTGGGCTTAGGCACTCTCCCTCAGCTCTTCAGCTCAAGGCTAGCGCTCTACCACTTGAGCCACAGCACCATTTCTCACTTTTTGCTTTTTGCTTATGTGGTGCTGAGGAATCAAACCCAGGACCTCATGCATGCAAGGCAAGCGCTCTACCACTGAGCCACCTTCCCAGCCCACAGAGGACCCTTATAACAGGTGTCATAGGTCCAGGACATTTTGACTATGAGAACTGCTGCTCTAAAACTTAATAGCTGCTATGTCTACAATTTCAAAACAAAATATTAAAAACACTGTACAAAATGAAATCCAAGCCAGGCACCAGTGGCTCATGTCTGTAATCCTAGCTACTCTGGAGGCTGAGATCTGAGGACTGTACTTCAAAGCCAGACCGGGCAGGAAAGTCTGTGAAACTCTTATCTCCAATAAACCACCATAAAACCAGAAGTGGTGCTGTAGCTCAAGTGGTAGAGCTGAGGGACAGCGCTCAGGCCCAGAGTTCAAGCCCCACAACCAACAACAACAACAAAAAAAGAAATCCAAGAAAAAAGCTATAGCTCATAAACTGCCTTATGGTATTATTTCAAAAAAATGCTAGTAAAATGGGAAAATAATGAGAAAATAATAACTTTGCTTTATAAAACTGGTTCCTGTAAGAATTATTAAGCCAACATGACCATTTTTCTTAACATCAATTATCCCCATCATCTATCCTTGGTTTAATGAATTTAGAATGCAATTTATTTTAAAAATACATTTAATTAACCGATTTTATGAAAAGTACCAACTGTTCAAAATGAGAGCTTCTAGAATGGCAGCAGAAAAACAGTATGTATGTACATACACGTACCCACACATGCACAGGCACACATATGCACACACTCACACAGCTTTAGGTTTGATTTAATATCTTACTGATTACTAGCTTGTTGAGTGCATTTTGTTTATTGTTATTGCAATTCTTAGTGATTTTCCCAAAGAATGAAAATTAGTTCAGCTGAGGAGAAAATTCAAGCATAGAAAGAGAAACAATGAGATGTGTCTACACTTTAATGCCTGACTCACATGCCAGGGCCTGAAACCTTCCCGTATCCTGCCATTCCATCTTTTTCTCGGTTCTCATTATGATGTTTAAGTCTTTTCCATAGCATTCACCACACCACATTCTACAAACAGTTTTGTTTAAATTTATACTCATGTTCTCTTCTTCTCTTCTAAAATGGAAATGATTTGAGACCCAGTTGGTTTGTCTTTGTTTACCTTCTAGTCTTCAGCATGGTACCTTACACACACACACACACACACACACACACACACACACACACACACACACACACACACACACACACACACACACACGAGTAAAATCTTGGTTTATGAAATGGGTGACTGTATCTGCATATGTTTTAACATTATATCTCTTTTTTTCTGAATTCATGTCTTCTTGCTGCAGGCTAATCACTTCGCTGTACATCATGATGAGGAGAAAGATGTGATCACAGGCCTGAAACAGAAGACTTTGTATGGGCGGCCCAACTGGGATAATGAGTTCAAGACAATTGCTGGTCAACACCCTAAGTAAGAAATCCCCACCAGGAAGTTCTTGAGGCTTATTGTTTGCCTAAGCAGCAATTCTCAAACATGACTAGACTTTTATATTCTAGAACTTAAGATACATTTATTACTATCATGAGGTTGAATTCATGTCCAATAAAAAATACCAGATATTTATGACTTCAAGAAGCAATCTTTAAATCACAGGAAAACCATCTGGAGAGTAATTTAAAAATCAAAGTTTCCCAGCTCCCTCTCTCAGTCTTTCTCGGTCATTTGTCTCAACTAGTGCCATAGTTGGGCTCTTTCCTTTTATAACTTAAATTGTATTCCTACTTTTAAACATTCATCTGTGTTTAAAATACAGATTTTTGTTCTAGAGTGGGACACAGAGATCTGCATTTTTTTTTTTGGCCAGTCCTTGGGCTTGAATTCAGGGTCTGGGCACTGTTCCTGAGTTTCTTTTGCTCAAGGCTAGCTTTCTAACATTTGAGCTATAACACCACTTCTGGCCTTTTCTGTTTATGTGGTACTGAGGAATCGAACCCAGAGCTTCATGCATAGGAGGCGAGCATTCTACCACTAAGCCACATTCGCAGCCCCATGGGGGGGGATTTGCATTCTTAAAAAACTAATGCTAAGGCTACTAATATGGGAGCATACATTGAAAAGGAAGGTTTGCAACTATAAGATTGAGAGGAATGGAAGGAAGCAAACC
Source organism: Dipodomys merriami (assembly GCF_024711535.1). Taxonomy (NCBI): domain Eukaryota; kingdom Metazoa; phylum Chordata; class Mammalia; order Rodentia; family Heteromyidae; genus Dipodomys; species Dipodomys merriami. The sequence continues at coordinate 95,574,816 of NW_027204492.1, read as the reverse complement.
TAGCTGCTATCAGAGTTAGGGTGCCTAGGAAAGATGATATCCCTGATCTCAAGAGAGCAGGAAGGTTTTGGGGTATAGAGCCCTAAAGGAAAGTAGTCCACAGACTACAAAATTAACCACCATTTTCTTTGTGGTAGAAGTTTCTAAACATTTTATTTGCATTTCATTTTCCAAGGAAGTTAAGTGCCTTTTGAATTATCTAGATGTCTCCACAGTCAGAACGGAAGCCCCCCTTCTACAGAGTAATCTGAACTCTTTTGCCATTTGTGGAAAAAACAAAGGAACAAAGGGAACTTGGCCCTGGAGCCTCTAAGCAATAAGTCCACCCCCCTCCCACCTACTTTGTTAACTAGCACATCCCAAAGTCTGAAACTAATTTTTTTTTCTTTCTTTCCCAAAGTACCAGAATAGGAGTTTTCCTCTGTGGACCTGAAGCATTGGCTGACACACTCAGTAAACAGAGCATCTCCAACTCTGAGTCTGGCTCTCGAGGAGTACATTTCATTTTCAACAAGGAAAACTTCTAACTTGTCTCTTCCACAAGGAAATAAATACAAGTTGTGCTGCCAAATTACTAAATAATGCTGGTTGTTAACACAAGTTCCTGCCCCTAAGGGAGAAAAAAAGGCAGGAAAGGAAACATAAATGTTGCATTGAAAGGGATGCCAAAGATTGTCTGCTAGTTATCAGTTACATGTATATGCTTTTTGGTTTTTAGAGCACTTGTACAAACATTATTTCATTTTAACTCTCTCCTTTGCCAGAAGACCATATGGCGAGGAATCCTGGATTCATTTTTAGGATAATAAAAGGGGGTGTTCCACTTGTGAGGGGAAAGGGAAGAAAAGTGAGGGAAAGGAGAAGAATGAGAGAAAGCAAAATAGAGAAGAGAAAGCGGGGGGGGGGGAAGAGAGAGCAGTTCTCAAATTGGTCACTTCCAATCCCAGATTTCTCAATTTGTATGTACTGCTTCTAATCAAAGAAGGCATGGAAATTTCATTTTATTTTGATTATGGATGGTATTCAACCTTGAAATACTGATCACAAATTGTGAAGCTGGCTTGGCATTTTCATGGTACTAGGATGAATTAAGAACTCAGTTGGCCCTTATGGTTTTTTGGTCTCCTACTATCCTTAAGCCAGTGATAGCTGGTTCTGACAAATAAGGCATTATTATTTGGGTGCACATAGAAGTGCATCTCAGAAATGTGCAGGAAGGTTAATGCTTGGAGAAAGAGGTTTGGCTTCTTTATATTGCATGCCAGGTATTCATTCATTCATTCATTCAACATATATTGTGTTATAACTATGACCAGGTGCTGTGTATTTACTTTCAACAACATATATTGTGTTATAACTATGACCAAGTGCTGTGCATTTACTTTCAATCCTTTTTACCAAACTATGACCTTGAAACAGATTCAAGTTCAAAGAAATTTGAGCAGAGCTAGGCATGGTGGTTCCTTTCTATAAACCTAGCTCAGATCATGGTAGGCCCTGAGCAAAAGTTTAAGACCCTATCTGAGGAACAACTAAAGCAAAAAGGTCAGGATAAGTAGCTTAAATAGTAGAACATTTGCCTTGAAAGATAAAAGCTCTGTGTTCAAACCCTAGTACCCTCAAAAAAAGAAAGTAAGTGGATAATAATCAAATAATGAGATTCAGCCCTTTCTAACTTAGGCACATGAGTAAAACCTGCTCCATCTGTTTTTCTGAGAATGTTTCTCCAGAGTTCTCTATGTTTGACACAAATTAGTTATCAAAATGGAGAGCTCTTCCCTGTGTTACTTTGGTTATAAGATTAAAAATGCCATTTTGAGAACTTCTTTCTTTAGTGTTCTCCCAAACCCCAAACCTCAAACCCCAGCCACCAGCTATCAGCTGGCACCTGTGAGCATGGCTATTTTAGCATTTAGTATTTTGCATTTGGTAACAGGTATTGAGAGAATGATTAAAGCAGTGTTTTTCATCTCAAGGCTACAAATACTTTTCTTAATTCTTCTGCTTTTGAAATACTGTGTGTATAAAATGTCAATACTTATAGGCACTATGTATGAATCAATTTGGAAGGAAAGGTGATCTGAGCGATAATTCTTAGGAAATGCTATTAAAATTGTGCTTAACTACTAAAATCAGTAAATTCTTGTGTCTGTGTTATTGACCTTGGTATATAAGTGTGAAATCAGCCAAGAAATACTTTTCTCTGCCATGGTAGTGCTGAGATTCTTTGTGTCCTTGTAGTAACATGTCATGCCAAACACTGGATAACTATGGGTAAGGAAGGAAAAATGGAGGACTAAGATCTATGTCAATATCTTAATGTTCCTCAGAGTACTGATACAAGGGAGTGTCACTCCACATACAGAAAACAATTTGAAGACATAGAAGTCCCAGTATAATATCTTTTTTTTCAATTCTACTAATCTTTCATCTTTTAACTGCATAGTTGAATGTTATCGAGTCAGATTGTGGACATATGTTCACAGTTCTGTGTGAGCCATTGTTCTAAATGAGTCAACCAGTTATAATCCTAACTATTTAGGAAATGCATGAAGCTGTGGCTATATGTTCCTGCAGTAGTCTGCAAATGTTTTCATGGACAGAACTGGTATTACCCAAGAGAAATAACAGAAAGAAAAATATTAACAAATGTTTCACTATGCCAAACGGTTACATATATTTCAGCTAATATTTCAGTAGCACCACCAGATAGCCATTTAATCCCAATTTTGTTGAAAACAAAACCCTGTCTGAGAGAAGATAAATGATAAGCAAAGGTCCCACAATTTGTTAACATTTAATCCCCCCCTTTTTTTCTCCTAGCATCATCAATGTACAAGGTGAAAATCATGCAGTAAGAACAATTGGCTAACAGTGGAAGTACAAACAAAAGTAGTTTAGAAACACTGAATAACCCAATTGGTGACAATTTTGCTTTTGTTTTTGTGCTGGTCAAGGGGTATGAACTCAGGGCCTGGGAGCTGTCTCTGAGCTTTTTGTGCTCAAAGCTAGTGCTCTGCCACTTGACCCACAGCCCCACTCATTTCCTGCTTTTTTTGCATGGTTAATTTGAGATCAGAGTCTCACAGACTTTCCAGCCAAACCTGACTTTGAACCACGATCCTATGATCTAAACTTCCTGAGTAGCTATGATTTCAAGCATGAGCCATTAGATCCTGGCTAAGTTTACCTTTTAAATTAAGATAAACTAGCATCTATTGAATTATTGGATTAAGTTGAATTATTGAATTATTTGCTTGGAGGAAAGATGACCCTAGTGATTCAATTTAAATTTATTATATATATATATATATACATATACATATACATATATGTATATATATACTACTTATAAAGAATTTCAGGAAATTACCAGTTAGTTTGCTGTGTTTGTATGCAGTGTACATGTGTGTATATATGTGTATGCATATGTATTTGAAAATTGTAAGAGGAAAATTATGGGAGGACAGAATTTCTGAACTATAAAACGCTGTTCTGCAAAACATAAACTGCTGACAGAGTGCAAGAAGTCTAAGCACTGGAGATTTCTAAAACGTGGGGAAATGATCAACCAGCACCTGGAAGTCTTTTCAAAACTGTAGTCTCTTACGTTAATGGTGGTGATGAAATAGTCTAAGCAAGTGGATGTTCCAGGTAAAATGACTAGTAGTAGATTAGAAAATGTCAATGAATTTGGTTCAAAGCCAGCCCTGGCAGGAAAAGTCTCTGAGACTTATCTCCAATAACCACCAGAAAACCAGAAGTGGCGCTGTGGCTCAAGAGGTAGAGTGCTTGCCTTGAGATGAAGAGCACAGGGACAGCACCCAGGCCCAGAGTTCAAGCCCCATGACCGACAAAATAAAAAATAAAAATGTAGAGTTGGCCATGTTCTCTATATATTTGCCCTCTAAATTTCATAACTCAGTAAATCATCTTTCTGCAGGCAAAACTCAGTATTATTTAATATACATATAATTATGAATCTTAGAAGAAGACTTCTATGCAACTGGGATTTTTGTTGATTTAAATTTCTGTTACTGAAGCAAGAAAACAAAGCGCTCTGGAATCTTTCTCCACGACCCTAAGTATGGATTCCATGTTGTAATGGATGTTAAGCTATGACTAGGTTAGCACTATATAACCTCAGATCTGGGCAAACTGGCTAATTAATGCTTAGTAGAACTGTGTTAAGACTTGAATTCATCTGTAAAGCAGTCAAGTCAAAGCTAAAGGCACCAAGGTGAAATATTAATAACAAACCTAGGAAGGTAAACTGTGAATCTTCATTTCTAACTTTGATCTAACTTTCTATATTGGAGCTATTGTTTTTAAGTGATATTGACAATGGTAAACTTCTTAATTTAAACATTATATTTTAAATTATGAAGTTTACATGAAAACCAACATTTCACAAATGCACTTTAAGGCATCAGAGTTAATACTCTAGACAGTAAATGGCTTCTTGAACTCACAACTCAGGTAGCAGTTAATTCGAAGAGGATTTTACTGCTACATAAGAAATTAATTTGAATTTGCAGGTATTTTATATAAAGCAAAAAATAAAAGACCTTGCAAGTTTGTTATCTTTAATATTTCTCCTAGAAACAGGTGATGTTTGCATCCATGGTGAATTTTTATAATCTACTGCCTTATTCTAGTTCCACTGAAGAAACTAGTGTCAGTTGTTAGAAACTCAAAACTAAATTGTCACTCTGATAACTTGCTTTGCCTCCACTAAAGTAAGCTGAATAAGCTGGTAGGTAAGTAAGCTAGATAACCCATTCCAGTTATTACTGCAATTGCTTCTCATGCAGAATTTTGTTTTTAAAGAAAGACTACTTTCACAAACACCTCTGTGTCTTATGCATGGTCGGCACCAGCATAATTACGAGATAGCAGAGGTAGTAGTAGCGAGGGTTGCTCTGGTCAGCCGGTGGATCTAAGATGTAGGAAGTACAAGTACAAGATATGGACAGTACAAGTAGCCATAGTCCCTCCTGAATGGCCATTAGCAATTCTGACCAGTGCTGAAGAAACAAACCAAAGACCCACACCCACAGTGTATGTTATCCTTAACTTTTGTAGACCAAGCTTTATGGGTGACCCTTTGGTTTCCCCAAAGGGCTGATCCATTTCAACATTTTGAAAACATGAGTGTTAACCTTGAGTTGGCAGATACAACCTGTCCAACTGTTGTTTGGTACCTTTCAATAAAACTATTGAAATGCAAAACAAAAGAAAGAAAATTTCAATGAATTATGATTAGAAATTTTCAAAGAATTCCTCCAAATTATATGAAGAAACTAATTCCAAAATTCAGTTCTGTGGGTAAAAGAAGCACTAGGAAAGGTAGCACATGGGGTGAAGCCACTGGGAACTAACCACAGGAAGACTCTGTTTGCGTGTGCTTTGGAAAAAGTCCAAAATACCAGTTTTGCTCTAAAGAACAGACAGCATGATTTATATAAACATTTAAGTCCAAAGATCTTCATAATTCTTAAAATTACATTAAACTATGAATCAAGTTTACCACCACATTAGATCACTTGATTGCCAAACATTAATTCATTTTCATTTATACAATTCTCAATTAAGTAAAAGTCAATTCACTAACACATGCATGCCATGGAAAAATGTAAGCATCTGTCTACTGGGGTCAGATGAGGACTGAACATAAGGGAGAAGGAATGAATCACCTTGGTCTTTACCAAGAATCTTCTGAACAAATCTCAGCCTAGTGTAGGTTGATAAGGAGAAAACACATGTTATCTAAACAAAGATTTTCCCAGGGGCGGTGAATGTTTCTGTATTGGCTGAAAACACTGAGGAATGGACTGAGGTAATTAGAAGAGCAGCATAGCTATCTCATCACCCTATTGTGCAGTTAGGAGAACTGCAACAATCATGGCTAAAAAAAATCACACTTGTGACCAGTGTGCTTATGACTTTACTGCCCTCAAAGGCAACAGTAATTTTGACTACAATCTCCTCACAAAGGAAGCTGCAAGATAGCCTTTCAGAATATGAGATTTTGTATTTGTGCCATCTGTTTATGTAGAGATGATTGTGCAAAGTAAGCCCTAATATATAGTATTGATCTCTGTTTTAATCAGTCCCAATCATGTTATGCTGCAACAACAAGCAACTCCAAAATCTCAATGGCTGAAAGCAACAAAATTTTATTTATTACTATATTACATGGTTATTGCATGTTGGCTTCTTTAGCATTTTCCTCCCCTAAGTACCCAGGCTAAGGTATGCTCCATCTCCTTGCTGTTATTGTATATCAAGAACTCTGCATGCTTTATCTAATAATTTTCAGAACAGTTAATATCTCAGCTTGTTGAAGGAGAAAATTCAAGGCACCGAGATCCTAGGCAATTTCTTCAATATCAAGCATCTGGGAAAGAGATTAAGATTTTAATCTGAACTGTGTTCCCCATACCCTTAATACATCCTTTGAATAATGACAAAAAGTCTCAAAGAAAATAACTGGAGATGCCAAAACTCACTGGTATGAGAAGAGGTCAGAGTTTATCTAAAATTTTAATCTTGGAGCCAGGTGCCAGTGGCTCATGCCTATAATCCTAGCTACTCAAGAGGCTGAGATTTGTGGATTCTAATTCAAATCCAGCCCAGGCAAGAAAGCTCGTGAGACTGTTATCTTCCAATTCACAAACAAAAAACCATTAATGGAGCTGTGGCTCAAGTGGTAGAGTGCTAGCCTTGAACAAAAAAGCTCAGGGAACAGTACCCAGGCCCTAAATTCGAGCACCAGAACTGAAACAAAAAAAATCTAATCTTAGAAGAAAATTCTAATTTTAAACCTAGAATTTTAATTAGTGACAGTATTTAGAAACAAAATTAGGTCATGACGTTAAATAAACAGTTAAAATTGAGTGTGAATAACATGCACTTATTTTAGTAAGTCCATTTACTTGAAAAGATACTTAAAGCATAGTCCTTAAATATACTGCAGCATGCTTTCCAGTTCTAGACCTGTAGTGAATCCTGGAATGCCTTGGATTATCTGTATGGATTGGATACAAAAGCCCTAATGGGTGGGTGGACAGCTAAGATAGATGGTCAACCCCAGAAACTCCCAAAACAACAACACTAGCTAGGGATAAAGTATTCAACACATTTCATTTCATTTTCAAACTATAAAATAGAACTCTTATTACCTATTTGGTTCTATTTTGCATCAAACTCTTTCTTGCCAAGCTCAGTGACATTGACCATCTTGATGCCCTTCAAACATACATTAGTCCAATCTCAAGATCTTTACATTTATGCCTCCTTTGCCTGTATAGCTCTTCTCTCTCACATATTTGTGCGGTTTATTCCTACATATCTTTTACATTTCAGTTGAAATTTCATCTTAGAGAGGTCTGTTCTGATGATCCCATATCAAATAACAGTATGTCCTATCATCCTTTCCTTAACCCTTTCCTCTCCTTAATCTTTCTCTAGCCTCCTCCCTGGATTTATTATGTGTTCTTATTTTTTATGGCCCTCATTACCATCTGAACATATTATTTACTTCATTCAAATGTAAGCTTCATGAAGGAAATAGCTTTGTTCATTTGTTTTCTTACGAATTCTGGTAACTTTAGGAGATAGGGCTAGATCAGGTAGGATGCTGGAGGCAGATCCTTGGTAGTATCTTTTTTTTTGTTTCTTCTTCCTGTCTACCATGAGGTGCAGAATCCCCTTCTCCACAGGTTACTATCAAGAGCTTGGAGCCTAGCAAACATAGACTGAACCCTTTGAAATCATGAATCAAAATAAATCCTTCCTTATGTTATTCTCTCAAGTATTTTGCCACAACTTCATGAAGGTAACTAATACAGGCTGTCTTGATGAGATCATGAAGCACCAATGGTTTTGAGTAGAGAAGTGTCATGGTCACTGTGGCTACGGTGAGGATGTTTCTTCACTGGAATCATTATTGTCTGGCACATAGTGAACATGAAGCAAATACTGCATGAATTGCTGCCTTAACTATGTACAGCATGTAAAAAGAGACCAGGAATAGAAAATGGGTCATGGAAGGCTGAGAAGATCTGGAAAGACTTACAAATGAATCACAAATGAAAAATATAGAAACAGTATATATACATGTATATGTGTGTTTGTGTGTGTATGTGTACATATATGTACTTAAGGGACTGGGAAATGTGATTACAGGGCAATGAGTTTAAAGTGTGCCATGGCTTACATGCTTCTACTCCTTTAATAAAGGAGTATTTTTTTATTGTAAAGGTGATGTACAGAGGGGTTACAGTTACATAAGTAAAGTACTGAGTACATTGCTTGTTAAACAGTGTTATCCCCTTCCTTGTTTTCTCCCACTCTCCCTCTCCCCACCAAGTTGTAAAGTTGATTTCCAACATAGTGTCTAGTGAGTATTTCTGTTGCATTGGTTCATCCTTTGTCCTACCATTTCTGTGATTCTCCTTCACTTCCCCAAGTCAGATAAACTTATATACAAGACAAAGGGTACTAGGTAGAGCTGAAGACCCATGACCATCCATTTCAGGTAAGGGGCCAAAGTGGGCAGAAAGCCATCGTTTCAACTTTAGTGTATCTAGTACATAATCAATGACCTCCTACTGTCCCCTGGTGGCAGCCCAGCTGAACTGCATGGAGAAACAAATTCCTTGAAGATGAGAAAGCAAAACAAAAAATTCCGGGTAGTATCTTTCAAAGCCTATTCTAATCATGTGTGTGTGTGTGTGTGTGTGTGTGTGTGTGTGTGTGTGTGTGTGTGTGTGTGTGTGTGTGTGTGTGTGTGTGTGTGTGTGTGTGTGTGTTCCTTGTGATAAATACCATCCAATGTTTATCCTCCAGAAATCTGACAATGCTTAAAGCCTATTCTAATCGTGTGTGTGTGTGTGTGTGTGTGTGTGTGTGTGTGTGTTCCTTGTGATAAATACCATCCAATGTTTATCCTCCAGAAATCTGACAATGCTTCTTTACTCCTTTGAGTTCATCATCAAAGGGATAGAATACAATACCCTGGCAGCTACATTTAACCATAAAACATAGCCCTAATCCTTTCCTATTCCTGTGTTGTTTGCGCAAGTAAACTCTCTTTTCTGGCTAGGAGGTTGACATGGGCAATCTTAAAGTCTCCTCCCAATCTAAGACTGTACTACTTTATGGTGAGCCATTCTGAGTCTATGTCCTTCTAGTCTATGACCTTGAAATACCAAATTTCTTCATCTTGACTTTCACTTACTGAAGGCATTCCACATCCTCCTTGCACTCTTCATTGTATATGCTTAACTTCTATCTAGCAACACAGATTTTGCTCCTGAGTTAGTGATTCAAATTTTACTCCTCAAGTACTGGCCATAATTAACTCCCTAAGGAAATGGTTTTCTAACATGTGAATCACTGGAGGAAAATGTTCAAAATGGAAAATTCCAATCTGCCAACTCACTGACTCTGATTCAGCACATCAAGGACAGACAATCTTGGCATTTTCACTTTAGCTTGCATTGTGTGTCTCCCCATTGTAGGTGATCTGCAGACTACCCTGGTGTTCTGGTTTGAATATGCATTTTTCCCTCCACAGGCTCATGTGTTAAACACTTGGACCCCGATTGTAAAGTCGGGCCCAAATGCAGAATGTAGGTCACTGGAGGTACAGCTTTAAAGCTTTTACCTGGACACTATTCCCTTCTTCACTCTGCTTCCTGTCTGCCATGTGGCAGGATGCCCTGCTGATTCTTGCTGCCATGAGCTGAACAGCTCTATCTCCTTATGGTTCCAGAATCAGGTAAGTCAAAAACTGTGGACTGAAATCTCAGAATCTATATACTAAAATCTTTCCTCCTTTAAGTCATTCTTGGGTATTTAGTCACAGTGACAAATGTAACTAGTATATTTTGGAAGTACTGGTAGGATAACAGAAGAGGATAACTAAAGTCTCGACTCTGAAACTGTCCTTAACCCTAAAAATACAAGCATTTAAGAATTTGCAAGTGCCATATGTAGAACTGAGCTTGATCATCAGATATGTTCCCATATATTGATATGGAGAATATGACCTAATGTGGCAAATGCGTCTGACTGAAGTTGCTGATCATTTTTGTTTTGTCTTTCTGACTTCAGGACCATGGAAAACATTGGCCAAGCTTTTTGTTGAAACTACTTAGCAGAGGATCTGTTGGTAGTAGTACTAGGGCTCAAACTCTGGGCCTGGGAGCTGTTCATTAGCATTTTTTTCTTTTCTTTTAGCAAGACTACCACTTGAGCTACAGTTCCACTTAAGGCTTTTTGCTGGTTAACTGGAGATGAGTCTCAAGGACTCTCCTGTCTGGGCCCGCTTTGAACTGAAATCCTCAGATCTCAGCTTCCAGAATAACTAAGAGTACAGGTGCGAGCCACCAGCATCCAGCAACTACAGGATTTTTAAATCTGACTCAACTTAGTTCTAAAAATGCCCCAAAACATATAAGGGAAAAAAGATGCTAGAGAGGCTTCTAAGCAGATGCAAATTGTTAATTTAGCATCAAGTATCTATTGGACATTAGCCGTACTGATTAGGATATGACATAACACATATCTAAATATTTATTAGGTTTTTGGTTCAGATTTTTATTGTATAACATGAATGTTTAAAAGGGCCATATCTGTCCTCTTTGTTTCATAAATGAATTAAGTACAGCATAGACAAGTGAGATGATTCTTGCAAAATTATATAACCAATTGGAAGTGGAGCCACAGCTAAAATTCAGGCCTTCTTATACTTTCAAGAGCTACTACTGAGCACACACACAAAAATAAAGAGTATCAAGAAACTGATCCTAGGGCTGGGAAGGTAGCTCAGTGGTAGAGCGCTTGCCTTGCATGCATGAGGCCCTGGGTTCCATTCCTCAGCACCACATAAGCAGGAGAAAAAAAAACAGAAGTGGCGCTGTGGCTCAAGTGGTAGAGCGCTAGCCTTGAGCTGAAGAGCTGAGGGACAGTGCCCAGGCCCAGCGTTCAGACCCATGACTGGACTCAAAAAAAAAAAAAAAAAAAAAAAAAAAAAGAAACTGATCTCAGCAAACATGCCTCTTATGATTTTAAATCCTTCAACAAACTTTATTCAACATAACAAACGAGAAACATGATGATATCTCTAATAATGCCCCTTCTTTCAAGTTCTACACAGAACATAGTAGTACATATATACACACACATATACACAATTATATATAACAAGAAGGGGAGATAGGATATTCCAAGCATATAACTATGACCACAATATTGTTGTATGTTTTAGAGACGTTCTGCTCTGATTCACAATGAATTCCATTTCAGACTGATAACTTTAAAAGCCTAGCACAGGCATCTTTAATAACTTCCTTGTGTTCCTAAACACAATCAAGTTAAAGATCAAGGTTAATCACCATATGGTAATGAAATTCCTTTGTACAATTAATTCATGATAATAAAAGAGGGAAGAAAAATTGACTATCACAGAAAGCAACTTGTTATTTGGGGGGACATTTGAACTCAGTGCTTTGCACTTGCTTTGCTGGTGCTCTACCATTTAACCCACATCTTCAGTCCAGCATTGTTTTGGTACTGGTTCTGGGGCTTGAACTCTGGGCCTGAGCGCTGTCCCTCAGCTCTTCAGCTCAAGGCTAGTGCTCTACCACTTGAGCCACAGCTCCACTTGAGACACTCAGACTTTTCTGCCAGATTGGCTTTGAACCACAATCTTCAGATCTCAGGCTTCTGAGTAGATAGGATTACAGGGGTGAGCTACCAGCACCCAGCCAGCCCAGCTTTTTTTGGGGGGGGGTCTAATCATGGGGCCTAAACTCTGGGTCTGGGCGCTGTCCCTCAGCTCTTCAGCTCAAGGCTAGCGCTCTACTACTTGAGTCACAGCGCCACTTCTGGCTTTTTTTCTTTTTGCTTATGTGGTGCTGAGGAATCGAACCCAGGGCCTCATGCATGCAAGGCAAGCGCTCTACCACTGAGCCACCTTCCTAGCCCCAGCCCAGCTTTTTGATGGCTATTTTGGAGAGGGTTTCATAGACTTTTCTGCCAGGGATGGATTCAAATCTTGACTCTCTGCCTCCTGAGTAGGTAGGATTATAGGCAAGGCCACCAGTGCCTAACTGCAATTTGTTTTTAAGCATTTAATTTTCTCTCTTATCAAAACAAAATATTAATTGTTAAGTCCTAGAAGTAGAACAATTAAGATGTAAAAGATATTCAGATATAACCCAGTAATTCCACCTCTGAAGTGTTTGTATTTTATATATGGATAACAGGGTGTTTGTGCAGATTTTTTTTATAGTCACATTGAGTGGAACATGGGAAACCATCTAAGAGTCCAACAAGAAAATTAATGAATAGTACTATGTGTACCATATGATATATCTGCTAAATCCAACAAGGTGATTGCATCTACTAACACGAAAAAAAGTAGCAGGGTATATTGTTGCATAAAAGGACAAATCGGTAGAATAGTATGTATTATATAACTGTAAAATATTGATACATATGTTTATATAGATGAAAAACTAAAGTCTGGCATCAGGCATATCAAAATGACAGTAGATTTTTTTTTGTCTCTTGGGAGTGGATGGGGATGTGGATGTGGAAGACCAAGAAAAGGCAAGATGGAGAGCAAAAAATATTATATTTTCATTATATGGTAATGTTTTACATGAAAAAGCTATTCACATATTATATAATTTAAATTGTTTTAAAAACATAGAATTGTGCTGGGCATTGGTGCCTCATGCCTGTAATCCTAGTTACTCATGAGGTTTAAAAGCTAGCCTAGGCAGGAAAGTCTGCATGACTCTTATCTCTAATCACTGGGAAACCAGAAGTAGAACGGTGGCTCAAAGTGGTAGAGTGTTAGCCTTAAGCACAGAAGGGACAACATCCAGGCCCTAAGTTCAAGCCCCAATTGTTTTATTTCAAAACATGTGACAAATAAAGTATGAAGTTTTGTTGCATTCTGATAGTAGTAAGGATTAAATTCAGCACCATATACTTCCTAGGCACCGTATTCTATCAGTTGAGCCACAGTGTGCTGCTAGCTCTTTTATGCCTTGATTTTTTTGAAGATAAAGGTCTTTTTGTGGTTCTCTTGACTAGGGACAACAGGTATATGCCAATGTACGCAGTCACTGAGCCTCTCCCATATCTGGTAGAACATGAAAAGCCACTGTGCCCAGCCACTAAGATGGAAACTGTTTATATGTGTGCCAGTCCTAGGGTTTGAACTCAGAGCCTGGGCATTGTCCTTGAGCTTTCTTGCACAAGACTAGTGTTCTACCACTTGAGCCACAGCTCTATTTCCAACTTCTTTCTTTGGTGCTTAATTGGAGATAAGAGTCTTACAAACTCTCCTGCCCAGACTGGCTCCAAACCATTATGCTCAGATCTCAGTGTCCTCAGTTGTTAGGATTACAAGAATGAGCCACTGGCAACTGGCTAAGATGAAAACTTATGATTTAGAGCCAGCCTTGAACCAAGATTCCTCCATTTCTGCCTCTTAAGTAGCTAGGATTACAAGTTTCAGCCACTGTGTTGTTGATTTTTAATTTGCTATTACAAACAATCTGGAAAGTTCTCATTTGCTTTTCCCTTTTCCTACTCATGTTATTTCTGTTGTATAGATCCAGATGCTGCAAAATTGCCTCCAAAAAGAGCAAACAAATGAGTCATAGAACATTATTTCTGTGCGAACTCCCTAGTCTACATTATCAGAGTTGCAACAATAGCAGCTACACCCAGATATACTGACTTGGCCGTAAGCCCAGACCATAGCTGACTTCATTTCCTACCCTGCGCTTATTGACCATTAGTGGACCAAATACAATGTCTCATTAAATTATCCAATCTATGGAAGGAGCTGTGATGTGGAGGGAGAAACTAAAAGACACTTAGATATGAAGAAACAATGTAACTGAGACAAGCTAATCACCTATATGCTGCATTTGACCCACAGACATGTTTACTTTGGTACATATAATGCTGAGTACAGTGTTTTCAAAAGTCTGAATCGGTATTAAATATTAAAAAGTCCCTAACCCCCACTCATGATATTTTCTTTCCATGTGCAGCCTCAATTAATAGAACATTCCTGGTATGCTTTTCTCTTTCATTCACACTTTCTATGGGAGGTGGTGGGGCTTCTTCCCTTCCTCTTTGTAGTAAGCTCCCAAGAGAATGTTTCTGCCTTCAACTAGGAGACAATTCTAATTTTGGAGTTTAATATGAGAATAAACAGTTGTCCCCAGGGAACAGAATGATAATATATTGATATTAATTTATTTTTTTTCTTGACTCCTACTTGATGCTGAACTAAAGACAGCCAGAAGTAGTAGGACATATACATAATCTGAGTACTCAGGAGGTATAGGCAAGAAGATTGGGAGTTTGAGGCCAGCCTGGATTACATGACTAAACTCTGCTTCAACCCAACCCAACCAACCAATAAAACTAAAATCTAAAAGGATTATACTATTGATGGAGCTTCCTTAAACAAACATCAGTGTTGAATAATACTGTGATTTCAACATGGAAGAATTATTCACATCTTAATATTTGATATTTTTAATAGCTAGAACACTGGATACCTCTGAGTAATTGTTTCTAAATGATGACAATGGTTGGTACTGAGACATAGCTTCCCTTTTGGAAAGAGCATGTACTACCCAACTCATTAATGTCTTATCTATTCACTAATTTTACTGATACATGATGTACAAGTGTGCCAATATTCAGTAGCATGTGGTGATTAAGTTATAAGAGACAGAGTAACATCTGTCCACATCATGATCATTGGAATGTGCCAATGTTATTGGCAAAAAGAATTTTCCAGATGTAATTAAAGATCTTGAGAATAGGATAAATCCTGGGTGTGCGCATATAATCACCAGGTTCTTAATAAGGAAAAAAAGTGGAGGCATGAGGTTCAGAGACAGAACAGGAATCAGAGATCAGAGAAAAGATCTGAAGATGGTAAATTGATGGCTTTGAAGATGCAGGAAGTAATCACCTGCCAAGCAATACAAGTAGCCTCTAGAAACTAGTAGGACAGAATCTCAAGAATGACACCTTGACTCTAATCTACTAAAACTATTTGGAATTTTGACCTCCAAAACTGTAAACAGATGTATGTGGTTTGGGGGGCACCAAATTACAGCAGCAACAGGAAACTGTTGCTTCCCAAAAGTGCAGGAGAAAGTCAAACATTTCTTATACCCATATCTCTATTGAAAGAAGAAAAACGGAAGCTAGATTAAGGAGACTCTATATTTCAATAATGTGACAGAGCATTTATTTGTAAAATAGCAGTTGATATAGTTGATTATTGTTTACCCAAGTATCCAGTACTCATTCCACCTTTCATTAATGTATTCATTTTTGTTTGAAATAGAAAACACTTTTCCTCTACATCTGATATACTTTCGAGAAAACTCTTCCAATCTAAATATATTTATATCCTTGCTACAATTAATCATTTGGCCATCCTTATTTAAGAGAATCAATGTATTGAATTTTCTAGATTATGACACTGACATTGCTGGACATATGACCTGATTTTTATCAGGGCATATTGCCTGACCTGGATAGGGAGAACTTTGAAGGCATTTCTCATAGGGTTTTCATCTTTTAAGGATGCTGAAAGGGGGTGGTCACCCACTTCTCACCACTTTTATGGAACATATATATGATGTTAGTGGTGTTCCAGGGGTCCATATGCAGTCTCAGTTTTATTATCCTCAAGAACCTTAGAAACCACTTGGGGAAGAGACATTCATCAGGAAGCAATTAGAGGTATTTCTAGCCAGGGTTAGATGGTTAATATGTTGTACATATCCAAGGAGTGACATTAAGTCAGACCAGAGTTTACAAATAGTCAGGGTGGGCTAGAATTTCTGGTTAACTCATTTCGAATCTGGCCATCTAAATGTGGTAAAGGGATCACTGTTTAAGATCCTTGCACCAAGAATTTCATGAATAGGGAAAGCGAACTTTACAGAATTGCTCAACATTAGACTCATCATTATCTTTAGTCTTGTTTACAAAACAAATTCCTCTTGAAAGATTTTTAACACATGGAGGGGATTTTCCAATTCATCTCTCCTTTGCTTTGGGATCTGCTATAAAAACCTTTCTATAAAAAGTCACTGATTTTTTTCTCACACTTTTTTAGACAAATATTTTTGCTCAAACTTTGAAAATACAATCCTAATTATCTTACTTTTAAAATGTAAAGATGAATGCAGGTAGTGAAAATAAACTCAGTGACTCATAATTAGATAACACGCAATTTGGGAAAAACAGCAGAAAAGCACTTTTTAACTAGAGAAAATGTAATAAGATGTTGCCATCATTTAGGCGGTATTCCAGTACTTTACAAACATGAAATTATAGCTTTACAAAGATTTGCATTAGTACTTACATGTGAATACCCTAATTTTACATGGTTAAAGTCTTTAATTTAAAAAAAAAACAGCAACAACTCAATTGCAAGTTGATAAATAGGACAACATTTTTTCTAAAAATAATTATTAAAAGCTAATAATTATAGAATATGTTTTACACTGACTTTTTTTTAACAAGACATTTGTCTTAAAACTCATAAAACAGAAGGTGTTAATTATTAATAGTGGACTTGGACTGCTATTTTATTTTTTTGAGACAAGGTCTTGCTATGTAGCTCAGGCTAGCCTTGAAGTCTTTGTGTAGCAAGATTAGCCTCGAACTTGGTATATTTCTACCTCAGCCTCCCCACAGGTTGCTGTTTTACAGTGCTTAGTTTGCAACAATATATTTATTTGGTTCCATATTCATTTTCCCCCATTTCTTCTGTTTATAATTTGTTATAGAAACTGAGTATAGTGGCACATGTCTGGAATCTGGGCACTCTGGGAGTATCACAAATTTCAACTTATCTTAAGATATATAGTGAGACTCTGGATAAAAAAGAAAAATGAATTCTTTTTTGTGTGTGTGCTGAGGCTTGTACTTAGGACCTGAGCACTGTTCCTGAGCTTTTTTGCTCAAGGCTAGTGATCTACCACTTGAGCCATACCTCCACTTACAGCTTTGGGGGTAGTTAATTGGAGATAAGAGTCTCATGGACTTTCCTGTCTAAGCTGACTTCATACCTTGATCCTCAGATCTCAGCCTCTTAAGTAGCAGGATTATAGGCATTATTAGCCACCAGCACTCAGCCTGAAAAATAAATTTATTTAGCTATTAAATGATCAACCAGAGGCAAAAGTACAGCACAGGAAGATAATCTTTATTATATCTTAACTAGAAACAGAGTAGATAGCAAGCTCATGAGATATGATTAAATTTTTTAAATCAGGCATCAACAACAATAATAAAAAATAAGCCTTTACTGCACAGATATTTTGGTCATTATTATAATCTCCAGGGGCACAAAAACCAGCAGCATAAAGTAACAGAAAGATAATGACTTAAAATTTCTGATATGTCAAAACCACAGATTCATTAAACCATATCCTTGCATTGTCTTCATCTTCTTCTTAAACACTGAACAATTTTTGTTATTCAGCAAAGTATCAACCATGCATATAGTCTTCCTACAAGGATACTGTCTTAATACTGTCAATACTAATAATAAGCTTTACTTTTTCCCTAAAATGTCAGTGAATCATGATTCCAGTTTCTACATGTATTGGTGTTGGTGGTAATAGGAGAGATCGATTTTGTCTTCAAGGTTAAATAGCAGATTGATTTCGCATTTGGTGATCAGTGGTGTACTCTGATTTTTTATCTTTTATTTTCTTAATAAATTTAAATATATTTCATAAGCCCTGAGATATTATATAACCTGCTAATGATTGTATACTTTTCATTCACACTTACTCCACTCAGTTTGAGCCCCACACAATAAGTCTCTTATTAAGTTATTTACAGATGAGTTTAAATTAAAGCCATGATAAAATTTATCACATAGATGGTTAAGAATAATAAGGCCTTTAACTAAGAGCTGCATGTGTTGTGCACTGAAACTTACTAAGAGCAACTCTTAAAATTACATCTACAATTCTGTCATCAATAAGTGCTTCTCATTTTGCTTCCATCTACATGAATAACCACACTTCACGTTTTCTCCCTCTTGTCAAACAACTCAATTTTTCTTCTTCAAACATAAACACTAGTTCTCCAACTGAACAGCTGCCAAAAGAAACTTAACATTCCAACAGCATGTTGATAACTGTATTGCCTAGCAGAGAAATATGCTCACAACAGGCATTCAACAAATGTTTGTTCCACATGGAATGAGTGGATTGTAAGGCAGTTGTCTGAATCATGGTTCATCATATACTATAATTTTGCTTAACTGAGAAATTTGGGTTTATCAGTTTTAATTCAACTTCAATTTTAAATGCAAGAAACTGAATGCTTTTTTTAAAAAAATAGATGTACCATAAGGGCTACAGTAAACTTTGTTGATAGAAAAAAAGAACAAAACTACTTCCCATTTTGTATTGTGTTCAACTAAATGAAGAAAGAAATTAAAAAGTTAATAACTTATTTTTTGCACATTTATCCTTGCAGCTTTTTGTTCACATATTTATATCCCTGTTGAATTCTCTAGCTAAAAGATAACTGTATTAGCTGAATGTATTTTCCCAGTTCTTTAGGGACATTAATGATGTTAGTAAAAAGCTGGTGTAAATATAAGATTTTGTTTTTATGTCATGCCACATTTCTGCACTTATTTTTTGCTAACATTCATTAATTTCATATTTAAATGATGCCATGTGGAATGAGCTAATCCTCTAACTTGCTTAGAATATTCAGTTTTGTTACAGCTTTGAAGCATGTTGCACACTTATCACCTAGCACATGAATAAGTAACTATTAAGCTGTTTAGAAAGGATACACTGACAAATTCTTAAGTTTCTGGCTTTAGCCCATCCTGTTTAGTTGGTTACAGGACAATTGCAATGGCAAAAACATTAACAATGCAGTTCATGGTTCGGTTCTCCCATCTCACAGTACAGGTTCCTGAAAATATACAAGAGAAGGATTTTGAAAGATCAGTAAAACCTTAAAATTACAATGGGGTGGGGAATATATACACACATTTTTTATGGTGGGGGTGCTGTTTTTATTTCTTTTTATTGTTATCTTTAGTTGTTATCTTCAGTTTGACCTGTCCAGTTATGTGTACAATGCTTTGTGATCAGTGTTACTCCTCCCATCATTCTTCCCCATCCCCTACCTATCCTATTTTAATCCATCTCTTCAAGTGTCTTTTGTTCACATTGCATACTGGTATGATGTCATAACTCAATTAGATACCAAGCAATACTACTGATAAAAGTCTTTTCAGAATTTAATCAATGTTAAATGAGCTTTTGATAAAAAAAAAAAGACATATTTCTTGCCAGGTGCCAGTGACTCATGCATGAAATACTAGCTATTCAGGAGGCTGAGATCTGAGGATCACAGTTCCAAGGCAGTCCAGGCAGTAAAGTCTGTGAGACTCTTACCTCTGATAAACTACCAGAAGTCAGAAGTAGAGCACTAACCTTGAACACAAAAGCTCAGAGACAGCACCTAAGCCCTGATGTCAAGCCCCAGGACTGGCACATACACACAAAAAGTACTATTTGTCTTTGCTGAAACATTGATTCTGTGTGACCTGACTTACCGTCAGAAGTGGTATCCCAAAAACATGAGCTGGCTGTGTGAAAGCCGTATGCACTTCGCTGGACCACAGCACAAGTCACTACAAACAAAGTCACAGAAATGAGGCCATTTATAAATAGTGAAAAAGAGTCAAGATGGAAGGCTTTGTGGACAAAATAAACACTAAAAAATTCATCCAGTTGATCATCTTGATTATCGATCACCATGATTCTAACACTGCACGATCCAACCAATTTGAAGAACTCCAGTATAATTATTGGTAACTATATTAAAGGGAAATATTTTAGTTTTTCAGCCACTCTTTGAAGTTCACAGTCTTATACAGAAGCATGGAATTCCTATCAGGCAGATGATTGGACTTAGGGTCTTGTTACTGAGCACTAGTTGCTCAAACTGCTTTTGAGAAGTGAAACATCTCCATTTTTTAGGTAATAGCATAGGTACATATTTATTATATACATATGTATACATGTATTAGCAGATATATATTTGTGTATGTATATATGCACATATATAAGCATATATATGACATACATATACACATACACACATGTGTATACATGGGCTTGAACTCAGAGCCTTGCATTCTTGCTTGTTATTTTGGCTCACTGCTGATATTCTGTCAGTTGAGCCACACTTTGGGCTACATATATTATTTTTAGATTAATAAGTCAGAAGTTCTTTCTACTTTATTAATAGCCACATATAATGTCTATCATTAATATACATTCTTAAAATTCAGAGAAAACCACAAGGAGAAAATGTGTGAACTAATGCCAAAGATGCTGACTTACCGATGTACTTGTAAGCTTTCCCCAACTTAACCAAATGAGTTAGTGACTGCTCCACTATGCTTGCAGTCCACTGGTTGATATTGTTGTAATTGTAGTCTTCACCACCTAAAACCCCATCTATACACTAGAAAAGAGCAGATTATAAGACCGTCAGCCAAAATGAACAAATATGACCAATAATTTATTCAAAGTACACCCCAATATGAGATCCCAGAAAACAAGCACCTTCTAAATAAGTATTGTTTCATTTATAATTGCTTATGTGTTTTCAAAGCCTTTCCACAACTATTACCTCACTCTATGAACTACTACGATCATATAAAGATAAATATGCCAAGGTCCCCATGGTAAAGAACTTAATTGGAGAGACGAATAAAGGAACTCTACTATTTATAACATAAGAAAGACTAATCCTAGGATAAGTCATATCATAAAAGGATTACAAAACAGGGAAGGGATTTAAAAATGGTGATAATTGCTTAAAGAGTGGTGGTATTGAAACAGCTGGGATTTGAAGTGGGGCTCAGATTACTCACTTGTTTCTACAAAGGAGTAATTTTAAAACATAATTATCATATATAAGTTTATTACTATTCATACTACATGATGACTTTGCTATAAAACAACTAGCACACCTGCCAATTAAAGTAAATTTTTTTAAAAAGCTCTTGAAAAAGAGAGCCAAATGATGTCCTATAGTGATTATTTGCATCCCTGTTCAACTGGCTTTGGTATCACAGTCCCGGGTCTCCAGGCCAGCTCTGCCCATATCTACTGTGTGACCTTTACTTTTCTTATTTTTATTTTTTATTTTTTTGCCGGTCGGGAGGGCCTGAACTCTGGGCCTGGGCACTGTCCCTCAGCTCTTCAGTTCAAGGCTAGTGCTCTACTACTTGAGCCACCTTCCCAGCCCCTGTGTGACCTTTATTTAACAAGTGATTTACTACCTTCAACCCCCCATTTTCCTGAGCTTTCCAGGAGGACTAACAGCATCTTTTATCACAAATAAGAGAATAATGAATGTCAGGTGCTCAAACACAGGTACTGGCACAGAGCAAGCACAGAACTACCTACCATGATCATTACTGCTGCTGTGTGCTGTATTAAAGTAATAGAATTGAGAAAATAATTCACAAATCATTCATTCATCTAGCTTAATATAAGCACCCATACATATATGTACAGTTAACAAATGCACATGTCTTCATTTCCTACAATTGGATTATAGTAAAGATTTATAAAGATGCCAACTAATATTTACCTTCAGTTCAATAATATAAAATCTTTTTTTTGGGGGGGGGGTCCGGTCGTGGGGCCTGAACTCTGGGCCTGGGCGCTGTCGCTCAGCTGTTCAGCTCAAGGCTAGCGCTCTACCACTTGAGCCACAGCGCCACTTCTGGCTTTTTTCTTTTTGCTTATGTGGTGCTGAGGAATCGAACCCAGGGCCTCATGCATGCAAGGCAAGCGCTCTACCACTGAGCCACCTTCCCAGCCCCTAAAATCTTTAATAACAATAAAATACCAAGATGGGTGTTGATGGCCCACACCTGTAATCCTAGCTACTCAGGAGGCTGAGATCTGAAGATCAAAGTTCAAAGCCAGCCTGGGCAGGAAAGCCAGTGAGACTTTAATCTCCAATAAACCACCAGAAAACCGGAAGTGGCACTGTGGCTCAAGTGGTAGAGCACTCCCCTTGAGCTGAAGAGCTGAGGGACAGCACCCAGGCCCAGAGTTCAAGCCCCACAACCAACAACAACAACAAAAAAAAGAATTTAAATCATTTAAAGGGGTTGATGTAAGTTGTATGGCTCAAATTGCTTTAGAAAATTCAATAACATGACAGAGAAGGGAAAGTAGCCTAAAAATCTGGGGAACAGGGTTTTCATTCTGGATTTAACATTATAAAGTTGGTAAACTTTCCACAGCCTTTTCCCTCTCTCCAGTTGGTTTTTCTGAATGAGAATGTAAAAGCCCACATGGTTTAATTTTGTTTTTCAAGTCATCTAATAGGGACACTCTAAGTCTTGCACTTACTGTGAGAATGTGGTCCCATTATGAATAGCCTTGATAATTACTATTAACTAATATTAATTTAACAGATTGGCATTAATCAGTAGGCCACTATACAATGTAGTTCCCGGGCCACACTCAGGGCATGGACACATATAGATATGCAATAGTTTGTTTATGAAATAGTTTGTTTGTGAAGGAAACTGGCTTTGATATACACTCAGGGCATCCTAAATAAAACATACTTCAGGTAAATTCTAAGTTAATTTCATTTGTGACTCATATTTTTTTTCGTACAGGGATTTTAGGAGTTGGGAAAATTCAATTACTAACAATAACTAAAATATATGACTATTACCAATAAATGAGTGGCCATAAAAGTTCAGCAGGATAAATATATTAGCATGTGAGTTCAGAGGAGGGATTCAGTAAAGAAATGAGATAAACGTAAGATCAGAAAAGAAATGAGATAAACATAAGATCAGAAAAGAAATGAGATAAACAAAAGATCAGAAAAAAATGAGACATAAGGAAAACAAGAACACTGCTGACACTATTGTCTAAGAAAGGCTGAAATGTTCCAAAATAGTGCACAGGTTCTCAAGACTTTCCAAGGCCTCCAGGGAAATGTTTCAATGCTGGAAAACAAGTTGGCTTATAGGAAAGTAGTTCAAAATAACCCATAGGAGCCTGAGATTTCTTGATGTTTCATCTTTCATATATTATTGTCAAAAACTAAGCTAAGCTTTCTTTTGACAAGTTCTCAGAGATTATATCAAAAATATTTTCAATTGGGTTACTTATATTGCTTAAGATGTTCTCACAAATATTTAAAATTCACATATCAACTTACTGAAACATTAACATATACATGAGAGTTGCCACCCTACCGTTTCCTTTTCTATTCCCCAGGGAGAACACCTTCAGGGTTACTCACATATCATCAAATAATATTCGTATTGCCATTTACGATTCATGAAGCACTTCATAATTATAGGAAACATGCATAGAGCTAGAGCTTCTATAATACATGAAAATTTAATTCCCTCAGGCTACCTGCCAACTTCAACCTACCCTCTTTTCTCATGATAGCGAACCCACTATTTCAACTTCAATATATTCTTTTCCGTAATATTCCTGGCCTCTTCATCAATTATTCCTTTCGATAGAGAATGAGATACCTGGTTGGTGAGTAACAAGCATGATTCTATCATTTTTGTCTGGAAAAGCCAATTTCCCCAACATGTTGGACTTGGGCTCTCGTCTCTTCTTCCATTTTCATCCAGACAAATGACAGACATGAGCCTAGGTGTTTCTCTCTGCTGACTCAGACTTGCCTTTGAATGCCTCTTCCAAGGAATGAACTGAACAGGAGTTAGTAAAACTAGCCACAACTATCAACCTAGTTCTTACTGACAATAAAGGTGATGTGTTCTCTTTCTAATGACTCCTTTGTCTTTTTATCTGGCTCTCAACTTGGATAAGGAACAGCCCATTAATTAAAAAGGAATAACACACTAATTAAATATACTCTGCCAAAACACCAGTATCCTTTCTTTCATATTCCACTCACTAGGGAAATTCTCTCAACTTGTCACTTTGGAAAATGAGATTGTTATCACTCCTGCTCTTCTCATTACCTCCACCTCCCTAATTTGTGTGCTTACATTGGCAATGTATTGAAACCATTTGCACTATTAATTTAATATACCAGGACTACATAGCTCTGATATATGATTCAAAACTATTAAAATACAGAAGGATTCTTGGGTGCTTGTGTGGCCCTTTCAGACACTGATGCTAGTGTACAAGGCCAGAGCTGCATGAGCTCTGGGTAAGCTGATACCCTGAAGAATGTTCAGGCAAATGAAGTACTGCCTCATAGAGGACTGATGACATGAACAATGCCCATAGGGTGGAGCTGATCTAGCCTAGACTTAATGTAGTCAGGGCATGCTAGAATACAGGCTCCAACAGTCATACCCATAACTTGAGTCTGTCTTCTGGGCCAGCTCAGAAATTTTCTAGGGCTTGGCAGAATTAAAGATGATTCAGGACTATTAAAGTATTTGTAACTACCTCACCCACAGTGCGATATTGATACCACTGGAATAATGAAAGTTCCTTTGCCACAAGTGCTTTCCAGAAAGAATTTCTTTTCTATTAGCGTTGACAAAGGACTACATTTCATGTTTCAGATAGTTTTCTGAAGATTTTGTTTACTATCATATCAGCATATAAAAGATGCTAAATGATCATTTTTTTATTTTATTAGGCTTAGATAAGCATACATTGTCCCAAGGCAGATACTTCTACATATTTTTATCCATTTAATATACATGTATTATATATACTTTGCATTATATAAAATACTATACATGTGCACACATAAACCTTTACAGTATTAACATTTAAAATAATTGTTGTTCTCCTTGAGCAAGGTATCAATTTGAGGAATCAACAAGCCAGTTTTCTAGACTAACACAATCCTTAAGCATCTATTTCAGGACCACATACAACAAACCATAGATGTACCCCTGGAAAAGATTAGTAAATAAACATTTTGAATCTCATTTTTTAATACTAAGATTCTAATTTTGTACTGAAAAATCAAAACATCAAATTTTAAAATTCCCATCAATGTAACAAGCTTCGAGATGATCATGTATAACTCACCTCTTTGACAATATTGTGTGCTTCATCAGCATTGAAGCCAACCTAAACAGAAAACACAAGATAAAATTGTTTTCATTATAAGCTTCCTTTTATCTGAAGTTATGACAATACATAGAATATTCTCAGCTGGACTACACAGGTGTTAGTGATAGGAGATTATCCTGGTAAGGGAACTCAGGTCTATTGAGGCTGCAAATCATACTCCTTAAAAATACAAAATGTGGGGGTTAGGAATTGAGCTTAGTAGAACTCTTGCCTGGCAAGGCCCTAAGTTTGGTCCTCAACTTTACAAAACAATAAAAATAAAATACAGAATGTGTTCTCTACTTTCCTCCCTGAAGATTCTGAGTCATTAGATGAGGACAGAATCTAGGCAATTACATCTTTTTTTGGAAATGTGCCTTACACTAATGATTCTGATGAACATCCTAGATTGAGAATCGTTGTATTGTAAAGCTCAGGAAATAAGCATGAGATGGCTGTGGAGATGTGCCATAAGTATACAGGAAATGGTTTCACCTACAAGAGAGACTAAAGTGGTCCAAGAGAAAAAAAATGCTTAATTCTTTTCCATTGTATTTTCAACGTAACCTGGCAAACTATGTTCTTTTCAGATTAAAGATTATAACAATAACTTGATCATTTGAAATTAGTAGCACTTAAATTCTTTAAATTGGCCTGACAATAAATTCCTTTTTTTTTTGGAGTAGCCTGTTAGAATCCTGAATTAACAATAACTATCAATGAGATCCAAGTGTTCTCAAGTATAGAACTAGGTTATGTGATAAGACTGAAACCTAAACCAATACAGTTTAGATAATACAGGACTGTTTTCATGGAGACATTTTTAGGTGCTTTATGACATTAGTATTTTTGTAAAAGCCACTATATAACTTAAAATTACTTCGAACAAGTAAATTCTGAACTTACAGTATTGAAGAAAGATTTGTTGGTTTTTCTTAACTGGTTTAATTACCCTACAGAATTCCCCAACATCCAATGTATAATATAATCTAACTATTTAGGAGTATGATGAGAAGAGGGCTCACATTTTGGTCTTAGAAAATTATCATTTTACATTAAAATCAGGTCTTTACTATCAAAATTAGCCTAGGACTTAAAGGCCATGTCAGTTCAATTTAGAAAGTCACCTAATACTTGAGAATCATGGAGGGAGGGAAATGCATAGGTACACGTATATATTTTTCTTTTTTAATAAATATATACACTTTTAAGAAGCACTGTAGAAAAAAACTCTTTACAGCCTTGTTGGAGATATGTGGAGGAATCAAACATGATTTTTTTTGTTCCCCTACGCTTTTCTAACATTAGAATACCTTATGAAGGCCATCGACAACAAAGAACTCATTTAAGTGTGTTTTAACCTATGTAAAAGTGCATATTCTAAAGATTACCACTGGGTCAGAAGCCCCTTCCAAAGGTCTATTAATGTATACTTTTATGCTGCACCTCCGCTATCTATCCAATTTTATTTCCCTGCACCATACGCGAGTGGCTACACTGGGTAAAAACCATGTTTGTCTATTCTGCTATTGCAAACTGTCCCAAGTTGCACTTCAATCCAACAGGCCTCATCCACCAAATTACTGTAAAGCAAGAGCTGTTGCGTTAAACCAAAGGCCTGGGTTCAAATTGAGCACCTGCCATCTCTGACAGTTTTAACGTGGGACATGTCACTTAATCTCCATGAAAAGTCACCAGTCCCCATCAGGAAGGTAACTGACATCCTGTGATTCTTGTAAGGCTTAGGGAAGCCTGAATCTGTGAACACTGGGTTTATAATCCATAAAGCACATCCTTCCAACCTATTCAGACCACAGTTCCCAAGAGCTGGAGAGGCAGTGCCGCCAGGGCCCCAGACCTAGGAGCTGTGCAGCACTTGCTCCAGAACACACCAAGGGAGGCAGGAAGCTGCAAGACAGGTCCAAAGCCTGCCTGGCAGACGGGCGGGGCTCACCAACTAATGCCGTCCCACCTACCCGCCTCACGAGTCAGGCCTCTTTCCTTCCCATCCTCGACTGCCTCTAGGTGTCGGACTCCAGAGTTTCTAACCATCTGGCCCACGGAAACAAGCAGCCCACCCTCAGGACCATGGGGGAAAGGGAGGTGATGAGGGAGGGTGGGGGAGGGACTGAGACGTGCAAAGAGGATCCTCGACCGCGCAGAAAACCTGGATACAGAAGACAACGAATTCTAATTCTTCCTGACACCCTGAACTAGAAAACCACCCAACAGAGACCCCGCACCCAGGCGGGCAAGACTAAGGGGGCACTCCTGGGTGCCCGAAGGGCGGTACCTCGTCGCAGTGGCGGTGGTACTCCTCCATGGTGCCTGTGAGTCTCCCTAAGGGCGGAGCAACGCGAGTGGATCGCTGCGGCCGCGCACTGGCCTCTAGGGAGGCCCCGCCCCTATTTGTGGCAAACTGGCTCCGCCTAGAAGTGGAACTCTGACAACGTCCAAAAGACGCTGGGCGGGGAAGGGCGGCGCTGGGAGGGGCTCCGAGTGACGAGTGTTCTGGCTAGCAACGGGAGACTCGGGTCGTTGAATGCACTTCCGACCAGGTGCTTTTTCCTGGCTGCCCATTTCAGAGCTTTCTGAAAGTAAAGGGCCGATATTAAGGAACGAGGAACGGTACCAGTGTAGATCAGATGGGGTGACCTAGTGCCAACCCATCTAGTTTCTGCACAACTCGTTAGGAGATCGCTGCTGTGATTGATTACATGTAATTTGGACTTTGACCATCATCTACCAAACAACAGTAGTTAACGTAATATTGAACAAGCATGTTTGTTTTGTCCCCTTACTCATGATCTTACTTGAAAAAAAAATCCCCCACAATTATATTAAATTATATTAAATATTAAAATATAATCATCCGTTTTCATAACTGGTTCAAGGGATCAAATAAGATTCTGTATGCACAACTCGAAGTTTAGTATCACAAGAATAAAGATATCAAATCCACCCAGTGAAGATGAATGCTTTCTTTGATGACTTAAAAAAAAAATCTTCCAAGTCCCTGGGAGTTTTCTCCTCATGTCTCATTGGACATGTAATTCTCCCTTTGGCAAAAAAAAAAAAAACATAAAAATATATTTGGTGGTTTTATTTTTTCTTGTGATAAGAGTGTTCTGCTAACAAGAAAAACAATAAATATGAAATAAATGCTGGTATGATAGGTCTGTCCTATCTAATCTTTCTCATTTTATGTTCCAGAGAAATTAGTAGTCACTTGGTCCATTGAAATAAATTAGAGGGACTTTGTGGGCATCTTTATAGAGTTTGCCTAAAAACACTTTTTGCACATGATTACAAGAAAAAATTAAGTAGGAAATGTATGAACATTAAATTTATAAAAATTTCCAAATAAAGTATTTTCAAATGTCTTAGAAAAACCCTCCACTTTTCATAAATATAAAATTTTATAACTGGCCTCATTCTTTAAATAGTTCTGAACAATCCAACAATCTCAAGAGATTTTTGTTTTCTTTTGATTTTGTTTTAGAATGAAACCTAAAGAATTCAGCATGGAATTTGGGACAAGTTTTCAGTTTGGGGGTGGAAAAAGACTAAGAAAGGCCTTTGCTTGTGGGCCCAGGGATATAATAATCAGATTACATAGCCTGCCATGGAGGAAAATTCTGGTAAACAATCACCCTTTAAATAGAAACTCCAAGGATTAAGCCCTAGGAGCAAAACACCAAAACTTGATCATCCAGGCACTAATGCTCAGTTTTAAGTTACTTCAATCCCTGAAATTAAATTTAAACACTCTAGCATTGGTCATGCCTCTGCTCAGCTTTCAAAAACAAATGTAGATTCTTTCTGGAGGAAGAAAACATTATTTTAGGCTTCAAATTATATACATATATATATATATATATATACATTAAATGCCCAATAAAACATAACTAAGCACATAAACAGACAAAACAACATCATAATAATCAACAGACAATGGAAATAGATCAACTAGTGATCTAGATGGCATAGTTGTTACAAATAGACTTTAAAATAATAATACTCAAGGAAACAAAGACAAGGCTAATAATTTCATACAAGGGTTGGGGGCATGGCTCAAGTGGTATATACCTGCTTAGCAAGTGCAAGAGCCTGAGTTCAAACCCAGTAACAGAAAAAAAGAATTTATGCATGAATAACAACAAAGAACCTTTAAAGGAGGGTTCTATAGTAGCTAAGACAAAACTAAATATTTAATTGTGACATGTAGAAAATTGGTGAGAAATGAAATATTCAAAAGGAAGCACAGAGATGTAAATGAATGTAAAATATATAAAAAGAGCATAGGGATAAAAAGAATATCATGAAAAACTTTAACATATGTAATTGGATTTCCAGAAGCAGATGAGAGGCACTAGACAGAAGCATTAAGTGGAGATAATAGCTGAAAATCTTCCAAAATTGATGAAAGAATTTTAATAATCAAAATCTCTATGGGAAGATGATGAAACCTCCTGAAATAACACATTCAAGAATTACTTACAGTGCTGTATGTTGTGGTGGTAGATGTAGGCAATGTTCAAGGAATACTTCAGGACCTTGATCCCAATGCCCTTTCAGTATCAATTATCTTTCTCAGATACAGAGGCAGGGACTACAGTAGCAATTCCATGCACAAATATGAGACAACTCCTTTAAATCTATTGTAGCTATCTTGTTCTTAGATTCACATTCTTCATTTTATATTCATATCTCTAACTTTGTATTTTCCTTGTATGTGCTTTCTGAAGTTATGTTAAGCTAGAAAAAGACTTCATGAGCTTTATTAGAAACCTTGTTGTCATAGAGACTAAGTGCTATAGCTACTTAACCTCCAGTGTCTTGCCCTAAAACTGCATTTCATCCTTTGCTGAGTAAATGTGATATCACTTCATACAATGAAATTACTTGTGTCTCCTTTCTTTTCTACAAGAATATTGCCCATGTTCTCCTTGAGTATATTAATAACTTATCCTCAGAATTTCATAGTGAGGAGCTAATTCCTAATATCCTGCACTAATCAGAATTTTCCAGAGAAACAGAACCAACATGATGTTGGAACAGTGACCTTTGCCAAGGAAAAGAGTGAACTCAAGGTGCTTTCCTCAAAATGAATCAGGAAAGTAATTACATCTAACACTTATACTTTCCTTCAGTATTTTACCCACATTCCACACTGGATGAATACAACTGGTTGCTGTAGGACATGGAGCCACTAGAATTCATATAAGTCTGGTATCTGAGGTGTTGAGCAGTGGTAGAGCACTTACTAGCATATACAAGGCCTGGTGTTCCATCCCCAGGGCTACAAAAATGCATCCCAAGGCAGAGAGTATGGTGAAATGCAAATATGGAGAGGTAGTTGATAGTACAGATCTTAAGTCACAGATCCAAAAATCCCTACAAGCCTCAAGGGAATGGAATGTATTTTATTCAAAAAACATAATTTAGCACATCAAAACAAACTCTGAAAAACAAAAGGCATAAAAATTGTAAAATAGCACCCTTAAAATTGTCATATGCTAAATTATTTTTTAAAATTATTGGCTCACACCAATAGTCCTAGCTACTCTACAGGCTGAGATCTGGGGATCACGGCTCAAAGTCAGCCCAGGCAGGAAAGCCTGTGAGACTCATCACCAAGTAACCACCAAAAGCTGAAAGTGGACCTGTTACTCAAATAGAGGCCTAGCTTTGTGAAGGAAAAAAAAACACCACAAGGACAGCATCTAAGGCCTGGGTTCAATACTCAATACCAGCACAACAATAAAATTAAAAAAAGGAAAGAAAGAAAAAGAAAAATCAAGAAACTGGGCTAAAAAATGACAGACTGGAGACATGACTCAAGTGGCTAAGCTGTGAGAAAGAAAGCCTAGTAAGAGCTCCAGGCCAAAAAGAAACAAAAAGCAAGAAGACTGTCATCTGACTTCCCAGAAAAACAATGAAAACTCAAAGACAGGAAGGTAGGGGGGACACTGGGAGAAAATGAGGGAGGGGGTGACACTGTTCAAGAAGAAATGTACTCATTACCTGACTTATGTAACTGTAAGTTCTCCTCTGTATATCACTTTAATAGTAAAATTTAAATAAAATAAAATTGAATTAAAAAAGAAAACCCAAAGACTATGTATTTGTCTGCAGACACAATATATTGACACGTTCAGAATATTGAAAGTACTACAAACTTACAATGTTTACCTTCCAAAAGTTCCTTAAAATATGAAATGAAAAATTTAGACAAAGGAGAAATTGAGTCACTAGGAAAAGTACTCTTCAAAGAGTACCAAAATGCGTTCTTTTGGCAACAGGCAAATGATTCTAAGTAGAAACTTGGGCAATATGGGAAGAAACGAGGTTAAAATGTGGATAAATGTAATGGCTGTCAACTTTTTTTTTTAATTTAATTTAATTTTATTTGTGAACATACTGTACAGAGGGGTTACAATTACATGGGCAGGATAATGCGTACATTTCTTACCAAGCATTGCAGCCTCCTCCTTTGGTTTACCCTTCACATCCCTTCCCAGCCTCCCCCCTCCCCCACAATCCCAATCCTTCTCCTCCCCCCCCCCCCCACCGACGTTGTAAAGCTCGTTTTGGACATGACAACTTGTACTTCTCATTGTTGCAACAGGTCCACCTGTATCCTTAAACAACTGGTTTTTCCCCATCTCCTCCACAAGTTATACTGACATCAAATATAGTGAAAGCAGGGGTTATACTGTGGGGGAGGGACATACAAAGCAACAAAGAGATAATCTTTTTTTTTTTTTTTTTTGCCAGTCATGGGGCCTGAACTCTGGGCCTGGGCGCTGTCCCTCAGCTCTTCAGCTCAAGGCTAGCGCTCTACCACTAGAGCCACAGTGCCACTTCCGGCTTTTCTTTTTTCTGTTTATGTGGTGCTGAGGAATCGAACCCAGGGCCTCATGCTTGCAAGGCATGCACTCTACCGCTGAGCTACCTTCCCAGCCCCCAAAGAGATAATCTTATAAATGTGTTAGAAACACATGCATGAAAGAAAAAAACATTAAAATACATATCTAAGGGTTCATTTTCCTGACATCACATTATCTGACCTTTTCTGTTTGACTCATACATATACTAGATATTGCAAATGAGGGAAACCATGGGACCTATGTTTCTTTAGATGGCTGTCAACTCTTAAAAACAATGGCAAAAACATCTTACGAAGTTTATAATATATGCCAAATATAGTATAGCATACAAATTGGTAGGAGGATGAGCTAAACCATTAAGAGAATCCTTTAGTTTCTAGGATGTGGATAAAAGTAATAAGTAATATTATACTTTTATAAGACAAAGATGCACTTTTGTACAGGTAAGCACTAAAAGAAAATACTTTGAATTATATTACTACTTAGCTAACTGAAAGAATGAATAGGATATCATAAAAATTATGTTCACTCAAAAGAAAACAAGAAAGAGCAGAGGAAGAATAGATACAAGTGGGTAAAATTAGTAAGATACCAGATTTAATATAACAATTATATATCGTGATTATAATTAATAAAAATAAATCATAAGTACCACTTGTAAGACCAAAGACAGAACAAAATATACCTTATTCATATGCTACTTACAAGAAGCCCACAAAAGTTTAGATTGTAGAGAATTTTAAAGTAGCAGAATGTAAAAAAAATATATCTGTTCACAATAGCCAAACTAGAATCAGCCATGGTACCCAACAACCAATGAATGGATTAAAGAAAATATAGTATACAAACATCACACTGAAACCACCTCATATTAAAAATGTATGTTAACCACTGTCCTCAATATGTATACATATAGTTGTCTGTTCAAACTCTAAGGCAAAAGATATTACTAGAAGAAAGGAGACATTTTTATTAATATATATTTGTATTGTAAAGATACTGTACAGAGGGGTTACAGTTACATGAGCAAGGTACTGAGTACATTTCCTATCAAGCATTGTTACCACCTCCTTTGTTTTTCCCCTACCATCCCTTCCCTCCCCACTTCCCCAAATCCCCCCCGCCCCCCTCAAGTTGTAAGTTCATTTTCAACATAGTGTCTTGTACATCTCATTGTTACAATGGGTCAACCTGTATCCTTATTTCAGCATTTTGTTATTTCCCTTCTCCTCCACAAATTAGAAAAATGTATATACAAGATGCAGGACACCGATGTCAAATACAGTGACAACAGAGTTTGTACCATGGGGGAAGAACATACAAAGAAACAAAAAAAAAATCATAGTACATTGTAAGTATATTAAAAACAACAGCAAGAAAGATAAAACCTCTTGTGTCCCTATTTGGGTTCATTTTGCTTAGCATCATCTTACATAGGTCCCATGGTTTCCCTTATTTGCAATAACTAGTATATGTTTAGGACAAGGAGACATTTTTGTA
Organism: Dipodomys merriami; assembly: GCF_024711535.1. Lineage (NCBI taxonomy): Eukaryota > Metazoa > Chordata > Mammalia > Rodentia > Heteromyidae > Dipodomys > Dipodomys merriami. The sequence continues at coordinate 95,541,248 of NW_027204492.1, read as the reverse complement.
ATGATAAAAGAGCCAATTTTCTTGCAGAAAGCAATTGTCTCCATTGTAGGTACTTAAGTCACTTCAAAACATGACAAGTAAAAGTTTACCTAAAAAGATGAAATAGATAGATTCATAGCACTTTGACTTCAGTGACATTCCCTCAACAGTCAGCAAGCAAAATACACAGAAAGGATATAGGAGATATGATCGTTGTGATCATCACATTTTGTCTACCTAAAATGTGCAAAACTCTGAATGTAGCAACTACAGATCACATTTTTTTGGAATACAAGAAAAGTTTATGTTAACTGGATTATCTCGCTAAGGAATTTAACCAGATTTGTTTATATCAACAATGAAAGTAAATAGTGAGAAATAAGCTATTTGATAGAAGACAGTCCTTCATTCTCAAACAGTACTACCTTAAGAAACCTTTTCTAATATTGAAAGTATTTATTTTGCTTCTATTCATCTTTCAGAATAAGTTTATTTATTGCATTACAAAGTACAACTCTGTGAATGCAGACTTCATATATTTGAGTAGTGTTATCACTAGTAAATTAGCATATGTTACATAAATAATAATAATAATAGAATTCTCCAATTGTTAATGATAGCTTTGCTTTCCTACAGGTTATTGGCTTCCATAATCCTATTTTTAAGGCATTAGTTACTGTAGTCAAGACTCATACACTACTACTTCAAGGCCTTTGTAATAACTGGTCCTAGTATGACAGGAGGAGTTCTCTTAAACAGTACATGCCATTGTTACAAAAGGAAATTGCAAAGTCATATAATTTTTCTAACTACCAGAATTAATTATCAAGAGTAAAACACTAATTTTTAAATCACCTTACTTAGAATGAACATGAATCAACAATGGGGCTGGGAATAGAAGCTATAAATGTAGCCGCAAGTTACTATGCTGAGCTACGCTTTCTTTGGTTTCTTAAACACTAATTGCTAATGTAGAGTTAGGAAAAATGGCCTGATGATGAAGATTAATATGCTATAGAATTAATCTCTGGAGTACTGCAAAACACACACACACACAGAGAGAGAGAGAGAGAGAGAGAGAGAGAGAGAGAGAGAGAGAGAGAGAGAGAGAGAGAGAGAGAGAGAGAGAGAGAGAGAGAGAGAGAAGAGAAAGAGAAAGAGAAAGAAATCCAGGATTGTAATCATGGCTACAATATCAGAATCAGAGAAGGAAGTTTTGAAAACATCTATGCTCAACCCATTTCCTATGATTCCAAAAGTCCCTATGCTACATTCCCATTCTCATAACTTGTTTTTTCAAAAGCTTCCCTAGGTGTATGATTATAACATGCAGGCATGGTTGAGAACTCATGGTGCCATTTTTGTCTTCCAGATGTTATTAAAATGAAGTAAATTTGCTTTTGCCTATATGTAAACATACACATATATGATGTATACATAATATACATTTACAATCTGTATGTATATTCATGTATGTGTATTAAAATGAAGAGCGATACTTGGGTGAAACTTTTATTAATGTTCAGTCATGTATTAACTCTATAATGTAATAAGTTTCATCACCATACATATATATAATACATTTTAATTATATTTGGGCACTCTATTGCTCTTTCTATGCTATGACAGGTTGTTGCTATGTAGTCCAGTCTGGTCTCACACATGTGATCCTCCTGTGCCTCAGTCTCTAGGGTACTGGGATTACAGACAGGCACCTTCACACTCAGATCCTCCATTACCATTTGTTACCCTCCTTCCCTTCTTTCTCTTCCTTTTCCACATCCCTTATAGGCCCTCTTTCACTTTCCTGTCCTTTATTTTCTACTAAATTTCACATGAGAAAATATTTGTAGCATGTGTCTTTGTGAAATTGACTTTCTTTGCTTAATATCCATTCCTGCAAACATCATAACTGTGATCGTTTTGATGGCTGAATAAAACTACATCATTATTAACTGGGCATGATGTCTCATGCTTTTGATCCTAGCTACTTGAAGGCAGAGATCAGGAAGATTGTGATTTGAGGACAGCTTGGGCAAAAAGTTTTTGAGACCCCTTCTCAACCAATAGCTCAGCATGATGATATTCACCCATCATCCCAGGCCATGTTGCATATAAAAGTTCACAAGAATACATCTTAATGGAAAAATCTGGTCTTGCTGCCAAGCATCAATCTCAGCTAGGTAGGGAAAATACTATAAAATGATTGCATTTCAAGTGCAGGATTGAGATAGCAAACACTATCTTAAAAAAATAACACAGAAGTCAGGTGCCGGTGGCTCATACCTGTAATCTTAGTGACTCAGGAGGCTGAGATTTATGGATCATTTCAAAGCTAGCCCAGACAGGAAAGTCCATGAGACTGTAATTATCAACTAAAAACCAAAAAAAAAAAAAAAAAGCCAGGATTCAAGCATGAGAATGCTTGACTTGAGCAAGAAAGCTCAGGGACAGTGCCCAGGTCCTGAGTTCAAGCCCAATGACCGGTGTGTACATGCATTTCCCCCCCACCTCTCTCTCTCCTCTCTCTCTCTCTCTCTCTCTCTCTCTCTCTCTCTCTCTCTCTCTCTCTCTCTCTCTCTCTCTCTCTCTCTCTCTCTCTGTCTCTCTTTCTCTCTCTGTCTCTCTCTGTGTGTCTGTCTCTCTCTCTCTCCATCTCTGTCTCTCTGTCTCTCTGTCTCTCTGTCTCTCTCTCTCTCACACACACACACACACACACACACAGCTCAGAAAGCTGGAGACATGCACCTACCTAACAACCATGAAGCCCTGAGATCAAACTCTAGTATCTCAAAGAGAAACAAAAGCTACATTTTATATATGATGCCAAATTTTCATTACCAGTCATCTGCTGATTGGTAGACAGGCTGATTCTATAATTTAGCTATGATGAATATTGTCGTGTTGAGCAGGAATGTAAGGTATCTCAACAGCAATATGACTGTTTATTTGGGTTATATAGATAGTCTATATGGTAGTTCTATTTTTAATTTCTTGAACCACCCCCATACTGATTTCCTTATTGGCTGGGCTATTTTACATTGAATAAGGCTATTTACATTGTATTAATTTACCGACAACATATAAAGATTCCTTTTCCATGTCCCAGAATCCTCATTAGCAACTAGCATTTGTTGGAGGGATTTTTGTCTTCCTAATAATAGGGGAAGGTGAATTACATTTATAGGTCTGGAAATTACTTGCATAAAAAATAAGAGCATTTTTAACCAAGGTTTTCAGTTTTAGTCAAACCTCCATTTTGTGGGTTGTTTGGCCCTTCTTGTTTTCCGTTATTCCAAGCAAAGACCATAACTTTTGAACCAGTGTTAAATTAAAATTTGTGTTACATCTGAAACAAAAATTATACTTTATATTGTACTTCATTTACATATTACAAATTTGAAACGACTATACAAAAGACCATAACTTTTGAATCAGTGTTAAATTAAAATTTGTGTTACATCTGAAACAAAAATTATACTTTATATTGTACTTCATCTACATATTACAAATTTGAAACGACTATAAAAACTCAGAATATTTCCTTCCTCTGAAGAGAAAAAAATCTGTTTCTTATTTAGTGTTTTTCTTTTAGTAAAAGAAACACTGACCTTTTGACTCAAGGTATATAATCTGGTCCCATTTGTCAATGATAGTTCTTTGGTATCCTGAAGGGAACTATAAGCCAATAGAAACATAAATGTGCTGCATGAATCAGCTGTGTACTGTTTCAGAGAAAGAACAGGTGCAAAGAGAGCCATTTACTCTCACTCGGCTCTCAATTTTTGTGATTCTTCTAACTATGTCTCATGGAGGACTTCTTGTGGTGCTTTTGAAGAGCTAGAGTAATGTATTTACAAGCATAAAATGGCTTCATTAAGTTTAGTCATCTTGCTCATCAGAAAATCTGCAGCCTTATAAGAGGAAATCATTCATTGTCAAAGTCTAGATGCTAATGATCCTCTTCATAGTCAAAGCACATTTAAAATATTTATTCGTAGGCCAGATGAGAACTTATAAGGTGGTTAATTTTAAAACAAAGTGACTTTTTTAAGGAGAAAAAGCACTGAATATGAACAAAATGAGCATTTGTGTGATCATTTTCAAAAAATAGAGAACCTGGGCTGGGAAGGTGGCTCAGTGGTAGAGCGCTTGCCTTGCATGCCTGAGGCCCTGGGTTCGATTCCTCAGCACCACATAAGCAAAAAGAAAAAAGCCGTAAGTGGCGCTGTGGCTCAAGTGGTAGAGCGCTAGCCTTGAGCTGAGGGACAGCGCCCAGGCCCAGAGTTCAGGCCCCATGACCGGACCAAAAAAAAAAAAATAGAGAACCTGCTAAGCATTGGCACCAATTGTATATGTTTATTCAACACAGGCTGCAGCATTGGTTTTTAAATATATAATCAAATATTGACATATATAAATTGATCTCAGTTGATATTTAGAGATTATATTAGATTTCCTATTGTAACATTCATCATATTTCATCATTTTTAGTTAAAGATGTGGTTAATCCAGTTTTTTTAATAGGCTGAAATAGTCATATCTCTGTTTTGCTCCTGGTTAATGTTTGATTGAACATAAGATTTGGTACCCAGAGATTGCCAGTGATTGTAGTGTGGACATCATGTGTGTGTATGTGGATAGGGACAAGAATGCTGTTCAGGTACAAAAATACTCATGGGAAGTGGAGTGCTTTTCACTAAGAGCATTCTACCTGGAGTTGATTCATTTTGGCATTTGGGTTTTGGTTCATTCTTTAAGGAATCATCACAAAGTGAAGAAAGCAATAGTTTTTCTCCGATTCTAATAAAACCCCTCAAGGAATAAGCCCCAAACCTCTTTAATTTTATTGTCTTTAGAGCACAATGGAGGTCTCAAAGAAACAGGGAAACTGGAGGACTCTTAGGTCTGCTCAGATCGGGTTTACTATAGACATTTCAAATATTTACCTACTGTCCAACACTCTCACTGCAGGACATTCCTGTTACTATCAACATATAACTTTCCTCTAAACCAATAAATGGGAGCCATTATGTGAGCGCTTCCTTAATTTCTTACTATTGAGTGAAAGTACATATACATGGCTATTTCTTTACCTCTTTTACAATAGAAGTCACAGTCCTTCTACGATTTTTTTCACATCTCCCTTCCTTCTTAGTTAGACTAAGGAAAGACATTATTTACTTCTTCCTCATTTATTTTTAATCTCACTCTTTGCAGGGTTTAACTGCCACACTGTCTTCTATCTTATACTCAAGTGTAACTCTATGACAGGGGGGACACTGGTATATCCTGTTCATCAAAACAAGTATATCAACACCTGATGCAACTGGTTTTTTAACTAATAAATAAAAGCTAAGAAGAGTATTATTGAGGCAGAATGTTGTTTTGAAAACAAATATATCATTGGTCACTTTCAATATTTTTTTCTTCTTTTTGGAGTTCTTTATGATTGTATTGATAACTAGTATTTAATCAGCAAAGCTGCTGTGCTGTTGATTCTTTCCTTCCTTCTCTCCCTCCTTCTTTCCTTTTCTTTCTTTCTTTCCTTTCTTTCCTTCCTTCCTTCCCTTCTTTCTTCTTTCTTTTCTCTCTCTTTCTTTCTTTCTTTCTTTTCCTTCCTTCCTTCCTTTCTTTCTTTCCTTTCTTTTTCTCCCTTTCCCCTCCCCTCCCTTGCTTTCCTTTTTCCTTTCCTTTCCCTCCCTTTCCTTTCCTTTCCTCTTCTCTTTTATTTTCTCACTCAGTGCTGCAGTTTGAACTCAGGATCTTGAACCCACTTTGCTTGCTTGCTCAGCTCATGTTCTACCACTTTAGTTACAATTCCAGTATAGTTTTATTTTTTATATTTTTGGTTATCTTAGTGATAGAGTTTCCAGGACTTTTCTGTCTGTGATTGCCTTGGACCCTTCAGTTCTCAGCCTCCTGAGTAACTAAGATTACCAGTGTTCCAATAGTATGGCTTCTAAAATAAAAATATAATTTGGGTCAGGAGACTAACTCTGTAAAGCCATTTCACAAAGGAAAAAGAGCTGTTAAACATTAATAGCAGCTATGAGACAGTGAGATAGGAGATTTTTCTCTACTATTGAGGACCAATAAGACCTGAGACTGGTAAGTTTATACTTACAAAATATATGTATACATGATTTATCTAGAAAGGTTTTCTAATTCTGTCTGAAAGTGGAAGGGTTCTGATTTTGAAATATTTATTGGAATATTTCTACTCTGATAGAAGGCAAAAGACAACATAGAAAGATTAAATAAGGAAAGAAGTTACAATAGACAAAAGTTCCATACAGCCAAAGGCAACAGAAAACATTACCATATATCTAGGTAGTGTAGATAAATAGATAACATATATATATATATATATATATATATAGTGAGAGAGAGAGAGAGAGAGAGAGAGAGAGAGAGAGAGAGAGAGAGAGAGAGAGAGAGAGAGAGAGAGAGAGAGAGAGAGAGAGAGAGAGGGAAAAAATTTTTTCCCATATAGTAAAAATCCCTGGGGTGGGGGAAAAATCCTGAAGAAAGGGTCTATTGTCATGCAGCAACTCCAGACTATTACATCATTATTATAGCATACTTCTTCCTCCTCCTTGTTACTTGGCTTTGAGCTTTCTTGTTACAATATAGCTGCTGAATAAGAGCATCATTTCATCTGAATTCCAGGTGGGGAAGAGCAGAAAGGACACAGATACTTTCTCTTAATAACATCATCCTTTGGGAAAGGAGCCCTTCTACTGCCACTTCTGCTAACTTGAGACAGAACTGTGTCATATCATCTGTCTTGTGGCAAAAGGGAACAGAAATTTAAGGCTTTAACTTCACAACTACTCTAATAGAGAAAGACGAAGGACAAGAAGTTTGATAATACAATTAGGTGAGACAATGTATAATGTCTGTCCTGGAAATGAAACCAAGAAGGAGCAGACAAATTACAAAAAAAAAAAAACAAAAAACTTCTGATGAGTGTGAGAATCAGATGTGATGAGACATAAGAAGAGGTTAAGTAATACTGACAGTGCCAATTCTGATGTGGGGCAATTTTGGCAATTAGAGATTGTTGTTGAAGAAGCACAGAAGTGAGATTTCTTGGAACTGGGAAGCTCAAGAAAAAAATCAAGCTAGGCACTGGTAATACTCTCTATTTAGGAGGCTGATGTCCAAGTAATGACAGTTTGAGGTCAGTTTAGGTAGAAGAAGTTCATGAGACTGTCTCCAAAATAACCAGCAGAAAGCAGAGCCGAAGGCATGGCTAAAATGGTAGAGCACTAACCCAGCAAGCAAGAGGACTAAGCTTGAGTCTCTGCCTGTAGGCCACAGTCCTGTCAAAAATAAAAATAAAGCTGGGCTCCAGTGACTCATGCCTGTAATCCTAGCTCCTCAGAAGGCTGAGATCTGAGGTTCATAGTTCAAAGGTAGCCCTGGCAGGAAAGTCTGTGAGAAAAACCCAGAAGTGTTGCTCAAGTGGTAGAGTGCTAGCCTGAGCAAAGGGAGCTTAGGGACAGTACCCAAGCCCAGAGTTCAAGCCCTAAGATCGGCAATAAATAAATAAATAGCAATACATAAAATATAAATAATGATAATAAAGAAAATTTTAAAAAATCAGATGAGAAAGGATTTCACATGTGTTTATGACAACTTCTCACAATGTTGTATTGATTTGAAGCTTTAGTAACATAAGAAGTTAATTTTTAAAGGAATTATAAGGTAGTGTATGCATTTAATACCAACTATGAAGAAGGCAGAGGTGGGAGGATTGTGGATTAAGATTATTCTGGATAAACCTGGTGCCCATGGCTCACACCTGTAATCCTAGCTACTAATGAAGATGAGATCTGAGGATTGTAGTTCAATGCCAGCCAGGGCAGGAAACTCCATGAGACTCTTTTTTTTTTTTTTTTTTTTTTTGTCAGTTGTGGGGCCTGAACTCTGGGCCTGGGCGCTGTCCCTCAGCTCTTCAGCTCAAGGTGAGCGCTCACCACTTGAGCCACAGCTCCACTACTGGCTTTTTCTGCTTATGTGGTGCTGAGGAATCGAACCCAGGGCCTCATGCATGCAAGGCAAGCGCTCTACCACTGAGCCACATTCCCAGCCCTCCATGAGACTCTTATCTCCAATTAACCACCAGAAAACCAGAAGGGGCGCTGGCTCAAGTGGCAGAGCACTGGCCTTGAGCTGAAGAGCTGAGGGACAGCACTCAAGCCCAGAGTTCAAGCCCCACGACGGACGAAAAAAAAATCACTCTGGATAAAAAGCAAGAGGCTATTCAAGTGGTAGAGCTCTTGCCTACCATTGTAATACCAAGTACAAGGACCTGAGTTCAAGCCTCAGCCTCAATGCTGCCCAAAATTGTTAGAAAAGGAAACTGTCAGTTTCCATAGATTGCATCAGTAATAAGAACAAGTCCTTTTGTTTATACTTAAACCGGAAAAGAAATCAGGAGGATTCCAAAAATAATTAGATAGCAAGTCCATGAGAAAATCAATATTCACCAACTCATCATTTACTTTGTTTTATCATAAGCCAATTTGAAATGTCATGTCTTAAAGCAATTCACATCCACATTTTTTTCAGGATTCTGTTGGCTGCCTGGGTGATTTGGGTTTTGCTCATTTGTGCTGGGTTCTGCTGACTTCGATTTGGCCATTCATATGTTTGTGGTCAGCTAGCTAGTTCTCTGGTGGCTAGTTTAGAATAGATAGCCTCAGCTGGAATGCTAGGCTCTGCTCCTCATAGTTTCTCATTTTCCAACAAGCTGTTCTGGATTTATTCTCTCACACACGAAGGAATCCAAGGGAAAAAGAAGATTATGGAAAGATTCTCCCCTTGGCATCAGAATGGGAAGAATATAATTTTTCTGCCTTTTATTGGGGAGAAAAGTTACACAGCTAGGCCAGAACTCAAGAAGTTGATGGAAGGAGCTCAGATATCACAGTACAAATAGATACAAGAGGAGAAAATAGTGTGTAGCTAAAAGGAGGAGAAATTGAAGCCATTTTTGTTATCCATCGCATTGCTTATTTTGAGTCATTATTGAAATTCATAACCATGAGAACTCTGACTATATCTCACACAGACAGGCATAAATGCTTAGAGCTTGATCAAGTGCCTTCTCTTAGTTAAATTAGGTGGTGTGAAATGTCAGGGGATGGCAGTCATAAATATGGATGGACAAATGCCACTTATAATTTTGTATAATTCATTTTTCAGGCTGGACTACTCACCCTAGTAGCTAGTATGCATACTGAATTCTTTGCACCTATTTAACAATACTTTTCCACTATCTTTCCAACAATTTAATAAAGTACAAATTTATCACTGAATTTCTATTTCTTTTCTATCATGTGCCTGGCTTATCAAGCACGAATGAAACTCAAGAACATGGAATTGTTTTTTTTTTAATGTCCATGAGAATGACAACAGAGAAAAAAGACAATTGTAAGCCCAATGGTCCTTCACACATCTGAAATAAACAACATCAAGCCTGGTGCTCTCAAAACTGTGACTACCAACTGTGCTGATTGCTCACTCCTATCTAGAGCACACTCATCCATATGTGTAGCAGGGCTCATTCTCTCTTCTTCTCTCTCTCTTCTTTTCCTCTCTTCAAGCTAGCACTCAATCTATGTTCTCTGGGTGAGTGAATTTCTCCAACAATGATGCTCCCAAATGCCACTGAGAAGCTGTTAGGTTGTGGGACCTGAGGGAGAGCACAACTCCCTTACCAGTTGTTCTTTGATGAATCACTACAGAAGCTATGAAACAGAAGAGACTCTAAGATCAATCATAGCTCTTTACACAGTTTAATAAAACAATTTTCCCTTGGAAGTCACTTTATTTCCAGTGGTACTTTCCATAGCAATGTGTTAAAAATGTCACTGAATGAAGCTTTTTATTAACTTGTCATGTATCCAAAGTGTTCCATGGAACTTCCTTCGGGGGTTTTCTTGTCTTTTATGCCTACACAATGCTGCATAGGCTTTCTTCCCTAATTAACACTGACAGGTTCTCTTTAGTGGAAATATTCCCATTCTCAGAGAACAAAAGGGAGCAGGTGGGTGGAAAGAGATTTGGATCATTTGCTAGATATGGAAAAGGAAGCCAACAGTGCTAAGAACCTTATGGCTATAAAGGGAATATTGAAGAAATAGGTTGCAGGCAGTGAAACCATACAAGTCCAAGTGAAGAGTGGATTGAAGCAATAACATAAGGTGCTTATTCTAAAAGAACTGCAATATTTTAGAGTGAGAGTTTCTCTATCTTAGAGCCATCTCAGTGTACATTGTAGTGGTCTGAGCCTGTTCTGAGAACCGTAGCATCACCATTTGGCTGCCCTAGATGTCTTGGCTAGTTAAAAGTTCATCGATTTCTGGGTTGTCTCCACCATACACCTTCTTCCTCGATTTTATTTACTTATTTCCTCAGCTGATTTTAATTGTATTTTTATTATCTTTAAGTGGTTTTACAAATTCATTTCATTCAACATATCACTTTAGAAATATAATGCACATTAATCAATATTACCTTCTTTATCATTCTCTCCCAGCCCTACTCCTCTTCCTCTCAATTTTTATGGTTTCATATGGTATACATTTAATATTATAGCTTCATTCTCCTCCTATTTCCTCCACTATTTTTTATGAACCAAAACTCTAGATACTCATTCAGTTTCCTGTCTGTATCTCTATCACAATACACTAAGATTTCTAGGGGACCATGAATCTATATTGATACCATTAAATATCCACAACCCATCCTAAGGTATGATTTATATTTATTGGACATCCCTAAAACAGGCCAAGAACCTACAGGATTGGCCATTATGTTCTCATCTATGTAGTATGATTTAAGATATTAGATCCTACATATAATCCAGATGTATATATGAATAGTTTGACAGGTAATGAAGAGTTCCTACTAGTTACGTTACAAAGGAAAATAAAATTAATTTTCAATTTCTATTTAAATTCAACCTGGCACAGCAATTGGATCATAAGCATGCTTTTAGACTTCTTTTTTCTTTTTTGCCAGTCCTGGGGCTTGAACTCTAGGCCTGTGCACTGTCCCTGAGCTGCTTTTGCACAAAGCAAGCACTCTACCACTTGAGCCACAGTGCCAATTCCAGCTTTTTAAAAGAATTTTAAATCACTAAATTATTTTTTTGTTTTGTTTTTCTAATAAGTTTATATTGTGAAAATACTGTACAGAGGGGTTACAGTTACATGAGCAAGGTAATGAGTACATTTCTTTTTTTTTTGGGGGGGGGGGGGTCCAGTCGTGAGGCTTGAACTCTGGGCCTGCGCGCTGTCCCTCAGCTCTTCAGCTCAAGGCTAGCGCTCTACCACTTGAGCCACAGCGCCACTTCTGGCTTTATGAGTACATTTCTTATCAAGCATTGTTGCCTCCTCCTTTGTTTTTCCCCTACCATGCCTTCCCTCCCACCTCCTCAACTATACTCCCCCCCCAACCCCCAACCCCACCTAAATTGTAAAGTTTATTTTTCAACATAGTGTCTTGTACATCTCATTGTTACAACAGGTCAACCTGCATCCTTATTTAAATATTTTGTTTTTTCCCTTCCCCTCCCCAAATTAGACTGACATCAAATACAGTGAAAACAGGGGTTATACTGTGGGGGAGGACCATACAAAGCAACAAAAAAATCACATGGTACCTTATAAATATGTTAGAAACAATAGCAAGAAGGAAAAATCCACTTGTGTCCCTATCTTGGGGTTCATTTCGCTTAACTTCATTTTATCTGGTCATATGTACATAGCTTTTGACCTTTTCTACTTGTCCCAGACATATACTAGTTATTGCAAATAAGGGAAACCATGGGACCTATGTTTTTTTGGCACCCTTCCAGCTTTTTTGACTAATTTGTTAGAGATAAGAGTCTCACAGACTTTTCTGCCCTGGATAGTTTTGAACCATGATCTTCAGATCTCAGCCTCCTGAGTAGCTAGGATTACAGGTATGAGCTACTGGTGCCCTGGCTTGTACTTCTGATATTAGGTCCAACAAATAAGGAACTTGAAAGTAATCAGTGTCATCCTCATGACAAGAAAAGGTAAACTGAAAAGTCACCGTTTTTTTTGTCTTTTGATCAAATGAGAGGACTAAGATTCAGGGTAAAACACCAGTCTGAAATCTGAATGAATGTATTTCCTTGGGATTTATGTTCAGGAACCTGACTGCATACAGTAAACTGCTGACAAGTATACTATGATGACCCTGTCAGGGTGAAAGTAAGATGACTTATTATGAAATAGGCCTAGAACATTCTTCATAGTCAAAGCTTACTCACCAGTAGAAAGACTTCACTGGTATCTTATTCCACATAAAGGAAAAGGATTTCTCTAGTTCAGCCCACTCCATTCACTTAAGGTAGGAAAAGTTAAACCAGTAGACATCTGTGAAGGACCCAAGTCAAAGATACATGCCCATTAAAAGACAAAGATTTAATTATGTGCTCCTGGAATGTTTTCCCTAACCCTTTACCACCTCCACCACAGGACTCCAAGCAATAACAGTGGATTTCAGTTGAAACCGCAGCAAGATGAAGACTGTCTCTGATGAGTATTAGGGAAGTCCAAAGTCAAAAAATGAGGCAAAAATGAAGATACTCAGGCTGTACCTCTTCTAGAGGTACAGTGAGTATCTACCATGCATGGGGCCCCATATTCAATCACCAGCACCACAACTGTAAACCAAAAAGAATCCATAAACGATGACACTAGAGGAATTCAAACCCCTGGCACCTATAGTTTCTGAAAACATTAAGTACAATCCAACTCCTGGCCAGATTAACATGAAGCCTTATATAAGAGGCCTAAGTTCCTATTATCTGTTACCTAGTTTTTAATAAAAATTCAAACCATTCTAAAATACACTTAAAGTTCATAGTATGAAAAGATTAAACAAACATCAGGACCAGATATGGTTCTGGTACATATTTAGGAATTATCTATCAGACAGCAGATTTAAAGTATCTATAATAATGCATTAAGGGCTCCACTAGACAAAACAGAGCAGAGAACATGCAAGAACAACAGATGGGGTAACATAAACAGAGAGGTGGAAATTCTAAGAAACAATAGAAAAGAAACACTAGAATTTTTTTTGTCAGTTGTGGGGCTTGAACACTGGGCCCGGGGGTTGTCACTGAGCTCTTCAGCTCAAGGCTAGCACTCTACACTTTGAACCACATCGCCACTTCGTTTTCTGGTAGTTAATTGGAGATAAGAATCCCACGGACTTTCCTGCCTGGGCTGGCTTTGAACCACGATCCTCAGATCTCAGCCTCCTGAGTAGCTAGGATTACAGGTGTGAGCCACCAGTACCCAGCTACTAGATTTTTTTTTTAAGACTGTAACATAAATGAAAAACACTTGAAAGGCACACCAGTGTATTGGACACGGCTGAGGAAAGAATCAGTGAGCTGTAAGATGAGTTGATTGGAAGATTTTAAAATGAAATGCAGAGGTATAATATTGTTTATATACCTTCAACAACATATAAAGTAGTAATTTTACCCAAATTATACTTACCAAATAATTAAAGTATGTTTTTAGAAGAAACACGAGATTGTATGTGGGCAATTTTAAAATTGAATATCCATATTGGTCTGTAAAATGTTTCAATAAGTTGATTATTTAGAATCACTTCAAGAAAAAGAAATGGTTTTGAGCAAAGGTATTAGTATATTATTCAACACTATTGGCAGTATTAAGCAAGCAGGCTGTGTACAACAGTTAAAGTGGTTATAGCAAAGACTGAGTAAAAATGGCTTTAAGATGAAGGAAAATTTCTTCCTCTTCTATACAAAAGCCCAAGCTGATAACATAAGGATAAAGGCATTCTGGACCCCTACACCAACATGGAATTGACATTTCTTTCTTTCCATCTTCTTTGCCATTCCCTTGATTATTCTCCTTGTAGTGGGAGTCAAAAGTGACTCATTAATACATACGGGAGAAAAGGGAAAGCAAATATATCTGATGTATTTCTGTTTTAAGAATGTGACCCAACCAGCTACTCAGGGAATGAAGGCAAGAGGATTACAGGTCTAGGCCAGCCCAAGCAAATATTAGCAAAACACTAGCTTCAAAACAGCCTGCAGTGATAGCACAAAGAGGTAAATGGTGATAGTTTGAGGCCACCCAGACTGGAGAACCTATCTGGAAAAAAAAAGCTAACAAAAACAAAAAGGTAACAAGAGATGTGACTCAAGCAGTAGAATCTTAATCAGTGTATCAATTTAGATCATAAACCGTAGGCTGAGAGGTTCCCTTAGTAGAACTATATTAAGGAACACTGTAAACTTTCCCATAATATTGTTGATAGTGCTTTGCTACAAGAAGCCAAGGCTTTGAAAAGTGAGAGCCATGCACAGAAAACTCCATATGTGGCTCCACTTTCCGGGATATTTAAATGAAGATATTGAATATACTTGCATATAAAGCAAAGTCTGTACTTTTCATTTACTAAGGAGCTTGAATGATCAGGTACATAGCACCTTGCTCCTTCTACCTTCCCCAACTGTTAGTCTTATAAAAGATAGTTTTACACATTTCCAGCTATTTTCTCCAACGGATGTAGGAAGCTCTACAATTTACTGCTTAATAGAAACTAATATGACAAGTAAAATATATGACCAGTGAGTAGATGCAATGCTGACCTTCAGTATGTTTGCAGTGCAAATATCCATGTAGACTGTGTATTAATAAGGAGGTTTTTATTACATAAGATGGTCAGAGACTTATCTAATGGGACTTATATTAAATGACCACTATAGTCAAACATTTTAAAATTATAGTAGAAAAAGCCAGAAGTAAAAGATTATTTCAAGAAGCAAGGATATTGAATTGCTTACTTCCTCCCTAGAAATCCCAAATTGTGGTGTCTATTTTTAGCTACCTTTTCCTTTAGGGGATCAGAAAAGCCATTACAGAGTTGTGGATGAATTCTTGGTGTTGCGTGATAAGAATGACTACTGTATATATAGATTTAAGAGAGCTGGAAAATACTGTACAGATAAACAATGCTTTAGGTTTAGGGACATTTGGGTTATTGAAGGAAAGAAAATACAATTACAACTTATTTTTGTGCTAGTTCTGGGGCTTGAACTCAGGGCCAAAGCACTGTCCCTGAGCTTTTTTGTTGCTCAAAGCTAATGCTCTACCACAGCTCTACTTCTGGCTTTTTGCTAGTTAATTGGTGATATGAGTCTCAGACCTTCCTGTTCAAGCTGGCTTTGAACTGCAATCCTCAGATTTCAGCCACACCTGAGTAGCTAGGATTATAGGCATGAACCACTGGTGCCTAGGTTACAAGTTCATTTTTTAATTATTTGTCAATTTGGGTCTTTGGACAAATTTTATGAAACACTATTAGGTATCTACTGTAAGTTAAGTACCACTAAACTGTAAAATGAGCACAGTAATGCCCTGAAGGAACTTGTAATTTAGGTAAGTATAAAAAAGATACCTTAAAGGTCTAGAAAAATGTTGAGGCTAAGTATATACTGGCTGTTTCATCCTTATTAATAAGCTGGGGATGTCTAAGGTAAGAAATTGGTAATACTAGGCAGGAGATTGATAATCCTCTACTTTTTCAATATTGAAAGAATATAATCTATATGCCTTTGTTTAAGGAAAAGATCAATTGCTTACAATAAACCAGTTTTATACCCCCCCCAGAGGCTGAATTAGATGAGGAAGAGCATCTATGACTGAGTTAATCAGTTTCCAAAAACACCTTGTAACTCTACTTTCAACTACAACAGGAGCCAGTTTAGTAACGTATCTGCATTCCCAGCTTTTTTCTCACTTTCTGAAAAATTTTCAGGTTATTGACATCTTGTGGGAAGGCATTTAATAGAGAGAAGAAAACAAGAGAGAGAGAATGCAGAAATATAACGTTGATTAGCATGTGAAATAGTATATAGAAAGCTAGTTCCAGAAGGGAAGACTCTGTGTGTGTGTGTGTGAGAGAGAGAGAGAGAGAGAGAGAAGGGGGGGTTGGATGCTACTCCACTCCACTATGGACCTTAAACAAAAGGCAAGAGTGGCTGTCTTAGCTGAAGATAAAGGGGAATGTATTCTGTCCATTTTCAGGCAGAATACTATTACATACTAACCACGAGTAAGCCCTTGATCGCTTGCTCCCTCTCTCCTCTCTCTCTCTCTCTCTCTCTCTCTCTCTCTCTCTCTCTCTCTCTCTCTCTCTCTCTCTCTCTCTCTCTCTCTCTCTCTCTCTCTCTCTCTCTCTTTTCCTTCCAGTATCCTTCCAGTATCCTTTCACTGTCTAGGTTTTATAGTTGGGATAATAAAAGTGCTGTAGATCAGGGCTCAAGTGACTTGGAGTAGGAGCCTTTGCTTCTACTTATTAGGCCACAGGACAACTCACTTCATCTTTCCTGGCCTAAGCTTCCTCATAAATGATTTTAAAAAAAAGGCTCCACTTTTATCACAGCACTGTGTAAGTCCAGAGTGTGAAACCTCCTTGCAAAATGTGACTACTAACACTATTATCTCCACTTCCTGAGAGTGTTGCTTTAACAGTATGTTCCCTGTGTTATCAGCTGCCACAACTCTGTCCTTCCTTTCAATAGATACTTACATCTTTACATAAAGAATTTCTGAAGATTTTCACTCAAGATAGGGTCTCATTATATAGTCATTGTACTGCTCTCCAATTTTCACTCTTCCCATTTTAGCTCCTACATAACTGGGAACACCACTGTGCCCCCCCGCCACGTGCCCTAGAGTCCACAGGAATGGTAGACTTTCCATCATAAAAAGACAAGGGGAGGGCTGGGAAGGTGGCTCAGTGATAAAGTGCTTGCCTTGCATGCATGAGGCCCTGGGTTCGATTCCTCAGCACCACATAAGCAAAAAGAAAAAAGCCGGAAGTGGTGCTGTGGTTCAAGCGGTAGAGTGCTAGCCTTGAGCTGAAGAGCTGAGGGACAGCGCCCAGGCCCAGAGGTCAGGCCCCATGACTGGACCAAAAAACAAAACAAAACAACAACAACAAAAAAAAGACAAGGAGATATATAGTGGAAGTGTCAGGTATTTTTTCTGAAATATATCATGTAGTTTTCTCTTCTAGTGGAGGAGAAAACTAGCATAAAATATCACCCCTGTGATTAAAATATGTAAGTAACACACTATGGTTTAACTCAAGTGTGTTTGCATCTCTTAATTAGCATCGAATTGAGGCATAACTATGGGGAAACAAAAACGTGGGACAGAGATGACTGGTGAACTGGTTGATGGTGCATACATAAATGGAAGGTCAGTACGAATCTGAAATACAAGCCACACAGATAAACCTAGGCTGAAGGAAGAGGACATTACAGCACAGCAGTAAAGACTAGATTGCATTCCACCTAGAAAGCAAAGAGCAAAAAGATACAATTTCATTCTGGGAATGTAAAGCATATAGCACATAAGCCAGACACATGCTAAAGCAATCTCTCAGGTAAATTGTTTCTAGTATGTTTTGGAATGTGTTATTTAAGCTTACAGCAAATAAAGATGGTGTGTATTTCTTAAAAACAGAATTTAATTTTTTGAAGTCTGATATGTATTTAATTAGATACATTTATCTTAAATGTACAGCTCGATGGATATTTTTATACCTATGTAATCACAAGCCAGATGCATTCCCCTCATTATAAAAAGCTTCTTCCTGCCCCTTCCCAATCAGTACTACCCAGGTAACCATTGATGAGTTTTGACTGCTCTTGAACATCACATAAATGAAATCACCTCATAAGTCTTCTTCCTTCCTGGCCTTTTTTGGCTCTGCAAAACAAATGCCAGTGGGTATCACCCAAAATTTTGAATGTAGCAATAGGTCCCTTCTTTTTATTTTTGTTAGCATTTTTGTCATAAGTATGACACAATTTATTTATGGACTTTATTTGTTGAGCTTAAAGAGAAATAGATCATGAGAGTTCTTGGTCTCCATAATTCAGTAAGTCAGTTCTCAATAAATCAATTTCTGTGTTTATATATGCTTCTCTCTACATGAGTTCTTATTCTCTGGACAACCCTAATACTGGACTTACCAGAAAAATACTCAGTATTTTTTTAAATCAGAAATGTTAACTACTCTACTGGAGAGGTTGTAAATTATATCTTTGAAAGTGTCTGCTCCAGGGCTGGGCTTGGTGGCTTATCCCTGCAATATCATCTGTTGAAGAGATGGAAATTGAGAGGGTAATATTTCAATGCCAGCCTCAGCAAAAAGTTTAGAAGAACCCCATCTCAACCAATAAGCCAGGCAGTAGTGGCTTTTGCATGTTTCCCAGCTACTAGGATGTAGGTGGGAGGACAGCTGCAGGTAAATAAAAAGAAGACCCTATCTGAAGAACAACATAAAGGAAAAAAAGCTGAGGTTGCAGCACAAGTAGTACAGTGCTTACCTGAACAACCACAACGCTCTGAGTTGTGTTTTATTTTTGTTTTTTGGATTTTTTTGCTAGTCCTGGGGTTTGAACTCAAGGCCTGGGTGCTGTCCCTAAGCTTTTTTTGCTCAAGGCTAGTACTATACCACTTGAGCCACAGTGCTACTTCTGGCCTTTTCTGTGTATATGGTACTGAGGAACTAAGACTAGGGCTTCATGCATGCTAGGTAAGCACTCTTCCCCTAAGCCATATTCCCAGACCAAGGCTCTGAGTTAAACCTTAGTACCACCAAAAAGAAAAAGAAAAAAAAGAAACCAAAAAAGACCCCTAAACCCCCTTGTTACTGGGGGACTTCATAGTCAGCCTTGGGAAAAAGGGACCCATGTAGCTCTGTCAGAGTTCTGGATGATGACTCCATAGAGACCCTTTGCAAAGGAAAAAAAAAAAACCAAAACCCTGTTCCATCCACCCTTGTTAATATTTGAAAATTTCTGTTCCTTTAGACCTAAAGTCAATGCTAACTATACCATTCAATAATTGTATGATCACTGGTAAATTACTTAATTTCTCTTTTCTTTGCTGTAAGATGTGAACAATTATATCTACTTCAAAGATACTCACAGGACAGGTTTTAATGTCTGACATAGAAACAGATTAATTCTAGCTCTCTGTGTCTCTGTCTCTCTGTCGTTGTCTGTCTGTCTCTCAGAGGTCAAAAGACAGTTGATAAAAAGTAATGACAGCATTGTACTCTTATAATCTTACCAAACAAAAAAATTCTATGGAAACACTGAGGAAAGAGGGAGGAGAAATGGGTGGGGAAGAAGAAAAAATAAAACATGTAGGAAGCCAACACATCTGATCTCCATATTTTAAGTTCTCTATGGGAGTGGAGAAATGGTGAGTAGTATAGAATACGTGATATTGTGTAAATTATGCCTCACTATCTGTAGCAACATTAAACAGACTAGAAATAGACTGATTTAGCCTTCATGATATATTTTAAGTAGAATTGCATGGAATTGAAGATATGTCCATGAAAAAGTATTCAAAATTAAAATCTCATTTGCATATATAATGTCAGAGTAAAACGTTTATTGCATGATAATGCTCCCTCTAGGAGAGGCCATTAGGTTGATTTGCATCCATTTGAATGTTCATGTGGGATGTTGATTTTGTCTGTGCAATTATGAGGGTAGTTAATATATTGTGTTATTAAAGCAGGTAAATTACCACACAAAATCTGTACCATGTAAATATGGTAGCTGATGGGATGCTTAGAAGGAAAGCTTCTCACATAAACAGCCACCATTTCTTTAGTGTGGGCAAATGAACTGAAACTGATCATTTCACACAAATCCTTCTTCATCTAGTATTGATCTTGTGGTCTAGATTAAGGAACGAATGAAGAATTATTTTTACAATGAGCAAAATAAATTATTAGGTTACACAGTATATTAGAAGCTTTACTATGTCATTTTGCAGCATGATTTTTCATTCTTTCCCCATCCCTCCTTCCCTCTCTTCTGAGCTTGCTTGCTTGGTTTCTTTGCCTGCCTGCCTGCCTGCCTGCCTGCCTGCCTTCCTTCCTTCCTTCCTTCCTTCCTTCCTTCCTTCCTTCCTTCCTTCCTTCCTTCCTTCCTTCCTTCCTTCTTTCCTTCCTTCCTTCCTTCCCTCCTTCCTTCCTTCCTTCCTTCCTCCTTCCCTCCCCCCTCCCTCCCTCCCTTCCTTCCTTGCTTTCTTACTTTCTCTCTTTCTTTCCTTCTTTTTTTGGCCAGTATGGTGTTTGAACTTCTTCCCCAGGCTCTTGCTTGTGCTTGCATGGCTTACTTGCCCTGCTGGAACTTTTCTTCTTGTGACATGCCTCCAAACCTGCTTTTTGCTGGTTAATTGGAAATAGAATCTCACACATTTTTCTTCTTGAGCTGTTTTTGAACCTCCTTGGTAGCTAGAATTACAGGCATATGCCATCAGTATCCAGTAACTTTGTTTTCCTCCGCACCAAAACTTTGAACCTATTTCTCAACTCCTTTAAGGGACTTACTTTGTTTAGTAAGTGGTTAGCCAATAAAATGTAAGTACAAGTAAACGTTTGAAAAGTACTCTTGGATCCCTGAGATGATACTGCAAATGAATTCAAGGAATCCTTCTAGAAGATGAGGAATTTAAATAGAAGAGAAGAGAGTTTCCCCAGCTGAAAGCCTGACAAACACCATTGCAAGTTTGAATGAGTACATTGTGGATAATCCAGTCAGCATCTGGCCTGCCAACTGGTCTCAGATCCATAAGCAAACCTGGAAAAGTCCAGATTAAAAGAACTGCTTAGTCAACCCACAGTATCATGAACTAAGCAAAACGATTGTCCCTTTTAAGCCAAATTTAAGTTTGTGGTCTTTTGTTATGTAGATGTTCTGAACCCTGTAATTATGGTACAGAAAGCTTGTGCAGAGAAGAGAGTAGCAATATGTATGCTTTTTATGTATGGGGCTTTGAAATCTTAAATAACTTTGTCAGTAAAGCCTTTTTTGAGAGGATAACATTTGAATAAACATTTGAAGTAGATGAGGAAGTGATTCATATGGTTATTTAAGAGATGAACATGCCCAGCAAAGGAAAGAGCAAGAGGAAAATACGGTTGTTGAAGAAAAGCAAGGTCAGAATGGTGGGGCATTATCGGAGATGAAGACAGAGAGGATAAAAGGAATCAAATATTCTAGGATTTCCTGGTCACATTTGGGATGACTTCTCTATAGGTGACAGTATGCCCTTGGCTTGCCATATCTCAGAGGAGACAATGCTAATTAATCCTTCCAGAGGTACAAAGTGCACAAAAACCAGACCAGTTTCTCACTCTTAGAAATGAGAAACTCAGGTACAGAGACCCAGTCTGTTTATGCTGCAACTATAAAATACTATTAACCAGCTGTTTATAAACAACAGAACTGTATTGCAAGGGTCTGCTTGCTTGTTTGTGGAGCCATGTTTTCCTGTGTCTT
The DNA here is from genome assembly GCF_024711535.1 of Dipodomys merriami. NCBI lineage: Eukaryota > Metazoa > Chordata > Mammalia > Rodentia > Heteromyidae > Dipodomys > Dipodomys merriami. The sequence goes on along the minus strand of NW_027204492.1, from coordinate 95,519,848 downwards.
CACATGGCAGAGGAGACAATGAGCTCTCCGAGGTTTCTTTTATGAGAGGCAGTGATCTCACTAATGATCCAATCATCTCCTAAAGAGATTAAATTTTGGGTGGAACAAATATTCAGATCTCAATACTGGCTGTGCTCAAGGAATGAGAATTCATACCCACCTCAAGTTACTAAATTCCAGAAGCTGGCCTGCTTCTTGTATTTGGCAAGACTTGAGAGTTGAACCTAGCTTTTTTTTTTTTAGTCTGTAGAATAGTCTTTTTTTTTGTCAGTCATGGGGCTTGAACTCTGGGCCTGGGCACTATCCCTCAGCTCTTCAGCTCAAGGCGAGCGCTCTACCGCTTGAGCCACAGTGCCACTTCCTGTAGAATAGTCTTGAATTATAACATGCATTTGCTCCCACATTCTTTTTTTTTTTTAAATAAGGCAAAGTTAATTTCTATTGCTTGCAAATAAAAGAGCCTTAACTAACATAATTACCTTGTGGTTTCTTTCTAGTACTTTAATATATTCCTCTTTTCTGAAATAGATTATTAGTGTCTTGAAGACAGGAATAATTCTTTCAACTTATTTTTCATCCTTTCTCTACCCAGCTGTACTTAAAACACAAGATAATACCAGCTAAACATTCATTTCATGACTATAATGTGTCAAATACTGTGCTAAGTGCTAATGTAGATTACCTTATTTAAATTTCACAATAATTCTGAGAATAATTACTTGATTATCTCCAATTTTTACAGATGAGGAAGCAGAGATAACAGAGGTGATATGGCTAATGGAATTGGGACTCAAACCAAGGCAGTGTCACCTAGCAGCCCAAAGTCTCTCAGGACCAAGTACTCAACAGGTACTCAAAATATTTGTGAATTGATTAAGTTTTCACCAAAGCATCTCCTGGGATAAACAGCTGTTGTCCACCATTCAAGAAGGGTTGCTCCAATATTCCTCACCTATGAGTACAACAGTTTTCCATCCCTTCCTATCTCTCCCCCGCGGCCCCCCCCCCCCCCCCCCCCCCCCCCCCCCCGCCTAAGTTGTAAAGTTCGTTTTTCAACATAACGACTTGTACATCTCATTGTTGCAATGGGTCCACCTGTATCCCTAGTTAAACGATTTGCTTTTTCCATTTCCCTCCACAACTTATACCAACATCAAATAAAGTGAAAGCAAGGGTTATACCATGGGGGAGGGACATACAAAGCAACAAAGAAATCATCTTATAAACGTGTTAGAAACACTCGTATGAAAGAAAAAAACATTTGAATCCTTATCCTGGGGTTCATTTCGCCTAACATCAGCTTATCTGACCGTTTCTTCTGGTCTCTGACATAAACTAGTAATTGCAAATAAGGGAAACCATGGGACCTATGTTTGTTTGGGCCTGGCTTACTTCACTTCATATAATTTTTTCCAAATCTTTCCATTTCCTAACAAATGGGGCAATGTCATTCTTTCTGATGGAGGCATAGATGAATGGATATATACACAACATTTTTATTCTAGGAACTTGCTATCTGTGAAAAGTTTGATCATGACTGACCAAACTGCAGAGAACCATTTCTGCTCAGGAAATATTTCTTTCGTCCAGCTGTACCCACCACTATATATCTAGAGGTCCATGTATTCTACACTAAAATTTTTCTACTAGGCACTGGTGGCTCATACTTGTCATCCCAGCTGCTCAGAAAGCTGAGATCAAAGGATCAGACCTTGAGGGCAGCCTGGGCAGAAAACTCCTAGCAACTCCATTTCCAAAACAAGCAAAAAAGATTTCTGAAGGCATGGCACAATTGCTGAGCAAGCTCAAGCCTCTGAGCTCAAACCTGAGTAACAGAAATAAAATTTTAAATAGGAACCCTAAGATACACCAAGGAAGGAAATATAAGAAGTATTACACAGAGAACCAGTTGTCTTCAGTAATAAAGAAAAAGCATTAATCTATCATTCATTGCTGAAGAATTACATGTCTGTCTTAGACATTCATTTAAGAAATCCTTTACCATGCCCATGTCACCAACAAAGGGGCTGAGGCTCCGAAATCTAAATTATTTGTCCTAAGGTAACTGCCAACCTTAAAGGTAAAATGCCCAACCCTTATGCCCAACTCTTAACCCAGACACTCCAACTACCAGTCATTCCCCCTACTTCTGAGCTCACAATACATCTGCTCTCCTTATTTCATTTGCCATTTCATTATGTGCTGCCTCCCTCCCCACAATGGTGTACTGCTCCACAATTACTAGCAGGTTATTTCAGTGTCATGCAGCTTCGTTGTATTTTGACTCTTTACACCTAGTCCTTTGTGTCAAGTACTGATAAGAATGGAATATTTCTGTGACAAAACAGATTTGTAGTCAGCTTTTGACAGTTTAATGTCATTATATTTTAGAACTATCTTCCAATGAAGAAAGGGTTGAATGGAATCAAACTTAATGATTAAATGGGCTTTTCTGATTAAAAACATTAAGTAACACATCAGGAAGGGTTTATATGATTTGTAAATATTAGTGGTATTTTGGTAAATTCAGAGGAATCTTTTTCTCATAAGCACAACAGCTTTGTTTGTCCATATGGAATGAAACTAAATCAGGTATTGCTTTCTATAGACCGTTTTCCTTTTTCAGAGTTCATCTACTTCCCTCCCTCCTTTCTACCCTTCTTTCTTTTCTCTTTCTCTTTCTCTCCCTCTCTCTCTTTTACACACACACACACACACACACACACACACACACACACACACACACACACACACACATCCCAACCTTGTGTGTTAAGGGATGTCAAAGAAACCACTAACAGTATAGTGGGATAAACTAGGAAGACAGTGAAAGAAAGCAGATTAAGAAAGATGGAAAAAAAAAGAAAGATGACAGGGACTAGATTATGCAGGGCTATTGACCACTGTGAAAATGAGAAGTGTGTGTATATATGTTGGTACTGGGATATGAACTCAGGACCTCTCACTTTTGCTTAGTTTTCTCGTGCATAGCTTGTGCTGTAACCACTTGAGGTATGCCTGGAATCCAGCATTTTGCTGATGAAGTCTAACAGATGAAGCTGGAGTCACAAATTTTTCTGCTGAACTATGATCCATCAAGTCTCAGCCTCCTGAGTAGCTAGGATTACAAATGTTAGCTACAGGTGCCCCACTAGAAGAAAGATTTTACTCTAAGAAAGACAGAAGGACAATGAACATTTTTAAATAAATAAATGATGGCTGGAATTACATTCTAGGGATCTTTCCAGCATCTGTGGGAGAATATGGAATGAAGGGCAGAAACAAAGTGAGCGGTTTGGCCAAATTTATAGTAACACGTAGATGATAGCAACTGGACAGAATGGTAGCAGTGCTGTCTGTAAGAATTGATCAAGTAGTTCTAGATTCTTTTTTGTGTGTATGCCAGTCCCGAGGCTCAAACTCAAGGCCTGGGAGCTGTCCCTCAGCTTTTTAGCTCAAGGCTAAGGCTCTATGACTAGAATGCCCAGCTTTTTGTAGTTAATTGGAGATACAAGTTGCAATGACTTTCCTGTCCAGGCTGGCTTTGAACGTTAAGCCTCAGATTTTAGCCTCCTGAGTAGCTAGAATTACAGGTGCGAGCTACTGGCACCCAGCTTAGATTCATTTTGAAGGTAGACTGGATAATATTTGCTGATGGGTTAGGTACAGGATGTGATTGAGAGTCAATTAAAACACGACTTAGGGACATTTTTAGCTTGAGCATTTATCCAATTCAGTTGCCATTAAACAAGATAGGGAAGACCTCAAAAGACATGAAGCTAGAGAAATTACCAAGATTTGGGTTCTATTAAGCTCAGATAAAAAAATATCAAGGTAAGTTTGAAATTACTATTAATCACCCAGGTGCTGCTAAATAGATGTCTGGAGTCCAGAGAAAATATTTGAATCAAATACAAATGTGAGAGTTATTATCAAATAATTGGAATTTAAAAATATGAGACAGTAATAGGTGCTTGCTAAATATTTGATAACAATCATGGATATACAATTTCTTCTGTTCTAACATGCTTTATATAAAAATAACATGTGAACTTGTAAGTAAGGGGGGACAATGTCAACATAATGCAGAAGCTCTGATAGAGAAATAGAACATTGAGCATAAAAAGAATTGCCTTTAGGTTAGTTGTGCATGGAACGCTTTTACCATTATTTTTAAAGAATTAGAAGTATGGTTCTGCATCCTGTGTGTAGGGTGGTAATCTCCTTGGGCTTTCTCTCCAAAGAGATTACCCTCAACCAAGCATGATTCTTATCGCATTCCACTACTTCCAGACACAGCCCACCTTGATGGCTGTCTCACTGCTTCCTTGGGGCTGGGAAAGTGTCTCAGTGGTAGAGTGCTTGCCTTGCATGCATGAGGTCCTGGGTTCGATTCCTCAGCACCACATAAGCAGAAAAAGCCAAAAGTGGTAGAGTGCTAGCCTTGAGCTGAAGAGCTGTGGGACAGCACCCAGGCCCAGAGTTCAAGCCCCACGACCAACCAAAAACAACAACAAATAGAGTTCTGCTTCCATCTGCACTGTGTCAATGCCACAATTTCTTCTGTTAGTTTCTTGCATTTTTAATATCACCAGGGGGTGTCTTCTAGACACACTAAACTATGTATCTAAGCTCTTCAAAGCACTACCTGTTATATTAATTTTTAAATTTTGCATACGTTTTGAGTGTCGTATCCTAACTCTAGGATTTTTTTTTCTAAAAATCTTGTTAGTTTTAGTGTGTGATTTTTACAGAATGAGAGCATTTTCAGGGTTAGGCACATTGTTTTACATCGTGAATGTTTCACATGTTATTTTTGTCTACATCATTTGGGACTTTTAACTTTTATGAGTTTTACTTTTCCAATCAGATGTAAGGTTAAATAAGAAACTCTGTTAAAATAAAACAAAAAAAAAGCAATGAACAAAAGACTAGCTAAGGGTATGGGCCCAAGCTAGACAGTCTTGTACTAGCTAGCTAGTACTAGCTTGTACTAGCTAGACAGCCATGTACGTGTGATCCTGGAGAGCCAATTAGAATTATTCCTAGAACTGTTACTCTTAATTCCGGTGCTGCCTTAGACACTATGTGCCTTAAAAAATGAGTCATTACAAGAGAAGGCAGAACTGAATTTTAAAAACTCAAGTAAATTATCTTCCATGTATTTCTCCCATTCTTGTTTCCTTGGAAAATTCATAATTGTTTTTCAAGACTTAGTTAGGTAAGTCATTTTTTGGTGAAATTTTTAATGGCCCTGCACTGCAAAAAGGGATGTGACCTTCCTTTTCATTCCTATAAAACCCTGACACATCCTTCTTACAGCATTGTTGTTTCACTTTGTTTTTCTGGTTACTTTTTCCCTTTCCCTATCCTTTAGTCTGTGACTTTATTTTTTTGTAGTGGTGCTGTAGTTTGAACTCAAGGCCTCAATCTTACTAGGCAGGGGCTCTACTATTGAACCACACCTCCAGCTCTTTTTTTTATATAGCTATTTTAAGATAGCTTCTTGGCTTTTGCCTGGCCAGAGTCTAGATAAGATCTTCCTATTTTATATTCCCTGCCCTAGCTGGTGTGATAGTTTAGCCTCATGCCTATCTTTGTTGTTCAGATGGAGTCTTGCAAAGTTTTTAGCTTGAGCTGGCTTTTTGTGGCAATCCTTCCTATCTCAGCCTACTGCATTAGAACGGATGACAGGTGCACCTTGGTCAGCAGTTAGTTGAGATAGGTTCTCCTGAATTTTTGTCCTGGCTGGCTCCACACAAGCATCTTCTTAGATCCAATCTTTCTAAGTACTTAATATTACAGGTGTGAGACACCAGCACCGTGCTTGGAAGTATCGCTTCAACAAGTCCTGACAACCTGTGGCATCTAGTGTGACCCAATGAGACATCACCACCAAACCTAGCTTGGGTAGAGACTTGACTGCTCTTCCCACTGTAAGTCAGATTTAGCAGTTGTCTACTGGCTCACTAAGGTCTTATCATTTCCCAATAGTACTTTTCTAGAACCCGAGGAGATCTGAAAGAGGAAGAACTCGAAGAAGAACCCTAGAAGAGGTCTTCTAGGAGGTGGGAATAACTTGCGAGTTTGAATATCCCAAGTACAGACACTAAATGTGGAAGTGTCTGGACACCGGCCAGCGGCAAGCAAGTCAGATGGGCAAAGGAGAGTAAAGAGGAGGATTGCTTAAAGGTAGGGCTCGAGGAGAGGGATGGTATACAGAAAAGGAAACCTCTGGAATCTTGAGGAGTCTTCACGCGTCCCTGGGCTGAGGAGGATCTGGTGCTACCACAAGGGGGAGACCGAGGATCATGGGGTCTGGCGGGAGGGCTGTTCAGAAGTCCAGCATCCTGGAGCTGGTTTGGCACAGCTTGCGGAAAGGCTTTCACAGCACCTTGTTGAGTTCCCTTGTGGAAGGTACGCGTGTGGCGCTCAGATTGCCAGTCTGAGGGCAGCGGGACCTGGAGTGGCGGGTGCCACACAGAGGGAGGAGGGCGGGGAAGGCTCTGGTCCTGTGTCGGCACGCGGTTAACTGGAAAGGCGGGCTGTGCGTAGCGCGCCTCAATAGTCGCCGCTTGGGGGCGTGGGGCAGTAAGCCGCGAGATCAGGGGCGGCAGGAGCCCGCCTCCCGGCGCGCAGTCCAGATACCTCCCGGAGGCGGGGAGTGAGAGGGGCGCCGCGAGACGAGAGGCGGGCTCCGAGCGAACCAGTGAGTCACTCCTCTCCCCTGGGGTGTGAGCGGGACTTGCCTCCTTCCCCCGGTCGCATTTCAGCTCGGGTTCTTCGACTCTCCCCCCACCCCCCTCCAACAGATTGCCCCCTGTGGAGGCGAGAGCTGCCGCCTTTCGTTCTAAGTGAGGATCAGGTAAGTTTCTTGTCTTTTGATGCCTTTTGTTGTGGGGAGGGGGTTGTTTTCCAGTCTGTGTCTCTGCCTTTGCTTTCCACTCCTTCTCTCCTTTGGAGACGGAAAGTTCGATTTTAAAAACGCAGCAGAGAATTGTCAAATCCAGGTAGACCTCAGTCAAACCGAACTCTGGAGCCATATTCTTAATTTCCCGGGTACCTACAAATGCCTGGATGCGGCGTTCATGGGGATAGGCATGTTTAATTTCTTTCGTGTTTCCCTCCCCCCCCCAACACTTTCTTTCTGGGGGTTCTTAGAGGTGGGGATAGGAGAGCTCGAAGGCTGAGCCGGGATCCTCTTCCAGGGTGAGTTGAGTTCTTCGTTCTTGGGGAGGTGGCAGATGTTTTACGGCAGCTTGAGTTGAGATCTTGGAACCACCTTTCCCACCCAGTCCAGGACATACTAGAATTGGAAGGTAATTGCAATTGCATACCTATCTAGTCGTGGACAGAATAGAAATCCATGTAAATGCCACCACAATGTTGAATCAATTCTGTGAAGGACTCGATTGAATATTATATTGTGAATATATCGTGCCTCAGGAAAATTTTATTAGACGATTGCTGGTCTTAGTCTGTTTTAGAATATTACATTGTTAATGTACCATATCCCAGAAAAATTTAGAAGGCTACTGCTGCTCTTCTTTCTTCTTCTTCTTTTTCTTCTTCCTTCTTCTTTCTTCTTCTTCTTTCTTCTTCTTCAAGAGGCTTCAAATCCTATTTCTCTTGCAAGAAAATCAATGAAAATCTATTCTGTTTCTTGTGAGGATTTAATAATGCTAAGCTACATGTTAGTTTTTCTTCCAGCAATGTGTCTGTGTATGGGGGGGGGGAGGGTTGCTAACATTAACTGCTTTAAAAAATCAAGGAGAGAAACTGTTCTTCCTTTCTTTTTTTTCTATTTTAAAATTTTTTTCTCAGTCATGGGGCCCTAACTCTGAGCCTGGGCACTGTCCCTCAGCTCTTCAGCTCAAGGCTAGCACTCTACCACCTGAGCCACAGCGCCACTTTTGGCTTTTTCTGCTTATGTGGGGCTGAGGAGTCGAACCCAGGGCCTCATGCATGCAAGGCAAGCACTCTACAACCGAGCCACCTTCGCAGCTCCCTTGTTCTTCCTTTCTTTATGATGAAGCTGGGAAAGCGGTTCTGTAACTGTTAAATAGGCATTAATTATTGCTGTCGTTTTTGCTTAGAAGTAACAGAGATCCTTCTGGAATGCTGAATTTGTGGCCCATGTTGACAACTGATGGTTTTATCCTCAGTATTGTTTGGTTTGATGCAGTGTTAACAGGTGGTTTTAATTTCATACACAAATTGATCTGGTTGTTGAAAACATCCCAACTGATATGCAGAGCACAGCATGCCCCCCCATGTCTTTTATCCTGCTTTCTGGAACAGAGGAAGATGGGTGAGGCAATCTTAACTGGCAGTTGATTGATCCCTAATCACAAATTGCTTTTTCCTGAATTACCATTCTCTCTATAGTCTGTGATAATAGAAAAGAAACACCCTTGAAAAACAGTACTGAACTTTAAGAATTTAATCAAGTCACAGGGATGCTATTTTATTTTATTTTATTTTGTCAGTAGTGAGGCTTGAACTCAGGGCCTGGGTGCTGTCCCAGAGCTCTTATTTGCTCAAGACTAGTGCTCTACCACTTTGAGCCACAGCTCCACTTCCAGTTTTCTGGTGGTTAATTGGAGATAAGAGTCTCATGGACTTTCCTTCCCAGACTGGTTTTGAACCACGATCCTCATACCTCACCCTCCTGAATAGCTAGGATTGTAGTAGGATGCTATTTTAGATTTGGGTGATGTCTATGATGATCCTCTTCTAATGACCTTTCTAGAGAGCCCCCCAAATTATGTTTGTCTCCTCTCTGATAACCATTCTCTTCTTTGCATACCCCTATCATAGCTCTTACCACCTTGTGACTCTTGCTTTATATGCTAAGTTTTTTCAGGTTAGTAAAATTTCTTTGAAGGCAGGTATGAGTCTTACTCATATTTGAATTATTGGTGCTCAGTGAAGTGTTGAAAAGATAAGGGAATAAATGAATGAATGAATTGGACAGTACATATTGGTTTTATCATTCATTGAATACCAACTAGAGAAGCTTTCCCTTCACAGCTTGAATAAAATTCTTGTAATTCAACAGGTACACAAATGCGAGTCATCAGACTACATGATATCCTAAATAAATAAATAAATAAATAAATAAACACATTGATTTAGTAACTATGAATATGTATACATATATGTACATATATACACATACATCTACATATACTACATACATGTATGTATATATGTATAAATACAAATGTACATATGTATATGTACACATATGTACATATATTGCTCTGGATATAACAGAAAAGTTGACTTAAAGTGGATTTAGCAAATAGATAAATCTGATACAGGTGATAGCTTTGGCTTTATAATGTCAGAGTCCTGGGACAATGCTTTCCCCTTAGGGTTTCAGAATGGCTCCAACAGCTCCAGGCATTGTATCTTTAACCCATGTTCAAAGATAAGAAATAGGAGGAAGAAAGAGAAGGAATATTTTCTCTTGTGAAATTTTCTCTTTTTAGAAAGCAAATACCTTTCTTCAAAGTTCCCTAACAGATCTCTCTTTTAGCACATTAGCCAGAACTGGGGTGCATAGTTGCAGGCAGATTAAGTAGCATGATCTGTCTAGATCAGTGCTCAAACTTTAGAATCACCATGGAGAAATTGTTAGAGCCAGATTACTGGGGTTCAGTCTCAGGATTTTGGCTTCATAGATTTGGGACACAGCTAAAGATACTGCATTTCTAATAAGTTCCCAGATGATGATGGTACAGCTTGACTAGGGAAGATACTTGACAGGCAACAGATCTCTGACATTTTGAGACTTTATGGCATTGGACAAGTCAAGGTCCTTAGATACATGATTGTATGAGAAGTTTATCTGTGACAGCCCCAATCTTAGTTGCTGATACTATCTGCAATCAAGTGAATACTTTTTCGGCCCATAGGACAGAGGATGGGAAGATGTGGGTGATGTAGTATTGAGATTTCTTTAAATCTTCCCCAAAATAGAGATAGATGGATATAGAGGCTACACGTTAGCCCATTTGTCTCTGTGTCTGTTCTCCAGTCACAAAACTGATTTGCAGCTTGTTGTTCTACCAGTTCAAAGAAGCTTGCATGCTTGCTATATGTGATTTCTTAAAGAATTAATTATTCTAAAAATTTTATTTCACAAAGGATATAAAATTTCTTAAAGCACGTTAATTTCATTTTTTCTAGTTCATTGACATTATTTCTACATGAATCCAATGGTAAACTATATCAAATAGTATCCCCACTCCAAATAACTGGAGATGAGAAAAAGATGTTACTTGCCCTTTTAGAGTTAAATTAGTAAAATCCACATCTGTGGATGTTATTACTCACTTATGAGATATAAAGATTATATATCTACATCTATATCTATATTCCATATAATATACCAGTATACATACATATGTAATATTTGCTGTGTTCTCTGTATTTATGTTTATTCAATTTGTAATCCAGTGCATGTTTTAAGCAAAGATATAATCTGTTCTCTGATATTCTATTTACTCTGGAGCTACATTAAAGAATGAGTCTTACTGAAGTGTTTTCTTCTTAACTTCTCCAAAGTTGTGCCAGATGTTTACAGCCTAGCTTCTGAATACATTTACTGATACCATGAATGCTTTGCGTTTACCCTCAAGATTTGGCCATTGTTTCCCACATTCTTGGTGGGTTTGGCCAGCAATTAGTAGTGCACCTCCTAGCTCTGTCCAGGAGAAGAAGTTGCCTGTTGTATTCATCTGCCAATCATGTGACCCACACGGTAAGATGAACTCAGTTGTGCAGATGGATGCAACAGGCTATGAGAGCCCAGTGCTATTAGGCATTTAAATTGGGTAACAAATTCTGTTCCTCCTGATTTCATGCTCAGCAATCAACCGTATGATGCCACATGTTCAATGCCTTGGGGGAATGGATAACCTGGTCAGGGTGTCTGGTCTGCCTGACAGTTATATTTTTCACTGCAAATTACTGAGCCATCACTTTGGCCTTAACACTTATGAGTGTTACAAGTGTGAGTCAGCATCCAGAACTCTCAAGCATGATCAATTCAGGGACGCTGATAGGATCAGTTTTCTGAGACAGTTATCTCCATGCCAGGCCCAGATGCTGATGACTCACCAAAGCATTAAAACTAGATAGTATTTATTAAGCATTTTCTGCATACAAGGCACCATGTAATTTTCTTTACACTATCTCATTTAGTCCTCATATTAACTTTGGGAGTTAGTTTTGGTATTTTCATTTTACAAATATGTAGACTCATATGTAGTTACAAACCTTGCCCCAAATGAACACAGTGGCAGAAACTATCATGTTTTTTTTTTCCAGTCATAGAGCTTGAACTCAGGGTTTGAGGGCTGTCCCTGAGCTTTTTTGCTCAAGGCTAGTGCACTACCACTTTTCATTCCAGGACTTTTTTGATGTTTTAGTATGGAGACCTGTGGAATGCCCTGGCTCTCGCACATGTGAATTACAGAATGTAAAGGCATGAAAGGCCTAAGTGTCAACCCTTGTATAATATAAGGTAAGAGGTAGAGATAAATTTTTCCTTCTATCTTTGGCCAGATAATTCTCATCTGTATTTCAGTATGTTGTTTCCAAGAGGTTCTTAGATATCTAAGCAAGATTTAGCTATATTTTTCTACAGCCAAGTCACAAATATCTTCATCTACGGGTTTTCTATTTTATTTTCCCTTTTTCCCACTTCCCCACTTCGTTCTGGAATAATTTTCTAAATATAAAGCATGCAGTCTTTTTCTCAGATTCTGTATTGCAGGCCAGCACAGGTTCAGATAGTGGATAGTCTTTAATTCTTCTTTTTTTTTTGCGGGGGGGGGGGTCCGGTTGTGGGGCCTAACTCTGAGCCTGGGCACTGTCTCTCAGCTCTTCAGCCCAAGGCTAGCACTCTACCACTTGAGCCACAGCGCCACTTCTGGCTTTTTTTTTTTCTGTGTATGTGGTGCTGAGGAATCGAACCCAGGGCCTTGAGCATGCAAGGCAAGCGCTCTTCCACTGAGCCACCTTCCAAGCCCCAATCTTTAATTATTCTGTACTGATAAAATATTGGCCTAGTGGGAGGTGATTAGATCATTGGGGGAACTGACCTTGGAAAAGATTCACATGATTCTCATTGGACCCAAGTTATAATGAGAGTAGATTAATAAAGAGATGCCATCTCTCACACTTGGCTCTTTCTGCATGTAGCTAGTATCTTTTCTGTTTCTTCACTATGTTGTGATAGAGTCAAGAAGACCCTCATGAGAGACTGAATGTATTTGGCACCTGATCTTATACTTTCAACACTGTGAGTACTTTATAAAGTACCTGGCCTTGGGTATTTTGTTATAGCAACAGAAACAGACTAATACAGACATTATCTTATGAAGCTAATATCTGCAAATCCTATGACTCAGTAACTTTAGTTATGACTAATGGAGAAATTCTCCTGCTTGTAAACCAGTAACTCTCCTTAGGAATGTTCACAGAAACATGATTCTTAAGAGAAAAATCTTGGAAAATTTTCTGTTGTTATAAAAATAAATAAATTTGAAACATGAACTTATTATTTCTCAGCAGACTAAAATGAATTAATCATTGCTTTAGTCAAAAACAGAGATTCATATTATAAATAAAATAGTGAAAAACCAAATCACCAAAGATTTAATGCAGTTAAGTATTAATTTTTTGTAGTTCAAGAATGAGTACTACTGAACAATACCTCATGAGGAATCTTATATGCATGATAAATTATGGTAAACCCAGTATTCAAGAGAGTGCTGGAAAGATGGATGGGACACATAGGAACAAACAGTAAAGCACTGGCATTAGTAATGATCTTTGTCTTGGAGTAGATGATGGGCTCATAAAGGCTTTTATTATTTTCATTTATAACTTAGTAAATATAATATTGATTCTTTTGTGTGTATTATATAATTTAAAGAGAAAAACAAAGGAGGGGGTAACAATGCTCAACAAGAAATGGACTCATTACCTTTCTCATGTAACTGTAGAGCATCTTTACGGTAAAATAAAATTTTAAAAAATGAAAAATGAAATCACCACTGACAAATATGCTTGACTAACAAAGGACTGCCTTGGTGAAAGTCTTTTGTAGCTTTACTCTGAACTAATGGCTCTTAGATACAGTGCTTCCCATCAGGTACTGCACTTCTCCTTTTTGTTACCAGGTATATAGTAGACAACAAGAGTGGCAAGGTACAAGATCCAGTTTTCCTTATTGCCCTTAAGGACTATGTTCTCTATTAATGCAGAAAGAAACAGTCTGTTGTATCTGTGCTGCCCTGTGTACCCTTGCCTCTGGTTTCTGTGTGACCCCAGGCTGTCCAATGCTCTGTTGCACACAATTTCACTGTTGGTATCGGCACAACATTCATAGATTACAGTCTTCCTTGTTTGCATGGTGTGTGTGTGTGTGTGTGTGTGTGTGTGTGTGTGTGTGTGTGTGTGTGTGTGTGTGTGTGTGTGTGTGTGTGTGTTTTGGGGGTGGAACAGTGGTAATGAGTAGGGAGTCTATTGGCATGATTCTTTTAGAGTTTATTAACAATGCTGCCATACAAAATACGATTATGCCAGATTTTGAACTCTAGGCAAGGGTTTATAAACATTAAAATCTTTTGTGTAATGTTACCTTTGATGAAGCCTATGACTCTCTTATAATGATAGTGGCTTAAAATTATTAAAATCAAACAGAGCCAAGTGCTGGTGGCTCATATCTATAATCATAGCTACTCAGGAGGTGAACATCCGAGGAACAGTTTGAAGCTAGGCCAGGCATGAAAGTCCCTGAGACTCTTATCTCTAATTTACCACCAAAAATCGGGAAGTGGAACTGTGCCTCATGTGGTAGAGAGCTAGCTGTAAGCAAAAAATCCTAAGGGGTGGTACCCAAACTCTAAGTTTAAGCCCCAGTACTAGTACAAATAAACCAAACACATTAAATTACAAAGGAAACGTATTGAAATAAGTTATCATATTATTTCAAAAATTGAGTTTATAATTACATATGTGTATATACATATATTCACTATATATTTATCTATGTATGTATATATATATATATATATATGTATCTGTTCTCCATTTATTAAATGGCAGAGTCTAACAGTGGGTCTAATGACAACCCAAATTTTAAAGTTGAAATTAGCATAATGGAAATGAATGTTAACTATCATAGTGATGATCATATTATGTGAAAAATATCTAATTTCTTTTGGTGACAAAGTCACAAATATTTCTAATATTGTTGTAGTTCGTTGCTTGCCATTTTTGGGTTTGGACTCAGGGCCTGACATTTTCTAGGCAGGTGCTCTACTGCGGAGCCACTCCTCCAACTCTATATTTTGCACATTATTTTTATGACAGTAGCATGCCTGCACTGAGATCTGTCTATTTTAGATTTCTTGTCATTGCTCAGATGACACAGGCATGCCACCTTGTCCAGATTCTCTCTACTGAGATTGACTGTATTGGATCTTCCTCTCTGGGCTGGCCTAGAGTCTCCCAAGTGTGAGCCACTGACACCAGCTTCTTGCCTATATTTTTACTTGAAAGAAATGCTGAATTTCAGTTTCAAATTATGAACATAAAGATGTAATTATTTTCTTATTCAAGTTCATGAACTCTAAATTCTGTCCTTATATCCTAGGGGGTCAAGTGAGTGTCTACAGATCCCAGGTGGAGATAAAATGACTATGAAATAATATGTTAACCATGTACCACAAGAAAGGTACTTTATTTCTTCATGAAATAAGGCAAAGGCATGGGTGCAGCCTCTGAGGACCTTATATGTCACTTCTTTGGAAGCAATACTCTATACTTCCTTTGGGAAATCTTGCCTCTTCCCAAAGGAATTGATATTCTCATTACATTCACTGGTCTCCCTTTTCCACTTGATTTCCCCACTGGAGTCATCTGCTACAGAATAACTCTCTGGTGAGTCTCATGACAGCAAAGGTGAACTTCGGTTCCCTGAATGTTGTCTCCTTTAAGACCTTCTCAACTGGTGAGAGTTATCATGAGCAGAGTCCATGCAACCTGTTCTAATTCTCCACTAAGAATACTTATTCTCAGAGATAGTACAATCCAAAAATATGAAGAAATGAAAGTACCGAATGGCCCATATGTGAATAGTGTACATTTATTAAGCAGTTCAGGTATACTAGTTCCTTATTTATCCCACAGCCTCTGTCAAATGGGCTCATTACTTGGCTGTTTACTGAGCTACAGACACCTAGCTCCTGTTTGAAATTTCTGCTTGGTTGAGACTGATGAGGTATTTAGACAGTGTCATTTGTATCTTCCATAATACATACTGATAAACAAATTCACTGATTGATTCATTTTTCTAATTATTTCAGAATTAATAGTGGATATGTAATATATTTACTTTGGGAAGTTTTGGCTTATAGAAAAAAATGTAAAGATAGAACAGAGAGTTGAATATACCTATATCAAATTTACCCTTTATCAACATCTTACATTGGCATGGCACATTCATCACAGTTGCCCAAGCAATAATGATTATATCATCATTGACTAAAGCTTATGCTTTATTCAGATTTCCTGAAGTTTTACTTAATAGTCTCCCCCCACCACAGGGTCACATGCATAATATATTCAGCCTATATATTTTCTTAGGGTCTTCTTAGGATCTCCTTGGCTATGACATTATTCAGACTTTCCTTATTTGCAATAATCTTGATGGGTTTAAGAACTACTGATCAGGTGCTTTGTAGGATGTCTCTCAGCTAGGACTTTTCTGATGGTGTTTATTTAGATAAACTTGGGGTTGTATGCTGTGGGGAGAGCAATCACCAAAGTGAAGTGCTATACTCAATATATTGTACCAAGAGGATATACTGTCAACATTATTTACATTTTTGGCAGCACTTGGATTTGAACTCAGGGCATTGTACTTACTAGGCAGATGCTCCACCATTTGAGCCACACCTCCAGCTCTTTTGCTTGAGTTATTTTTCAGGTAGGTTCTTGTGGGGTTTTTTGTTACTTTTGTTTTGTTTTGTTTTGTGCTGGTCCTATGACTTGAACTCAGGGCCTCATCACTGTCCATAGCATTTTTTGCTCAACTAGTGTTCTACCACTTGAACCACAATTCCATGTCTGGCTTTACTGGGTATAAAAGTCTCATTAATCTTCCTGTCCTGGATGACTTTGAACTGTGATCCTCAAATCTCAGCCTCCTGAATAACTAGGATTACAGGTGTGAGCCACTGGTGTCCAGAGGTTCCTGTACTTTTTGTCCAAGGCCAAAGTTGGGCCAGGATCCTTCTATTAGCTTAATCTCCCTCATAGCTGGGATTATAGACATGAATTAGCTTGTTGATTGAGATGAGGGGCTCTATTTTTGCCTGGATTAGCCTTACCCTTGCTCTTCAACCCCCTTTGCTCCACATGGTAGAAGATCCTGCCTTGCCTGTTCTGGAACCCATGATGGTAATTGTTGATAGAAGACATTTCCACCAAATGAAAATCACTGGGTGTAGGTGTATTTATTGATTGGACACATGAAGCCTTTATTTGTTTTTTTTTTTCCCTCTCTGAAGATTTTATTCCAGTTAAATATTTGCTGAAAGATTTTGGTGACCTTTTTGGTTTTTAATTTAATAGGTAAAACCATACTTCGACCAGCACTAAAAAACCCCGAAAAAAAACTGCTGCAGAATTTTTTTTTAAATTTTATTTTATTTTATTTGAGAACATACTGTACAGAGGGGTTACAATTACATTGGCAGGATAATGCATACATTTCTTACCAAGCATTGCAGCCTCCTCCTTTGTTTACCCTTCACCTCCCTTCCCAGCCTCCCCCCTCCCCCCCACCCAATCATACCCCCCTCCCCCCCCCCCACACCAACATTGTAAAGCTTGCTTTGACATGACATTTTGTAATTCTCCTTGTTGCAACAGGTCCACCTGAATCCTTAAACGACTTGTTTGTCCCCATCTCCTCCACATGTTATACTGACATCAAATAAAGTGAAAGTGGGGGTCTGCTGCAGAATTTTAAGGGGTGATTTATTACATTTTTCTGAAAAAAATTAAGTATTTAGCTGTATAACTATTATCTGGACCCTTGACTGGTAAAAGGAGGAAACCTTTGGAATATGTATAGCTTCATGATCATATGGTGTATGAACATTCCCAACAGTGGCAATGTGATCAGAACATTTACTTGGATGTTCAAAAGGTATTGTGGTATTGCCAAGATACTAACTTGTCCCAGATGGCTTTGTGCACTCAGTCATTGGGTTTAATATCCCCTGTGTATTGTTGAAAAATCTAAATAAAGAATGATGATCTACTCAGATAACTAGGAATTTGTGGCAACCACTCATTATTTTGTTATTTTCTAAAGTAGTTTTCCCCTCCTCCTATGTTATGAATAATATTTGTGACAAGGTCTGAACCATCTGCTCAACGATGTGTGAGACTAGAATGAGGACTTTGTTCATGGGACAGCTTCCTCCAAAGATGAGCCTCCACCTCCACCTCTCTCATCTCTCCCACCACTTCCCCCATATACTCTTCGCCCACAGCCAACTGTTGTAATCATGGTCCTCTGATAAATCATACACATTTCTACCTTTCTTTGCTCCCTAGCATTCTCTGGGTATCTATCATATACTATCTAAAACCTGGTCTGACCTAGACCAAGGAAAAACTTAGCTATAAATCCAGAATTCTCCTGATTTGTTATCTTTGCCAACTGCTCCCTCCTCTGAACTTCCTTTTGTTTTATTTTGTTGGTTGTGGAGCTTGATCTCAAGGCCTGGTTGCTGCCCCTGAGCTCCCACTTTGAGCCACAGCTCTACCACCGGTTTTTGAGTGGTTAATTGGAGATAGGAGTCTCATGGGGACTTTTCTGTCTGGTCTGGTTTTGAATCAAACTGCAGTCCTCAGATTTCAGCCTCCTGAACAGTTCCTGAGTAGCTAGGATTACAGGTGTGATCCACCAGTGCCTGGCTAAACTACTAGTATATCTGTACTTTTTGTCTTTTCTTGAGGTCTATTCATAGCTAAACAGTTTCTGACAATGCAAATAGACTAACTCTCCATATATCCCCAACTCTTATATCAATGCCATATAGGTACAATCAGGTCTCAAGTTAATGAGGTGTGTTGCAGGAAACCTCCAGTATGTCACTATAGAGTTTGGGTAGCAACATTTTCTGCATTTCTCAGGAGTTTCTTGCACAGGCAGTACTAACATATGACTTACTCTTGCTTTGTAAAGAGCTTCATGATTCCTTTGTTATAATGGGTCATATAATTCCTTTACTGCTTTTCTCCATTAATAGAAAGGAAAAGTCTTTTGCCTCAGATTTTTTTTTTTTTTGCTTTATGTGCATGATGTGCTGAAGCTACATGGCCTTTGGCCTGTAGAATTGACCGAACATCTCACCTAACCCTGAACAACCTTAAAGGAGAGGTCATTATAAGTCCTATTTGTGAAGTATAAAGAAGTTAAGTACCTTAATGTTTTAAGCTATTAAGCAAAGGAGGCAGGATCCATATAAAGAATCTGGCTCCCACATCTATGCTGTTAACCTGCTTTTGTTGAGGCCCAGATAATGTCCTTTAGACGATCCTTGAACCCTGTGTTTCCTGGATCAGTAAGTTTAAACAAATAAAAGTGATTGCTAATCCAAGAACCTGCTCAGTTACTTCCATTGGGCTGCCAAGGATCCCAGAACACCCTCTTAGTGAAAGAACTAAATGAGTGGGAATTAAGTGTATTACTTTACCCCACTACAAAATACAAGATTTCAGAACCATCACTGTCATTAGATCACAGCTGGTGCATAAGCAAATACAGAGCCAGAATGTGAAACCATGCCAAGGAAAGTGTACTAGTTGGAATGCTGCCATTTCCACTTACTGGCTATAGGAAAGGATTGTTACTTGGTCTCTAACCTAACACTTATAAATACTAAGTGGTAACTATTATTTGTATGCCACAAATATTCCTTTAGCTATCTGACTTTCCTTATGACAAAGAATAGTCTCACTAGCTTTAACATGTCTTAGAAAGCTGCCTGCCTGTCTCTCAATGGATTAGCATAAACCTGTCAGTAAATATGACATGAGGGAATAGTGATAGAGAAATAATGGATAACCAAGAAGTGTGGATTATCAGGAAGACTTTGCTTTGTTAATGGAAGAATGAGTTGGGGGAAAAAAGGAGTGAGTCACTCTAGACAATGAAATGCTACCAACTGAGGATTTAATGTATTGTTTTATGACTGTAGCTTGATTCCTATTATTTATCTCTTATTAATTGAGGGAAACAGCAGTCTGTTTTTGGCTTTGTTAGTTTCCTAGATGAGACATCCACTTTGAACACTACAACCAGATGTTACCCCTACTACCTCACCTACTACCTCACATCACAAATCAAATTTCCAATGATTCCTGAAGGTTTAGCAGTGCAAAAACTGTTGTTGGAGCAAAGTATAGTGGCTCACACCTATAACCCCAGCACTTGGGGGACATATATTGGGAGAATCACAGTTTAAGGCCAGCACAGGCAAAAAGTGAGACTCAATCTTAAGGAAAAGAACTAGGCCTGATGGCGCGTGTTTGTCATCCTACCTGTGTAAGAGAAATAAATTAGAAGGATTGATATCGAGGGCGCCTCAGCAAAAAAATGTGATACCCTATCTCAAAAGTAAGCAAAGCAAGTAGAAGGCCAATAGCTCAAAGCTGTACTATAAGCTACTTAAGAGGCTGAGATCCAAAGGACTACAGTTCAGAAACAGCCTAGACAGAGGCCTGTGAAACTCTGGATCAAAAAAACAAACAGCAAAAAGAAGGGCTTGAGAAATGGCTTAAATTATAGAACACTGGCTGAACAAGGAAGCTGAACAAATTTGATGCAGGGAGTTCAAACACCAATAATGCTCCCACCCTTCAAACTAAACAAAGCAAAAAAGGGATAGGAACATAGGTCAGGCAGTAGAGTGTCTACTTAGCAAACACAGGCTTCTGAGTCCAAACCCTAGTACCAACAACATTAAAAATATATATATTGTTGCTACGTACTTTCTCTTTTGGAGTACTTCCTGCAACAGGTTCAGAATGAAGAGTAGATGAGTATCTATGGCAATATCACCTTACCTCCCTTAGGATTATGTTTGGGGAAGGCTTCTAATGGAAAGATTTTTAGAATCCAATACTTGAATTTTCTAGTTTAAATTTTTCTGACTTAATATTCAAGTATTGAAGAAAAAGCCTGGATGGCCCTAAAATAAAATTCTAGGACTTAACAGCTAATGATCCATTCTAAAGAGGAAGGTTGAAGTAATTAATAAAGTAAGTAAATATTAATATAGAGGAAAGGTAGGTGTACTTTTTTGGAGTAATTAAATAGAACTTTTCATTTCATTTTGTGCTATGACTTGGAATTTTTCATTTGTGCACATTTGTTCTCACATGTGGCTTCTGGTGATGGTGTTTATTGCCCTTAGAAACAAAGGCACCTCTATAGAGCAATTAAACTATGTTTAATTCTTTTGCCTTCAGAGATCTAGTGGAAAGGCTATATTACTTCTCCCTTTCAAAAGCCAGGAACAGGTTATGTGTGTAAGCTAGGAATTACATTTCTCCATCAGTATATTTGAGGAGCCCTGGGTACTCTGCCATGTGTCACAAGTTCATCATGATTATCTCATGTTCCCTCATTTAGCTGATTACATACACAGCAGCTTTTCTCTGTCACCTCTGTTTCTTACTAAATGACTTTCTGACCCTTTTCCTTCCCAAACTGTGGGCAAGGGCTTCTTTCTCAATGTCCAGCCAATAGAAAGCTGTCTTAAGCTGTGCATCACTGGCTCAGGCCTGTAATCTTAGCTTCTCAGAAGGCTAAGATTTGGGAGAACTAAGGATTTCAGTTCTAAGCCAGCCCATGAAATTCTTGTCTCCAGTTAATCACAAAAAAGTTGGAAGGGGAGGTATTTAAGCTCTCTCTCTCTCTCTCTCTCTCTCTCTCTCTCTCTCTCTCTCTCTCACACACACACACACACACACACACACACACACACACACGGAGAGACAGAGACAGAGCTGTATTGTTTAAGACTTGTGGATAATTAATGTTGGGGAATTACAATGCAGATAGGAAATATTAAACTTTATATCATATACATTATGCATTTGCTTCGTTGGTCCTGTCCCTTTGCAAACAGGTCAACCTCTTCATTTTCCTTATCTCTTGGCTCGAAATAAGAAGGCAAAAGCCCATCTGTTTCCATCTGTAAGGGTTGTTCTTTTTAGACTCTCCTTTCTTTTATATACTCCATGCTAGTGGAGATAAAAGCTCTTCAGAGTCGTCGTAAGCATTGCCAAATGGACCCTGGGCATAACATTCTGTAGAACAATGGGTTCTACAGAACCCATTGCTCCTCATGTAGAAAGGTCTGTTTATAGTTTATTTCTCCTTTTTCAATAGTGCAGTTTCATGTGTGAAATCTCTGACCTGCTTAGCTGCAAAAGCTCCGAGGGTAGTGCCTCTGAGGAGCTGGGTGAGGTTAGGGTGGCAGATGCTCCCAGTACTCTGGAAAGTAGAAACAGAAGGAGGTCAGGTTCAAGGCCAACCTGGTCTACTTAATGAGAACCTACCTCAAACAAAAAGGAAACAAAACAAAGCAAAAAGAAACAGAATTACAAGAGTTTCAATATTGTAAGGTTTAAAGGCTAAAATGACATGGAAGCTAGAAGACAGTTAAAATATATTTTTAAAAACTTCTGTACTTAGTTGAGAATACATGGAAAGATTTTATAGATTCATTAATTGGATTTTTTTTTGCCAGTCCTGGGGCATGAACTCAAGGCCTGGGCACTGTCCCTGAGCTTCACTTTTTTGCTCAAGGCTAGCACTCTACCACTTGAGCCACTGCGCCGCTTCCGACCTTTTCTGTGTATGTGGTACTGAGGAATTGAACCCAGAGCTTCATGCATGCTAAGCAAGCACTCTACCACTATGCCACATTCCCAGCCCCAGATTTGATAGATTCATGACTCTAGTAGGTGGGACTACTTGTGTTAGAAAACCACTACCACCTTCATCAATCAGTCTTTGTGTTAAAGAATACTTAAGCTTGTTTAATCAGTACTATGAATCTTATCTTCAAATCTTATTTCTAATGTTAACTGCTTCTGATTTCACTCTTTTTCTTTTTTTGTGTGTACCTCTTCTGGGGCTTGAGCTCAAGGCCTGGCCAATGTCCCTGACGCTTTTTTTTTTCCCCCGGTACTGAGGCTTGAATTCAGGGCCTGGACACAGTCCCTGGGCTCAACCACTTGAGCCACAGTATTGCTTCATTATATTTGGAAGTTAATTGGAGATAAGAGTCTCATAGACTTTTCTGCTGAGCTGACTTTGAACCAAGATCCTCAGACCTCAGCCTCCTGAATACCTAGGATTACAGGCATGATCCACTGGTGCCTGGCTTTTCTTTTTTTTTCTTCATATGAAGGTACTGGAGCTTGAACTCAAGGCCTGGGCACTGTCCCTTAGCTTTATTTTTTCTCAAGATTGTCACTTTACCACTTGAGCCACAGCTTCACTTCTAGTTTTTAATGGTTAATTTGAGATTAGAGTCTTGTGAACTTTCCTGCCCAGGCTGGCTTAGAACTTGGGTCCTGAGATATCAGCCTTCTGAATAGCTATGATTACAGATGTGAGCCACCAGCCCCTAGCATAAACTTTTTTTCTTTCCTACTGGCTTTTGTAACAAAACTCGGCAAGTGGATTGGTAGTCTGGTGCATTGGATACTGAGATTTTTGACAACTGCATCAGATCAGTTACAGTTGTTTCATTATCAGTGTTTTCATTTAAAATTTTTACCTGTGTATTATTTGCTTGTCATCAAAAAATACTGTCTGCACTTGAGCCTTATCAATTTCTATCAATGCATAATCTCTTCCAGAGAGGGATTTTTCTATCTTTGAATCTTTCTTCTGACTCAGTGGTTTCTGTGTAATAGCTGCTCTGTCCTGTTTTGACCAGCAGGTGCCAGTAAGTAACCCAACTCTCAGGCACAAAACTACCTCTTATGGAGGACTATCTTAGAGAACTGGTCTCTCATGAACTCAGAAAGAGCAAACCATTCTTTGGCTTATAGGAAACCTATGCTGAATCTTATTTTCCTGTTTTTTAAAAAAGATAACATGATTTGGGGGTGAACAGATGATTCTAATGTCATTTTTCACATAAATGAATGCAAATTGTTTATGGAATTCTACTGATGGCTATGTCTGTAAATATAAAGCTTTAAAAGGTAACTTTAAAACAACCTAAGGGACAATTAGGCCATTTGATTCTTCAAACATTCAAATAGAGGCTAGGAACATGGCTTAGTGGTAGAGTGTTTGCCTAGCATGCATGAAGCCCTGAGTTTGATTCCTCAGTACCACATACACAGAAAAGGCCAGAAGTGGCGCTGTGGCTCAAGTGGTAGAGTGCTAGCCTTGAGCAAAATAGAAGCTCTGGGACAGTGCCTAGGCCCTGAGTTCAAGCTCCAGAATCGGCAAAAAAAAAAAAAAAAATCAAATATTCAAAGAATCCTTTGATGCATCTGGCTATGATGTGTCAGTGAGTTCACAAACTGTCCATGTGGGGAGGGGGGATTGGTAGTGATGTGTGGGGGTGGGTGGGTGTGTGGTGCTGGAGATGGAACCTAGGGCTTTACATGTCAGACAAATGCCCCCCAAATAGCTGGAATTACTGGTGTGAGCCACTGTGCTGAGCTTGTGTTCTTTCTCTTCTGATTTTTGTTGATGTTTTTGGTCGTGGGGCTTGAACTGTGGGCCTGGGCGCTGTCCCTGAGCTCTTCAGCTGAAGGCGAGCACTCTACCACGTGAGCTACAGCACCACTTCCGGTTTTCTGGTGGTTAATTGGAGATAAGAATCTCACGGACTTTCCTGCCCCAGCTGGTTCTGAACCCTGATCCTCAGATCTCAGCTTCCTGAGTAGCTAAGATTACCAGTGTGAGATATGAGTGCTTTACTGTCTTCTGATTTTTTTTTGAGACAAGGTCTGGTTACATGGCTCATGTTGGCCTTGAACTTATGATCCTCCTGTGTACACCACATACATCCTCTTCTAAAAAGTCCAAAATCCAATTTAGTACTTTATATTATACTCATCCTTGGTCATTAGCACATTTATTTTAAATTTCTGATTTTTGTCTTTATCTTAACTTAGTGGAAGTGATTCTTTTTAATTTTGAAAGCAATTTATCATTAAGCAGGTAGATTTTAAATGATAAGTTAACATGATAAAATATTTTTATGCTTTTTGTCCATTATATAAATTTCAAAATGTTTTAAGTAGGACCAAAATAAGATAGGACTAAAATAGGACCAGATGAAGTATTTCACACTTGTAATTTCAGTTATTTGAAAGGCAGATATTTGGAGGATTGGGGTATAAGGGTAGCTCCTGCAGATAGTTAGCAAGACCCCATCTCTACAAATAAGCAGGTTGTAGTGGCATATACCTGTCACCCCAGATATGTGGGAGGTACAAATAGGGGGATCTAGGTTCAGGCTAGCACAAGCAAAACTGCAAGACTAATTAAAGAAGAAGAATTGGGGGTATAGTTCAAGTGCTAGAGCACCTGCCTACCAAGTTCAAAGCCCTGAGTTCAAACCCTAGTGCCACTAAAAAAGAATTATAAAAAAAGCTATCTGCAGTTTGTGCTTGTAACTCTCTGGTAGAAGACAGAATTATTTTGAATCAATGCTCTTGTGCATATGAAAAAAATCCCACTTTGATGCATGTTTTAGTTATGCAGAGGCAAGTCCCAGATCCAATCATACATAAAAAAAAACAAGCAAACAAGATACTGTGTTCTCTGAAGCTGTACCTCTGAAGAATTATTATTGTATTACTGGATTTTTCCTGTTTTTGATCCCTTTAAAGGGAATGTATTACAAGCCTAGGAATTTATGAGAGCAAGCATAATACAGAGGCTTTTAATCTGAGGAGAAGGGCTTTTCTTCTCAGCAGCAGGAGAGGTTAAAGAGGAAAACAGTCAGCTGGTATGAAAACCTGGAATTGCGTGTGACTTTTGGGCTCTAGAAGGTGTCTATAAACACATTTGAAAGTTTTCTGAATTTGTGTAGACAGGACCAGTACTCTGTTTACCACAGAGTTCAATAAAAGTAACAAAACAATAGCTTAGTGTTTATCCTGGCTTGGTGTGTGTCAGTAAATTGAATCAAGTGTTGTTGAGATATGTGAAACGGAGGGGAGCATAGAAAACTGCGGGAGTAGGTACAAAGTGGACACAGCTGGTATGAAGAGCAATGGCATTCACCTCTAAGGACTCAGAAATATGTGACAGTTAATTTCTTTGGTTTAATCAAAAGAGGAAACTCAGGAACCTAGAAAACTCGAGCTATATACATAAACCACTTTTGCATGTAGTTATTTAGATGACTTTACTGTTTATGACAGGCATGGAAAATATTACTGATTTGGTTTTGATGCTTCTAAGGAGAAACTCATCACAAGAATTGAGAAGTCAGGCTGTACAGAGATTTACTGAAGGAGATTAGCTACAAATTTAATTGGAATTCAGAATCAATTTTAGTTAAGTCAGATATGTAAATTACTTTGGGATAAAACTTGGGACCAAGAAAACGTAATACCCCTCAAAAATAGTTTCCACAACAAGTGTTAAAAGGCTAAGGGTATCTATTAGGACCTCACTCTGAGCAGATCCTGTGCCCTGACAACCTTGTCTGGATGTCCTCTAAGGTGGTAACCCCAGTTTAACTATTTGTTAATCCCAATTTGCTTAATCATTGTGATTTTGGTGTTGAGATAACTAGTAACACCCCTCCTCATTCTCCCCCTCCTCCTCCTCCTCCTCCTTCTCTTTTTCCCCCTCTTGTCTTTTTCCTGTTGATAGAACTCCAGAGTTTTTCTTGGCATGTAGGTGTTCAGAATAAAGATGTTATTTCACCTTGTATATAACTAAATTTGACTTCATGAATACATTTTGGCAAAAGGATATTAAGAATTATTGTAGCCGGGCACCTGGGGCTCACGCCTGTAATCCTAGTTACTCAGGAGGCTGAGATCTGAGGATCACAGCTCAAATCCAGCCGGGGCAGGAAAGTCCAGTTAACCACCAGAAAACCAGAGGTGGTGCTGTGGCTCAAGTGGTAGAGTGCTAGCCCTGAGCTGAAGAGCTCAGGGACAGCGCCCAGACCCAGAGTTCAAGACCCAGAACACACATACATAGAAAAAGAAGCAAAAGAAAAGTATTATTCAACATTCAGAGATGAATTTTTTGGGAACAAGGTCTCATTATGTAGCCCAGGTTCACTTCAAACTTACCTCCTCCCACGTCAGCTTTTTGAGTGCTGGCATTATAGGCATGTAGTACTACACAAGGTTCACAGAATCTATTTTTGAAGAGAGAGAAACCTTCTAGTTATATTTTCTGCTTTACTTCCTGCTGGCTGGAATATAGGTATGATGGCTGGTATAGTCATCTTTGATAATTAGGTAACCCATAGCAGAGCAACAAGATAGAAGGTGCTTAGATCCTTGACACTGTAGAATTGCTATACTAACCTTTCTTCTTTATATAGACTCTTACATTGGGGGAAATGCATTTTTCTTTTTCAGCTACTTTTGCAAGTGAATGTAATCATGATTCATTTAAAAGCAGCACTCATAAGTCACTTGAACACATTTTATCTTAGTTGGTAAGTATATTGTCTATCCATGTAACATGTAGAAAAAAAGATAAAGCTTGTATTAGTTATGTATCGCTGCTGTAATGTTGTATAACAACCACAGAATCTCAATGATACATCGTAACTTTCCTCCACATATACCAAGCAGTCAAGTCCCAAGTCAAACCCAGGCATGGTTTCATGGCATTAGGTGAGTTGTGAAAAGCCTTGGACCTATGCAAGCTTCTACCTGTCTCATGTGAACTTGAACCTGGCTAGTGAACTTTTCTGCCTGGGCTGACCTCAAACTTGATCCCCCTGTTTTCAGCCTCCCAAGTAGCTAAGATTACAGATGTGAGCCACTGCTTAGCTATGTTTCCTTTCCACAGTTCCAAGGAGATTCATGGATATGATAAACTTGTATCTCTTATATGCAAGTTTATTCCTCAGGCTTAACTTCTTTCCATGTTTCAGTTTAGACTCATCTTTATTTCTCCAGCCTTCCTCTGCTATGGTGTTGCTGGCCCTAGTGGAGAGTTATCTGGAGGAGGAACTACCTTAAGATGCTAAGAGTGCAGTAGGAAATGGATAAACATCCTTATGTTGTTTTTGTGTGCTGTTCCTTGTCATCCTAGCTGCACTGGCTGAATTCCATCAAGTGTATACATTAATTTACTCAAGTCAGAGAAGCCTGTGATCCAGATAAAAGTTCCCAAAGTGTGAGGCAGCTGTGTACAATGTGAGGGGTGCTACCTTTCCCAAATGAGTGTCCTAAATCCTGTTTCAGTGCTTCTGAACACAGAGTAGGTATAAAATATCAGGTTCTGTACAGAAAGCTGGGCATCTGTGCCATATGTTAAGGTCACAGCCATTCCCAATCCTCTACCTAATGTTGCCATACAGAGTTTGAGACCAGTAGGTTCTCTAATTTTTTAAAAAGTAGTTTGTTTTACATGAAAATTCCCTATCTGTTGTGTATTAATTATTATTATTATTACTATTATTTTGCCAGTACTGGAGCTTGAACTCAGGGCCTAGGTGCTATCCCTGAACCATTTTGTGCTTAAGGGTAGCAATCTACCACTTGAGCCACAGTGCCACTTACAGTTTATTGGAGGTAAAAGTCTCACGGACTTTCCTACCCTGGCTGACTTTGAACCATAATCCTCAGATCTCAGCCAACTGAGTAGCTAGGGTTATAGGCGTGAGTCACCAGCACCTGGCCTTGTGGTATTATTTTATACAAACTAAACACCATGGGCAGGATAAACAAAAGCCTCCTGTAGGCCGGATGTAACCATTTAATTCAACCTCTGAAATGACTTTCTTGATTTCATTTTCTTTATTAGATATGCCTATTAGAAAGTACGCATGTTGAATACACAAGCAAATTGTTTTGAGGGGTTGGTACAAAGTTGATTATGTAATTTATAGAAAGCTATCACCTTTTTATATGAATTTGGCTAGGGAAATTTATGACATGTCACTAATAAATATGTATGGCCATGATATTTATTTTGCTATCATTTGATTGTATTTTGTGATGATTGGGGGAAATGGCCCAATAAGCCATACTGGAACAATGAGAGAAGACTTAGGAAGTGTAGTTAAACACAAAGAGGAGGTAACTGATAGAGCTGGAGAAAGAAGTCATTCCCAGGGCCATTTGTATCCATATTTTAAGGCTGTTTCTCAGAACAATGCTTTAGGGAAGGGTGGGGAGTGATTTTCTTATTACTGCTGTTAAGTTTATGTGGTTGCTATGAGTAAGTAGTAGATTTAGATGAATTTGTTCACTGAACTAATTGGAGTTTCTGTTTGTTTCAAATCAGATTACAACACATCATGCTCTGCAGTGACATTCAAATAGAGGTTTTAAGCTGGGAGCTGGTGGCAGTTCAAAGGGTCTCAAGTTCAAAGCCAGCCCTGGCAGGAAATTCTGTGAGTCTCTTATCTCCAATTAATCATCAGAAAACCAGAAGTGGTACAGTAACTCAAGTGGTAGTGTGCTAGCCTTGAGCAAAATAACTCAGGGACAAAGCCCAGGCCCTGAGTTTAAGCTGCACGGCCAACAACAACAAAAACAAAAAGAGAGCTTTTAAATCATTGGGTTATCAAATGTGTTAGAGGTACCAGTAACGTTTATTATCTTCAGGGATTCCCTGCTAGGATATTCTGCTTATTAGATTCATTGTACAACAAGAACTAAGACTATTTTAAAGGTTTAAAGAACTGTGTACTACACTCAGCTTATGCTGGGACAATTCCAGAAATAGTGGCTGGTTATCATTTTAAAGTGTATTACCTGAGACTCCTTACTACTTTCTCATCATGGAATCTATCATTGATACTAATATAATGAGACTCCTTACTACTTTCTTATCATGGAATACATCATTAACATTAATATAATAGTAGGGCTAATAACGCCTAGATTTTTCTCAAAAAAGTTCAGGGAGGGTTCATAGCAGAAGCTTTTTGTTGCTGTGCCATATTGTGATAGTTGATCTAGATTGTCATCTTGATTGGACTGAGATTTCCAGAAGCTTGGCTTCTCCTTCCCTCCTTCCCTCCCTTTTTTCTTTCCTTCCCTCCTTCCCTCCTTCCCTCCTTCCCTCCTTCCCTCCTTCCTTCCTTCCTTCCTTCCTTCCTTCCTTCCTTCCTTCCTTCCTTCCTTCCTTCCTTCCTTCCTTCTTTCCTTCCTTCTTTCTTTTCTCTCTCTCCCTCCCTCTCTCCCTCCTCCTTCCCTCTTGCCCTCCCTCTTTCCCTCCTTTCTTCTTTCCTTTCTTTCTGCCATACTGAGGTTTAAAGTTAGGGCCTTGAGCTCTCTAAACAAGTGATCTATCACTTGAGCTGTGACCCCAGTCCTTCCCCTTGGTGATTACTAAAGCCCATCACAAGCGTTGTCTATGAGTTTTCCAGAGGATTAAATCGTGAGTCAATGGTTTAATCCATTCACTAAATAAAAAATTAACTAGAAAAGTTTTTCTTTGTTTTTTTAATTATCTTTTGGTAGTTGCACAAAAGGGTTTCAAGTCAACATTGAATCAAGAGTGTTAGAACTGAAAAGTGAAGACCAATTAGAGGAAGTACATTATTGGGAGTGTGCATTTGAAGGGTATATCATTATTATTATAATGGCTTCTTCCTGTCTTTCTTTTCTTTCTGGGTGCCATGAGGTGAACAGCTCTACTCCATTAGTCACTCTGTGATGATCAGTCACCATGATGTTCTACCTTACCTCAGGCCCCACAACAATGGAGTTAGCTGACTATGGACTTATCCTCTGAAACCATAAGCCAAAATAAATCCTCCTTTAAAGTTGTTTCAGGGATTTTGTCACAGCAGGGCAAAACTGAGTAATACACATATCCCTTTATTGCTCACTTGGACATTCAAGATTCTGTTTATTGCAGGGATGGGAACATATTTCAAGTACTGAAATTTTTAAAAATATGTTCGCTTACTGCAAACACCTGCTACTGCTACTCTGTATGAGGGCTTTGTTTTGTTTTTGTGGCCAAGGAGGCAGGCTCCCCTTGTATTCAGGGAAAGGTCTTCAGAAATAGTCTTTAACCAATGCCTGGTAACAAGTCAGTAGAGAAAAATTCTACCCAACTTCTTTGCTACTCAGCTGAAGTGTCTCTAAAATTATGTTTGCACATCTAGCCTTTATCCTGTACTAAAGATATTGAGCTACTGAGAATGTTGTGATAGGATCACAGTTTCAGGGCAGCCCAGGTAAAAGATGGCAAGCCCTTACCTCAAAAACAGGTGAGCACAATAATGCTAGCTACTTGGGAGGCAGAGGTGGAAGGATCATAGTCTGAGGCCAGACTAGGCAAAAAATGCAATACCCTATCTAAAAATTAAGCTAAAAGTAAAAAGATTGGGGATACGTTTCAAGAAATAGAACACTTTCTTAGCAAGTGCAAGGCTCTGAATTCAGATCCCAAAATTACAACAACAACAATAAACAAAGCAAAAATGATATTGAATAACATCAAGGACCAAACCATTTAAAACTATTAACTTGTGACTATAAAATAATTTTCTAAAACACATTTTCATTTGTGTCTCGTACACAAGAAAATCAATTACTTGAGAAAAATTCATTTGTACTTTATCTTAGTCACTTTTATACTATCATTTTTCTCTTTTTGATGTTAAGGATCACTGTTTTGGTAGGCTAATCTATCATCAAAATTAGTTTATGCTATAATTTTTTCTAATAGTTTAAACAAATCTAATTATATTATCCATAAATTTCATTGGACTGACTGATTTCGCCACATAACCTGCATCACTATAGGTTTTTCATAAATACAAACATGTATTATTTTATTAATATGTTCTTCCTGCTAACAATATATTAGTATTTTAAATAAAGTTCATTTTTAAGTTCCATTACTCTTTTTTTCCCTTTGTGATAATCTATCTCTTTAGACAAAGTGCCACATCACTTCAAATTTCCCTTCATTTTACCTGCTGCTACCTCCTACCTGAATGAGTCATGTCAAGTATCACATGCCACTTCTGACAGTTACCTGTGAGTTAAAGCAATTTTCACACCTTCTATCAGATTCTTCCTTTATAGCTCTTTGATGAATTATGAGCACAAAATTACATTGACTGACAAGACTAGTGAGTTTGTGGGAGTATGTTCAAACCAAACATCCTTATTCTTGACCTTCATCTCAGAGAATCTTCTACAGATCACTTATATTGTCCTGAGCCAGTTTATATGAAGCGCCATTCTCCAAATTCTTGAACACCAGCCTACCGGTTTACATTCAGAGCTTTCTGTCACTTCTGGGTTCTTCTATCCTCTTCATTGTGGCTCTAATTCAATTTATCTTTTCCCTCAGCTAAAACTAACATAATATTTTTTTAATGTGTCAGACTTGTAAGTCTTATATATAACAGGGAAGAAAAAAGATGATGAGAACCAACCCTAGTACCACAAACTGACTACTGAATTTCACATCATCTTGCACTCAGTTCCTGTCCCAGGAACTTCTCCCTCATTCCCTTCCCTGCTCTTGTCTCTGACTCTTGCTTTGCTACATTCATTTCTCTTACTGTTTCACAATACAATTTCAATTTTTTTTTTTTAGTCGTAGGGTTTGAACTCTGGGCCTGGGCATTGTACCTCAGCAACTCAGCCCAAGGTGAGCGCTCTACCACTTGAGCCACAATGCCACTTCCTCACAATGCAATTCAACTTTCATTCTTGGCCCTCATCTACTTAAACTTTGAACGAGTATCCTCCTCATTCCATTCAAAAGTTTGTCAAGATCCGTCATCAAAGTATGGTATTTTTTTCTAAACAAAAGAACAAGGGAAGAAGTGACATTGCTCAAAAAGGAATGTACTTTTTACCTGCCTTAGGTAACTGTAACCTCTCTGTGCATCACTTTTATAATAACAAGAAAAAATTAAAAACAAAGAGCTGCCTAACTCTGAGATGATGTGGATCATTTCCAGAGAGAGGAAAAAGTGGCTGCTGTCAGTATTATACTAAGTATCATTTATCATCTCTTTGTTAAAGACAATAGGAATCCTAAAACTGAGTATTTTCATGGTTGACACGATTTGTAAGGGAAGAGTATGGTGAATTAGAAATTGTTGACCTATATTAAAGAAAAAAATGGTCAATGATGTCCATCAAAGACAAGAAGGAGGACTATTTGAGGGAATGGTTCATTCCATCTCAAACAAGGAAAGTGTAGATTTAAAACTAGTAAGCAGGATGAATAGTCAGAAAATTACTAAGGAGAAAGAAGCTTCAAGGATAAAGGTGACCTTTTTTGTTTTGCTAACTCAACTAAACAAACTTTTTGCTGGAGGCAGAAAAGGGTTAATTAGATATTACCTTAAGGCATTTATGTGTGGCAGACTTCTGATGAATTTGATCCTGTGTTGAGAGTGGTCAGATATTGAAGGTGGGAGAGTCTCTGTAAACTGATTTAGAAGAATTTTTCATTAAACTGGATTATACAGATTAGAGAGGGAAGGCCAAGTTTAGGCCTAGGTGAGCTAAGGCCTCTAAAGAGCCTATTTGGTCAAGGCTGTCAATACTTGAAGGAAGAAAAGACATTCTTTCTTCTTTTGAGCATTATAGACCCAGTTCTTGTTAAGGAACTTTCTGTTCACTAAAGGTTAGCTGCAACCTATTGTTTAGGTTTATTAGTAGGGATAGTGTGTGCAAGCAGCCTAGTGTGTGCAAGCAGACATGGGTATACTTAGGGGAATTTATATGAAAGCAAAATAAAATAAAGGTTAATAATTGGCCCAGTTTCCCAGGCCAGAGGAAAAGTAGTCAAGATTTCTAGACTTGAGTACAAACCATCTTTAGATACTAGAGTGAGGATGGCAGTGTCAAACTGACAAATTTTCTACTTTGCAGTTTGTGAATATCTTCTGTGCTATCAGGAGGCGTTCTAGTGACTTTTCTAAGTGTCCACACAGCTACAGATGGGAAGTTTGCCCATACATTATTGGTGTGCTGATTTCCTTGACATTTATCTCAAATTATCCAGCTTTGATTTGCACAGTTTGGGGAAAGTACAGTTTTAGGTCATAGTAATGCTAGGCTACAAAGGAAAGAGTAATTGAAAGTGTTAGTTTGGAGAATTCTAGGCATATCAGAGGAGGCTAAAAAAATTTTAAAATCCCACAAGACTGTGCTCTAGTTTTCCATTGAAACAAAATCTTCCATACAGTCACAAAACTTTTGATTGTTGTTTACAAATTAAGCCTGATCTTATTAGATTTGGGCCTGATTACTTACATAAATACAGCAAGAATGATAATTGGCCACATATTTTTAAAGTTGGTTTTGCTGAACCTTTTTCTGAGGCAGGGTCTTGCTAAATATCCCAGATTGACCTCAAACTCAAGATTGTCCTACTTTAGTCTCCTGAGTGCTGGGATTATAGGCATGAGTCACTACCATATCATCTTGCCGCTAAAACTTATATGAAATATCAGATTCGATTTTTAAAAATCTCTTAAGCCTAAGGACTTGCCAGGAGACTTTTGATATACTACCTATAGAGTTAGGTGATTTTTTCTTTTTCAGGCTCCCTATAAATTTTAAGCCTCATGGCCTTGCCAGGAAGTGAAAGATCAGGAGCTCTGTAAATCAAGTACCAAGCCAATATTCCAAGATGGCTTTGTAATTATTAACTGCATAAAGTCAACTTTAGTTCCTTAGGTGTGTCTTTCATATCTGATTCTGTACTCATCCTTTTCAAATATGGCATCCAGTTAAAGTCTTGATAATATAATTATGTGTTCAATTGTGTCATGTTATTAATGAACAGATTCTTTTTGATCTTATACAAGCAGTTATATCATCATGAAAATAAGATAAGAATAAGAATTAAATATGTACAGGCACTGATGGCTCACATTTGTAATTCTAGCTACTCAAGAGGCTGAGATCTGTGGAGCACAGTTCCAAGCCAGCCCAGGCAGGAAACTCCCCATGAGACTCTTATCTCCAATTAATCACTCAAAAACCAGAAGTAGCTCAAGTGGTAGAGCACTAGCTTTGAGCACAGAGAGGGTCAGGAACAACACTCAGGCCCAATTTCAAGCCCCACAACCAACAAAAAATAAATATGAAAATAAAAATCAAATAAGAATTTAAAATTCTGGATGATCAAGAAGGGAGAAAAAAAGGTGGTTTAATTTTTGTTTACAAAGGTATGCTTTAAAAAGTTTGTGAACTATATAGACAGCTTAAGGGAAAGGTTGTTGTTTTTTTAATCTGCAAAATTAAACCTTAAAGGACCAGCAAAGCTTGGAACAAGGCCATAAAAATATAATCATCTTCATCAACACACTTAGTCATTTGTAACTAATTCTAGTTATTTTGGATTAGCAGTTTTGTGAAGTTCCTTTTACTAGTGTTCTGGGATCTTTTGTGGTATTAGGGTTCTTTAGATTCTTGCTTCTGAATGCACAGTAAGATTAAGTGAAGTAAGCCAGGCCCAAAGAAACATAGGTCTCATGGTTTCCCTTATTTGCAATAGCTAGTATATGTCTGAGACAAGCAGAAATGGTCAGATAAGTTGATGTTAGGCAAAATGAACCCCAAGATAAGGATTCAAATGATTCTTTCTTGCATTTTTTTCTAACATATTTATAAGATTATTTCTTTGTTGCTTTGTATGTCCCTCCCTCATGGTGTAACCCCTGCTTACACTGTATTTGATGTTGGTATCATTTATGGAGGGGAAGGGAAAAAAACAAGGTGGACCCATTGCAACAATGAGATGTACAAGACTTTATGTAGAAAAACGAACTTTACAACTTTTACAGAGGGGGGAGCACCGCGGGGGGGGGTGCGGGGGCGGGGAGATGGGAAGGGATGGGAAGGGGAAACAAAGGAGGAGGCTACAATGCTCGATCAATGTACTCATTACCTTGCTCCTGTAATTGTAACCCCTCTGTACGGTATTTTCACAATAAAAAAATTTAAAAAATAAAATAAAAAGAATTTCAGATGGAGGCAAAGGGGAAAAACCAGAGATTTAATTCAGCAAATTAAGCAGGACAAATGTGTCTCACAGGCAAGCCTTGGGCATATAGGAAGGAATAGGGCACACTCAGGTGTAGCGAGAACATTAAGGTGCATGTCCAGAGCTCTTAACATTAGGGCTACTTATACTAGTTAAAACAGGTCCTGGATGAGAGGTGTGCATAATTAAGCAGATCCAGGCAAAATGTGGCAGGGTTAGGGAGTAGTCTATCCTGCCCCAGACTCTGCTGCTACTTGAGGGTAGTTTCAGCCCCTTCTTGTTCTTAATCAGACCTTTCATTCTGGGTATCCATGGTGACTGTAGGAGAGATACAGAACAAAGAGACATGCAAACCAAGATGGGGATATCAAGGGTTGTTTTTTTTTTTCCTGTTCCTGTTTTTACTTTCTGAATCCTGTTTTTGTAAATAGGTTTGAACTCAAGGCCAGGGCCTCAGGCCTCTTGGCTTCAGTTTATTTTTAAGGCAAGATCTCATTCTTCTGCCCAGGACAGACATAGACTATGATCCTCCTACCTTAACTTTCTCAGGAGCTAAAATTACAAGTGTGCATTAACACACTTTGTCTCGGATGTTAGGTTTTTATCTTGCTTTTAATTAGCTTATAAACCCAAGTAAGTAGTCAGTGCCTTTTAGGAAAAGCAGTTCTAAGTACATGTTACAGTTCTATTTCCAAATAGGTGTTTTCTCCCTTTTTAGACTCAGAAGGTTGCTTCTGGGGGTCCTGGAGTTCCTTGACATCTTCCAATCTACAAGAATGGACCTAAATTCAAGTGACTGAGGAGCTAGAATGGGAAGGGAAATAGTCTGAAAGAGATAGAAGACTAGATAGAGGACTGGGGGTAAAGAGGCATGTGAAAATTCAAGGTAACTAAGCCAAGATTGAAGAAGGGAAGAGGAGGAAGGAAAAACATATAATGGAAGGGAAAACATCTTAGAAGAGCAAGTTTGGGAAGATCTCAAATTCCCCAAAGTAGACATTGAAGTTCCAAATTATTAACAAAATTAAACCAAAAATCAAAAGAAGATAACACAGTGAGTAGAGAATATTATTATGAATTTGATTCCCCTTCACATTCTCTATTCCTTATGTTTGTTTCTTGGGACACCTCACAAATAGTTATCTGCTCTATGGATCCTTGTTTCAGGATCTGCCTGAAGAAGGGAACCCACCCCCCAACACAGTTATCCTATCATATACTAGGTATTGTCAGAGCTCTAATAAAAATGCCCCTTGAGCAATATGCATAGAAGTTGGAATATCAGATGCAATGTCCAGTGTTTTTCCTCCCTGAGAGAAAAATGGGACCTGGAGTTTTCTTTTCCATTCTCTCAATTTGTTCTAGGGGTAGGGATTATGATGATAAAGTGTCTCAAATATCCCTATTGACTTTGATGTGATCATTTCATTTCTCCTGGGTTTTAGTGACTTTTTAACTAATAGCTAAAGTTCTTAAAAAGATAATTTATCCATGTATTGGTTATGTCCAGAAATGAAAGGGCCCAGGGCTTTCTATTCTACCACCTTGTTGATCTAAATTATCACACTTCATATGTAGTAGAGAAGTGACTATTAAAATAAATTGAGTGTGAAGTGTTTGTATAGAGTACATAATCACTTCATGTGCTTTTCCAAATTTTCTATGCCATATTTTCTTAAGCTAGAATCTATTTTGCATTCAGATGTAGAATTTTAAGTTAAGGTACATCTATTATTATATTTGAGTAGGGAAGAATTTCTTTTATCTAAAGAATGGCCCATTATGTAAATTAGATTGAAATAGTGCTCATAGAGTCATTATTCTAACAATAGATTCTCAGTTTAGGACTATGTTGAAGGAAGGGCATTTACATATAATATATTCAAGTAGCATTATGGTAATTTTGAGTATTTTCTTGCTAAAAGAACTGTCTAAAATTTGCATTTTTAGAGAAAATGATCATTAAAAAATTAACTTTACAAAATTTTCAAAGTTAAACTGTATAATTTGACAAGATTTTTTTCAAATGTATGAAGTTATTTAATCACTGTAATCAGAACAAGGAATACTTGCATTACTCCAAAAACTTGTCTCTTGCCAATTTGCTATCAATTATTTTCCCCTAGCCTTAGGTAACTACTGATTTGCTCTTTCATTTTAGCCTTTTGTTTTCTAGAATTTGATGTATTTGGAATCATAATTGTATGCAATCCCTTGCATCTGGCTTCTCTCAATTTGCATAATACATTTTAGATTAATCTATGTTATTCTTTTCATGAAGTTTGTTCTTTTGTCTATGGTATGGTATTCTACTGAATAGACACATCACAATTTGTTTTGTCACTAGCCAGTTGATACACCTTTGGATTGTTTCAATGTTGAGGCTATTATAGGTAATTATAAACAATTGGATACAAGTATAGGCATATATTTTGATTTCTCTTTGGTGGAATTCTAGTGTCTACAAGATAATTATAAGGCTTAAAATGAAAACAGCAGCTAAAGTGTTTTCTAAAGAGGCTGACCATTTTTCATTCCCAACAGCAATATAAAGGAATTCATTTGCTAACACAGTATAATAGATCTTTTTTATTTTAGCCATTCCAATAGGTATATAGTGTTCAAAACTCAACATAATAGTGGCACCCAATTGGACCACTAATAATTAGCATAAATCTTTTACAAACAGGTGAAGTTTTGAAGGTACTTCAATGAAAGCTAATTCTAATAATGTACTTAATATATTAGTAATAGTATATGTCATAATTTCCACATGGATTTCAACCATGACTAGTGACATGAAAAACGGTTACATTTTCAACTATAGAAATTACTAATAACACCCAAAGATCTCACTTTTTAATCAAAATGTTAACCATTTATTTATTGACCTTCCTTTTCCATCAAACATCTCAGCATGATGAAACTTTGGTTCTCTTCTAAGAATATGCTTAAATAATCCAAATCCTCACTGGTCTCGTCCTAGCTATATCCAATACATCAGATACAATAACTGCATTCTCATCTGTAACCCATATTTGCCATGATGTTAAATATGGCAGACTATCTTCATGTTAACAGAGACTCAATATTCTTTATCTCCTTATTTATGCATGTCGCATGAGGCATTTATTATGGTTCATACAGTTTTATAGAAACATGATATATTAGACTCTTCTATTTATAGATATAGTTACAGAACTTATAGAATATGTTCTCCGATGAGGCCAAATACCTTTCTGGGTACTACCATGGTTACTAATCTCATCTGAATGAATCTGAGGAGGCTTCTCAGTAGATAAAGCCACATTAAGATGGTTTTCCGCATTCTACTTTATGGTGCCATTTATTAATACATCCTTAGCTATCATTCATCTTCTTTTTCTCCACAAAAAAAGGATATAATAATCCATTAGGAATCTATTCTGTTGTGATAAAATTCCATTTCACCTATACTATACTGTCAATAATATTTTAGATTTATTATTCCTTACTCTCCTTCTCTTATTATTAGTCCCGTTCCCCCCAGACCTCTTAGTTGATCCAGATAATTACACTCCTACAAACCTTCTAAATTCACTACCCCACATTAAACCCAAATGATTAACATTAATATTTTAATTTATTTTTCCAAAGTGAATAATAATTTAAGCATCTTTTCATATACATATTGATCATATATGTTTTCTTGGAGAAGCATTTGCTCAAATCTTTTGTTCATTTCCTATTAGTGAATTGTAGCACACACATACATATGCTGGACACAAATCTTTTATCAATTCTGTTTTGAAAATATTTTCTTTCTGTTATTTGCCTTTTCATATTCTTGAGAGTATTTCCCAAGAATTGAAAAATTTATATACTGATGGGGCACATCTTATCAATGTATTTATTAGCATACATTACTTATATAAAGGAATTTCTTGTGATATTTCCATACATGTATGGAATATTAACCCAGTCAACTTC
Organism: Dipodomys merriami; assembly: GCF_024711535.1. NCBI lineage: Eukaryota > Metazoa > Chordata > Mammalia > Rodentia > Heteromyidae > Dipodomys > Dipodomys merriami. Next base: position 95,480,601 of record NW_027204492.1, on the reverse strand, counting down.
ACGGCCTCTATTACTCTCCACCATCTCATTCCAGCTTCTTAAAAACAATTTCAGCAGATTTCAATAGTAATATTTTCACACAGGCAAATCAACTACTTTGACGATATTCATTCTCATTCACCCTGTTTGTTAGCGCTTCCCATTCCCGCTGGTGTCCATTCCCCATCAGAGTCTGTTTTGCTTTTCTGAAATTCATTTCTTAAGAGTATATTAATTATACTGAGGACTTTACTATGATGTTTCAGGCATGCATATATTCTATTTTTCTCAGAATAGCCCTCTGTATTGCTTTCTCTTTCCTCTGGTGATCAACAATATCTTTTAATGCCAGTCCTATGGCTTGAAACTCAGGTCCTAAGCATTGTCCCTAAGTTTCTTTTGCTGAAGACTAGCTCTCTACCACTTGGTCCACAGCTCCTCTTCCACTTTTTTGTAGTTTATTAGAGATAAGAGTCTCACATATTTTCCTGCCTGGGCTAACTTTGAACTGGGATCCTTAGAGCTCAGTCTCCTGAATAGTTAGGATTACAGGTGTGAGCCACTGGTGCCTGGCTTTTATTAAGGTCTCTGGTGCAATCTTCAAACATAGTTGCACTGTATTTCAAAATTATTTGCCCTCTATTCTTCCTCTCCTTTTCCACCTCAATGTTGTGTGTGTTTGTGTGTGTGTGTGTGTGTGTGTGTGTGTGTGTGTGTATGTGTGTGTGTGTGTGTGTGTGTGTGTGTGGTTAATGGCAGACAGAATATATGAACCTTAATTTAAATATCACATTACACTCTTACTGCCTGGCTCCATCATGAAATTTAAACTGTAAGTCAACTTTCTCTTGGATTAAATATTGTGGTCCCAGGAGTTTAAAATATGACACATCTTTGATGAAGCGAGGTGCTAAATACATTGTCACTTTGTATACATGAAGTTATGTTCTCAGACATAGCTTATATGTATCATACTAATCATATATTTTTCAAGTGTCTTGTACATCTTGCCCCAAAATATTACAAAAGGTGTTATTGTGTGACATTTACCCTGACCTTTTTCTTTTATAAAGACATTTTTGGCATGTAACCTATTTGTGCCTCTGGGACTTTTATTTGAAATACAAATGCCACAGGGCCATGTTCTTCTTTATCTGTGCTTTTTTTCATTTTTCAAATTTATACTTGACTTTATTAAAAGAAACAGTGGGTAGAAAATGGAACATTTGGGGAAAGGGTAAGTCTCATAATAATTAAAACCCAAATGTATCCATGGTTTCCATCTCAATTTTTCCAAACCTATATTATACACCCAAATCTTGGCCCTTCCTAAGTCTATTTTGTCATAATACAAGTATAAATATAACCTAATCAGAGTCCCTCATTTTGTAGATGAGGATTCTGATATAGGGAGAAAGAGATCTGTCCTGTCCACTATCACAGAATTATCAAAGCCCAAAAGTTCCACCTCTGTGATTCTTTGTCCATTGATACAGATGCCGGGGAGCAGTGTGTTTTTGTTCTTATTTTGTTGTGTTTGTTTGTTTGTTTATTTGTACAAGCCTAATAGGGAGTCTTTAGAAGGAGCAGTATTTGAATCTAATGGGCAACAAAAATGATCTGTTTTTTAAGGTTCACTGATAATGGTGAATCATGTTAAGGGTATAGGAAATATGATTAGGTTCGGGAAAATGTGGATAATTTCTTATTAGGTGATATGTCTGCTCTCTTTTCCTTCCTTCAAAAAAATACTCATTTAGGATTTCATTTAAGGTTGTATTTAAGATGCCTGGAATGCTGTTTGGTACCAGAGTTCAATATTGAACAAAATGGTGCTTGTCTTTTTTTTTTGGGGGGGGGGGTCCGGTCATGGGGCCTGAACTCTGGGCCTGGGCGCTGTCCCTCAGCTCTTCAGCTCAAGGCTAGCGCTCTACCACTTGAGCCACAGCGCCACTTCCGGCTCTTTTCTTTTTGCTTATGTGGTACTGAGGAATTGAACCCAGGGCCTCATGCATGCAAGGCAAGTGCTCTACCACTGAGCCACCTTCCCAGCCCCATGGTGCTTGTCTTTATCCAGTTTGCATACTAGTGAGAATAGGAATGCTTTACAAGGAACTACAAGTGTACTAACTATGAAGGAAAGAGGAGAGAGTGCTGAAATATGTCTGGAACTTCACAGAAAGAGGATTTCAGGTGGAATAAATAGACCTATGGCTCAAAAAAACTCATTCACAGAGCCGAATGAAGAGAAGGAAAACAGTGCTAGAAGTATAGCAGGATAGGGAAAATTAAAAGAACTTATATAGAGAAGGATGATTGCATATACATATAATTAATGTTTAATTTGTTATTTGGAGTGGGATGAGTATAGCAATGAGTAATGGGGAGTTACTGCAAGTTTTATCTGGGGAAGTAGCATGCATTGGTTTATTTTTAAAAATTATCTTTACGTACTTATACAAAGGGTTTTCAATCCAGCATGTCATTTTGTGAGTACAATGCATCTTGATCAATGTCACCCCTTGTATAATTCTCCCCATCTGGCTCAAACCAACCCATCCCTCCAACTTTCCTACTACCATTTTCACATATATACTTGGAATGTTATAACAGCATTCTCCCGCCCTTTCTCTAAGATCACTCTGCCTACTGAGTAGAAAATGAACCATTATGGTTGTGAGACCTCACAAATGTCTGGTGGGTGACCACTCCAAAAATTCCGTAATACCCTGATACTTTAGCTTGGCTATCTGGTAGGTAAATATAAAATTATTTATATTATAATTTTATTTACACTTGCCAAAAATAATTTTTAATATTTATATCATTCTAAGTATTTGGTCATAGAATCTCTACCATAAAACACAATAGTAACTAAAAATGCAAGATGCAGTCCTAAATTTGCTACAGATAATAACCCCATAATTATCCATATTTTGTTGAGAAACTAAAGTATAGGGAAGTCATTTATTCCAAGTTGCACAGATAGTGAATAGCAAAGTTCAGATACAAACCCAGGCTGTCTTGAGTCACACCTACGGCTCTTTTTTTTCCTCTTGTTATTTTTTTTTAGATTGGGTCTTAATGGTTTTTGACTTATACCAGATTAGATGGTGACTCTCCTATTTATGCTTCCCACATAGGATACTAAACACATGCCACCTTGCCCAATTTTTTGTTGGTATGGGGAGGGATCTCACTAACTTTCTGTCCCAGCTGACCTTGAACTAAAAGCAAATAGGTTTATTTAGTTCCTAGTTTGGGAGATTAAAAGTTGGGCTGCTGTGGCTCATGCCTGTAATTTTAGCTACTTAGGAGGCTGAGATTTGAGGATCAAGGTTCAAAGCCAGCCATGGCAGACTTATCTCCAATTAATCACCAGAAAACTGGAAGTGGTTCTGTGGCTCAAGTGGTAGAGTGCTCGCCTTGAACTGAAGAGCTCAGGGACAGCGCCCAGGCCCAGAGTTCAAGCCCCACGACTGGAAAAACAAATCATGCCCTGACTCTGGTAAGTCCTCCTCCTGGACTATATAACATCATGAAAAATGTGTATAAGGAGAAATCACTTTGTCAGAAAAAAGCCAGAGTGAGGAAACCAGGTTTGCCCTTTTTAATCACTCCTCTGGCAAGATCTAACCTAGGATCCCACCAGAGCAACCACCTTAATCCTTTCTGAGGGCAGTATCTCCTATGACCTCAGTACCATGACCTCAGGACAGGCCCACCGGGCTCCACACCTCTTAACGGCACCATCACCTCTATACCTCCACACTGAGAATCAAAGCACTAATACATGAACCGTACCCTACATATGAAACTCAAACCATATCTAAACCATAGCAGGATACCTTACCTTTTTGCTGAATACATGTAGACTATGAGCTCCATAAGTTCCCATGAGTCCAAGAATGGAATAGCTATTATAGATGTCCATATTTCATTAATTGATTAATACCCATTTCATTCCTGTATTAGGACTGATTTCTGATTCACGCGCGCACACGTGTGTGTGTGTGTGTGAGTGTGTGTGTGTGAGAGAGAGAGAGAGAGTGTGTGTGTGTGTGTGTGTGTGTGTGTGTGTGTGTGTGTGTGTGTGTCCTGGAGCTTGAACTCAGGTCCCTGGTGCTGTTGCTGAGCTGTTTTGGCTCAAGGCTGGTACTCTACCACTTGAATCACAGCTCAACTTCCCACCCTTTTGGCAGTTAAATAGAGATAAGATTCTTTCAGACCCATTGTAACAATGAGATGTACAAGACACTAAGTTGAAAAACGAACTTTAGAATTCAGGTGGGGAGGTGAGGGAGGGGGAAAGGGGAGAGTGTAGTTGTGGAAGTGAGGAGGGAAGGGAAGGTAGGGGAAAAACAAAGGAGCAGGTAACAATGCTTGATAGGAAATGTACTCATGACCTTGCTCATGTAACTGTAGCCCCTCTGTACACTATTTTTACAAGAAAAAATGTATTTAAAAAAAGATTCTTATGGACTTTCTTTCCCAGGTGGCTTTGAACCTTAATCCTCAGATCTCAGCCTCCTCAGTAGCTAGGATCACAGGCATGAGCTACCAATACACAGCCTGATATGCTTTTTAGATCCTAACACATGAATAGCAACATCAAACAACCTTATAGTTCATTATTAAATGTCTCAAAATATGAACTGCAATATGATTTTCATTAACATTCCTCCCAAGTCAAGTATATGCACTAGGGAATAGCAATCATCTTTTTAAAACTCTATATTTAACTTTTAAATGGGGCTGTAATGACTTGTAATTAAGGCAGACCACTTATTATCAATGTCACCTATCAAATAACTCTGTCATTATGACTTCCTGAACAACCACTTGAACCATGTACAAATTTATACCATGCAGTTCTATGCTTTGATGGGGCTCAGGTACTAAGAATATTATTTTAGGTATAACGAACATTTCTGGTTTTTAAGAACATTTTAAAAGGCAGGAACTCTTAATTTTTTTTCCTGACTTTCTGTACTGCTTTTACTTAATCACTGTTGGCTCTCTTATCTCTAATTGAAACTCCAGGCGTTGCCATAATAACCGGAGAGTACATGATGGAGGATTAGGGTAGCATGACTCACCATACACATATTATTTTCACAGGTGACTAATGTTTCACAGATGTATCATCGCTAGCTGATTACAATTAGCAATGCCTTCTCCTGGTTTCTCGGTTTTAATTCATTCCTTTCTTCTTCCTATAGTCCTTAACCTTGATAAGATTCCCTCCTCCTTGTTTGTATAAGTATTTTCACTACCCACATTACTAAACTGACTTCCTGGATGTCTTTTGTTTTTCCTGTGGTTATTGTTTAACTACCCAAAGGAAACCGTGATCCTCTTGAATTGAAAACCCTCTAAACCTTTTCAGGAAAAGCAAACCCACCCACCCAAGGTCTCTTGAGTCATTTGCTTATTGAAAAAACACTGTTGAGGGTCCAATAAAAATCTTAGCATTGAGCTTAGTATTAGATATTCAAAAATGAATACCATAGCTCAACCTTAAAGCGGTTTTGGTCATTTGAAGTTATGAGAAATTCTGTGAAATTAATTGGAATTGATACCTGGAGGGTCTACTTAATAAGTGTATAAATTGAAGTGTAAGAGAATTAACAGTGATCAAACATTTGATATAAATAAATATTTTGAGTATATTATCTCATTTAATTTGGACACAAATTTTGAAGAAAAGTATAATAGGCACTTTTAACATATGAGGAAACTTAGAAAGGCTAAATAATTTGCTTAAAGTTATAAATTTCATAGAGCTTGGGGTAGAGCAGAGATGTGTGTAACCTTATTGTCTGAACTCTTTCAGTTGTATACCTCTATATATACAACATAATATGTTTCCATTATTTCACTTTGGCTTTTCATACTGTGAAATAAAATCCTAATGAGAAAAAGGAAAAAAAAATACCTAAGCAAACAAACAGATGAAAAAAAGTGAATTAGAGAGATGACTGACTAAAATTACATACTGAGATTGATGGAACAAAAGACTATCTTATACCATAAATTCACTCATGGCATTTTATGAACTATCGTGTGCTAGTATGTAAGATTGGGCTCTGAAAGATGAAATATTAATGAAAATCAGACCCTTTTACATTAGGAAGGATTATATCGTCTATAATTTCATGGCAAAGGGCCATCCAACTATTTCAAATAGTTCTAGTGACAGCATATTCATATAAAATTTCTTGGTAAGAATTTTTTTCTCAGACAAGACCACCATATAGTCCAGGCTAGTGTATAATTCTCAATTTGTCTACTCTACCTTCCTAAAGTTCTGGGATTTCAGATGTGGGATCCTACCACTCTTGGCAGTAAGAAATATCTTCCTGATAATAAATAAGGATCTAATAATTGTGATATTTACTTATGGATTTTAGTTATGTCTTACTTTTGTCCCTGAAGCAATATAGAATTCATTAATTGAACAGATCTCTTTGGTCATGACCTGTGTGTGAATGATACTAAATTCTTTAACTCCCAGATCAAGAAAATTGCTAGTTTTCTGAACTTGAAATATTGTGGAGTAGTTTTTGCTTTATCTGTCTTGTGAACTTGGTTACTATCAGTAGACTGAGAATCTGTTTTTAGTGTGCTAACACATATCATGTTTCTGGGCATGGAATTATTTTTTCTGTCCTGGTCCTGGGGCTCGAACTCAGGGTTTGGAAATTTTCCTTGAGCTTTTTCATTCAAGACTAATGCTCTACCACTTGAACCACAGCTCCACTTCCAGCTTTTTGGTGACTGATTGGAAATAAGATTCTCATGGACTTTCCTGCCTGGGCTGGCTTCAACCACAATCCTCAGATCTGAGCCTCCTGAGTAGCCAGGATTTGATTATAGACATGAGCCACCAGTGCCTGGCCTAGAACATGTAATATTTAAGGTTTTCTTTTTCTCTTTTTTAAAATCAGAGACATGACTGTTACACTGGGAGACTTCTGGGAAGCCAAGCTATTGTGACACAAGTGGGAACTCACCATTCCAAACTGGTTACGTGGACTACAAGCATCGGTGTGCTGTTCTCTTTCCATGTGTGGATCCACTTATGTATAGAATTCTGTTGGAAGAATTAAGAGTACAATTAGCTCAGATTTGGTGAGAAAATTTTACCAGACTCAGCAGATATCGGAACAAACTTTAAAAGAGACAGGAAAGGTTACCCAACCAAAGTTGGGGAGGTATGGGGTTAGGGTACAGGGAGAAAGAGCACTACATGTGATGACACAAAAGGATGAGAGGGCATGTCATGTACATGTGATGAAACAGAGGGATGAGAGGCCATGTCATATTGGATCAAGTCCAAAAGATTCAGTATGGTATCTTGGATTCTTATTGAATTGTAGTTCATGTACAACAAGGTATATAATTTGATAAGCTTTGATTCATGTATTTACTTGAGAAACAACTAACCCAGTCAAGGTAACAGAATTGTTTTGCTGTTCTGGAACCACTTGTACCCCATCTTTCCCTCCATTTCTAGCTTGAGGACAGTAATGATCTGCATTCTGTGTCTATAGATTACTTTGCCCTTTCTAGAGTTTTATATAAATGAAATCATTGAGGATGTACAGATTTGTGCTTTCTTACTTTTTACATGTTCTTTTTTATTGTAAAATTAGTGTACAGAGGGGTTACAATTACATGAGTAAGGTAATGAGTACATTTCTTATCCAGCATGGTTTCCTCCTTTTTTTTCCCCTACCATCCCTTCCCTCCCCACCTGTCCAACTCCCCAACCTCCCCCCCCCCCCGCAGGTTGTAAAATTCCTTTTCAACATAATGTCTTGTACATCTCATTGTTACAATGGGTCAATCTGTATCCTTGTTTCAGCATTTTGTTATTTCCCTTCCCCTCCCCAAATTAGAAACATGTATATACAAGACGCAGGGCACCTGCCATCAAATACAGTGAAAACCGTGGGGAAAGAACATACAAAAGAAACAAAAAAAATCATACAGTACATTTTAGATATGTTAAAAATAATAGCAAGAAAGAAAAAACAAGTTGTGTCCCTATCTTAGGGTTCATTTCACTTAATATCATCTTTTTTTGTATTTTTTATTGTAAAAACGCGGTACAGAGGGGTTACAGTTACATGAGCAAGGTAATGAGTACATTTCCTATTGAGCATTGTTGCCTCCTCCTTTGTTTTTCCCCTACCATCCCTTCCCTCCCACCTCCATAACTACCCCCCCTCCCCCTGCCTAGGTTGTAAAGTTCATTTTCAACATAATGTTTTGTACATCTCATCGTTACAATGGGTCAGCCTGTATCCTTATTTAAGCATTTTGTTTTTTCCCTTCCCATCCCTGAATTAGAGAAATGTATATACAAGATTCAGGGCACCAGGGCTGATACAGTGGGGGAGGAACATAAAAAGAAGCAAAAAAAAACCACATGGTATATTATAAATACATTAGAAACAATAGCAAAAAAGAAAAAAGATATTGTGCCCCTATCTTGGGGTTCATTTTACTTAGCATCATCTGATATGGTCCTATGTACATAGCTTTAAACTTTTCTGCTTGTCCTAGACTTATACTAGTTATTGCAAATTGGGGAAACCATGGGACCTATATTTCTTTGGGCCTGGCTTACTTCACTTAATATAATTTTTTCCAATTAAGTCTTTAGCCCACTTATTTATCGGGCATTTGTTTCTTGGAGATTTACTGTTGGGGGATTTAGTTTCTTTTATTCAGCAAGATGATTTGGAGCTGTATTTACATTATTGTATATACCAGGAAATTACTTCCTTTTATTTATGGATTGTAATCCCTTGTGTGGATGTCCCACATTTTATTTATCCATTCACCTGTTGAATGATAGTTCGTTTGTAGTATTGGACTATTATAAATATATAAAACTCATATAAATATCCTTTCTCTTGGGAGATACTTAGAAGTAGAATAGCTAGGTAGCATGATGAGCATCTACCTTTAAAAAAAACAGTCAAATGTTTAAAAAGTGGCTATACATCTTAACCTTGAGCAATGTATAAAATTTCCAGTTTTTCCAAATCCTCTTCTAACACATGGTAGTGGTAGTGGTGTTTTATTATGGACAACCTGGATAGCATGTGCTGGTATGTGTTTATAGTTGTTTTAAATTAAAATTTACTTTGGCCGAGCACTGGTGGCTCACATCTGTAATCCTAGCTACACAGGAGTCTGAAATCTGAGGATCACTGTTCAAAGCCAGCCCAGGCAGGAAAGTCTGTGAGACTCTTATCTCCAATTAACCACCAGAAAACCAGAAGTGGTGTTATGGCTCAAAGTAGTAGAGTGCTAGCCTTGAGCTGAAGAGCTCAGGGACACCACCCAGGCCCTGAGTTCAAGCCCCATCACCAATTAGAAAAATAAAATAAAATTAACTTTGCTTGTTTTTATGATTGGCACATACTGTTTGTAATTATTTGTGACATACACTGTCATGTTTTGATTGATGTATACACTGGGTAATAATCAACTCAGGGTAATGAGCATATCTATTACCTTTAATATTTTATTTCCTTCTGGCATTTATTTCAAAATCCTGGCTTCTAAATGTTTGAACATAGGAGCTGCGTTATTTTTTAACTATTCACCATACTGTTCCAGAGAGCACCAGAATTTGTTCTTTTTAACTGTGATATTTAAATTTTTCTTTTTTTAATCCCAAAATATATTAGATACCTTTTCATATAGTTGTCTCTTAAATACCTTTTCCATAAGTGTCTATTCAGTTATTTTGCCTATTTTTTTTGTTTGTTTTGGCAGCATTGGGCTTTGAACTGAGGATCTGATACTTGCTTGGCTTATTGCTTGACTGGTATTCTACTACTTGAATCACTTCCCCTGCCCAGCTTTCTGCTGATTTTGAGCTCTTGTAGTTGTTTCTGCCTTGAGTGGCTTTGAAGTATAGTCTTCTTGATCTCAGCCTTTTAAATTGCAATTACAGGTGTGAGAAATAAGAGCTTAGTTTCCTTTTTCCCCATCCGGTTGTACAATTGTGAAACTGTCTCTTTTTTCTAATCCTAGGGCTTGAACTCTGGGCCTGGAGACTGTCTCTGAGCTCCTTTTACTCAAGTCTAGCTCTCTACCACAGTGCCACTTCTGATTTTCTGTGATTATTGGAGGTAAGAGTCCCACGGAGTTTTTTTGCCCAGGCTAGCTTTGAACCAGGACTATCAGATTTCAGCCTCTTGAGTAGCTAGGATTACAGGCGTGAGCCACTGGTGCTTTGCAAAACTTTCATTTTTTAGCCCCTCCTTTATTTTCTCCTCCCTACCGACTCCCTTTCCCCCCAAGTTGTAAAGTTCATTTCCAACAGTATCTAGTGAATATCACTGTTACATTAGTTCTCCCTTTGTCCCACTGTTATAGTTCCCCTTCCCTTCCCCAAATCAGATAAAATTATATACAAGACAAAGGGTACCAAAATCAAAAACAGTCACCACAAGGAATAAAAGAGAGAGAAAAAAGGAAGAAAAAAACAAATAACTGCAAACAGTACACAGAAACAAAACAAAGCCAAAAAAAACCCCAAATCCTCTTATTTCCATACTTTGGAGTTCATTTGGATTGGCATCGTTTTGTATGGTCATATGTACATAGCTATTGAGCTATCCTCTGCTATTGAGTGGTCCTCTGCTAGGATTGTCCTAGACATATATTAATTATTACAAATGAGGGAAACCCTAGAGCCTATGTTTCTTTGGGTCTGGATTACTTCACTTAATATGATTTTTTTCCAAGTCTTTCCATTTCCTTATGAATGGGGCAATATCATTCTTTCTGATGGAAGCATAGAATTCCATTGTGTATATATACTACATTTTCTTGATCCATTCATCTACTAATTGGCATCTTGGTTGATTCCATATCTTAGCTATGGTAAATAATATTGCAGTGAACATAATAGTGCTGGTAGCTTTAGCGTGGCCTTTAGTGTGTCCTGGCCATTATGGTAAATGCCCAGGAGTCAGATTGCTGAGTTATAGAGGAGCTCTCTGTTTAGTCTTTGGAGGCCAAAAAGGAAGCACTAGCTACTACACTGTTGGTGGGAATGTAAAAACTTGATCAACCACTCTGGAAAGCACTATAGAGGTTCCTAGAAACTTTTTTTTTTTTTAACAAAATTGTCTCCTCTCCACTGAATTGCTTTTATTAAAAATCAGTAGGTTTTAATTTTGGGTCTTTTTCTTTTCCTCTCCTTTTGGAGGGCAGAAATAGTACCTGGTCTTGAACTGCAGGCCTCACATTTGCTTAACTTACTTGTTTGGCTGGCACTCTATTACTTAAACCATACCTCCAGTCCTGCATTTTACTGTTTATTCTGGAGAAAGAGTCCTGTCAGCTTTTCTACCCAGTGGGCTTCAAACCGAGATCCTCTGGATCTTAGCCTCTTGAGAAGCTAATATTACAGGAATGAGCCACTGGCACCAGACTTTTTTCTAGTCCTTTAGTTCTATCCAGTTGATCTCAGTGTGTACACTTTTGATTACTATATCTTTGTAATGAGACATAAAAGCAGATAGTATTTGTATTCCAACTGCTCTTTAAAATCATTTGTCTATTGCAAGACTTGCACAGGTGGTACTTAAAGGGAATCAGAAGAAATGAAGAGTGATAGGCAAAGGCCAGGTAATATGAGATTATTTTTAGTCAGGCTACATCTTTTTTGTCCTGAAATTAGTAGCAATATACTGAGGAATTGTTTACAGAGGAATAGCATGGTTAATCAGTATCCTGGAAATCACTCTGGAGGATTAACTGTAGAATGGAGAGTCTAAACACTTCTAACAACAAGTGCTCATGATTTTCTCATACCAACCAGTTTTCCAAACCTCTAGAAATCAACTGGGTTTTCTATAGAATTTCTAATGCTATATCTAGAATTAGCACAGACCCAGTAGGTCATGGGCTCAGTCTCACAAGACTATAGTCAATTCAAATGAAACTGAGGAACTGAAGTTTAACTTTTATATAACATTACTATGTTGCTAGTGATTCCTGTATTTGGTAGTGTCAAACTTAGAAGAAGGAATGGATTTAAGAAATAATAAGGAAGACCTACCCCTCTGGGCGGGGATGAGACACACTTCCAGTGGAGACAGGGGAGCCCTGCAGAGCCATGGTAGCAGTTGGGCTGACCATTGCTGTTGCAGGATTTGCAGGCTGTTATGTTTTACAAGCCACGAAGCATATGGAGCCTCAAGTAAAACAAGTTTTTCAAAGCCTACCAAAATCTGCCTTCAGCCGTGACTATTACAGAGGTGGATTTGAATCCAAAATGACAAAACGGGAAGCAGCATTTATACTAGGTGTAAGCCCTACTGCCAATAAAGCAAAGATAAGAGATACTCATCGAATTATGCTCTTTGGTCACCCAGACAAAGGAGGATCTCCTTACGTAGCAGCCAAAATCAATGAAGCTAAAGATTTACTAGAAGGACAAGCTAAAAAAATGAAGTACATATATTATTAATTTTAAGTTCATATAAATTTATGAGTTCCAACATATTTGTAATAAAATGCCTCAGATATAAAGTTTTTAAAAATGATTCAGCACAAACAAGCTAAATCAAAGTTTGGGAATATTTTATTTAACTTGAGAACATTAAGAAAATTAGAGTAGTTGGAGCTAATATTAAATAATGACAGGTGTACACCACTTGAATACAGTTACTTATTTAGCAAACAAAAAAAAGAAATAATAAGAACAACTGGAAAGGATTTCATTATTAAGGGAGGTTAGATTGAGTATTAGATAAAGAAAAGAAAGAAGTTAAATATCACACACAAATTTCTGTGTTGTAGTGAATAATTACATCATTATTACTAGTAGAGTACAAACTTAGTCAGGGTAGAGCCTTTTTTGTCTTACCCAGTGTCTAGAATGTTAGCAGGTACTCAGTGAGTATTTGTCATAAGATGAATGGAAAAATGATCTAATGCAGGATTACTCAATACAATATAACAAAGAGGTAGTATGAGAAGAAATTCTTAATGAAAGTAGATGATGTTTGATGTTATTGACAACTTGTGTTCTGGAACTGTTCATGTATTTCTACCTGTATTGCATCATTTAATGTATACAATAGTCCTCTCTGATATATATATATATATATATATATATATATATATATATATATATATTGTTCTCATTTTACAGGTAAAACTGAAAATCAGAAAAGTTAAAACAACTAAACAAAGTGAAGTCTCTTGGTAGAAGTTTGAGGTGAGTTTGCGTCAAATTGTGGGAGAAGCCATTCACTCTAGCTTTAGGAGAAAGTCAATCTAGACTTCAGTTACAGATTTTGAAATCACTAGTTAAAAGATATTTACTGAAACTCATGAATGGAAGTGTTCGCCAGACATTATAGAATGACTATAAAAGCCCGTGGAAAAGAATCCTGGAGATGACATTGAAATATGAAGAACATTTGCAGGAAGAAGCCCAGAAAAGTATCATGTTCCCTGATGCAAGGTAGAACAGTGGCTAAGGAAGGCTATGGAGTGGCCCATATTTCACTGATATAAAATATGATTTCAGAAGTAAGGACTAAATATGATGTATAGGATTCATGGACTTAGCAACTAAAAGTTACTAAAAGTTATGTAAAAGTACTTTCATGAGCAGATGTGGATAGGGTCAGATTAAAAGATATAAAGAAGCGGGGCTGGGAAGGTGGCTCAGTGGTAGAGCGCTTGCCTTGCATGCCTGAGGCCCTGGGTTCGATTCCTCAGCACCACATAAGCAAAAAATAGAAAAACCAGAAGTGGTGCTGTGGCTCAAGTGGTAGAGTGCTAGCCTTGAGCTGAAGAGCTGAGGGACAGTGCCCAGGCCCAGAGTTCAGGCTCCACAACCGGACCCCCCCCAAAAAAAAAGATATAAAGAAGCGAAAAGAAGATGATTATAAACGAAAGAGGAGCTACCCAGAGGTGTCAATGTTGTTTTTAAAAGGAAAACACAGGCTAGAGGTATGGCTCAAATGGTAGAGCACCAGCTATGAGCAAGCAAGCTGAGTGAGCATGAGGTCCTGAGTTTAAGCCCTGGCACTGGCAAAAATAAAACACTGAAGCAACAATGATACCCACAAGACAGTATATTGGAAATGAACTTTACAACTTTGGTGCGGGTGGGGAGGAGTGAGAGAGGTAGGGGAGGAAAAGGATAGTGGGGGAATAGCAAAGGAACAAGTAACAGTGCTCGACAAGAAATGTTCTCATTGCCTTACTCATGTAACTGTAATCCCTCTGTACAGCATCTTTACAATAACATAAAAATAATAAAAAAAAAACACACTGAAGGAAAATAGGCCAAGTGTACTAGCATACCCTTGTAACTCCATCTGCTTAATAGTTAGACAGGAGGACACAGTTCAAGTCTAGCATGGGCAAATAAAAAATGTTAGCAAGACTAGATCTTAAGAATATTCTGGAGCCGGGCACTGGTGTCTCATGCCTGTAATCCTAGCTACTCAGGAGGCTGATATCTGAGGATCACAGTCCAAAGCCAGCCTGGGCAGGAAAGTCCCTGAGACTCTTATCTCCAATAAACTGCTCAGAAAATGGGAAGTGGTGCAGTGGCTCAAGTGGTAAAGTGCTTGCCTTGAGCTGAAGAGCTCAGGGACCATGCCCAGTCCCATAGTTCAAGCCCCACAGCTGACAAAAAGGTAACAATAATAATAAGAATCTGGGCATAATACTGCATCCTTATAATACCAGCTACATGGGAGATGGAGATAGGATCCTAGTCTGAGGCCAGGTAGGCCAAGGAGCAAGACCCTATTAAAAACAAACATCAGCAAAAAGTGTTGGGCGCATAGCTCAAGTGGTAGACTTGTTGCCTAGCAATTAGCACAAGATCCTGAGTTGAAACTCCAGTTCTGCCATAAAAAAGGAAATTATTTGAGCACAATTATGGGCAAAAAAGGCCTTTCAGGTGGGGCACATGGAAGGGGCAATGGAAGAGTTAGGACATGAAAATGGGAATACTGATGATGAGGTTGTTATCGATGGCATTGATACTCAAACTGTGGTCAACAAACCCATTACCAGCCCATGAATTAGGAGTTACTTGTCTGTGATGTGATAGATACTAAAATGGAAATTGAGACATTGCTAAAGCAGTATGATTTGATAACTACTTAATATAAATATTATTTTTTTAATTTAATTTAATTTAATTTGTGAACATACTGTACAGAGGAGTTACAATTACATGGGCAGGATAATGCGTACATTTCTTACCAAGCATTGCAGCCTCCTCCTTTGTTTACCCTTCACATCCCTTCCCAGCCTCCCCCCTCCCCCCA
The DNA here is from genome assembly GCF_024711535.1 of Dipodomys merriami. Lineage (NCBI taxonomy): Eukaryota > Metazoa > Chordata > Mammalia > Rodentia > Heteromyidae > Dipodomys > Dipodomys merriami. The sequence continues at coordinate 95,465,281 of NW_027204492.1, read as the reverse complement.
ATCCCAATCCTTCTCCTCCCCCCTTTCTCCCCCTCCCCCCCCCCCCCCCCCGCACCGACGTTGTAAAGTAGTTTGCATTTTGTACTTCTTCCTTCATCATAGTTGTTTTTCTTTCCTTTTTTGTACCAGTCCTGATGCTTGAACTCAGATTTCAGCCTCCTGAGTAGCTGGGGTTACAGGTAAGACCCACTGGCATACTGCTTTCTTTCCTTTTTTGAATTGCTTTATGTTAGTTATATCAGGGGAGTTCATTGTTACATCTCAACATATGTTTACCCTATATTCCAATCAATTTCACCCACTCTGTCACATTCTCTGCCCTTTCAGCCCTCAAAATATCATCCATGACAGGTTTCCTTGTTTTGTTTCATAGCTGCAAATAATCTGCTTCCAGATTATTCACTCTCTTTTGTCCTCCCACGAATACATTGTTGTTTTTCTAAGGATTCACTTTTATTGTATTTTACAGAATTATTGGCCTCTGCCGTTTGTATGCATTTTAAAGGTCTTTTGTCAGAGTTTTAGAAGTGTTGCTAGAGCATAGATGTCAAAGTGAAAATGCATAAAATAAGAAGCAGCCAACATGTTCAAGACTTTGATATTATAGCATCTGTGTTTGTAACAGCGAGATGGGGAAGGGAGAGGGAGATATCAAGCCTTATTCTTGTATAATGGATAGAATGACTTTAGCATGTAACTTTGATCTAAGACCAATGGCTAATTAACAAACAGGAATTGGAAAGAATAGCTATTATACTAAAATGAAAAGTTGCATTCTCAGTGGGTCTTTATGATTCAGCATTCTTTGAAGTCCTGAAGTTCTTAGGGCATGTTTATATGGATTTGTGTATGGCCTAGTTTTATTTTTGTGATGCTGATGATTAAACCCAGGGCTTTGTGCATGCTAGGCAAATTATCCACCATTTATTCCTTGTCTTGCCTAGTTTAACTCAACCTTACAAAATGGGAGAGAAGATAAAAAGATTCTTTCGAAGTGCTACAGAATGCTGAAATAGTCATCAAAATGTATGGATGAGTGAAAGTGGTAGGAAAGCATTGGTTCAATTGCTGATACAAACACACTGGGAGGCACAGTGACTATGCCAATGCACTGGTAAAGTCTGCCAAAACACCATACAAAATACTACATGGTCAAAAAGTGTCTGTGACATAAACATATGTAGTCAATGTAATTAATGTCATATATATATATATATATACATATTATGTGGAGAACATGGTTAATGTTAATGTTATTAAACTGGCTATTCATAATTGGCAGATAGTCAAAGAAAGACTAATTGGTAAGAAAATGAAGAAAAATGTCCGTAGTTTGGTTTTTTTTAGAAAAGTTTAAATCATTTGATCCTATTCTATTACTTTATATACTTTTTGCTAACTTTATTGATATTTAGAAACTTACTTTGACATTCCTTGCAAAAATCTGTAAAAATCCTGTATAAGTGGAACAACAAGGATCCTACCTGCCCTTCAAGAAATGACTAAGATGTAAAACCCGGTAAAATGTATATTGTCTAGTCAGCAAGTACTGTTTTAAAGAGGCATGAGGAAAATCAAATGAAAACCAGAAATGGGGTTGAGTGACACGGAGGAGAAAGATGGAAGTTGTGTGATAAATACGAAAATATAAATACATAAAAATAAATAAAAATATCAATACAAAGCATGATGCTTTGTATTTATAAATTGATATGTTGAATTGACACCCCTTTGTACAACTACTTGAAGATAAAACACATTTTTAAAAAAGAAAATCAGAAATGAGGTATTATACATCCACATGCACATTGCTCTCATTTTTACCAACAAGAAATAATCAAAAAGCCACCAAAATTGTCTAGGGTACTCCAAACCCCTAGCCTTTACTATATGAACAATTAAACATAAACGAACAAAATCAACTTTTTCAGGATTTTGAAACATATTTCAAAAGTCACAACAACATGAGAAGCATTTCATGAAGAAAGAAGTTGTGAAAGTCTGGTAAGAGAACTGTTTGTTGTTGTTGTTGAGAGGGTTTCACTATGTTGTTAGATCAGGTTAGCCTAGAATTTATTAGTTTCCTGCTTCCTTCTGCCTTCCTACTGATTTAACTTACACTTACTACTTTCCATTCTCATCAGCTCAGTCAGTGGTGACCATGAAAGCCACATCCCACATACCTGGCATAGCTTAGTACTAGATGGCACAATATAGACCATACTTAATATCATAGACTTGTGTCTATGTCCAAAGACCAAATTGATCAGATACCTAATGTTAGCTTAAACAAGCTAGAAAAAATAAGAAAAATAGTGCATGACCCATTGTGTATCTAATATTAGTGACAGAAAAATTCAGGTTCCTGCTCTATCTCAAAAAACTCATAATCTTTTGTTTATCGACATCCTTTCATTGTTAACAATAATTAGTGAAATTACTGGGACTTGAATTCAGGGCCAGAAAGCTCACTCTCAGCTTTTTCACTCAAGGCTTGAGGTCTACCACACCTTCACTTCTAGCTTTTTGGTTATTAATTGGAGATAAGAGTCTTCCTGTCCTAGCTGGCTTCTAATCATGATTGTAAAAATCTCAGCTTCATGAGTAGCCAGGACTACAGTTGTGAGTCACCAGCACCTGGCCCTCACTTTGTTTTGATAAAATGCGGCCTTGGTCAATAAAAAGGCAAAAAATAAAATTAGGCCCTAAACTATAATACTGACAACAATGAGGATGGGTATATGTCTGAGGAAGAATTAGGATTTAGGGGGCTGGGAAGGTGGCTCAGTGGTAGAGTGCTTGCCTTGCATGCATGAGGCCCTCGGTTTGATTCCTCAGCACCACATAAGCAGAAAAAAGCCGGAAGTGGGGCTGAGGCTCAAGTGATAGAGCATTGGTCTACAGCTGAAGAGCTGGGAAACAGCGCCAGGCCCAGAGTTCAGGCCCCACAACCGACATAAACAACAACAAAAAAAGATATCCCATAATAACTGAGGTTCGGTTTGGACCACTGGAGAAGCAATGACAACTAAGATAGTATGTGTGGGAGGAGAGGCAGGTGGTGAGGGGGAGTCATTTTTGTTTGGAACTTGTATTTGAAATGGCCTACAGCCACCTCATTCTTTGAGAAGTGTACTTCTAGACTCTGTCAACATCAACTTGAGTGAAAATGGCCAGAACTGTAATGCCAACAATTAAAACACCTCTGTGAAATCCAAATGAGCATGGCTGACTTTTGGTTTTCTAAGGAAATTGTATTCTTTTCATATTCTAAAATATTCTGGGTTCCATATAAACAATTATACAATAGACAAATGGAAAGAGGAAAATATAAATTCATCCATAGTCCAGCTACACAGTAATGATAACTAATATCACATAAGAACAGTATCATCAGAGAGTGCCATATAGGAGCTCAACCATAAGAAGTAATTTGCCTAGAATTCCAAGAAAAGGCTTCAAAGAGAAAATGATGTTGGCCCAGGTCTTCCAGACTTTGAGAACATGTTGATGACCATGCAGGGAAAGAAGGTGGAGGTGCAGGAAAAGAAGGAATGGTACCCATTTTTAAAGTTGAGATAATTAAATTTTTTCTTTCCTTTCTTTTGTCTCAGTACTGGGGCTTGAACTCAGAGCTGATGCTCTCCTTTTTTTTAAATTTCACTCCAGGCTAGTATTCTAGCACTTGATCCACACCTCCATTTTTAACTTTTCAGTGGGTGATTGGCAATAAAAATCTCATGGAATTTCCTACCTGGGCTGGCAGGAAAGCTACTCACCCTCCTGAGTAGCTAGGATTACAGGTGTGAGCCACTGGTACTCAGCATTGTGTTTTATTTTATAACATATTGTTTTAGCTTGATATTTTATATGTACAAGTTATACACTGAATTTGTTTTGGTTCTGTAGTGGATTACTTTATTTTTGTCTGTTTTCGTTTTTATTGTCAAGGTGATGTACATAGGGGTTACAGTTACATAAATAAGATTATAAGTACATTTCTCGTCAAACTTGTTACCCCTTCCCTCATTTTTCTCCTGTTTTCCCACCCCCAACCCCCACAAGTTGTATAGATCATTTCCAACAAATTGTCTTGTCAATAACACTGTTGCATTGGTTCCCCCCTTATCCTTTGTCTCACCATTCTGTTGCTTCCCTTCCCTTCCTTTCCCTACCCTTCCCTTCCCTAATCCAGATAAATGTATATACAATACCAGGGTACTTAAATCAAATACAGTGACGACGAAGGATATACCATAGGGGGGAAACATACAAAAGAAACACAAAATCACATAGTGCATTAAAAACAAGAACAAAGAAAAACCTCTTGTATCCTTGTCTTGGAGTTCATTTCACTTTGCATCATCTTATATGGTCATATGTATGTAGCTATTAATCTACTCTACTCATCTGCGAAGATTGTTCTAGACGTATACTAATTATTGCAAATAAGGGAAACCATAGGAACTATGTTTCTTTGGGTCTGGCTTACTTCACTTAATATAATTTTTTCCAAGTCTTTCCATTTTCTTACAAATGGATCAGTGTCATTCTTTTCTATGGAAGCATACACACACACACACACACACACACACACACACACACACACACACATTCTTTTTTTATTGTGAAAATACTGTACAGAGGGGTTACAATTACATGGGCAAGATAATGAGTACATTTCTTATCAAGCTTTGTAGCCTCCTCCTTTGTTTCCACTTCCCATCCCTTCCCATCCTCCCCCCCCCCACCCTCCCAATCCTGCCCGCCCCTCCTCTGCACCAAAGTTGTAAAGTTCTACACACACACATTCTTGATCCATTCATCTGCTGAGGGGCATCTGGGTTGGTTCCATGTCTTAGCTATGGTGAATATTGCTGTGATAAACACAGTTGTGCTGGTAGCTTTACTATGGCCTTGTTTGTTATCATTTGGATAAATGCCCAGAAGTGGGTCATGGGAGAGCTCTATGTGAAGTCTTTTGAGGAACCTCCATACTGCTTTCCAGAGTAGTTGAACAAGTTTACACTCCCACCAACAGTGCAATAGCATTCTCTTTTGGCCACATCCCTTCCAGTATCTGTTGTTATTTCTTGATTGTAGCCATTCTAGCTGGGGTGAGGTCGAATCTCAATGTTGTTTGATTTGCATTTCTTTTATGGCTAGAGGTGTTGAGCATTTCTTCATGTGTCTATTGGCCATTCTTATTTCCTCTTCAGAGAAGTCTCTCTTTAAGTCTTTAGCCCACTTATTAATGGGGCACTTATTTCTTTGAGGATTTGTTGTTGGGGGATTTAATTTTTTGAGTTCTAAGTATATTTTAGATATGTCTCTTGTATGGCTAGTGAAAATCTCCCAATCTGTGGGCTTTCTATTGATCTAGCTAGCTATGTCCTTTGCCATGCAGAAGCTTTTCAGCTTCATGCAATCCCATTTGTCCAACTTTTGATTTGTTGTATTTCTCGGTCTTTTTAAAGAAAATTTCAGCCTGTGCAAAGGAGCCCTAGAGTTTCTCCTATTCCTTCCTGTTTTCAGGGTATCTGCTTTGACTTTGAGGTCTTTGATCCATTTGGAGTTGATTCTGGTGCAGGGTGATATATAAGGATCTCACTTTAATTTTCTACAGTGTTTAACCAATTTTGCCAGCAACATTTACTGAAGGGTTCTTCCATCCTATTTTTTACCTTCCTTTTTGAAGATTAGGTGGCTGTAGGACTGCAGGTTTCTGGGTCTTTAGTTCTATTCCATTGGTCCTCAAGTCTTTTCTTGTGCCAGTACCAAGCTGTTTTGATTACTATGGTTTTGTAATAGAATTTGAAGTTTGGTATTGGTATTCCTCCAGCACTATTCTATCTGCTAAGGATTGTTTTTGCTATTCTTGGGCCTTTATTGTTCCATATGAATGTTTGGATTGCTTCTTCGAATTCATTAGAGAATGAGGTTGGGATACTGAAGGGTATTGCATTGAATTTGTAGATAGTCTTTGCCAGTATTGCCACTTTCATGATGTTGATCCTCCCAATCCAGGAGCATGGGAGGTCTTTCCTACAGTGAAATTTTGATAGTGAAATACATACTTGGTTTTAGAAGACAGCAGAGTAGTTATGTTTGAAGTGACTTTTCCTAGACTACTGTTTTAGAAATGTTAACCTGCCTGTTGTCCCCAACTGCAAGTGCTATTTGTGAGGAATGGATTTCTTGGTTTCCCTTCAGATCCAGTCTCCAGAGGTGTGATTTACTTAAATAGCTATTTTCCCCTCATCTTTGAAAATTATTTTTCCCTGATATATTATCATTTACCACAAAGACAAAGTCTTTGTAAATCAAAAATTAAATTTAGAATTCCCTAGGGCACACAAGAGGTTAGTTGCAATTTTTTTTAAATAAATTCAATTTGAAGAAGCTAACTGCCAAGCCGAATGTCCCCAGGGATGGCTGCTCTTATAGGTCAAGAAAAAATGGTAGAAATCTTATGCAGAGTTCTGTCAAAATATTTAGCAGTCTTCACTGGTAAATGCTATTAGTGGTTAGATGTGATTAATTTTCAGTTTAGTGATTTTGACATTTTGCATGTACTATAGGTAAATCATTCCAGGTAGTCTATATTTTCTGAGTTTAGAATTACAGTAAGGAGGATTTTAGCCAATAGCTACTTTTTGTGTGGCTTTCAGACTGAAGGTCTGAAGGGATATCGCACTCTGCAAGCTATTTAACTTTTCATGAAATGCTCTTTTCGAAATGGAGTAATAATGACCCCCCTCTATCTCTCCCTCCCTTCCTCCCTCCCTTTCTCTCTCTCTCCTTTTTTTTTATTGTGAAAATACTGTACAGAGGGGCTGCAATTACATTGGCAAGATAATAAGTACATTTCTTATCAAGCATTGTAGCCTCCTCCTTTGTTTCCCCTTCCCATCCCATCCTCCTCCCACCTCTCCCACCCCCCCCCCCCCACCAAAGTTGTAAAGTTCGTTATCGACATAACAACTTGTACATCTCATTGTTGCAATGGGTCCACCTGTATCCCTATTTAAACGATTTGTTTTTCCCCTTCCCCCTCCACAAATTATACCGACATCAAATACAGTGAAAGCAGGGGTTATACTGTGGGGGAGGGATATACAAAGCAACAAAGAAATCATCTTATAAATGTGTTAGAAACAATCGCATGAAAGAAAAAAAACATTTGAATACATATCTTAGGGTTCATTTCCCTAATATCAGCTTATCTGACCTTTTCTGCTTAACTCAGACATATACTAGATATTGCAAATAAGGGAAACCATGGGACCTATGTTTCTTTGGGCCTGGCTTACTTCACATAATATAATTTATTCCTTTTTTTTTTTTTTGGTACTGGGGATTGAACTATAATTTATTCCACGCCTTTCCATTTGCTAACAAATGGGGCAATGTCATTCTTTCTGATGGAGGCATAGAATTCCATTGTGTATATATACCACATTTTCTTAATCCATTCATGTACTGAGGGGCATCTGGGTTGGTTCCATATCTTAGCTATAGTAAATAATGCTGCAATAAACATAGTCGTGGGGGTAGCTTTAGTGTGGTCTTGTTTATGAACATTTGGGTAAATACCCAAAAGTGGGATTGCTGGGTCATAGGGGAGCTCTATGTGGAGTCTTTTGAGGAACCTCCATAATGCTTTCCAAAGTGGTTGAACAAGTTTACACTCCCATCAACAATGCAGTAAGGTTCCCTTCTGTCCACATCCCCTCCAGCATCTGTTGTTGTTAGAGTTCTTGATTTTTGTCATTCTAACTGGAGTGAGGTGATATCTCAATGTTGTTTTGATTTGCATTTCTTTTATGGCTAAGGAGGTTGAGCATTTCTTCATGTGTCTATTGTCCATCCTTCTTTCCTCTTCAGAGAAGTTTTTCTTTAAGTCTTTAGCTCACTTATTTATTGGGCAGTTGTTTCTTTGAAGATTTGTTGTTGGGGGATTTAATTTTTTGAGTTCCAGGTATATTTTAGATATGAGACCCTTGTCCATTGTATGGCTAGTGAACATCTTTTCACAATCTGTGGGCTTTCTATTGATCTTGCTAGTTATGTCTTTGCCATGCAGAAGCTCTGCAATTTCACGCAATCCCATTTGTCCAACCTTTCTTTGATTTGTTGTGTTTCTGGGTCTCTATTAAGAAAATTTCGGCCTGTGCCAAGGAGACCTAGGGTTTCTCCTATTCCATCCTGTAATGTTTTCAGAGTGTCTGCTTTGATTCCGAGGTCTTTGATCCATTTGGAGTTGATTCTGGTACAGGGTGATATATAAGGATCTAGCTTTAGTTTTCTACAAGTAGTTAACCAATTTTGCCTGCACCATTTACTGAAGAGGCTGTCTTTCTTCCATTCTACTTTTTTGGCTCCCTTATCGAAGATTAGATGGCTATAGGTCTGTAGGTTCATTTCTGGGTTTTCAATTCTATTCCATTGGTCCTGAGGTACGTTCTTATGCCAGTACCAAGCTGTTTTGATTACTATGGCTTTATAGTAGAGTTTGAAATTTGGTATTGGTATTCCTCCAGCAGTGTCCTTTCTGTTGAGGATCGTTTATGCTGTTCGGGGTCTTTTATTATTCCATATGAATTTTTGGATTGCCTCTTCTATTTCCTTGATGAATGAGGTTGGAATTTTGATAGGTATCGCATTGAATTTGTAGATAGCCTTGGGAAGTATTGCCATTTTCACGATGTTGATCTTTCCAATCCAGGAGCATGGGAGTTTTTGCCACTTTCTAAGTTCTGTTTTGATTTCCTTTTTCCAAGTTTTTAAAGTTTTCATCATAGAGGACCTTCACTTCTTTGGTTAAGTTAATTCCTAGGTATTTTATTTTTTGTGGGGCTATTACGAACGGAGTTGCTTTCCTAATTTCAGCCACACTTTTCTCATTGTTGGCATACAGAAAAGCCATTGATTTTTGAGGCTTAATTTTATACCCTGCTACTTTGCCAAAGTTTTGAATCAGCTTGAGTAATTTGGGAGTGGACACTATGGGATTCTTTAAATACAAGATCATGTCATCTGCAAAGAGGGAGAGTTTTACTTCTTTTTTCCCTATTTGGATCCCCTTTATGTTTGCATCTTGTCTTATTGCTGTAGCTAGGCATTCTAATACTAGATTGAAGAGAAGTGGAGAGAGTGGGCATCCTTGTCTTGTTCCTAAGAGGAAATGGCTTTAGCTTTACACCATTAAGTATAATGCTGGCTGTAGGTTTGTCATATGCAGCCTTTATTGTATTGTGTCTCTCTTCTTTCTGAAGTCTGAGCCTAGGGCTTGCTTAATTTGTTTGTTCAGCTGAAGCTCTGCTACTTGAGCAACACTTCCAGTCTTGTTTTTGCTATTTAGGAGTCTAGTGGACTTTTCTGCTCAGATTAACTTCAAACCATGCTGAGTGAAAGCCAGTCAGAAGAGTGCATTTTTATATGGTTCTTTTCATTTCAAATAGCAAGTGGAGACAGTAGCTTACTGATAGGTGGTGATAGAAGGATGATGGCACATGAATACAATGGGTTTTAATTTTTTTATTGTAAAGGTGATGTAAAGAGGGGGTACAGAAGTCAGGCATTGAGTATATTTCTTTTTCAACTGTGTCACTTCTTCTGTTTTCTCCCAGTTTTTCCTCTTCTGATCCCTCTCCCCCACAAGTTGTATAATTCATTTTCAACAAGGTGTCTAATGAGTATCACTGCTAATTAGTTCACCCTTTGTCACAATGTTTCATTCCCATAGCAACCTGAAATCGTTACATATATCTGAATATGTTGAATTCATCCAATTATAGTTAAAATAGTTGAATTATATGATATGTGAGTTATATTTCAAAAAATTCCTGATAAAACAAAAAACTTTAGCTATTTATATGTCATATTTTTTTTGGTGGGGGGGTCTGGTCGTGGGGCCTGAACTCTAGGCCTGGGTGCTGTCCCTCAGCTCTTCAGCTCAAGGCTAGCTCTCTACCACTTGAGCCACAGTGCCACTTCCGGCTTTTTTCTTTTTGCTTATGTGGTGCTGAGGAATCGAACCCAGGGCCTCATGCATGCAAGGCAAGCGCTCTACCACTGACCCACCTTCCCAGCCCCTATGTCATATTTTTATATAGCATTTATATATCCATTCTGTGAGTTGACAACATGGACTGGATTCATTTTAATATGGTTTTTGTTCTAATTGGTATTCTTTGTATACTGCTGGTTACCTGGGCTTACCTATCTAAAACCTTAGAAAGGAGAGCTGGGTTAATTTGGCACAGTTCTTTTTTTAAATTTTATTTTATTGTAAAGATGCTGTACAGAGGGTTTACAGTTGCATGAGTAAGGTAATGAGTACATTTCTTGTCAATCATTGTTAACCCTTCCCTTCCTTGTTGTTGTCCCACTATCCCTTTCCTCCCCCACCTCTCACCCTCCTCCCCACCCCACCTCCACCCTCTCCCCATCCCCTCCCTCTCCGCCCAAAGTTGTAAAGTTCATTTCCAATATACTGTCTTGTGGGTATCCTTGTTTCAGTGGGTCATCCTGTGCCCTTGTTTCAGTGTTTTGTTAATCCCCTTCCCCTCCCCAAATTAGACAAGTGTATATACAAAATGCAGGGTACCAAAATCAAGTACAGTGACAACAGGGGATATACCATAGGGGAAAGAACATACAAAGGAAACAACAACAAAATAGATCACATGGTACATTTAAAACAATAACAATAAAGACAGACCGACCTCTTGTATCCATATCTTGGGGTTCATTTTACTTAGCATCATCTTATATGGTCATTTGTACATGGTTTTTGAGCTTTACAGCTCATCTGATAAGATTGTCCTATATGTATACTAATTATTGCAAATAAGGGAAACCATGGGACCTAAATTTATTTGTGACTGGGTTACTTCACTTAATTTGATTTTTCCAAGCACAGCTCTATGTGATCTGTTGTGATGGCTATTTTGAGAAGTTGATTTAATTAAACACCTAGAGAACTAACAAGGCATAATTTCTGGCTTCTGTGAAGTTATTTCTTGAGGAGATTGGGATATATATATATATATATATATATATATATATATATACATATATGTATATATATATATGTATATATATTCTGAGTGCAGAAGATTTTCTCTCAATGTGAATAGGCATCATTCTAGTCAACTAGGGACTCAGAAAGAGGAAAGCAGAGAGAAAAGGGTTTTCTCTGTCTTCTGCAGCCAGAATACTCTCCTCTTCATGCCCTAAGACACCAGAACACTGAGATTTCCAGTCTTGGAATTCTAGGACTTGTAGTAGTAATCCTTAAAGACTCTTAGACCTTTGGTTTCAGATTGAGAGTTTATACCATCAGTTTTCCTGGTTCTGAGACTTTTAGACTTAAACTCAGCTATACCACCAGCATCTCAGAGTCTCTAATGACATGTCATGAGACTTCTCAGTCTCCTCTCCACATATATGTGTGTATGTATTATACATGTGTCTATAATTACACATACATGTATGGTGTCACATATATACATATGCACATATATGCATGTATAATATATAGATAATTTAGTCATGGAAGTAATAAAGGATACACACACATACTCATAGACACTTGGCTCTTTTCTGGGTAATGCTTGTTTAAATGACAGATTATAAAAAGACAAAATCTCATGAGGACCAAGTCTGTTTACTGCACCACCCTTCTGTTCTCATTTTATTTCCCCAAATATCTAGTGAGGCAAGCAAAGATTTAAGAGCCAACCGCATAGGCACTGTATCTTCATGGGAGAAGCTGCAAAATTACCTTTTCTAAAGTCTGGATACAGAGTAGTTATGAGGTTGGGATAATTGTGACCCCTTCTACAATCTACCTTACAATATTGCATTCTGTACCTACCCTCTTAGAGCCTTTTTCTATCTTATCATAGTTAATAAAATTATGAAAGTTATATTTGCATCCATCTAGATTTGAGATATATCAAATGCCAAGAAACCTATTAAAGTCAAGGTTCTCCATTACTTGTGGTAGTAGATATAAGGTCATCCTAAAATCATAGTCCTTTCTTGCCATACATTCACTTACATACCCAAAGTGCCTTACCAATTCAGGGATATTTTTCATGCTATCTTTAGGGAATGTTCTCTTACTATTTATTTTCCTGGTTCATTCCTGATCCTTTGGTCAGTTCTCAGGTTTAATGTCACTTTCTCAGAGAATATTCCTTGACTATTTCATGTAAATTATACTTCTTCTCTTTTTCTTAATATTAGTTTTTAAAATGTAGATAAGTAGCTCATCAGAACTGGATGATACCAAAAAGCATTTGGCCAGGAATACTGCTATCCTATTATAGTAAGTACAACCACCTATCTTACAGTAAAGAATTATCCATTCTGACCTGTCCTAATGCTGAGGTTGGCCAACTGTGCTTTAGATCACATACAACAACTTGGAAGTACATGTTTATTTGGATATCTGTTTAAAACAGCTTTTCTACTAGACTGGATAACTCCTAAGGATGAAATAATGCCTGTTTTATTTAACGTTTATGTTACATATAGCTCAATGTCTGGTGCCAATAAGTGTATATATAATAAAGTATGGAATGAATAGTAGTTTAGAAGAAAGGAAAAAAAAACCTTTGTAAGGAGGGTATAAAACCTTTCTTGGTGTGTAGGATACTGCCAGATGTTGGAGCCTGTATTTCTTTGTGTGATGCCTTGTATTAGTAAACAAGAGCTCACTCTGCTTAAGGATATGATGGTCTAAAGTGATGGAGCATTACTGGTCTCTGGGCAGTATGTTTTCTAGTAGTCCATTTTTTCTGTGACATTGAGTTGCTTAATCCTGATCACTTTGAATCAAAAGATCAAAGTAATTATAGTAATTATAGATCTAGTTTCTCAGCAGAAGCAGGAAATACAAATAGGATTTTTTAAATTAGGAATCTGTACATTAGCCTCTTGTATAATGGCATAAAGTCCTGTCTCATGAGAAAGACTTCTAAGTTTTGGAGATTGTTATATCAGCATCAGTAATGCCTGTATGGATTGAAATGACTAAGAATGAAAATTATGGTGCTAGAACTTCCAAAATTCAAGGAGAAAGGCTGATAAGACTATATAAAATAAAGGACAAATGACTCTGAGGTAACTCTGCTCTCCAAGAGCAGAACTAGGGCTCCAGGTGAAAGCATAGTATCAGCTGTATTAGACAGGAGTCTCACTTAACGGAGTTTTACATAGTTTGATTTTGCATAGTTTTACCTTGCTAGTCCTGAGATTTGAACTCAGGACCTTGGCACTGTACCTGAGCTTATGTGCTCTTAAGAGTAATGCTCTATCACTTGAGCCACAGCTCCACTTCCTTGAAATTGCTTAGATTGGAGCTTCCTTTCTTCTATTTTTCTTCCTTTTGGAAAAGGAAAACTTATTTTATGTGAATGAACCAAGCCATAAGACAGAAAAGCAGAAACACAAGAATAGCAGAGAAGAAAATTAACATAAAAAAAGCTAAATAATATATCTTGAGACCTTGGCATAATTTAGGAGAACCAATGATGATACATCTGGGCTAAAACTGAGCAAAGGGTGTGCTTTTCTTTCTTCCTTTCTCCCTCCCTCCCTCCTCTCCTCCTTTCCTGGGCCTGGGTACTGTCTCTCAGCTCTTCAGCTCAAGGCTAGTACTCTACCACTTGAGCCACAGCGCCACTTCCAGTTTTCTGGTGGTTTATTGAAGATAAGAGTCTGACAGACTTTCCTGCTTGGGCTGCCTTTGAACTGTGATCCTCAGATCTCAACTTCCTGAGTACTTAGGATTACAGGTGTGAGCCACAGACCTGGCTTAAGGGTGTGCTTTTTTATTAACAATGTCTATGTAAGTTTGATAATATATTGAGTATCTCAGTTTTAATTCTGAAAGTTAACATTTTTTTCTCTTTTGGGGGGGTCAGTACTGGTTTTTAAACTTAGGGCCTCATATTTGCTAGGCCCTACCACTTGAACCACACTTCTAGTCCTTTGATTTTTTAAAATATTTTTTATTGTAAAGTTGATGTACAGAGGGCTTATAATTAGACAAGTCAGATATTGAGTACATTTCCTTTTGAACAGTGTTACCTCTTCCCTACTTTTCTTCTAGTTTTTTCCCTCCCAACCCTCTCCCCCACAAGTTGTATAGTTCATTTTCAACATAGTTTCTAGTATCACTGCTGAATTAACTCATCCTTTATGAATTAACTCATCCTTTATCCCATCATTTCTGTGCTTCCCCTTCCACTCCTCAAATCAGATAAATTTATATACAAGACAAAAGGTACAGAGGTCAAAAACAGCAATGAAAGGGGGGGGGGACAAAATAAGCCCACAAAAAGCAAAATAAAAATCCTCTTGTTTTCATTTCTTAGAGATCATTTCAATAAGCATCATTTTATATGATCATATGCACATAGCTATTGAGCCCTTGTAATTCTCTTCTAAGAATATCTTTGAAAAACTTTTATTAAGCAAAGTAAGCCAGACCCAAAGAAATATAGGTTGCATAGTTTCCCTCATTTGTAATAGAATGTGCCTATAAATCTACAAGTAAACCCAATGGGTCGTAAAACACAAAAAAAATTATACTTGGCTATGATAAATTAAACAGCACTCTAAACATTTACACAGTGAGACTAAAGAAAGATATTTCTTTGATTTGTGTAGGTGTGTGTGTCATTTCTGGGGCTTGAACTCAGATCCCTGGATACAGTCCCTAAACATTCTTGCTCAACACTAGTACTCTACCACTTGAACCAGAGCACCACTTCCAGCTTTTTGAAGGCTAATTGGAGAAAACGGTCTCATGGATTTTCCTGCCTCAGCTGGTTTTGGACTGTGATCTTCACATCTCAACATCCTGAGTAGCTAGGATTATAGGCTTGAGCCATCTATACCCAGCTTTTGCTGGTTATTTTTGAGATGGGTTCTCATGGACTATTTTCTGCTTCAGCTAGCCTTAAGCCATGTTTCTTCTATTCTCAGCCACTTGAGTACCTAGGATTACAGGCAAACAGCATAAACACTCATGCAGATATTGGATGAACGTGTTAAATGAGAAAGATGTTATGACTTATTTTTTAACTATCTAGAAGAAATCCAAGTTTATGAATCAGCTGTATTAGACAGGCTGCTGGCTAATGCTTATTATCCTTGTTACTCAAGAAATTTAGATCGACTGCCTGTTAAATAAGTGGGCTAAGGACTTGAAGAGACAATAAGGATACAGTTTGACCCATTGTAACAATGAAATGTACAAGACACTGTTGAACAATGAGCTTTACAATTTAGGTGGGAGGGGGGTAGGGAGGGTGGGGGGGGAGTGTATTTGTGGAAGCGGGAGAGAAGGGATGGTAGGGGAAAAACAAAGGAGGAGGCAACAATGCTTGATAAGAAATGTACTCATTACCTTGCTCATGTAACTGTAACCCCTCTGTACAGTATTTTCACAATAAAAAACTAATTAAAAAAAGACTTAAAGAGAAACTTCTCTGAAGAGGAAAAAAGGATGGCTAATGAAGAAATGCTCAACTGCTCTAGTCATAAAAGAAATGTAAATCAAAACACCATTGAGATTCCACCTCACCCCAATTAGAATGGCTATAATCAAGAAATCTAGTAACAACAGATGCTGGAGGGGATGTGGACAGAAGGGAACCTTACTGCATTGTTGGTGGGAGTGTAAACTTGTTCAACCACTTTGGAAAGCAGTATGGAGGTTCCTCAAAAGACTCCACATAGAGCTCCCCTATGACCCAACAATCCCACTTTTGGACATTTACCCAAACAATCACAAACAAGGCCACAGTAAGGCTACTATGTTTATTGCAGCATTATTTACCATAGCTAAGATATGGAACCAACCCAGATGCCCCTCAGTAGATGAATGGATCAAGAAAATGTGATACACACACAACACACACACACACACACACACACACACACACACACACACACACACACACACACACACACACACACACACACACACACACACACACACACACACACACAGGAATTCTATGCCTCCATCAGAAAGAATGACGTTGCCCTATTTGTTAGGAAATGGAAATACTTGGAGAAAATTATATTAAGTGAAGTAAGCCAGGCTCAATTCTAGGTCCCATGGTTTCCCTTATTTGCAATAACTAGTACATGTGTAAGACAAGCAGAAAAGGCCAAAAGCTATGTACATATGACCATATAAGATGATGTTAAGCAAAATGAACCGCAAGATAGGGACACAAATACCTTTTTTCTTTCTTGCTATTGTTTCTAAGTTATTTAGAATGTATCATGTGATTTCTTTGTTTCTTTGTATGTTCCTCCCCCCTGTTTTCACTGTATTTGATGTTGGTGCCCTCCATCTTGTATATACACTTCTCTCATTTGGGGAGGGGAAAGGAAAAAACATAATGCTTAAATAGAGATACAGGTTGACCCATGGGAGGAAGGGAAGGGATGGGAAGGGGAAACAAAGGAGGAGGCTACAATGCTTGATAAGAAATGTACTCATTATCTTGCCCATGTAATTGTAACCCCTCTCTACAGTATTTTCACAATAAAAAAAACTATGCTGAAAGTGAACTTTACAACTTAGGTGGGGGGTATAGTTGTGGAGGTGGGAGGGAAGGGATGGAAGGGGGAAGACAAAGGAGGAGGCAACAATGCTCAATAGGAAATGTCCTCATTACCTTGCTCATGTAACTGTAACCCCTCTGTACAGCATTTTTACAATAAAAAACGTATATAAAAAAAGAAAGAAAAAACTTAGATCTGAGGACTTTAGTTCAATGTAATCCTAAACAGACAAACTAAGAGTATTTTCTGCAATTAACCAGAAAACACCGTAAGTGGAAACATGGCTCAAGTGGTAGAGCACCAGCTTTGAGTAGAGAAAGATAAGAGACAGTGCCCAGGCCCTGAGTTTAAACCCCAGTACCAACACACACACACACACACACACACAAAATATAAATCAGGTATATTTAAATGAGTAAAATGAAGTTAAAATTCAATACAAGTATGGGAATAACCATACCTCTACTGTTCGCAATCGGTAACCTGCAACTAACAAAATGTTATGAAGGACTTCAAAAGAAAGCACAAGACTGAATAACCTGTAGATGTGAAAATCAGGGCAGTTTTCAAAATGGAACATTTAGTTTTACAATGTTAATTCAAGTATAAAGTTAAAGTTTTCTCGAAATCAGGATCCTGTTACCAGGTTGCCATGGCATACATTGTTAGGCTAAGGCCTAACTACGGTTCCATGGACACCAATGACAGCATAATGTGTAAGATGTCACAAAAGCAGCTGGTAGGGCCTGGGTGCTGCCAACTTCAGGTAACCAGTCCAGCTGACAAATCAGGCAAAGCAGACCAGAGTAAAACCCAGAAGCCATCATGTCAGAGAACAAGAGCCAAGAGAATTCTCCCAAAGATGGCAGTCACCCTCAAGATTCATCTTCAAGGTCTGATATCCAGTTACCTGTGAACTACATCTACGACATTCTGCAGGAGGAACAATACATGCCGTGCATTGGTTCCACCACCTCAGATTTCCTCCTTGCCATGCTCGACTACGTTACTGACTACATCCTGGAACTAGTAGGCTCTGAGGCCAGCAATAGCATCAGAATGGACATGAATGTACAGAATGGTGGGGGAGATGGTGACAACAATGAACGCCCTGATATCTTCAAAGATACATCGTTCTCTCTGTTTGACAACATACCTGGACCCAGAAGAAGTGGCTGAAATCCTGGGTTACAGAGCCTGGTGGGAATCCTCATGGAGTCAGCTAAAGACAATTGTCTTATAGCAGAGGAGGCCCTATGCTTATCATCAACAAATGATATTAAACTGCTTAAAAGAATGTCGGTCGTTTTGACTCTTAGTTTGATGTTTTGAGTTGGAAGTATCATTGAGGTAACTGGAAGGAGGGTTGGAAGTGAAGCTTTGGTTAGCATGGTGCTTTTGAGTCAGTGATTTCACTGGTGCGGTTTCCATTGGGGAGGCCTAGGGCAGTGGCCCTAGTGTGAGGAGGTGGCTGGGGAAAGAGGACAGAAAAGATGTCCTCATGGGCTCTGGGAAAGAGATACCTTGGGAAGTGGCTGGGGAAGAAGATAGAAAATGTGTTGTCACCCCTGGGAAGGAAGGCCTTGGGAAGTGGCTGGGGAAGAAGACAGAAAATGTATACTACGCACTCTGGGAAAGGGATACCTTGGGAGGTGGCTGGGGAAGAAGACAGAAAATGTGTCACCTCTGAATGGGCTCTGGGCAAAAAAAAAAAAAAAAAAAGATACTTTGGGAAGTGGCTGGGGAAGAAGACAGAAAATGTAGCACCTCTGGATGGACTCTGGGAAAAGGATACCTTGGGAAGTTGCCCAGGAAGAAGAAAATGTATCACCTCTGGGAAGGAAGGTCTTAGGAAGTGACTAGGGAAAAGGACAGAAAAAGTGTCCTCGGGCTGGGAAGGTGGCTCAGTGGTAGAGCGCTTGCCTTGCATGCATGAGGCCCTGAGTTCGATTTCTCAGCACCACATAAGCAAAAAAGAAAAAAGCCAGAAGTGGCGCTGTGGCCCAAGTGGTAGAGTGCTAGCCTTGAGCTGAAGAGCTGAGGGACAGTGCCCAGGCCCAGAATTCAGACCCCACGGCCGGACCCTTCCTCCCCGCAAAAAAAAAAAAAAAAAAAGAAAAAGTGTCTTCAAGACTCTGGGAAACAAAGGCCTTGAGAAGTGGCTGGGATAGAGAGCAGAGAAAGTGACCTTAATACCAGAAATTTGAGCCCCTGAATTTAACGCCAATTTATAAACACGAACAGGGTTTTGGTTTATTTTTCCAGGCAAAATGAGGACTACACATTATCTTAGGAGTATATTCCTAAACCAGGCACCAGTGGCTCACACCTGTAACCCTAGCTACTCAGGAGAGCAGTTCAAAGCCAGCCCAGGTTTGAAAGTTCAAAGCCAGCTGGACTCTACCACTTTATGCTCAAGGCTAGTGTTCTACCACTTGAGCCTCTGTGGCCACTTCCGGCTTTTTTGGTGATTAATTCAAGATAACAGTCTCACAGACTTTCCTGCCTGGGCTGACTTCAAAACTCAACCCTCACCTCTCAGCCTCCTGAGTAGGTA
Organism: Dipodomys merriami; assembly: GCF_024711535.1. Taxonomy (NCBI): domain Eukaryota; kingdom Metazoa; phylum Chordata; class Mammalia; order Rodentia; family Heteromyidae; genus Dipodomys; species Dipodomys merriami. Next base: position 95,446,122 of record NW_027204492.1, on the reverse strand, counting down.
GGATTACAGGTATAAGCCATCAGTGCCCATCTGTCCCTTAGCTTTTTCACACAAGGCTAGTGTTCTACCACTTGAGCCACAGCTCCACTTCTGGCTTTTTGGTGGTTTGAAGAGAAAAGGCTCTCAGAATTGTCTGCTCAGGCTGGCTTCAGACTGAGATCCTCAGATGTAAGTCTTTTGAGTAGCTAGAATTATAGGCATGAGCCATCATTGCCTGGCTTATATATAAAAATTTGTCACTAAAACTAGTTGTTAATGATTAAGCTAAAGCTACAATTATAAACATAGTTCAGTATCTGTTTCTGTTATACCTTCATGGGTTTTTGGAAAGGCAGGCCTTGGGAGTGAGTCTACAAAGTTGGCTGAAGGCCTCTTAGGCACATTAAATTTCCCAGCATGATGGTGGTAACTGTGAAGAACCTAACCACCATGACTATGGTGAGCAAGGTTTTATTCATGGTAGAGAAGAATTTATTTAGAGTAGACGAGGTCTTAGGTCAGAAAATGATGGCAATGAGTGTGAGTGAGAATGTAGCACATTGTGTGAACCTTCAACAGAATAGGAATTGTGGTCAGTTTGACAAAGTTCATGTCTATTAGAGAGTAAAGTGATGTGAGAGTCCAAAGAAGAAATATAACTAGAATAATGGTACCTAAAGTAGTATGTTAGTGAGAAGGCAATGTTTTAATTGAAACACAAATTTTTGCTAGAATGTTAAAGTATATTAGACATAGAATTTCCTCAACAAACGAGGAGCAAGTCAATAAGGTGGTCAGCCTCCTATCATGGCCATTTCCATACTGAAGCTTGATCAGTGGCTCAGTGGTCCCCAATGACATCACAAAGTGTAGCTTGTCACAAAGAAGGTGCTTGGGTGAAATGTGGGGGTGCAGGTATAAAAGCAGGGGCATCAAGAGGCCTAGGCCAGAAGCAAAATCAAGCTGAGCTAACCAGAACACTTAGTAAGCAACATGGCAAAGAAGAAGCAAAGCGTGAACGCCCTCAAGACTAAGAAACATCCAGTGTCTCGCTCTGCAAGAGCAGAGCTCCTGTTTCCTGTTAGCCGTATGGACCGGTTCCTGCGTAAGGGTAACTACGCCCAGCGTCTGACCTCCTCAACTCCTGTTTTCCTGGCTGGCGTCCTCGAGTATCTGGTCTCCAACATCCTAGACCTGGCTGGCAAAGAAGCCCGCAACAATGGCAAGAAATACATTGGTCCAGAGCATGTGAAGAAGGTAATTCAAAGAAAGAAACACCTGAGAGACTTCTTTCAAGATACAATGAAAACTCTAAATGTTGAGATGCCTAAACTCAAGAAGTAATGGTGCATCGCTAGGACTTCAACAGCCTCATTGGTCCTCTGAAGTGTGCATAGAGGGGGGAGCCCATCATTGACGCTTATTAAAGTGTTTAAATCAATTCCAGTGTTTCTGAATCCTCAGTTCGTCCCTTTGAGTGGGAGGGGTCCATAGGCATCTGGAGGAGCTACCCCATAGAGGGTTGAGGATTGGGAGCTGTGTTCAGCAAAGGGGAGCAGTTTTCATGGGGGGAGGGCTGTGTGGGCAGTGGTCCTGGTTGGAGGATGTGGCCGAGGAAGAGGACAGAAAAGGTCTTCCTGGGCTTTGAGGAAGAAAGGCCTCAGGAGATCAGGAAAGTGGCTAGAGACCTCCCGGGCATGTGGGTAACTAGGGAGATGCCAACAACCCTGACGGGTGGAGAAGACTTAATGAAGATGGACGTGGGTGTTGGGGGAGAAGGTGGCACACTATGGGCATGAAGACTCCAGAGTGATGGTGAAACTACAAATACAAAAATCAAGTACACGTGATTCTTAAACCATCACACAGGGTGCTTATAAGAATCATGTGTCGGGCTGGGAAGGTGGCTCAGGGGTAGAGCACTTGCCTTGCATGCCTGAGGCCCTGGGTTCGATTCCTCAGTACCACATAAGCAAAAAGAAAAAAGCCAGAAATGGCGCTGTGGCTCAAGTGGTAGAGTGCTAGCCTTGAGGTGAAGAGCTGTGGGACAGCGCCCAGGCCCAGAGTTCAGGCCCCATGACCGGACCCCCCCCCCAAAAAAAAAATCATGTGTGGTGTGGTTTAGGAGTCATATCAAGAGGCATGGCAAAGCCAGGTGCCCGTGACTCACGCCTATAATCCTAGCTACTCGGGAGGCTGAGATCTGAGGACCGCAGTTCAAAGCTAGCCCAGCCAGGAAAGTCTGTGAGACTTATCTCCAATTAACCACCAGAAAACCGGAAGTGGCGCTGTGGCTCAAAGTGGTAGAGTACTAACCTTGAGCTGCTCAGGAACAGCACCCAGGCCCTCAGTTCAAGCTCCAGGACCAACCAAAAAATAAAAAATGGAGTCATAGTAAGCTGTCCCCGTGCTTGTGAGGGTTCACATTTGAGGTCCTCAGGGGTCTTTTCCTGCTATCTGCTGCCCTTTCACAGAGGGAAGCTCAGAGGATGTCGAATCCGCTTTCTCAACAGACTCAAAAGACCTAATTTCACATCCCATGCACTATTTTCTGATCTTGCACATTTCATCTGTTTCCCTTCAGCAGTGTTTCTTTAAGACAAGGAAAGAGGAGTCCCTATATCTCAATGTAATGTGCTCTCAAATGTAAGTCTACTTGTGCTTCTAAACTTCTTCACACAGCATCCGGCATTTGCTTCCTTCCCTATTCCCATGCACTTAGGTGTGCTTCCCCGTGCTACAGCCAGGACTGCAACCCCCCCCCCCAGGATTGCTGTCATCACAGAAGCTATTACAATTAGCCTGTGTTTGCAGAGTGAGAAGTACACACCAGACAGGGTGGTTGGCCTCTCTGATCTCTTCTCTATTCCTTCTGCTTGTTGACTTCACCCACTCTCCTTCTTCTATGTAAGAAGAACCTGGCTGGCCTATAAGTAATCACAGGTATGTCCTGAGACTGGAAGGAATAGGATGAGGATTGTGCTTACAGCTCTTTAGAAGATGTGTCTGTAGAAATTCAAACCTTTCTTGCCATATAATGCCCACTGACCCTTGTAGTTATAGAAACCTCATTGCCAATACTTTCCATCCAATATATCTGTGATTCCTTCCAGAGCCATTAAACACACCTTAACCAAGATCACTATGTCCCAGTGTTCAGGGCTTGTGTTTTGCCTATTCCAATGTCCTTCAGTAAAATAAGAGTGCCTCTATGATGGGTAATGCCAGGCAATTAGTGAGAGAATTATACTCAGACCCTCATGTGCTGGTTAAATAACTCTTATATTTCAAAGTTGTTTCTTGGCTTATATCTGTGACTTTTTATAGGTTAAAACATAGCCTCCTGGGTACTTCACAGAACAGCATGGCAGAGACGTTGACTCAGGGTGAGAGCCGTAATAGATGGGTTGCCTTATAGGGCAGGCAGTTCTATGTGGTAAGGTGTCCTTTTTATTCTCCATGCACTAGTAACATCAACAACCACTGTGAATCCTACAGGGAGTCAGCTTACCTAGGCTTCTTCAGCCTCTGTTTGGTGTCTGAGGTGAAGTTTAGAATTTGAACTTAAATGAGCCCCTGCTGGTGAGTCTTCTTCAGAGTGAAGGATCTTGCAGGGGTTAACAGGGACATTGTCTCTTTTTGTACCCTAGGTTGTGATGTGAGTTTCACAGCCCTATACACAATAGTTATTTTTCCAGTAGGACCTTCTGTTTTTGTCCATGGCCTCAGACCATGATTCTTCTACCCATAGCCTCTGTGTAGCAGGGAACACAGGCATATATCACTCTACCTGGTTTATTGATTGAGATTGGGGGAATAATCTCACTAAGTTATTACCCAGGTTAGCCTGTAACTGAGATTCTCCTGCCATCTGCCCCCTTGGTAGCTGGGATTTTAGGCATGAGCTACTGTACTTGCCCAAATAGGATTCTTTTGAAAAAATTTTCACTTGACAGATGAGGCCACAGAGACCCACAATTGGAAATCAACTTATTTAAGTTCTAATCCTGAGTGGGTAGCAGAACATGAATAAGAGCTTGGCCCTCCTAATTTTTGAAGCTTTTCACCCTGTCTTGAAAAGGGGTTGTGAGATAGAAATTGTTTGATCTTCTCCCCTTGGAAATGAAATTCATCAATACAAAGGTGTGAAGGTCTCTAATATTTCTGAGCAACACATTCAACTTCTTCTCAAGAGCTTTCACTTGTGTTTTATTTTGAGCAAGCCAGACAGATTAGGGAAAAGGACTAAGTTGAACTTCGTAACTTAAAGTCTTATTTTTCTGGATGTTGTGTACAGCTTCTCAATTCAGCTGTTCTGGACTTGCCACTGAGGTCTCAACTGTGGTTACATAAGAACATGAACAATCTGTGCTCAAGGACCTCTCTTCTGAAGTACCTGAGGTCATGTGCTTCTTCACAGGGTCCCCAGACAGTCCTATTTGATTGAAGGCTGTTTTGTAGCCAAAAACATATCTGAAAATGGCAGAAATTTATAATACTTATAGTTCACTCACCCCAAGTAAATTAATATATAATTTTTACAAATAAAAATCTTATGGGATAATATAACATGTATAATGTAACTGAAGGTTAAATCATTTTCTATGTTGTATAAAGGAAGATTATAAAGTTACAAGAAGAGCTTTTGTGAAAATATATGTCTAAGGATTTAGCTAATTTTTATTGAAGGATAGGGACTAAGGATCTATTTTAATAAATCTCCAGAAATAAATTTGATATACATGTCTGATTGAAAAGCTCTGACTTAAAAAGATGCTACATGCTAACTAAAATAGATTGTAACCAAACGTTTAGAAATAATAACTAAACCTTATGACTATATGCTGCTGTTAACCTATAGCATCAGGAAAAGTATCACCAGAACAATGATAAGTATAAACAAAATTTCAAATGTAAAACATGTCAAATTACAACTTCACTGTACATTTCATATTCTATTTGGTAAAAGTAAAATTAAAATTGTCAGGTATTTGAGCACTTTACATAGAATTATGGAAGTCTCAAAAGACGAATGATTGATTGTAGCTTGGCTACCTGGCATACAAAATGACAATATAACAAGTGATTAAAAAATGAAAATATAATGTTATATTCCTTTTTATCTTAAAAAGACTAATCCAGAGCATGATGAAATGGGACTAATTGGTCGAGAGTTAGTCTGATGATACATATATTATCTGTATTAGGGCCAGGAAGACTACTGCTCAACATCCACACCTGTAAGCCCATAAATGTGTATGTGTTTATGCCACCCAATTTTCATCAACATGTTTTGGTACCATGGGACGTGAATGCTTATGAAGAATGACAATTTGCACTGTCTTGTTAAAACCAGAGCTATTGAAATCTATATCCATGGACATTTCAAAGTTTTCTGTACCTGTTTAGCTTTGTCTTTTTTTTTTTTTTTTTTTGGTCAGTTGTGGGGCTTGAACTCTGGGCCTGGGTGCTGTCCCTGTGCTTTTCAGCTCAAGGTGAGCACTCTACCGCTTGAGCCACAGCACCACTTCCAATTTTCAAGTGGTTCACTGGAGATAAGGGACTCATGGACTTTCCTGCCCAGGCTGGCTTTGAACCTCGATCCTCAGATCTCAGCTTCCTGAGTAGCTAGGATTACAGGCATGAGCCACTGGTGCCCGGCTTAGCTTTGTCTTTTATCACTTTCCTTCCTATTCTGGAATAAGATTTTTTTTTCTTTCTGAATAGAAGTAATCTCTTTTTTTCTCTTAAAAAATCAACAGAACAATGCCTTATTTTGAGACCTCTAGTAGGGTTTCATTCACTCGTATGAAGTGTACCTTTTAAGCAAAATCACTTCTATTTTACCAGGAAAACTTGGGGTTGGCTAATTGTATACTATTTGTGAAATTGTTTTGAGACAAGGTCTCACTATGTAGTTTGCCTCAAGCTTGCAGTCCTCTGGCTTCAGCCTCCAATTATGTCACTGTGACCAATTGTTCATTGCTATTTCATCAGATTAGCTTCCAGTTGTACCTAGCTCAGCTTTATCCAGCTGCACACATCTCTTATACAGCATCTAATTTGTGTAAAGATAGGCATATTCATTTATTGAGCTAAAGAATTAACTTCTTGCCGAGCTCAGGTGGCTCATGTCTGTAATCCTAGCTACTCAGGAGGCTGAGATCTGAGGATCGCGGTTCAAAGCCACCCTGGGCAGGAAAGTCCATGAGACTCTTATCTCCAATAACCACTAGAAAACCAGAAGTGGCACTGTGGCTCAAGTGGTAGAGCGCTCGACTTGAGCTGAAAAGCGCAGGGACAGTGCCCAAGCCCAGAGTTCAAGCCCCACAACCGACAAAAAAAAAAAAAAAAAAGAATTAACTTCTTGGCAGGATGTACAATTAATGAGCAAAGGTAAAGCTGGTCATAGTGGCATAAACCTGTAATCTCAGGAATCAGAAGTTGAGGAATGATTGCAAATTTGAGACCAGCCTGGGCTACATAGCAACACCCTATCTCAAAAAAAAAAAGGAAACAAAAGTATGGAAAATAAAGCAGTCCTTAGTAATCAATATATTAATATTTTACCTCACTTATAACTCATGGAGCCATCTATTGAATGTCCATTAACTGTAAAATCATACCAGATTTTCAGTTTTCTAAATATTTTAGACATGTTACCAACTTGACATAACTTTATAACTCTAAAATACAAATTAGTCAGAAAAGTAACTAGTTTGTCAAACAAATTGACCATTTTTGCATTTTTAACTTCTAATCCAAATAATACTAGATAATTTGGTCAGTATAATCGGTTAAGTTTAGGGAAAATGCATGGAAAAAGCATAAAAATGAGTGATGACTTGATATTTAACACTGATAAATTAAAGACATAATCATTTCCATAAAACATGTATTAGAATTATCCAAAGAAGCAGAAGTAAAGACTTATTGGAATTAGTTCCCTCAATCGTGGAGGCCAAAAATGTCTCACAATCTGTGGCTTGCCTTAATATACAGGAAATCTGGAGGTATAATTCAGTCTGGAAGTGTACGTGTGTGTGTGTGTGTGTGTGTGTGAGAGAGAGAGAGAGAGAGAGAGAGAGAGAGAGAGAGAGAGAGAGAGAGAGAGAGAGAGAGAGAGAGAGAGAGAGAGATGGCATAAGCCCCAGTTTGAATCTGTGAATCCAAGAATTAGAAATGCTGACATGTAAAGGCAGAAGACAATGTACTAGCTCAGAGAGAGTAAATTTATCCATTTTCACCCTTTTTGTTCTTTTTAGGCCCTCAAGGAACTGGATGAAGGGTGATCCTCATAACTCAGTCTACCAATTAAAATTTGGTTTCTTCCAGAAATAAGCTCTCAGTTATAATAGTTTACTGTCAGGGGATCTCTTAGTCTGCTCAAGCCAACAACAAAAATAACAATCAAAATCTGCAAAATAATAGTTTGCCAAATATTTTCATAAATTGTGTTTAAATTTTTTGTGTGTTTAAATCTTTAAACCGTTTATGTTAGGTGAATCTGAACAGAAGTCTTTTATTCAGTGATATTATGAACTAACTATTAATATAATCCAGACCTAGAAAAGCCTTAGCCATACAATCATAGGTGCAAGCATTTTTGAATTACAAAAGCAAAGATAGCCACAGGCATAATCAACAGTAAACATGGAAACAGAAAACACAGGCCCAGATATTTTGGAAGAAATTTATTCTCTTCTCTGTGAATGTTTTCATTGATTTGAGCTCAGAAACATGCAAACACAAAGACTGACAAACCATAACATCTTTTCTCTCTCACCTAACAGAGGGTAGATCTTCTTAAATCATGAATCCGTTTGGAGAGATCATGAAGTCATCAGACTCTAAAATCAAAATCCTGCCCAACCCTGCAAACATGGCACATTAATTCACAGACTATAAATATACCTAAAATAAAACAAACACGAAGTTAGTAGTGCAGAAAATTAAAACTAGGAAAACAGTTGACATCATTTTGCAGGTAACTCTGAGTCCCTTGGGAGAGCCAAGAAAGGATATACCTGGACTTAATCATGCACAAAATATATTTGTCTGTTGCTGAATGTATTTGAGTAATTTGGTTTGACCTCTAAATATATTAAAACGTTTTTAGAACACGTTTAAATCATGACACTCACATAGACATGAAATGAGCACATTAAAAGGGTTTGTTGTTGTTGTTCATGAGGCTATAACCATTTTAAAGGTAAATCCAAAGAAGAAACAAGAATATTAATAAGTTAAATTGGATTATGCCCAGAGGACAGAGCAATAAGCCATAAAGTAGAGCCTCTATTCCAAAGGGTTGGAGCATAGACTCAGATGGTAGAACTTTAAGCCATAGATGTAGAGAATACTTTTCAGGAATTAAAAGCTAATTAATAGAAGTTACTAGTTGTCATTGCAGAATATCTTGGGCCCATTGACTCTAGTTCTACCTCAGTGTAGATGACTTATATTCTAGTTTAACAGGTCCACAAATGAAGAACTTTGTCACAAGATGTGTCCAATTGATAGTCTCACCCAGACCTGATTAAATGATGAGAGTTTGGACTTTGAGTCAGTACTAAAATTGATTGAGGCTTTTGAGATTAGTAGAATTGGCTGAATGTATTTTGTACATGGGATTGACATTAATTTCAGGGGGGCTAAAGCTTGGACTTCCCTAAAATAGATAATGATCCCAAACATATTTAAGCTTTAATCCCTGAGTTGGTTAATACTACATGTCACATGAAACTTACGGTTATGCTCTTAAAGGTATTTAAATTGTAAAAGACTGTGCAAGGCTGGGCAGGGCAAGGCTGGAGCTTTTATGACACTCTGAGATGGAATAACCTGTACAGGACTAGACCGTCTGGTGTAAATGATTAGAAAGCAGAAAAAATGAAGTGTTTCTAAAGAAAAAGGAAACATACACGAGAATCTAAACCATTGAAAAGCATCATGTAGGGAAAACAATATGCTGAATTTCAGGCAGTACTCAGTGGTCCTGCTGAGCCGAGAAGGCAGAAATCAGAGCTCAGTGCACCTGGAGAAACTTACCTTGATTGATGAACAGATACTGAATTTTAACAGAGAAAGGGAGACTGTAAAAATAACCAAATATGATAAATTACAATAATCAAAATAAAAATCACACTAGATGAGCTTAACATCAGTTCAAAAATGGCTGAAGACTCAGTGAATTGGAAGACAGATCAGTAGGAGTTATGCAGTGTAAAAAACAGACAGAAAAATAAAATCAAATATACATCTCTTTCTGGACACAAGAAAGTGATAAGTCTCTTGGTACTTTAAGCTAGACTCATCTCTTCAATTTCCCAGTGTCCTGTCTTTACAAACCCCCAAATGTCTTAGTTTAAGTTTCCTTAGAAATGTTCAAAATGGTGAAAGTAGTTTGGAAACTATGTTAATTTCCAATGCCTTTTGTAAGAAATTATCAATCTTGGTGACTTTAAACAACACACATTTGGCCAGGTGCTGATGGCTCAGGCCTGTACTCCTAGCTACACAGGAGGCTTAGATCTGAGGACTGTGGTTCAAAACCAGCTTATGAAGGTAAGTCCATGAGACTTATCTTCTGTCAAACACCAAAAAGCTAGAAGGAAGGCTGTGGCTCAAGAGATAGAGTGTTAGCCTTGTGCAAAAGAAGAAAAACTCAAGCCAAGAAGGAAGGAAGGAAGGAAGGAAGGAAAGAAGGAAAGCAGGGAAGAGGAGGGGAGAAGCGGGGAGGGGAGAGGCGGGGAGGGGAGGGAGGGAGAGAGAGAAAGAAAGAAAGAAAAGAAAAGAAAGAAAGAAAAGGGAAGGAAGGAAAAAAGAAAGAAGGAAGGAAAGAGAGGGAAGGAAGGAAAGAGGGAGGGAAGTAGGGAGGAAGAGGGAGGGAGAAGAGGAAGGAGGGAGAAAGAAAGAAACAAACAAAGAAAGAAAGAAAGGAAAGAAAGATAAGAAAGGAAAGAAAAAACCTACATTTATTATGGTTTTAGAAGTGTAAAATCAGTTTGGCTAAGCAAAAGCCTAGGTGTTGGTAGGACCACACTACTCCAGAGGGACCTGACTGTGGTAGTATAAATTAGTAATCATCTTGGAGAAAAAGTCTTCCAAATTTTCATTTTAACACATGATGCAATATAGTCTGAACACTGGGGAAACTTACTCATTGGACCACTTTCAATGTAGTGTCATAGTTAAATATTACATACATATACTGTGGTGCTTAGTTTCTGGCTCTACATTTACAAATTGGGTGATTATGGGCATTCATTTTGTTCATTTGTAATATAGATAAATAATGCTAATATATTGTAGATGCCACATGCAAAGCACTTACAAAAGTGCTTGGAACATATGTATGTGTTGTTACTATTACATGTTTCCTTAGATCTTATAAGTTTTTCAGGAACATAAAGGAATTTTGAAAGATTGATCACCTTCAAAACATTACAACTTTGGCTGGGATGGGGGGAGATGGGAAGGGATGGGAAGAGGAAACAAAAGAGGAGGCAACAATGCTTGATAAGAAATGTACTCATTACCTTGCCCATGTAATTGTAACCCCTCTGTATGGTATTTTCACCAAAAAAATTGGTGAAATAAGTCATGTCAAAAAAATCTTCTTGAAAGTGTTTTACAGGATGAAACTGATTACCTTTTCCCTCCTGATCTCAGCCTAGTGCTGTAGATACTGTCTGCTTCTTGAAATAGCTGTCTACCAGAGATAAACATTAATGGGTGCTACAGGGTGTGTTTAATGTGTAAATAGATTGTGGGAACATTGGGAGGCTGGTTTTTCAGGTTCCTGATCTGAGTACTTCATGAGGGTCAAGTAGTTCAAGATTCTGGTCTATGTGTCTGAAAGAAAAGTGAGCCTACAAAACTGTCTAGCCTTCAGATTAAGGTAAGACTGAAAGAAGTATTTAGGCTCTCCAGTGTGGTGTCTGCTTTCTGGAGTTTTGTATTTTCTATGAGCTTGTGGCACAGGGACAGGGGCCCAGGAGTGGAGTTTGCTTGTCAGGCAGAAAATAATTCCTTCCACCATTTGTGTTAGATTTTACCATAAAAGAGGAAAGGAAGGAATCTATGCAGAAGGGACATTTTGGCCTTTATAATTCTAAAAGTTTGATGTATTGAGATAGAAAATGGGAGTATTTTCTAGTTGCAAAACACTTCCTTTAATCTAAAAATTAAAGCATTGCAGTAGATCTCACTGAATTAGGAGTGTTTCTAGAACCAAATATACTTTAGTGAAATAGAGAAATCAAGTTTTCAGTGGAAATATTGTCATGCCAAAAACTTCTCACATTTCTATGCATAAGATATAAAGACCTCTTCCTCTGATTTTTTTCATTTATTAAAAATTCTGAGGTTGCCTTTAGCATTACTGAGTTATTTTAGTTTTCAGTCCCATGTAGATGTGAACACATATTCAATATATATACATAGGTGTTTACATACGTATTATGTATACATATACCTATATGTCACAAGAATATGAAGAGTTTAACAAGTTTAACATACTCAAGTTAGTGAGAAGGTATTATTCATACATAATGATAAATGATCAAATACCACTTAAAAGTCTTTAAACACCACAATTAAATGTTTGTTTTTCATTTTATGAAGAGTTGTTTGTATGCTGAGAAACAAACCTTAAATGCATGACTGTTACAATTCATAACCCATATTTAACTGCATGAAGTAATTCTATTCAACTTAGTGAAATCCTTAAGTAGGTCCCTACATCCCTCAGTATATATATCCACATATCTGTATATATTTATATATGGACAATTAATACCAGGAAAATGAGTCAGAAGAAGTGAGAAAATGTCTTATTGGTAACTTACTTGGGTTTTTTTCTATTCATTTATGAATTTCTAAAATTCTCTCTTGCCTATTATTTACATTGTCTTTCAATTTATCCAGGTATGTTAAAACTTCATTTCATTTTTATTTTTGGCTCACAGAAGAATTTGTCTCAGAGCCTTGCACTTGCTTGGTTGGTAGTCTATCACTTGAGCCATACCTCCAGCCCAACTTTTTCCTGATTATTTTGGAGTTGAAGTCTCAAGGATTTGTCTGTCCAGGCTGGTTTCAAACCCCCATCCTAAGTTGGGTGCTGATATCTCATACCTGTTCCACTAGCTATTCAGTAATTTGAGATATGAGGATCAAGGTTTGAAGCTAACGTGGGCAGAACAGTCTGTGAAACATCTCCAATTAACTGGCAAAAAAAATCTGTTGGAGTTGTGGCTCAAGTGCTAGAGTACCAACCGTAAGCGAAAAAGCCAAGAGAGAGCATATGACCCAGAGTTCAAGCCCTAATACTGGCACCAAAAATAACCAAACCAAAACAAAACTACAACAATCTTTCATCCTTCAGATCTTAGCATCACTGAGTAGCTAGGATTACACTGGCGTCCAGTTTTCGAATAGGTTTCAAGAACAAAGTTGTTGGTGTCTTTTCACTGTGTCTTGGAGCACGTTTAGTATTTTTGTTGAAACTACTGTTTACAAGTATTTGGTATGTTAAGGAGAGGAAAAAATAGAGCTCTAAAATATGGGAAATGAGCAGTTTGTTTAACCTAAGCTTTATTATACAATGACATATGTTATGACTATTCTGCCAGCATATGTAAACATTTAGTTAATCATCTTTAAAACTTTCTATTTTGGATTTGCTCATAACTATCTTTTTGTACTACCCATATGTTGCTTGTTCTGTCTCACTGGCCACACATCCCCATTCACACATTTTACACAATTTCACAGAACTCTTCAACTTCTCTCCATCCTGGTTTCATTCCTGATTATCTCTTTCTGTGCTTAATTCTTTCATTTCCTTTGCCCTCTCTTTCTCCCTATCTTCTGATGATACTTTCTTCACGTTTCCCATCATGCCCTGCCACAGATTTCTGATTTTACTGCAGACAACAATAAAACTAGTAGATTTCATTCATTGCTTCTATCACTTGTAGAGTTGAAAACTGTAGTGGCCTCCTAATGTTCTGGAAGATAATAAAGAGAGTAGAACTTTTACAGAATCAAAATGGACATATATATAGTACACTAAGAAAATTCACTGTTTTTTAGCAGTGACATTTCTGTAAGAGGTAGTTAATAAAATCAGCCCCCTACTGCCTTACTTTTTAAAAAAAGTTTTACTTTCTTTTAAATTATCTGAAGACATGAAATATATTTTGACAAATTTATTGACACTGTACTGCCAAAGGTTATCTATATATAGCACTGTTAGGGGGGTTCAATAGCATTTATTTATTCATCCATGAAATGATATTTACTAGTACCTATCCAGAGACTTCTAGGCCCTGGAGTTACAGAGTAGGGAACGTTTAGGTCTACCTTTCTGCACCTCCAGTCTAGTTAGGAAAGGTATAAAATTACTGAAGTAATTACTTGTGTTAAGTGCTGAGGAATAATTTTCCAAATTTGTATTACATTTGTCCTTTTTTTGCTTTATATGCTTATGATCTGTTCCTACTTCTTGAATTTTCTTCTTCCTTATTGGTCATTAATCCATATTATTTATTCAACTGATTTTCTACCATTTTCTTTTTGTTTCCATTTAGTTTCAGGTGGGTTTTCCTACAGGTTTAGCATTTATCCCATGACCTTTCTTCTTTTGCCAATGACATAAATCTATAGTTTTAGATATAATCGCTATGTGGATTCCCATCTTCAGACAATATCTTTGCCTGCATGTATCTTCTGGCTTGTATATCTCTCACCTGATATTCATTATGGTTACAGCCAAATTCATTGCCTTTTGTGTCAGACTTATCCCCCTTTTATCTGCATTTCTGATAATGACATTGACAGTATTTTAGTTTCTCACATTTGAGACTTTCAAGCCAATTTTGCTTCTTTTTCTTTTGTTCTAAATACCAAGTGATATTTGTTACTACCTTTACAGTATATCTAGAAGCCATCCATTCCATCTCCCTTTTCTGTTATTTTTTACTTTCATTCAATCTTTTGTCCAGGCCCTGATTGCAAAAGAAAGTCCATATCTAAACCCTGAAATTTTTGTTGTGCAGCTGGTGAGATAAAGCTCTACATTCTATTCTACTACTCACTGCTTCCTATACCCTCTCTTAGTCTCATGTTTATCTTCATTCCACACATTACAAGGAACAAGTAAGAATAGTTTTGACCTATGAAAAATAATATGCATATTAAAGTAAGATTTTTAAATGAGAAGAATATTTCAGGAGCTGGGACTAAGGCCTCAAGTCTTAATTACTGAGGTAACATAGTGTGGAGTGGCCTGAATTTGAATCCCAGCTATGTAATGGTGGGAAAATTTAGTTAGCTTCCCTTCTCTTGGTTTCTTTCTGTGTACAATTGGAAGTATAATAGTTTCAAATCATAGGAATATTATAGGACTAAGGGTTAATAAATATAAAATACTTTAAAACTTAGTGTATAGTAGATGTTCTTCAATGGAAGAGATTGTGGGAGCTAGGGAGTCTGGTGTGAGCATAGATAGGAGACAGTTATTAGAAGCAGGAGAGAGTGAATGCAGTAAGAATAGAAATACAGAACTACAGGGTGGACACCTGTACCTGACTCAATCCTTCCTCATTTAGATCAATAATGATCTAGTCATTTGGGGTATAACCAAGATAACACACTAAGGTGGCATGAACATTTGGAACAATCACTGATGGCCCAATGATGTGATGGCTCATTCAGACACATTGTTTTATGATTAAGGATAAAAGAATATTAAACAACTTGCCTTTTGGGATCATGAATTATGTCAGTATATCATTAAATCAAGATATACAAATAAGAAGAAAGTAGACAGTCTGAGTGCTGATGATCATGCCTGTGATCCTAGCTATTCAAGAGGCTGAGTTCTTAGGATCATTATTCAAAGCCAGCCCAGGCAGTAAAGTCCATGAGTCTCTTATGTCCAATTAACCACCTAAAACTGGAAGTAGAGCTCTGACTTAAAGTGGTAGAGTGCTAGCTTCGAGCCAAAAAGTTCAGGGACAGCACCCAGACCTGAATTCAAGCCCCAAAACTGACAAAAACAGAAAAGAAAAGGAAAGAAAGCAGACATACCTGCACAAGTTTCTGGCATTTCAGAGTACAAGAAATGACATTCTCAATTTATAGGATCATTGCCCAGAGTGTGTATTTTTACTAACACGTTGCCTTTTGTTTGGATAAGAAGTTGTTTTGTTCTATTTTTCATATTAAGAAAGGAAAATCATATTTACACTATTCCAGGGTTTGTTTTGAATACTTTTAAAATACTTCAAACTCATTTAATATTTTCAGGAATTCTATGAGGTAGATATCAGCATCAGAATCCCATTTCCTTAAGAATAAATTGAAGATCATAAAAGTTATTCCTAATAGTTTATTGAATCAAATCTAGGAAGCCCAGCCCTAGGGCCTATGGAGCATCTCAGCACCTTGGGCTCTAGCATCTGGTTAAGAAAGCAGGCTCTGGAACCTGTGTTACTTTTGTAAGTTGTACCTTCAGTTTCCCTTGGCATATAGCTTTAAGTGTATAATAGTCTTTCATAATAAACAAAAATTACTGAAATAATATGGCACTAAGTATATCAATATCAAGTAATGTTTTGCAAGAAGGGTCTAATTTTTCATGTCCATAATTCTATATTTGAGCATCAAATGTCCCAAATACTGATCCTTTTTATTTCTTAGACAAAACAATGTGGTATACTGCTTTGCCTAATGCTTAATTGATCTTGCTGGTCATGGTAATGTTTTCATTATCTTTTCTAATATTTAAAAAACTTAGGTGGGCTGGGAAGATGGCTCAGTGGTAGAGTGTTTGCCTTGCATGCATGAGGTCCTGGGTTCGATTCCTTAGTACCACATAAGCAGAAAAAGCCGGAAGTGGTGCTGTGGCTCAAGTGGTAGAGTGCTAGCCTTGAGCTAAAGAGCTGAGGGACAGCACCCAGGCCCATGACCGACAAAAAAATAAAGCTCAGGTTGGCTAGCATAGTGGTACAAACCTGTAATCTCAGCATTCAAGAGGTTAGGTCAGGAGGATCTCTGTTTGAATTTTTTAATTTAAGTAGATGTACAAAGGAGATTCAACTCATCATGTCAGTTAATGAAAACAATGCAACTTGCCTGGGTAACATAGCAAGACAGTAGCTCAAACACATGAAAAGTTCAAGTTGGTGATTGGAGTTGTAGTTTTCTTCTTCTATTTTATTTCAATATTTTAAACATTTTCAAATTATATTTTAATTGACATAATGACAGTACATATTTATGGAATATGATCCATCCTGTTTTAATTAGATCTTGAACATTAAAACATTCTTTCATTTTAAATTTTTAAAGTTTTTCTCTAAGTGTTATCAGCTACAAAAATTAATAGGCTTGTACTTCATTTTCTTCCTCACTGAATACAAATATTAAAATCAGATGTATCTCCTCTGAACCTTTAATAACCTTATTTCCAAGTAGGCACACTACCATTTATAACTCTTGTTAAAGATTAATTTAGCAGTTTCCGTTCCTTGTAACAGTTGACTTATCCAGGCTAATTTGATTTAATCTTTCTAACAGAATGTCTGGAAACACTGTTCCTACATTAAGAACACTTTCGATTCATTTAAGGGGTGGTGGTTCATGTAAATAGACCACAGACATTTTCATTTTGGTGTTGTGCAGTCAGAAAGTATTTCCAAAAGTGTATCAGAACTAGAGAGGAAAACATGCAAGTGAATATAAAAGCAACTCAAAGGGACATATCATTTTAAAGCATGTAAAATCCTGAAGGCTAAAACTGCAGTTTAAAATTATTTATTATTGATAATGTTTCCTAATGGGAGTGGTAGACTTTACCAGAAAATAGATTTGAGATGAGTTAGAAGACAGGAGTAGGAGGATAAGTGAGACTGTGAGAAATAACTTGGTACACAGTCATCAATAATGATGTACTTGGGCTGGGAAGGCGGCTCAGTGGTAGAATGCTTGCTTTGCATGCATGAGGCCCTGGGTTCAATTCCTTAACACCACATAAGCAGAAAAAGCCGGAAATGGTACTCAAGTGGTAGAGCACTAGCCTGGAGCTGAAGAGCTGAGGAACAGCGCCCAGGCCCCGAGTTTAGGCCCCACAACCGGCAAAAAAAAATAAAAATAAAAAATAATAATAGTGATGATGTACTTGGACTCAAAAATAACTTTTAAATCTAAACATATATTTTATCTGGATTATAAAAATGACAGTTTAGCAGCAGCTCATTTGGTAAACACAAGTTTACCAAAAGAGATAACGTATATGCTTTTTAACTTAGAGTATACTGAAATCCATTAATATTTCCTCCCGAGAGCTCTATGTATAGACAATAGCTTTCATCTCATGGCATGAAATCACAATGAATTTTGTATATGATCAAACCTCTGAAGTTAATTTTGTTAAGTAAAGGGGAAAATAAAGTTAAAAATATCATAGATGATGAATGATAAATTTGAACTGGGGGGACTATTCTAACATGACATACACAAATGTGTAAAATGAAATGAAAATACAATATTCCGTATTCTAAAATATAATCTTAATACAATGTATCATATACTAGAATATGATCTTAATAAAATGCAGAAGCTATTTTTTTTACTAAATACAGTATTTGTAGGTATTCCTTGTAAGTATTAGACTATTTTAGAGCCATAGTAAATGAAACAATATCATATGCAGGAAAACATACAGATTGAGTTATAATCTTATTAAAAAGAGTTTAGATTGCATAATTCTAATATTTGGTTTCAAAATATGCCAGAATATTTTAAGTAATCATGATGTTATTGTTCCTTTTAATATAAAAGAAGCCATGTACCTGTTTCATTCTGATCTCTTGTGTTTTATATTTAACACGAGAAAAATCCTAATCAGTGACTACTCATTAAAATGTTATGATATAACAAAAAATATCATGGATGAATTTTCAAATGAAGTAGTAAAAGCCAAGTGCAAATAAGTATTTATTCAACTTCCAGAAGACAATGAATATCCAGAGAACTCTGTGCCTACAAATGCCTAAATTTTTCATTTCATAAGCTCAGGTTACTGAGAGACTAAAACAAAGACTAACACAACTGAGACACTAACACAAAGGAAGTTACTACCCTTAACTACAAAGTAGTTTATTAGTCAGTGAAATGGTAAAAAAGATTAATATGTTCTGTTTTCATTAGCCATGTAAGAAAGGAAGAATATAACTTATTTCAAACCATTCTCAGCTACCGTATCTACACTGGCTATTACAGAGACTGAACTCTGAACACAAAGAAGGTTGTCGCTAAATTAGTTAGACACAGAACACCAAACAGCTACTGATTTTTTCAAGTGAATTCCTGCCTAACTCCCATTGTTCTTGGGATTAATAATCATATGTTTAGCATTGTACTTAAACACAATAAGATTTAACTCAGTGTTCATTCCTCTTAGATACACAGAGTAAGTCCCTAAATAACAAGATTAAATTCAGTAAAAACTGATACTACTAGGCAAAATATTGACCTGTATCTTCAAATGTGAAAGGTAGGCCCGTACTGCTACAAATGATAGTAACTGCTCACAATTTCTGAGTATTTACCATTTCTTAGGAATGATTCAGGTGCTTTCCCTATAACCAAGGTATGAAGAGATCCAGACATATCTTCAAGATACCATGCTTAACATATTTTATTCCTAAATTTGAGCCAGAGTTCCTAGCTCAGAATCATGTGGATCAAGGGCTGGGAAGGTGGCTCAGTGGTAGAGCGCATGCCTTACATGCCAGAGGTCCTGGGTTCAATTCCTCAGCACCACATAAGCAAAAAGAAAAAAGCCGAGGTCTGGGAAGGTGGCTCAGTGGTAGAGCGCTTGCCTTGCATGCCTGAGGCCCTGGGTTCGATTCCTCAGCACCACATAAGCAAAAAGAAAAAAGCCGGAAGTGGTGCTGTGGCTCAAGTGGTAGAGTGCTAGCCTTGAGCTGAAGAGTTGAGGGACAGCACCCAGGCCCAGAGTTCAGGCCCCATGACCGCACCCAAAAAAAAAAAAAAAAAAAAGAATCATGTGGATCAAGTTATGTAATGTCTAAGGCATCTTTTTGTTGTTGTTGTTGGTTGTGGAACTTGAACTCTGGGCCTGGATGCTGTCCCTCAGCTCTTCAGCTCAAGGCAAGCACTCTACCACTTGAGATACAGCACCACTTCTGGTTTTCTGGTGGTTTATTGGAGATGAGTCTCAGGGACTTACCTGCCTGGGCTGGCTTTGCACTGCAATCCTCAGATCTCAGCCTCCGGATTAGCTAGGATTACAGGTGTGAGCCACCGGCACCCAACTGGTCTATGGCATATTCCTGGGGATGTTTTTACCTGATTCTTCAATGTCTACCTTTCTCCTTGGTTCTCATGCTCACACAGTCTGTGCTGTTATCTGAAAATGTCACTGACTGTGACCTTGTTCCCAAACATCTCACTTGTTGGCTTCCTTTCAATGACTTTTAGTTAAGGTGTCTTACATTCTCTAGGCCATTCATCATTACTCAAGGCTCCCAGGTCTATTGACGCCATCAGCATTCCTCTAACCTCAACCATCAATTCCTCTTCCACCAACCTAGCTTCTAGTCCCACCATGTTCACAGGAGTCAAAGAGCATCTGACCACCTCCAATCTCATTCCTCTTTACCTCACAACAGGGCCAGACACTTTTAAATAAATGCAATTTTAACTCTCATTACTGCCATAGGCCACAAGGAAAAGAAAATCAGACACGCCTAATAATGGAGCCATAAATGTACATTCCAAAACAAAATCATGTATATAATAATGGCTTTTTGGCTTTGCATTTGATGTCTGATGTGAGTTTCATAGAATTTCTATCAACTGTGCTACCTTTTCACTAATTTGTACCTCTTTATTCATGTTTAATAATAACTTTTGTATTAGTATCTCTTAATAGTTTAGAACTCTGCTACCTTCTCTTTGTACCGTTTAAAGCTTACATAAGAACCTGTGTATTTCACTTATTTTTTTCCTGTATGAAGTACTATAGATTGAGCCAGAAGTGGCCCTGTGGCTCAAGTGGTAGGGCACTTGCCTTGAGCTGAAGAGCTGAGGGACAGCGCCCAGGCCCAGAGTTCAAACGCCATGACCAACAAAAAAAATATTGCTTACTATAGATTGAGCCCAGGACCTTGCACGTGCTAGGAAAGTTCTATATCACTGAGCTATATTCCCAGCCCCATCCTTATGTTTAATTATACTACAGAACTTTTAAAGTGTTATAAAATATGTAATAACCTCTTGTGGCATACTATTGATAATTCTGTGGAGTCGTGGAGGGGCAGTCAAATGTGGTAGTTACAGGCTGACAACTCTAGGTTGCCAATTGGTTTACCCTGGGGGGAAAATCATTTAGCTTTTATATGCTTTAGTTTACTGATCTGCAAAACAGAAGTGATAGAATTTATTTCATGAGAGGTTATAGGATTAGTTATTAGTTTTGGGACATAATAAGAATTCTGCTCTTGAAGCATCAATACAAGATTAAGGGGACCAGCTACGGTGGCTTGTGCCTACAATCCTGGCACTCAGAAGGTTAAGCAGGAGGATCTCAAATTGGAGGCCTGCTTGGGATACATAGTGACATCCTGTTTCAAACAAAACAAATCCAAAGGTGATTAACACTGGTAGTTAACATTCTTTTTGCTTGGAGAATCAGTATCACTGTGAAGTTTGTTTTTTTTAAATCTCAGCTATTTCACTCACATATAATGTATCAGAGTTGCCCACATAAAAAAGAAATGGATTCATTTAAATTAAATGCCTGAAATTCCATAGCATCTGCCTGGAGTCTTTATTATTATTTTTTTTTTTGTCAGTTGTAGGGCTTGAACTCTGGGCCTGGGCGCTGTCCCTGAGCTCTTCAACACAAGGCGAGTACTCTACCACTTGAGGCACAGCACCATTTGCCCTGAGTCTTTCATAATAAAAGCGTGGCTTTTTTCTTTTCTCTCTCCACAGCACTTCAGTGGAAGTTTTTACTTTTCTAAGAGTCTTGCTGATTCTTGTGGTACTCCAATTACCACTTCCTTGCAGGATGACTGCTTATCTATTTGAAAGTTCTCCTCAAGTGAACTGTGCACATTCCATTTACCTTGCCTTCTAAACATATGCTGAAAATCCGTCTAACTCTGCCTTTGTCACACATTAACATTCAACAAAAGATTAGCTTTATTTGTATTCATTTCAGAAGAGCACTCCCATAAACCTTTTCATTTATAAAGCTCCATTTCAAGTATCTAGTAAGTATCTAGTATCTACTCTTTCTTCTGACTCAAATGTTGAGCCCTATTGTTTTAAATATGCATTACTGAAAACAGATACATTTTAAATCTTACTTCTCTGTGTGATACTGTGAGAATATTTTTTGTATTATGTTTGATGATGAACATATATAATGCACAAAGACAGCAGAAAAACATATAAACTGTGTCATTTTTGCAAACAGCTTAGCCCAGTTCAGCAAGGCTACTACTACTCAAAGAGGTCAGAGTTCACATACACAGTATATACAGTGCTAGGCACCAATGGTTTATGCCTGTAATCCTAGCTACTTAGGAGGTTGAGATCTGAGGATCACCTTTCAAAGCCAGCCTGGACAGGAAAATCTGTAAGACTCTTTTTTTTTTTTTTTTTTGCCAGTGTGGGGCCTGAACTCTGGGCCTGGGCGCTATCCCTCAACTCTTCAGCTCAAGGCTAGCACTTTACCACCTGAGCCAGAGCACCACTTCCAGCTTTTTCTGCTTATGTGGTGCTGAGGAATCAAACCCAGGACCTCATGCATACAAGGCAAGCACTCTACCACTGAGCCACCTTCCCAGCCCCAACTGTAAGACTCTTAACTCCAATTAATCACCAGAAAGGCCTAACTGAAGCTGTGGCTCAAGTGTTAGAGTGCTAGCCTTGACCACAAGCATAAAAGCTTAGGGACAGAGCCTAGGACCTGAGTTCAAGCCGGTGCCAAATAAAAGTATGTATATATATGCATATATACATATATATGCATATATATACATATATACGTATATGTATATGTATGTGTATATATACAGATATACTTATGTGTATATATACATGTATACATATATATGCACACATATATATGGCAAGAAGTTGAAGAATAAAATAAAAATGGATTTCTTCCTCCTAATTGGACTAATGTTTACTGTGCCCATTTGAGAGAATGAGGTCTACTCATTTTGTTTTGCACTTGATTAAAGTGTCTAGTGGGTAAAGGGTCCTCCAAGCAGCGCAATGTACAAGCTGAAGAGCAATCAAAGGATGGAGCATGTTTAGATAGATTAATTGCAATCCAGATCAGTCCTCAGTGCAAAGGACTCAGTAATTTAATTTGTTTGGCATATGATCAGCAATAGTTGAAACATGGCTGTACTCTAAATCAAACAAAGTGGTCTGTAGGCAGGACTAAAAGTTTCACTCTTGGAATGAATCTGGAACAAGAATTAGTTGTATGATTTTAGTGATTAATGACATGAAATTTTGTAAGAAGAAAGCTTCATCATTCAACATGGAACATGTGTATCAGGAAACTAAGCTGCTTTCATTTGGAGGGCCTAGGTACTCCTTCTCTGACCACAGTCTGCATAGGTACCTAGTGATTTATCTACTTAACTATTTCCAGACACAGTTTTCTTTCGGCTATCCAGTGTTTATCCTGAAGGATTGTATTGTCATCAATTCAATTCTGTCTTACAAAATTATAATCACAGCTCAATAGTGCTTTCTGGAGAAAACATCCTTATTTTCTTGAAAAAGGTTTTGCTATTTCTGATCTTCCTGGCCACTCACTTACATACTAGCCCAGGTACAGTCGAGCAAAAAATCCTTTTAGAGCTTATTTGTTAAACTCCCATAGTACAATTTTAATTATTATACTTTTGTTTGGATTCTCATCTTGTCTTTCTCCTTCTTTCCTTTTTTCCTAACTTCCTTTTCTCCTTTCCTCTTTCCTTCCTTCCTTCCTTCCTTCCTTCCCTCCCTCCTTCCTTGTCTCCTTCTCTGCCTCCATTTCTTACTTTCTCTTTTTTTTTCCATGCTGCTTGAGATCACCCAAAGTGCATCCCTAACCCTTATTCGTTTGGAGTCAGGGGGTTTTGTTGTTGTTGTTGTTGTTTACTACATAGCCAAGCCTGGCCTTTAACTCACAATCTTTATGCCCTGACTTCCTGAATGCTTGGATTACAAGTGTGGGCCACCACTCCCAACTTCTCTATCACTTTTATGTACTGCCTGTGTTGTCACTTCCCTTCCTTTATTCTCCTCAGTGTAAAGATCTTATAAAGGCCTATATTTACAGCTGAGAACATGGATAACCATTGGCTTTGGTTCAAATATCTTTATAGCTCTCAACTCCTTGAGTAGTTTCTAAATGTGATCCTGTAGAATATCCTGTAGAATATCTGTAGACTATCCTGTAAGATATTCTAAATCTCACATTTTATACATAGGTCTTATGTGAACCTGGTTCATAATGATAACACCTTCAGTCTCTGAGTTTTTAATTATTTTTCCCATTTCATTATAAAACCAGATGAGACAATGCAAGGGCTGGAAAAAACAATTGTGTTTTTTATCTTAGGAGAGGAAGCAACTGACAGTGATGCCAAAACCAAGCCATTAAATTGTCTGCAGTACTCCTTTTGCTTTAAACATTATTGCTTCCTGATCATTTTAACCTTGAAACCCTCTGATCCCTACTGCCTATGAGGCTTTAGAGATGGAAGAAAAGACTTGGAGGGAATCCAGGTGGACTACAGTGACAGTGACCTGGGCACTTTCCCTAAAGGGGGCTACCACTGAGTCTGTAGGAAGCAGTTCAGTTTTTCATTATTTCTGTAAAGTTCTGATTTGGTGCACATGATACAGAACAAACTCACAGGGGATTTGGAAAGTCAGGGAGGCTGTAGATAATATTCTGTCCTTTTAGGTCTCCTGAGGGTTTGGGGATCAGGCTGACTTTAGGCCTGTAATTCATTTTGCTAAAGGGAAGCTGAGGGAAAATTTCTTGGTATGAAGCCCAATCACAAAAGCTGATAGATCACCCTAAGAATCACTGTTCTCAAGAAGCTGTACAGAAAGGCAGGCACTGGTGGCTGGCTCATGCCTGTAACTCTAGTTACTCAAGAGACTAAGACCTCAGGATCGGGTTTGAAGCAAGCCCCAACAGGAAAGTCCATGAGACTCTCATCTCCAGTTAACCACTAGAAAACTTGAAGTGGTGCTGTCACTCAAAGCAGTAGAGCACCAGCCTTGAGAAAAAGAGCTCAGGAACAGTGCTCAGGCCCTGAGTTCAAGTCTCACAACCAACAGAAAAAAAAGAGGCTCTACAGAGAGAGAATCCAGACACCAAACCAATGGAATATGCTCAAAAAATAAGAATGAGAGGTCAAATGAGTTTCTTATATTGATAAGAGGATACTTTAAACATTTCTGTTTGCATTACAGTAGTCCTGCCTTATCTGTGGAGGATGATGTTCAATAGCTATCGGAAACTCTGGATATTACCAAACTATTATAATATTCCTATGTGTACTGTGCTGCAGTGTCACCGCCAGAATTTATGTATATTCTGATGTTTTATGTTCTAGTGACATATATATATATATATAATATATGATATATATCAATACTTTTG
Organism: Dipodomys merriami; assembly: GCF_024711535.1. Taxonomy (NCBI): domain Eukaryota; kingdom Metazoa; phylum Chordata; class Mammalia; order Rodentia; family Heteromyidae; genus Dipodomys; species Dipodomys merriami. Next base: position 95,421,416 of record NW_027204492.1, on the reverse strand, counting down.
CATTTGGGGGCAATTTGGTTGCTTGAATGCACAAGTACTATGCAAAAATAAGATGGCTATAAAATGAGTAATTGGTGGGTAGTCTGTATAGTGTGGATACACTGAACAGAGGCAGAAGTTCCATATAGGATAAAATAGAATGCCACAAGATTTTATCACATTACTTAGAAGGATAAGTAATTTAAAACTTACAAGTTTTTTTTCTGGGGTTTCTATTTAATATTTTTAGATGAAAGTTGATTGTAGGGAACTGAAACTACAAAGTAAAACTTCAGGTGACAAGGTACTGTTGTCTATAATACCTAAAATAATTCAGAAACAACAACATAAATCATGGGATATAAACACCTTTTTAAGAGTAAATTATTACCCCACATATATGAAGCCCTTATGTTCTCCTCTCTGATTATATGGCTCTCTGTTCCCCTATAGGCAATCATGACCTAAGTCTTCCATGAATTATGCAATACATATACAATAAGTATTCATAAATATATTTTACAAGTTATATCTTTCATATATTATGGTCATTCTGTATGAATTTTTCTGTAACTTTTTACATTTAGCATTTTTAGGGGTGTAAGTTGATACCTATGCCACTACTTCATAATTGATTCGCTAGCATTTACATTTATGCTGTAGGGAAGGAGAGATAGAGGGTTCCAAAATGATGACCCTTCAATTGCTAGAGAGGTGATGGAATCTGGCTGGCAGCTGTATTTAATTATAATGGAGGAAATAAGATTTACCCAGAGAATCTGGACTCACTTCAAGTAAGTATCACTTTGTAGTAAGAAAAACATAAAACAAGTACTTAGTAAGTACATGTTTACTGATTTAAATTTTGGGGTTTTTTTCTAAATTAGGTGCTTCAGTATTAAAAAAAAAAAAAGCTAGGTAGTTTTATAAGTGAGGTGGGAAAAATCGCCTAATTAGTTTTTTCTCTCTTTTGCTTTTTCTACCTTTCAGTGTTTTCTGCATTCACTCTCAGGGAATGTGATTCCTCCTCTGGAGATTTGAATGATTGAAGTTGAGCATCATTAGTGAAACCCAACTGCTGCTTGACTGTACACCACAGCAAAGAATTCCAAGACCTTTTTCAGTTAAAACAATAATGACTTTGTTGGAATGCACTCCCAAGAAAGCCTATTTTCTGTTTAGCCTGAAAGAATACCTAGCCATTGTCAGCAATTCTGCAGACACCTTATAAAAACCACTTTTAACATAAAATCTAAGTGACTTGGGGTTTGCATTGGAAACCTTAACATTTATACAGATCAATTTATCTTCTGGAAGATTCAACCACTGCTCTTCAGAGCTGCTGCTGAAGTATCATGTCTACGAACTCGGAGTTCATCAATCTGTCATTTTTATTAGATCATGAGAAGGAAATGATCCTAGGAGTCCTAAAGAGAGATGAATATTTGAAAAAAGTAGAAGACAAGAGAATAAGGTAATATTATTTTATTGTTTTAGCCCTCCTGAACTGCTTTCAGCTTGTTTTAAACAATTTAGATCAGAAATATGATAAACTCAACTACACTGGAGACAAGATGTTGGTCTGGGATTATTATCACTTTTCAGATGTATTGTAAGTATTAGAAAATATTGTTATTACTATATCATTTAGCCAATTAAGAGGATGGATTTGAACTAGTAATAGCATATTGAGGGAAAAAAAACAATATCATAAGTAGTACTTGAGGACTACCTATGTTTGAGTCCCAACCCAGGCACATATTAACTGTGTGACTTAGAGAAAGTTAATTATTATAGTTTAGATCTAGACTGTTCCCCCAAGTCCCATTTTAAAGGCTTGTTCCACAACCTAAGGAACTATTGGAAGGTTGTAGTATATTTAAGAAATATGAGTGTCATGGGCAAAGTTAAGATTCACATTGACTTTGTACAGTACTTACATTTATCTGGCTCCTTGGGTATGATCTCATCCATGTTTCAGCCAGTATCCATGCTGATTGGCTGCATGATCTGCTCTGAATTACTACATCATTATTCTGATTGGTTGCTGCCTGCACCACCTGTACTATTCAGCTTTAAAATGTATTTGTATATTACATTTTGTCCCCAAAGATAGGGTACACATAAATAAATATAAAGAATGTTACCCCCTTGGTCACTGTAACTGTGTAATGTGGAGCTCTTGTGTCTTCTAAAACTTCCCAAACTATAGTCTGAAGCTCATGTGTAGTCTTTAACTTTTAAAAATTGAAAGGAGAGGAGTCTGGAAATTATATCTAGGCCTCATACATAATTAGTATGCACTCTACTACTGAGCCATATTACCAGCCCATGAATCTTCTATTTGCTTGAGGAAAAACATTGTCATAATATTATCTTATCATGTTGCAAGAATACTCAGTGCACCTCAACTAGGACCCTTAGAACTAGAACTACATTGAAATATACCCTAGAGGCTATATTTCTACTTTTGCTACACATTTAGCCAAGTTTTGAAGAAACAAAAATTTGTATTAAAATTGTGGTATTTAAGCCAGGTGCCAGTGGCTCACGCCTGTAATCCTAGCTACTCAAGAGACTGAGATCTGAGGATCGCAGTTCAAAGCCAGCCCAGGGAGGAAGGTCTGAAAATTCTTGTCTCCAAAAACCACCAGAAAACTGGAAGTGGCACTGTGGCTCAAGCGGTAGAACGCTAGCCTTGAACTAAAGAGCACAGGGACAGTGCCCAGGCAGAGTTCAAGCCCCACGACTGACCAAAAAAAAAAAAAAAATGTGGTATTTTATGTGCCTAGAATTTATGTAACGACAAACAAATCATTTTAAAGAATCATTTTAAAATCATTTTAAAATTTTGCATTACTAGTCCAATCATGAAAGTTACTGAATTTTCTAATGCACCACAAAAAGTTACATTGTTTAAGGGCAATTGTATATTAGCTACTTATTGATGACATTCTAAGGGAAATTGAAAAGCACTCTCTTTAGGGAGAAATAATTTAATAACCAGATCTCAAGAAGCATTGAAAAGTAGTAAATAGGATTTGTTCAGAATATTTGCTTCTGTCATTTGCATTAACTTTTTAGAAATATTCTGTTATATTCCCAATTTCCTTTCCTGTTCTATTTTTCTGTCTTTTTATTTGCTATAATGGTATTCAATCAAGTTGTATAGTAAACAACAGAGATGTTAAAAACAATGACAATAATAATTTCTTGGATTTTAGATCTCTTTTTGAGAATAACAGAAGAAAGACTCTAAAAAATCCAAGAGAGCCTTTCATAGGAAAATTCACATTTTTAAAGCTATGGTTTTCTCCTCATTTCATAACACCATGGCTATTATTTACTGAGCATAAATGTATTAGGTATAGTTTCATTTTGTCCTGAGTCCCCAGGATAAGAGAGCAAGCTAGATGACTCAGGCCCGGTTACTCTTTGTATTTTGAGAAATCATGCCACCGTGGGTGGCATGATGTTTAGAGTACAAACTGTTGAATCATAACCCACAATTCAAATCTTAAATGTACCATGAGACACTTGAGAGATGTTTTCATAGATGAACCTAGTTCCTTATTTGACACAATAGAAATCATAATATTAGCTACCAAATAAGTTTGTTGTCAGGATTAAAGCTTATATTATAAAGACAAACATAAGCACTTAGAAAGCTGTTGTTATGATCATGATCCCTGTTGTTGGCTGTTTCCTTGTGCACTAGACACTAACAGTGCTTTGTTTAGATACTCTGGGGCCCCTTTGTTGGATCTGTGTTCTTATTTCCTAGTTTCATATGCTTTACTTCTAAAGGACTTATACTTCTAAAGGACTTATTCTTTCTACTTTATTAAGGGAAAATCTCACAGGAATTTCCCACAGAATTAGAGAGCCATAAGTGACAGATAAATGAAACTCTAATCTGGATAGCACAAAAACAATGACTAACAGAAAACCACTTGTCCCAAGACAGCATTTTCTGCAATGCAACTTTCACTCCAGAGCATCCTACGGTATCATACTGAGGCTGGACCTAAAGAACATAACCTTGCTTGGTCCATCCCCTTTCCTTTCCTACCTCCTTTGCTCCTTTACAGATTTTCCCTGACAGTACTTCAGATAAATCACTTGCACACTAGTGCACATCTCAGAATTGGATTCTGCAAAGTCCAGCTTGAGACAATGTAAAGCTTTTTATTACTGAAACTTTTGCTATTGAACAAACTTTGTTTCATGAGAAAACTATCCTAAGTCTAGAAGTAAACATTTACTCAATATAGAAGTTAAGATGGTCCCAGCAATTATGATCATAGTTATCAAGGTTTAAGATAAAGAAATAGGTGAGGCAGTACAGCCCAGATTAACCATATTGGTAAGATAGTGTAATTTTCTGTTGCCTTTTACCATCTAAACTCTTCTGATTCTCCCTCCTTTTACTATGAGTTTAAATACACCTTAAATTCAGTTCAGAATAGCTTAACTCTGACTCATCAGATCCTCATGATAACTGAGTTCTGCAAATATTTTTGATGACCTGCTTTACTAGCTAATATTATGGACTGTAGGAGAAAGACAGAATGATATGAAAGAAGACCCTACAGGTATTCTAATATAGAATTCAAGGATTCTATGACCATGAATTGAGGAAACATTATATCTTTATCTTTATATAAAAAGTTAAACTAAATTTAACTAAGATTTAAACTATATTTTAACAATTCCAGTTATCTGTAGGCAGTAAACTACAGTAGTATTAAATGGACCTGTGGCTTTGTCACCAAGAGACGTTACAGGAATTACCACATCAAATTCATGTTGTAACACAATTTCAAAATATTGTGTATGGCTATTAGTACTTTAAAAGTATGGTATTTATATCAGCCAATGGCTTTTATTATATAATATGTAAATAATGTTTCTAAGATTTTAGTAAGTATAATTCAGTGCAGCCAATTTTCTTTGTAAACATATATATATATATATATGTAATATACAGACAAAACCTAATTCTGAGAGGGAGGTCCTTAAGCTTCACCAGATTGGCAATGGGATCTAAAACCATTAAGGTGTCTAATACAAACATGCACAGTCTAGTGAGGGAGAAAAGTGTGATTGCCTCCACTTGAAGACAGTCAAGCCATAAGAGAAATATAATTCTTTATTATTCAGTCATTTTTGTGTTCTCTTCAGATCTTCAACAGATCGGATAAAGAGCAACTGTAGTGGGGCAGGCAATCCATTTTATACAGCCTACTGATTCAAACATTAATCTCATTTAGAAACCTGGATACCAAAGCAATCAGAAACAATATTTAGCTAACTTATCTTGTCACCCAGTGGTTCAGTTAAGTAATCTCTATCTTGGAGACTTATATAATATTAGTTATTGCCCCTGTGCCATAATTTTGTGAATTTTATAGCTAATGCTGTCTTTGTATTCCTGTTTGTGTAGAACTAACTCTCCCTCTTTGCATCTAACCCTTTGTGGCTATTGCTTACTCAATTTGTGCCAGATCAGACAGGGAACTTAGTTCTTTTACTTTAATACCTCCCCCAAGCATCAACCTCTGTATGCTACAGAGATGTAAATTGATATTTTGTAGGAGTCTAAAGGATGAAATAATTATAAATAAAATAGAAATTTGAGGGATGCTTTGATATTGTCTTTGAAAACAGAAAAGGTTTTCAAGATTATTCAATATAGGTCAGCTGGGTTTCAGTTCTTCATGATGTGCTACAAAATTGCCTTTAGATCAGATTCAAAAGAAAATAAAAGCCAAATAATTTTTAACTGTACCTTTTTCTTTTCTCTTTTGGTACTGGGGATTAAACCCAGGACATTGCACTTGCTAGACAAGCACTTTGCCACTGAACTATATCCCAGCTCAAATTTTTAAGAATTACAAGAATTATAAAGAAAATAACCTGAGCTGGGTGCCTGTGGCTCAAGCCTGTAAGCCTAGCTACTTAGGAGGCTGAGATCTGAGGATCGCAGTACAAAGCCAGCCAGGGCAGAAGAGTCCTTGAGACTCTTATCTCCAATTAACCACCAGAAAACCGCAAGTGTAACCACCAGAAAACCGGAAGTGGTGCTATGGCTTAGGTGGTAGAGTGCTAGCCTTGAGCTGAAGAGCTGAGGGACAGCGCCCAGGCCCAGAGTTCAAGCCCCATAACAAACAAACAAAAAAGAAAAAGAAAGAAAAAAAATGACCTGACATTTGATAGAATTTTTTAGGTGCAGGAGATAGAGTGGAGTAAGAATTAATTAATGAGATGTTTTAGATTAATATTTTGACCCATTTATATCTTATCTTAATCAGAGATAAAGTTAGAAAAACATCTAAGATACAGAATAAGTTCTGTCTGTGGTCACAAACTCGGTATTTTTTCCACTTGCAATTACTATTGATAGCTCAATTTCCTTCACAACAGTTCTTCCTCTTTTCCTCACTGCATTAGAGCCATCAATAAACTGAGCGATTTGTTCTCCCCAGAGAGCATTTCAACCTCTCTTACTTCCTTTTTTTTGTTGTTGGTCATGGGGCTTGACCTCTGAGCCAGGGCACTGTCCCTCAGCTCTTCAGCTCAAGGCTAGCACTCTACCACTTGAGCCATAGCGCTACTTCCTCTCACTTCCTTATCTGTGTCTAGATGTTTCCTGCTTGGTCTGAAAGAGAATATATATATATATATATATATATATATATATATATATATATATATATATATATATATAATATATATATACACATATATATACATATATATGTGTATATATATATACACATATACATGTATATGATACTGATCTATAATAATAATTTTCCAAATGAACTACAGCAGTTCATTTATCAGCAGTAGTCTCATGAGGGGATGCCAGTTCCATTTGACTACCATACAAGAAAACATTAGCTGCTGCCTTTGATATTCCCTTTGATACCTAATCTTCACCTTGCCTAAATGGTAGATCCTATTAGATGCCATAGAGTGTACATTTCTCCTTTCTTCCTCCATATATAAATGTGCTTTTTTCAGTTGTAGCAGATTTTTAAAATAATTAACCTCTAGGACTAGGATTCTTAAGGACATTATCATTGGTTTGCAGATGGACATGAGGTCAAAAAATGGCCCACTCAGACATGTAGCCTAGAGTTTATGTAAGGTTTTATTCCCCCACTGGACATTTCTAATGAATCATGATTTCCTAGTTTGGGAGGATAAAGGCCAGCACATTGATGAAGCTAAGCCAAAAGAATAGCTGAAAATTAGCTAGGCATCAATGGCTCACACCTGTGATCCTAGCTACTCAAGAGGCTGAGATCTGAGAATCAGGTCCTAAGCTAGCCCAAGTACCAGGAAAATGCCAGAAATAGAGGTGTGGCTCAAATGATACAGGGCCAACCTTCAATGAAAAAGCTAAGGGACCAGTGCCCAAGCCCTGATTTTAAGCCCCAGTACTCACCCCACCCCACACAGAAAAGAATGCTGAAAATTATGGTAAACATTCTAATGTACTAGAACCTGACTCTGAAGTTCTTACTTAAACAATATAATGTATTTCCTAATTGCTTATAATAGTTTGAATCAGATTTTATGTTATATGTAACAAAAGTTATAGTGTAATTTCCAAGAGCCAGAATGAATAAGCATTTCTTGAGGACATTTCTATATTTTTTGGCCTTCTACAGGCCAACTACAGTTGTAGTAGAGGTTCTGGGGATTAAGCTCAGGGCCATATTTATGCTATTGAGCCACTATCACCCCAAGTGGCCATTTTTATTGCTGGATTCACAAAATTATAGATAGGACCAGTTATAGAAAAGGCTTTAATCCATGGTAAAGACCAGGGGAAGCGTTCTTTTTCTGTAAAGGACCAGAGAGTAAATATTTTAGGCTTCACAAGCCATAGCTTCTAGTTTTGTGCCCCAAGTGCTTTACCATTGTAATAGGAAAACAACCATAGATAATATACAAGCAAATAGATATACCTGGATTCTAGTATAATCTTTTTCTCTTTTTCATCAGTGTATATTAATCATATAAAGGGGTTTCATTGTGATACTTATAGACATGTATATACATCCATATTTGGTCAAATTGACTCTATTACTCTTCCTTATTTCCCTTGTCCTTTTAAAGCAATTTCTCCTAGTTTTTATTATTCTATTCTAATAAAATTTTATTTATGAAGGCAAGCTGAAGGGTGACTTTTGGTATTGACGCCAACACTCTGGTGGTAAGTTTTACCATACAGCTACATACATCTAAAAGACTTGATACCAATCTCAGGGAGAAGCAGGGACAGCTATTTTCCAAGAGAATCATTCCATAGGTTGGATTAAAGACAGCTATCCAAGCATGTGCTCCTGTGTGTGAGACCAAATGGTTTTACAGGATGACCTTATCTTCATTTTATGCCTTACCCAATCAGTAAGCAGCAGCTTACATAACTTATTTCCTGTAGTAGAAGAATGATAAGAGATCTAGAAAATACTAAGAGTCTGCAAAATTGCAAGGGAAGAATTGTGAATTCATTCTCTAAGTGAGGTAAGATCTATTTAGAGTTAACAGATAAGGAAAATAGCATGTAAAGTGAACTTTAGGAGTGGCAGAACTGAAATTTACCACCTTGCAGTCTGGCTCCAGTGCCCATACTCCAATCATGTGCCACTTGGAACTTCTGGATGATTTATCTGACCTCTCAGCAGACCAGAAAGAAGATATATATATATATATATATATATATATATATATATATATAGAGAGAGAGAGAGAGAGAGAGAGAGAGAGAGAGAGAGAGAGAGAGAGAGAGAGAGAGAGAGTAAACTATCTAATGTCTACTTCACATTAGTGAGTATACTGCTCAATTCACAAATATGTCCTCATTCCATCTTCTTGTTATTCCAACAGTGTGTATTATAATGCATGATGGCTATGGCAAGTGAAACTTAAAAGAGATTAATCTTTTTGTTCAGCCAATAAATAGAGCTGAAATTCTTTCATTTCGTCCTTTCTTCTATGCTTCTGCAATAATTATTATGCTACTTCTTGACCCTGTTGAAACCCTACCCACAGCCTTACTAATAGATATCATAGAAAACGAAAGAAAACAGAAAACATTGCTTTAGCCTGGTATTTACTGACAGGTCTGACCTCTAAACTATATAACATCTAAAGTTATTATAATTTGTATTAAATATGAAAACTGACAAGAGTTCTTGAGGTGGTTCTACTCTTCTTCATTCTGACTAAAAGCCAAAGTTCGAATGTATCAGATTTTGTTCTACATAGCTGGTTCCACAGAAATGGACAACTAAACAAGCCAGAGCTTAGTAATATCGAAAGACCATACACTGCAGCCTGGAAATTGCCATTCTGTTTATGGGTTTTTCTTTATATAGCATATTCCTTCAGCTCAGCCCTGGGGGACGGGAAGGAAAGAGAAATAAGAGGAGAAAGTATAGTCAGATTGGCTATTTGGAAGCCAACACATAAGCTAAATATTTGGTTCAGAGGGGATGAGCTGTTATTTCAAGAGTTACTTATTTAGCCTGAAAGTTAGGGAGACCAGTAAGTGCCAAGCAATATGATCTTCATAATACTCCACAAATGTTTGATCTTCAAGGCCATTTGTTTTTCCAAATCCTAGCACTCTACCAATAAGAAACAAATTAGATTGACCTTCTCAAAAGCCTGAATACCCACTGTCTTCATAAAACACCAGGAGAGGTAGTGGATGGGACTTCTAGTTTGGTAAACATTTTGTTTCAGTCCTAATAAAATTGCCACAAAGCTTCTTAATGAATTAGCAGACATTCCCAGCATGAACAAGCTGGTTTCCTAATAGAACTCAAACTCTTAGTGAGTTACAGAGTAACGAAGAATGACCCAGCTCTTCCTTAAATGAATTTAAAACTTTGTGGTGCTTTCATACCATGATCTTACTGATTTCCATATAAGAAGGCATAATATAGGGCAAGTGGGAAATAACTGACATTTTGATTCTGTAGCATTTTCTCCAAGTAGTTCTCATTATAGAATTTATAAGCATAAGGCCATAAATACCTGATATTTGGAGACATGTAAAATATCAGATTGTCCAAGTAAGTAAACATATATTTTCCAGACCATTTTGTTTGAAATAGTCACAAATAGTTAGTTACCTGTCTAGAATCCATATATATCTAGATATACACACATATATATTATATAATATATATACACATACAAATACAAATATGTACTTGTATCTATAAAGATATGTTCTTTTATGTACATGTCACATATTATATCATATCAGAGATAAAAGAATATAGAAACAGAGAAAATAGACTTTATATCTTTCAAGATAAATACATATATGAGGGGGAGAGAGATAGAGAAGTGAGAAAAAGAGCAAGAGAGGTAAGAGAGACTCTATCTCTGTATTGTTGCTCTTCCCCTATATTTCCATTTGGGAATCTTCTTTGTGTAATATCTCTAGCAAAAATTGGAGTAGAGTTTATATACATCCAAGAAACTACCATTCCCTTTTACTGTAAATTGCAGTGACAGAGAACAATAAAGTGCATGTAATCTAGAATATGACTGAATGTTGGAGCTGAGGCTGGGAAATAACTTTTCCTCTAATATAGGTCAATTCATAAGAACATGTTTAGTATTAATTTTTCTTGGGAAAATAAATATTTTATTTCTAAGTAAATGAAATTTTCACTTTTGACAATGTCACCTTTTGTTTTAGATTTTAGGCATATGACCATCTTATCTCCATGGTAATATTCCAGGATTTTCCCCCATACTAATTAGAAGTTGTGGCTTAGTCCATTTAAAACTGTAAAAGATTAAGCTAACAGGCATTTAATAATTTTTGTAATAATTGCAGAATGATTAAATATAACTGGTGAACATTTAATGCAGATAACTGAAATAAAACATTCACACAAGGATATTTGAAAGTTCTTAAAACTCAATAATGCACTAAAATCTGTAAAGAGCAAAGATCTATTATGTCTGTAAAATCTCTATAGTAATTTTAATATGCTGACCCCTCAACTCTATTAAATAAGCATTTAATATCTTCTGATAACTCTTTTCTTCTTAGAACTACCAGGCTTATTATGGAAAATCACAAAGTGTATATAATGTGAACCTTAAAATCTCAGGTATAATTCTCCTTCAAACAGATAAGTTTTATTTATGTTAAATTCCTTTGTGGCAGTTTTATGTGTGTTCATATAGTCTTCATGTAATTGGAACTATATTGTATATAGAATTATATTGTTTATTGCCCCTGAAACCAGATACCTGAGAAAACAAACTTAAAGGGAAGAAAGATTTATTTTGCTCACAGTTGCAAAGGTTTCAGCCCATTATGGTGGGGAGGTTGTGTCAGACAAAGCAGCTCACATGATGGTGCCCATGAAGCAGAAAGCAGAAGACTCTTGGGAATTTATAGCCAGTGAGACAAATGAACAAGTCAGTGGATAGAAAATTATTAAAAGGAGATATTAAAAGTAAAGAGATTCTTACTACACTGTCTCAGCAAGATTCTTGCTAAAACTATGTTATGCAAGACTAATTTAGGGCCCCAGGAAAAGGTCTAGTTGAAAAGAGGTTTCAGCGGAATCTGTCTAATATTTGGTCAGCGAGAGCATTTGATACACACATCTCATAGTCCAAAGTGGCCATTATAGATGGAGTCATCTTATCTTCATTCCAGTATATCAAATGAGGCAAGTAGACAAGAAAGAAGGGCCCTGTTCCATTTTTTTCTGTTTGTTTCTGGGAAGTTCCATGTTCAAATGTGTATATATCACTTTGGCAAGAATGTGGTGACGTAGTCGTATTTAACTTCAAGAGAGCATGTATATTTAACAGGAAAATAGAGCTCTTATTCTTCATGATCATATGACAAATTAATGGTTGTGTTTATTGGTATAAAATAGTAGAAGAACCACCTCCCACAGCTATTTGGAAAGCTGAGGAAGGAAGATCATGAGTTCAAGGCCAGCTTGGGCAACTACAAGACCCCATCTGATAGATAAAAGGAGCAAAGCCAAGCACTGGTGGTTCTCGTCTATAATCCTAGCTCTTAGGAGGCTAAGATCAGAGGATCAGGGTTCAAAGCCAGCCCAGTCAAGAAGGTGCTTGAGTCTCATATCTCCAGTTAACCACGAGAAAACCGTAGTGGAGTTGTGCAACACGAAGTGGTAGAGTGCTAACTTTGAGCAAAAGAACTTAGGGTAGCACCCAGTCTCACGACTGATGAAACAAAACAAAAGGATACAATAAAAAAAAAGTTTAAAAATGGGTTTAGTTAGGAGCTTAAAAGTCATTTAGAAAAAGCTAAGGGACAGTGTCAAGGCCCTGAGTTCAAACCCTTTTAGCAGCGCGCATGTGCATGAGTAAACGCGCGCACACACACACACACACACACACACAGAAAAAGTAATGTTGTTTTGAAAGGAAGCATATTTAAAAAAAGAACAGAAAAGGAAATGTATGTATTTATCCACAATGAATTTCAAATAAATGATGACTTGACTTTCCTTGTGCCAAATTACTGACATTGGCAACTAGGAAAGATGCCACAAGTGTTTGTTAAAATAACCAACATCAATGAAAACAAAAATCCACATAAATATCACCTAAAAAGGCAAAGTGGGAAAAATTAAATACTGATAGCTGAGCATATACCCCTTCCTTGAAGTACTTAAAATAATCTACATTATATAGATCCAATTGAGAGATACTATAGATATAACTTCAGCAATATATTTATTAAAAACTAAAACCCAAACCCTCTAATATGTGCCTAAATTCAGCAACAGAAGTGGTTTTAAAGACATTTTCTTTTTTTTTTTTTTTTGGTCGGTCGTGGGGCTTGAACTCTGGGCCTGGGCGCTGTCCCTCAGCTCTTCAGCCCAAGGCGAGCGCTCTACCACTTGAGCTACAGCGCCACTTCCGGTTTTCTGGTGGTTTATTTGAGATAGGAGTCTCACGGTCTCTCCTGCCCGGGCTGGCTTTGAACCGCGATCCTCAGATCTCAGCCTCCTGAGTAGCTAGGATTACAGGCGTGAGCCACCAGCGCCCGGCTTAAAGACATTTTCAAAAGTGATATATCCTCTTTAAAATACCTTTTGTGTGTATTTAAATGTCCAATTTCTTTCCATCAACTCAATTTTATTGTCAAAGCAATTATCTTTAAAAGCCCTGTATTTTACCCTTGTTTCTTAAAGACATGTGGCTTTGCTACTTTTTTGTTATTTCTGAGTAATTTATCATAGGATAAATCAGGACATCACAGAATGTTCTGCTATTTGTGATAGTTGGGTAAGATATTCTTGGGGTTTCTGATTGTTAAAAAGACTTCCTTATTTCTTGTGCCAGGATATTGAGATAGTGGTTGTCCTAGGTTATTTCCAGAAGGCAAACTTGCTTTGCTAGTCACATACAAGATCAATTTCTGATATGATTGAAACTGATCATTAATAAACAGTATGGTGTTAAATAACAGATTCCTCACTATTTTGCAGTTGTAATAACTTGTTTCTGTCATATGACCTACTATATCCTTGTCTTAGGCCAGCTTCACTGAAAGGAGACCCTCCGCTCAGGATTTTTAAGCAGTATTTTTAAAAATACAACCAATCTTATAGTAGTAGAGAAAGCAAGACTGAGGAGGAAGAGAAGTCCAGCAAGGATGAAATGTTAGAGAGAGTCTAACAAAGGGAATTTCAGCATAACTTCCTGGGGGCAGATAATATTTACTGCTCTGCCTTCCTTATCTCCTCTAAGTGGTGAAAATGTCATTGTCCATTTGCAGTATGTATGAGCATGTTCAATGTCGCTGAAACACTCGTAATGATTCTCTGATTTCTCACAAGGATAGTAAGAGATGTGTGAGGATCTTTTTTTGTGTGTGTTTCTGAGGTTTTAATGATCTCCCTCAAGTCCGTTACTTTTCTAGTATTGTTGCTCTTTTTGTGTTTGGTTGGTTTATGCTCTTGTCAACTACCTATTCACATGGTTTGGGTGAGAGCTCCTGGTCCTGAAGTAAGGAGGTCAGGTCTGGCCACATGGTGAATATTAGGGTCTGGCATCTTTTCTTCATGCTGGGAGAAGAAACCCTCTGCCCATCACCTACCTGCGAGGTGATGGGCGTGCCCAGATCCTTGGAGGTAGGGGTGGGCACTTCAAAATGTGGCTTCTGGGACCATTCACTTTACAACAGTACATTTCTAAGAGCCAAGCTGTTTCCTGCCAGGAAGCAATTAGATTCATTTACCACCATGAGAACTTCATGATTCTTTCTTTCCTTACATCAAGTTCACAGAATTCACAAGACTTCTTTATCTAGACAAGTGCTCTTTTAATCAGATTTCTGTTACTCTCTCTGAAACCATTTTTTTAATTGAGACCAAACCTTTCCCCAATTCTTAGAGGATGTTGGTGCTTTTTAATAGCCTTTGATTGGAAAAACTAATCAAAGTCTTTATGAAGTTTATTAGAACCAGAGTGGAGCTTGTTGAGTTGCAGCTCCATGAAGGGACTGTCTGTCATGAGAGACTTCATGATGAGATTCAATTTGGGCAGATATCATATGGTAGGTGAAGAAGTGCAAGCAGAAGAAACCTTTCTTGTTTACAAAAGATTAACTTTCAGTGTGCATTGTGCACCCAGAAGGGGCACGGCAACCCCTAATAACTACAATGTCCCTTCTCGGCAAACAAAACAAAACAAAACAAAAAACATTTGGATAGATGGAGAATCAGTAGTTCACAGAAGAGTGGAGAATTTGAAAATAGGAAATCCTGAATCTGAATCATCACTACACCACCTAGTGGCCTTAGAACCCACAGCAACTTGCTTCTGAGGAGCTTTCTTTTTCTTTTTTTGGTGATACTAGGATTTGAATTCAGAGCCTCATGCTCTGCTTGCCTGGTAGGCTGGTACTCTACTGCTTGAGCCATTCTAGCCCATTTTTGCTAGCTATTTTCAATATGAAGACTGAAAAACCTTTCTACCTGCACTAGCATAGAACCTCAGTCTTCTAGCTCTCAACCTCCAAAATAGCTTGGATTACATACTACATAAGTCACTAGCATTCAGCTCTTCCTTTTTTTGTACTGGTCATAGTGCTTGAACTCAGGGCCTAGACACTTGTCACTGAACTTTTGTGCTTAAGGCTAGTGCTGTACCACTTGAGCCACACCTGCACTTCTGGCTTTTTGGTGGTTAATTAGAGATTAAGAATCTCATGGACTTTCCTGCCCAGGATGGCTTTGAACCATGATCCTCAGATCTCAGCTTCCTGAATAATTAAAATTACAAACATTAATCACGATTGCTCAGGTATTTTCATACTTTTTTATTTGCACATATTGTTATATAACATACATTGTTAAATTTTTGTACATGCATTCGATGTACTCCATCACCCTTTCCTCAGTCTCTCTTCTTTCTCCTTTTCTCTTCTTTTGAAACTGTGAAGTGGGAATCATAATGCCTTTTTTCATGGGCTGTCAAAGTTTAAGGTCACAACGAGTAAATAAGAGCACGTGTCATTACTGTAGTATGACCTTCAAGCTTCAATATTAGATTCTGCACATGGAAACTATAGTCAAAACAAAAAGATAATGTATGTATTTTTTTCAAATTTCGTTTTGCAGTTTGGGGGATGGAATCCTGGGCCTTGCAATACTAGGCCAGAGCTCGCCAGTGAGTTATACTCCCATCCTAAAAAGGCAACATTTTTGTATTCAGAATACTGAAAAAAGATATGGTCAGACCTGAAATATCCTCAAGCAGATGTGAAATAGCACCAGACTTGATGGCATTGCCTTTTGGGTATGAGTGAAAGGAGTGTTAGGAGCTGTACAGACATCCGCATCTAGCTGTTGGGACATTATTCTGTCTGCATATATTATTTCAGTGATGTTTGTTTCATTGTTTCTGGTTTGACAGAACATTTCATCAATCCCTGTCATTTTGCTCTCCTAATGGAATATGAAATTCTAGCTCTAGACAAGGATATAGTTTATTCGTATTGCACTAGAGCCTGAAGCAAAACCTCAGAGCAAGGGGACAATATTGGAGCTAATATTTATTAAGCTCTTTTTTGTGTGATACTAAGAATTCCACTAGGGGTCTGATGATTGTTCGGCAAGTATTCTACCAGTTAAGCTACACCTCAAACCTTTCTGATTTCTTATTGCATTTGTTAGGAAAGAGATTTGGCTGTAGATATCAGATATGTTATGATGACTTAAACAAGGTGCATATTCATTCCAACTATATTTCGGTCTAATGTGAAAATCTGGGTTGGTTAGCAGCATTGCTGTTTTGACTTTTAAAGTAAGAGTCTGGTCTCCTAGCCTTATTCCTCCTGCATCTTGAGAGTTCCCCCCTTGTTCTAGACTGATTCAGCTATAGGTTCTCAGCTCAGACCCTGGGATAAAAGGTTGAGGAAAAGAGTCTTCTCTTTCCTTTTAGGGACATGAATTACATGTATGTGTCATTTCTGATCATATTCCATTGGCCAATGTTTACTCTCCTGACAAAAGCTCACTGAAAGAAACACTGGGAAATCTAGTATGTTCATAGCTATTTTTATTCTGAGTAACATGCTATAAATATATATATATATATATATATATATATATATATACTAATGGGCACAGTGTAATATTTCAACATCTGTCTACAGCATGAACTGACTAAATCAGGTTAACATTTCTTCTCTTTATCATTTCCTTTGGAGACATTGAGTTTCTCTCTTTTAGTTTTTCATAAACGATATACTAAGATATTGTGAACTCTTGTCACCTCCATTATGCTGTGAAACATTAGAATTTGTTCCCTCTACTTTACTGCATTTGGGTACTTGTTATCTAACCTCCAATTATTTCCCCTTCTTCCTACCTTCTCAGCCTCTAGTAATCACTATTCTACATTCAGGTCAGCCTTTTTTCAGTCCACCATATGAGACTATGTGATACTTGTGTTTGTGTGTCTATATCTTCTTTCACTTATCATTTTGCTGCAAATAACAGGATTTCATTATCCTTGACATCTGGACAATATTTCACCGTATCTATAGTCCATATTTTCTTTATTCATCCATCTATTGTGATTCTTCCTCAGAATCCCCACAATATCTTGTATCTATTTCTTATCACTCAGGACTCTGCTTCCCTTATACATATCAGTTGATAGCCACCTAAGTTGATTCCATATCTTAGCTATTGCAAATAATGATACAATAATGTACACAATGAACGTACATTGAGTGTGTACATTTAGAGTGTACATGAGGTGTCTTTTAGCTTGCAAATTGTGTTCCTTTGGGATATATACCAATAAATAGGATTGGTAGATCATATGGTGGATAGATCTATTTTTAATTTTTTGAGGAACTTTTCTATTATTTGACATAATAACTGTACTAATCTACATCTTTACCAACAGTGCACATGGTCCCTTTTGTACATATCCTTAAAGACATGTGTTACCTTTGTCTTTGATAATAGCCATTCTGAGTTGAGGTGATATTCCACTGTGGTTTTGATTTGCATTTCTCTGATTAGTAATACTATGGAGCACATTTTTCATGCACCATTGAGTATGCAGATCATGTGTCCACGTTTAAATAAATTACTTGTCCCCTTCTCTGTTTACAAAAAAGACCTAGGTTTTGCTGTGTTATCTGGGTATTCTTAAACACTTGAGCTCCAGTGATCATTCTGACTCAGCCTCCTATATAGTTGGGATTAAAGGCTCATGCCACCACATCTGGCAGTTTATTTTTGTGAAGTCTTTTGAGTTCCCTGTATGTTTGAGACATTTTTTTGGTCAGATGAATAATTGGAAAATATTTTATACTAGTCAGAAAATTGTCTCTTCACTGTTAATTGTTTTCTTTGTTGTACAGGTGTTTCTTAATTTTGTCTCCTTAATTTTTCTATTTTTACTATTTTCAAATATATATATTTTAATTCATCTTTATTGTAAAGGTGATGGACAGAGGGGTTACAGTTACATAAGTCAGGTAATGAGTACATTTCTTTTTGGACAGTGTCACCCCATTTGAACTACTTTTATCTACATTTGTCTATTTTTGCTTTTGTTTCTTTGTTTTGGAGGGTCTTAACCAAAAATTCATTGTGTATAAGAATGTCTTGAAGTGTTTCCCGTGGTTTATTCTAGTAGTTTCACAGTTTCAGGTCTTATATTCAGGTAATTTACCCATTTTGAGTTGATTTTTATACAGGATAAGAGACAGGTAATATTTCAATAGTTTGCATATGAATACCCATTTTTTCCAGTATCTTTTATATAGGAGACTGTCTTTTCTCCAGTATATGTTTTCACACCTTTTTGAAGAGCAAGTTGATTATAGATGCAATAGTTTACTTCTGGGAATCTCTATTCTGTGTCCATCTTTTATGCCAGTATTCTTCTGGATTAGTTACTTTGGTTCCATACTATGTCTTGAAATCAGCTAATATGATGCCTCCAGCTTTATTTGTTTTGTTTGATCTTTTTTAATATTTGAGGGAATTTTTGCTTCCATTCTTTTTTGCTTTCCTTCCATTCAGGATTATTTACAAATCTAGTTTTTACTTTGAGTAGTGATGAACTAAACATTCTACTAATAGAGACAAAAAGGAGAATAGATATTTCAAAAGGCAGAGTTGTCTATACTAGAATTACTATGCGTCATGCTATGCTAAATGCTTATAAATACCATCCTGTTTAATGCTCACAACAAGCCTGTGAGGTTGCTGTATAGACAGCATATTTTGAGACACAGATAAGGTAACTCCCCATAAGACTGGACACACACACACACACACACACACACACACACACACACACACACACACACACACACACACACGATGAGACAAAGGACAAATGCAACAGCGATACTCACAAGACAATATGTTGGAAATGAATTTTACAACTTGGGGGGGGGGTAGAATAGGGAGGAGGGAAAGTGGAAAAAAATGAGGGAAGGGGTAACAAGTTCAAAAAGAAAGGTAGTCACTACCTTGTTTATTTAACTGTAAGCCTTCTGTACATCACCTTAACAATTCAAAAAACTTTAAAAAAAACTCAGAAAAATGAATTGTATAACAATTTGACCCCAGGCTATCTGCCACTACAGTTCTATGGTCTGGACTTTTACAGAATTCTCACTTGCTCATTATTTCCCTTTGGCCTTGATGTGTGTTCTACTCCATAACATTGTTTAAAAGCATCAAGGAATAGAGGATGCTTTATAAATTGTTTATTCATGACTTCCTCTTCCAGGCAGCTAATTGCTTGGATAGAATAAATTTCTAGCTTGTTTGGTGAAAAGTAGTGTTCTGTACAATGTGGCCTAGTTGAGGCAACAAAAGGAAAAATAGTAGCATATAAATCTGACTGGAATTTTAATGAAAGCAATTCCTGATCTGAAAGGAATGCGTCTAATGGATGATAAAACCAGAAGTCCTTTTAACACATTGAGCTGTTTTGATGATGGTACAGGAGGAAAAGAAATTCAATATATTACCATAATATAGAGATGCAAAGATTTCAGCATGAAATCATAGTCAAGATAGTCTATTTATTTGGTCTTTAAGATTTCAACTACATAAAGTTCATCAATTTATATATTAATATGAATGCATCTGCATGGAAAAAAAGAAAATTAGAGAGTAAACTGATAATTGAAAATTCAAGATTACCTTGATCAGTCCAAATAAGGAATGGGTATTCACGAATTAAATTTCTTCAGCAGATGGTTTGCTTTTTCATTTTTACCTTTCCTGTCTTTGACCAGATTTTTAACATTGAAATTGGGTTATTTTTATCTCTATTACATTTTTTTCTCCCACTTCCCATATTCTTTGCTTTTCTTTTGATAAGAACAAATAACAGGAATAATTAGAATTTTTAATATTTTGAAGAATCCAAATATTCTTGCTTTCTGAATAAAAGAATATGGAGTTAAGACAGAAACGCTATGGAAACCATTAGAAAAGAACTGAGAACATTCTGTAATTTTTGAGTGTATAATTTTTGAAGTATATTTGATCTGAATTTTAGACTATTTTATTAACAAAGCCAACATTATACATTGTTCTCTTTTTTGTGCCCTTCAAGGGCATTAAGCCCTCACTTGACATGGCTGGTGCTCTACAACTTGAGTAATATCTCCAGTCCAGCATTTTGTTGGTTAACTGGAGTTGGATTCTCATAGACTTTTATGCCTGTCAGAAAACAATACACCAGATCTCAGTCTTCTGAGTAGATAGGATTTCAAGCATGAGCCCCTGGTACTTGGCTCTCTTCTTCGTTTTTAATAAAAATTAATTCATATTATAAAGCCACTATAATTCACAAAACACACTAATAGTCTTTTTACAGGTTGCACAAACATTCTTGAAAGAAGCCAGGAATGGAGACATTATCTTTATTTTGAAATTAGAGTTACTGGGACCCAAAGAGGTTAAGTAGAATGTGCAGTGATAACTAGTAATCAGCACAATCACATCTTCCTTCCTTCCTTCCTTCCTCCCTCCCTTCCTTTCTTCCTTCCTTTTCTACCTTCCCACTCGCTTCTCTATTTCTCTCTGTTGTTCACTTGATTTTGTTTAGACTTTGTTTTACTCAGTCATATCTATTGTGTTCAGGCACTGAGTCATGTGCTAAAAAAATATAAAGCTATACAAAAGGGATATCAATTTTCCCTTTATGCCTATGTCTAGAGTCTTCCTTCCTGTAGTCTGTCCCCTATATAAACGCAAAGATTAAAGAGGAATGAGAGAAATAAAGGAAACCAGCAACAAGCAGCCAAATATGTGCAACTAAAAAATGTAGTGAGTGATGCAAAGAAACAGAAAACACTGCTACAAGTGAAAATAAGATGAGAACCAACTCAACTATAGATCTGGTGGTCAGAGAAGCCTCTCTGGGGAATCAACAATAGAAAAGCAGAAACAGAAAAGATGTGTGTGAGCCAACAAAACAGAATTAGATTATTATCAGTCACCAAGTCACACCTCAACAAGAGTACCATTGGCTAGAAACAATGAAAATTTCTTAATCAGGCTAAATGCTTATGAGAGGATGGGCTGGGAATTATATTTCAGAGCATCCTTAGACCACAAACCAGATTTGTAGTAACAGATACTGTTTTAGATGTTGCATTCTCCATAGAAATAAGAGAATGTATAATTGACTATGAACTTGATCTTAAAAATTCCATGTAAAATTGCACACCACATTTCATGTATCAGCGCAAGTCACATCACCACATCTAGCTTCAAGAGGGAAGGAATGCCCAATCCGAACTGTGAACAAGTTGGAGGATGGGAACCATTTAGCAGAAATGCTAATGATTACAGTGCTTGTGAATGGAGTGGGGAGAGGCCTTCCCAGCTGAGGAAGGAGCATGAAAGTAGGTCTTGTAGTGGGGAAGAACTTGGTTATTTAGGAAACTTAAA
This sequence comes from Dipodomys merriami, assembly GCF_024711535.1. Lineage (NCBI taxonomy): Eukaryota > Metazoa > Chordata > Mammalia > Rodentia > Heteromyidae > Dipodomys > Dipodomys merriami. The sequence continues at coordinate 95,399,946 of NW_027204492.1, read as the reverse complement.
ATAGAACTATGTTGCTTAGATATAGTAAGTAGATGGAAAATGACCAGAGGAAGCAGTAGACAGTAGGCAGATTTTTTATAGGTTATGGTGGCACATGCCTGTAATCTCAGCATTCTAGCAAGCTGAGTCAGGAGAACTCAGTGAATTCAGTGAATTCAGTCTGAGGTATATAGGGATAGCCTATCTCAAAAAAGAAACTCATGAACAAAAATAAGCACCAAGGTATAAAAAATAAGAGTTTTAAGCAAAGGAACAGCATGTTATTGGAAATGTTTGTAAGTAAACATTATCTAATAACACAATTATTTTATGAAGAACTAATTAGAAGTTAAAATCATGTAAGGACCCCAAACAGGCACATTTTCAAGCTTTCTTCTATCTTGGCTCTAAGGAAAAGTAGGCTGAGAAGAAAACTGATGGATATGAGGAAGTGATGAGTTGGTGGCAACTGAAAATGATTTCAGTGAGGGTCTTCAGCAAATGAGCTAGGAGAAAATGATCTAGTTCTCAGAAAATACAATGCTTGAATTCATGACTTTGAATAAGACATAGTTTCTAGAGATGACAAGTTCCAAGGTTTACTCTTGAGTGTGGATGGTGCATATGGATAGAAAGAAATGAGGAAGTTCAATCTGAACAGGCCAAAGAAACAACAACTCAGGGAGTGTTTTGCCTGAGGATGTTATAGTTACCATGAACTTATGCCAAAAGAAGAGAATGTTTTCTGTGCTTGTATCAAATTACCACAAAGTAGCTTAAGGCGAGGCAAATATTCACACTTCGAGAGATCAGAAGCCTAAAATAAATACCAATAATACCTGGAGGAACACACTCTCTCCAGAGGTTCTAAATAAGAATCTGATCTTTGACTTTCTAACTCTTGGTGGTTCCTGGCACTCTTGGGCTGGGAACACATCACCCCAGTTTCTGCTTCTGTACTCACATTGCTTTCTCCTCTGCATACCTTCTCCTCTTCTGTCTATATCAAATCTTCTTCTACCTCATCCTTAACCTACACTTATGATTACATTGGCCCACCTGGATAAAATCTGGCCCACCAGATTTTAACTACTATATCTGCAGACTGACATTTTCAAGCTCCGTGTCTTTGGGTGACCATTATTCAGCCTACTACAAAGGGAATAAATTGTGTGAAAATATTCAAAAGATGAGGAAAAGTGACTAAGAAGGTGGTAGATTGTGACCCTTAAGAAGGAGTGGAGGATGGGCTGGGAAGGTGGCTCAGTGGTAGAGCGCTTGTCTTGCATGCCTGAGGCCCTTGGTTCAATTCCTCAGCACCACATAAGCAAAAAGAAAAAAGCCGGAAGTGGTGCTGTGGCTCAAGTGGTAGAGCGCTAGCCTTGAGCTGAAGAGCTGAGGGACAGTGCCCAGGCCCAGAGTTCAGGCCCCATGACCGGACCCAAAAAAAAAAAAAAAAAAAAGGAGAAGGAGTGGAGCTAGGAACTAGGGGTTCATACCTATCATTCTAGCTATTCAGAAGGCTACAACCTGCAAGTTTGGAGTGCTAACCCAGCCTGGTCAGAAAATCCTGTAAAACTATTCTCAGCAACATGCTGGATTAGTGGTATGGCTCAGTGGAGGGTTGCAGCCATCTATCTCCAAGAAAGCCAAATGAAAGCATGAGACCTGGAGTCCAAGTTCCAGTAATGGAAAAGGAGAAGGAAAAAGGAAGAAGAGGAGAAAAAGAAAAAGGAGAAAGAGGAGGAGGCAGCAAGTGGGAATATGTTTTTTTTATTGTGAAAATACTGTACAGAGGGGTTACAATTACATGGGCAAGATAATGAGGACATTTCTTATCAAGCATTGTAGCCTCAAGTGAACCATGAAATAAGATTGCCTGAAAGGAGGGACTGCAGCCTAATGGAGAATTTATGTGATGTAAATCTAATCCCAGCAAAGTGCTGGTGGCTCACACCTGTAATCCTAGCTACTCAAGAGGCTGAAATCTGAGGATCAAGGTTCAAAGCCAGCCTGGGCCGAAAAGTCTGTGAGACTCTTATCTTGAAAAAAACACCAGAAAACCAGAAGTGACGTTCAAAGTGGTAGAGCGCTAGCCTTAAGCTAAAGAACTGAAGGGCAGCACCCAGGCCCAGAGTTCAAGCCCCACAATTGGCAATAATAATACTACTAATAATAACTATTATTATTATTATACCTCAAAAATGAGTCATTCCTCAATCCTCTTTTTGTCTCTTTCTATTAGAGAGAGTGGAGTATCACCTTCTCAGTCTCTTTTACAGAAGGTGACAATGATGTGACCTTGTCTAGCCAAGGAAACCTAAGAAGAATTCTGATGAGAGGACTTCTAGGTCAGCTTATGTTTTCCAGCTTACAGACGGAAGAGCTGCACAGATGCAGCTTATGCCCTCCTCACCCCATCCCACACATGCACACTTCATTCCTCCTTCCTTAAATAAAAGAAGCTGTGCTGGAACTGCCTAGTCCTTTTGCACAGGAATGATAAACCACACTTTGAGTTTAGGGATACATTAGGATGAAAGGACACTGAGTCCTTATTGATGTTAGTTTGTAACTTAGAGTTTATTGTTGTGTGGAATCAAAGAAAAAAAGAAATCCAGTTAAGCCTGTTACTTCAAACTAGAGACATTTCTAGCTTATATGGATGGTATGTCTGTGAGAGAGAAGAGCAAGTACTATCTTTCTGTTTATGGTCTTTGTGTCAGTCCTTTTTCTTTTTCTTTCTTTTTTTGTTCCTTTCTCTCTTTTGTTCTCTTCCTCTTTCCTTTCTTTTTCTGTCTTTCTGTCCTATCAGCCTTTCTGTCTGATTAACAGAAAGACAATGATAGAAGGAAGGAAGGAAGGAAGGAAGGAAGGAAGGAAGGAAGGAAGGAAGGAAGGAAGGAAGGAAGGAAGGAAGGAAGAAAGGACAGATGGGAAGGAGGGAGGAAAGAAAGAAAGAAAAGACAGAATGAGAAGGAAAGAAAGAAAAAGGAAAGGAAGGAAAGAAGGAAAAAAAAGAAAAAAGGAAGAGAGAGAGAGAAAGGCAAAAAGGACCAAAGTTCAGAGATGGAAGTATGGAAGAAAAGAGAGGGATCGAAAAAAAACTAGCAGAAAGATAGGCAAATGTAAAGACAGACAGACAGGATGACAGACAGTGGGAAGGTGGCTTAGTGGTAGAGCACTTGCCTTGCATGCATGAAGCCCTGGGTTCGATTCCTCAGCACCACATAAGCAGAAAAAAAGCCGGAAGTGGCGCTGTGGCTCAAGTGGTAGAGTGGCTAGCCTTGAGGTGAAGAGCTGAGGGACAGTGCCCAGGCCCAGAGTTCAGGCCCACAACCTAACTCCAAAAAAAAAAAATACAGAAAGAAAAGAAGGACGAGAAAAGCAGACAAATGAAGAAAGACAAGGCAGAGAGAAGGACAGATGGACAAGAGAGCCAGACGTCTAAAAGAAAAGAGAGGGAAAGAAAGACATACAAAGACATACAGAAAAGCTGACAAAAAATCTACAGAGAAAGATAGAAAGGCAGAGTGATTGATATATAAATAGTAAGACTAATAGGCAAACAGAATGACAGAAATACAGATAGACAGACAGACAGAAAGGCAAACGGACTTTCTGACCAAAGCTGGAATTGGTTCCTTAGTAGTATGTACAAGATCATTTCTGCCCTTGGGAACATGCTAATCTGGTTGTGTAGGACAGAAAGTTACTATCACAAATGTAGAAAGGACATGATATGAAATATGTGAAGTGATTCTGGAATCTTCTTTACTATAATAGAGTCATTTGTGTTGAAGAAGGGAATGGCAATCAATAGCATATCTAAAGTATTTAAATAGGAATAAACTTAACTTTTAGAACAGTGTTTCCCAAATCCAGCACTGTATTAGAATAAATAGAGAAGCTTTAAAAATACCATTGCTTTAACCACATCCCAAACCAATGATACTGGATTCTTTGGGCATGAGACCTGGGAATTGGTCATTTTTAAATCTTCCCTGATCATTGCAACATATAGCTTTAGAATGTATAACTTGAGAAGAAATATGCCAAAGCTGTGCTTCTCAAACTCAAGTCAGATTTTTCAAAAGCAGATTCTGATCAAGTGGATATGAGGTAGGGCCAGAGATTCTGCATCCTAACAAGTTTCCAGAGGATGCTGATGTTGTGGCAACAGGGGGTGTACATGGAGCAGCAAGTCATTAAAAGTAGTAAGTAGGTTCCATATCACACCGTAAAAGTAGACATTGGACCTAGCATTTATTGAGCACACATTATCTCATATCTCATTTAATCTTATCACACCACCATAGAAGTCAGACACTCGTAGCTAATGCCTGAAACCCTAGCTACTCAAGAGGCTGAAATGAGGGGATTGAGATTCCAACCCAGCCCAGCCAAGAAAAAAGTCTGAGAAACTCCATCTCCAAATATAACCAGCAGAAAGCCAGGCTGCAGGTATGGCTCAAGTGTTAATACCTGGACTGAAACATAACCATGTCTGACAGCAGAGCTAATAGGTGAATTGAAATTTATGGCAATTCTCAACTGCAAAGCAAAAGTGTTTACATTTTCTAAAATGCTAGGCAATATATTTGTAGGGGCAAACTTCGTGGAATCGCTTAAGGAAAACTCCAGTGCTTCCAGACCCTGTTATTTCATATAGTATTATATCTAGGAAGACAGAGAACATGGTCCTTTGTATGCCTCAGTACTGCACCAGTGCTCCAGGGTTACAGTGCTGGTGGAGGACGTCAAAAGTAAAACACAAACCTATTTTTTCCTTGGTCATACCAAAGGATTGTTGATGGTGTTGAGAGAAATTGTAATTCCAAAAAAGAAAGAAAGAAATATATTTGGCAGTGATTCCTTGATTCAAATATTCTTTCAAAATGAGAAAAAACATTTCATAAATATAGATAGCTCTGCTCCTATTCATAAAGTGATTTTTTTCTCATTCCAGGAAGCTGAAAAATGAGCTCTTAGAAGCAAAACGTAGAAGTGGAAAGACTCAGCAGGAAACCAGCAGAGTCTGTGTTCACTGTCAAAGAAACCTGGGCCTAATCTTTGACCGGGGAGACCCATGTCAGTCCTGCTCCCTTAGGGTGTGCAGTGAGTGTCGGGTAGTGGGACTGGATGGCAGCTGGAAGTGCACTGTCTGTGCCAAAGTCGCGTGAGTTTCGCCCTTTTTCCTGGAAAATTTAAATTGGATGACTGAAGGGATTGGAATGGGGGAAACAGGAAAGAATTTGTAAGAAATATTTAATTTTTGTAATATTTAAAATGTAAGGATAGAGAGTAAAGTTAAAAGTATAATCTAACTATAGGCTTGGGTCTTGCGAGGGGAGGGAGGTAGGGAGGGAGGGAGGGAGGGAGGGAGAGAGAGAGAGAGAGAGAGAGAGAGAGAGAGAGAGAGAGAGAGAGAGAGAGAGAGAGAGAGAGAGAGAGAGAGAGAGAGAGGAGAGAGAGGAGAAAGAAGAAAGCTAAAATATTTCCTGAATTTCCTTCAAACCTACCTGTCTCTAAGAAAGGGCCAAGGGAGGGAGCCTTAGCTGAAGCGGGGCAGGGGTGTAAAGGGGGGCGCAGGGGGGAGAAGTGGGGCATGGATTTCATTCTAGTAACTTGGATATAGATCACGATCATTGTTTTCTAAGCATATTGTCTAGCATGTCATTCTCCTCCAGACATCCCAGTTTCCTCTTCTCAGGGGAGCTTGACATTGATCTTTTCCTGTGGTTGAAGTGGAGGGTATTGAAATCAAGTTTGTTTGGTATCTCTTTTCCCTTCACTGTCTTCCTTTTATTGGTGTTTAAAAGTTTATCTAGGGAAGAAAACTGAATAGTATGATAATAGGAGTGACCTTCCTTTTCTGATTTCTGTGAATGAAGAACACTGTTCTGTTGAAGGCATCTGCATTTTGTGATTGCATTACTTAACTAGATAATTTTCCTGTATTGTTTCATAAAGGTGACCCTGAACAGGACAATTTATACTATGTTTCAACACTGGATTGAATTAGCAGTTCAGAACAAATGAATTTTATTGATTTATTTATTTTAATATATATATATTTATTGTAAAGATACTGTATAAAGGGGTTACAGTTACATAAGTAAGGTAATGAGTACACTTCCTATTGAGCATTGTTACCCCCTCCTTTGTTTTTCCCCTGCCATCCCTATTTATTTATTTTATTACTTACTTTGGCTATATCACTTTGATTTACGTAAGTGATTACCTTCCATTCTTGGTCCACATAAACGAATTTCATTTTAGTATCTCCCTCGGCCCCATTTGCAAACATCCTTGAATGGTGACAAAATCATTGACATATGAGGTTCATCATAACCTTTTACTGATTTGAAAGTTTTTTATTTACTTGAAATACAAGTCATGTTGGTTACTTATGTTGCAAGTATCTTCCTTTCACCTTCTGACTTGGCTTTTTCTCTTTTAATGGTGTCATTTGGTGAACAGAAATCTCTTTCAGTAGTTTAATCTATTTATATTTCCTATATCATTAATGGAATTTTTCCTTTATACTGTTAAGAACAGTGTGACACTTAAATCATAAAATAATCTCCTATGCAGTCTGCACTTGTACTATTTTACCTTTACATTTATAATCCACCTCAAATTGACTTCTGTATAGGAACTGATTTATGTGTTTTAAATGGAAGTTATGCAGTAGTTGTTTTAGTAGCTACTGTTTTTGGTTAATTATGTTGTTCAACGGTTTTATCTCTTTGTTCATTTTTTAAATTAAATATTCACTCAGATATTGAGAGATATGCTAAATTCTATCAAAAATAACTGGACTTTTTATTTATCCATTCAATTCTGATTACTTTTGCCCATATGTTTAGATTTACTACATAGCCATCCTTTTTATGCTCTGTATACTTTGCTATACCTGTATGTTTCAATTTGGATATATTTTCTTCCACCCTCAGGAGTACCCTTTAGCATTTACTTTTTAAAATGTTTTTATTATCTTTAAGCAGTTGTAGAAAGGAGTTGCCATCCAACAAAGCAGTTTATGAAAACAGTGTGTGTTGATCAGTCACCCATTTCAATACTCACGGGTCCCTCCTAACCTATCCCTTCCCTCACTTTTCTTAATTTTTAGGTTATGCAATACTTTTTGCCATTTAACAGAATAGTTTATGTATAAAATTCATCTCGATAGTATTTGCTTAGGTATAGTTCTACTAGTGATGAATACTCTATAAAGATTTTTTCTCAGCCGGATGCCAGTGGCTCACGCCTGTAATCCTAGCTACTCAGGAGGCTGAGATTTGAGGATCACGGTTCAAAGCCAGCCCGGGCAGGAAAGGCTGTGAGACTCTTATCTCCAATAAACCATCAGAAAACCAGAAGTGGCGCTGTGGCTAAGTGGTAGAGGGCTTGCTTTGAGCTGAAGAGCTGAAGGACAGGGCCCAGGCCCAAAGTTCAAGCCCCATGACCAACCAAAAAAAAATAAAGTTTTTTTCTTAATACAGTTGTATTTTGTTCTTAGTTTTTAAACATTTTCATAGGTTATTGTATTCAGTGTTTTAAAACTTAATTTGTTTTAAATGATATCTAAAATCATAATAGATGGGGCACTATGTAAATGTTTCAAGGTATATATTTATTGTATAATGTTTAAATAATTTTAAACCTATCTACTTTCTCAAACACTTATTAGTTCCTTATAGTAAAAACCCTCAAAATCCTGTAACATTGAAAAATGTATAGTACATTATTGTTGTCTATACTGTATAACAATTCCCTAGCCCCTCTCTCTCCCTCACCCTCCCTCTCTCCCTCTTTCCCTCTCTCCCTTTCTCTCCCTTTCTTTCCCTCTCTCTCCCTCTCTCTCCCTCTCTCTCCATTTTTCCCTCTCCCTTTCTCTCCCTCTCTCTCCCTCTCTCTCATCTCTCTCGTCTCTCTCCTCTCCCTCTCTCCCTCTCTCTCTCCTTTCTCTCCCTCTCCCTCCCTCTCTCTCCCTCTCCCTCCCTCTCCCGCCCCCTCCCCCTTCCTCTCCCTCTTCCTCCCTCCCTCTCTCTGTCTCTCTCTGTGTGTGTGTGTCTCTCTCTGCCTCCCAAGCATAAAAAATAAACTATAAAAAAAATTCCCCAGAGCTTCTTGTTCCTACCAAACTGTTACTAATCAACTGCCTTCTTTTTTGCAGGGGGTGGGGGAACACGTCCATGATGGACTTGAACTCAGGATCTGGGGCACTATTCCCTCAAGACTAGCACTCTACCACTTTGAGCCACAACACCACTTCCAGTTTACTGGTGGTTAATTGGAGATAAGAATCTCATGGACTTTCCTGCCTGGCATGGCTTTGAACTGTGATCTTCAGATCTCAGCCCCCTGGGTAGCTAAGATTACAGGCATGAGCCACCAGCACCTGGCTTATCAACTGTCATTGATCAAATTTTCCCCCTCCCTCCTCCTTAGTACTCTCCCCAATCTCTATAACTACCATTCCACTCTCAACTGTGACTCTGGCCTTTTTTCAATACCACATAAGACAAATCATGCAGTACCTGTCTTTCTGTGACTGACTTATTTTACATTATGATCTCCAGTTTTTTCTATGTTGTGAATGACAGTATTTCATTCTCTTTATATCTAAATAGTATTCCATTATGTATAGGGACCCACACTTTCTGTACTCACTAACTTGTGTATACTTAGGTAGATTCCATTTATTGGCTGTTATGAATATGCTGTAATGAACATGTGAATGTGCTGCAATGAGTTCAGAGGTCTCTTTGATATGCTGATTTCATCTCCTTTGGATACATGCCTGGTAGGGGGATTTCTGGATCATGTGGTAGTTCTATTTTGAATATTATGGACAACCTCTGTATTCTTTTACACAAATTTCACTGATGATACTAGGTGGAAAGTTATTTCAGTAGGTTGCAGATTCCATTTGCTTCTGCTTCCTAATATTTCTGTTATGATAGCAGATAGCAGTGCAGTGTTACTTCTTCAATGGTTTTTTTGTTGTTGTTGTTTTTACTATTTCGCCATTTTCTACTGGTTTTTTTTAACAGTTTCTATAGCATGCCTCAATCTGGTTTTCTATATTGAGCACACTGACCTCAAACTCATCTTGATGTTTCTAAAACATCTTATATATGTGCCTTAATGTATTTTGTCCTATGTGACAATTTCTTACAAAGTAGCTCTTCATTTCTTCTCCTCTATTATCTCCTTTACTCAGCTATCCCAAATATATGTTAAGTCATATTCAATATCTTTTGTGTATCTCTTGGGCTCTGTTCTATATTTTCTATATATTTTTTTATGTTTAACTTCAATTTGCATAAACATTTTTGCCTATCTTCAAGTCCATGAATTTGTCATTGGATATGTCCAATTTGCTGTTAAATCCATCAATTTAATCCTTAAATTCAGTTGTTTGGTTTGCAGTTTTGGAATTTCCATGTTATGCTGCATCTCTGCTGATGTTCTTCTCATCCTTTGCTTACACTTTCCTCACTAAATTATTTACAATTTTTCTTAAATAGAGGAATTTTGGTTCGTTATTTGAGTCCCTTTCAAACTGCTTGGATTTTTAGTTATATCTCTTGTTTTTGCTCATGCTTTCTTCCCATAATCCTGATAGTTTTTGACTGACTGTCAAAACTTATAAAAATAATAAATATCAGTTATACCTTAAAACATTTATCTATGGTGAATGTATTCATAATTACATTAATCAAGTCAGAAACTGAACAAATTTCAAAACGGGGGTCTCAATCCTCACAAGAGTTGATCTGTTTCTGCATAACATTTACTCCTAGGCAATAGTCCTTTAGGGTCTCATAGCATAATTATCAGGTAAGGAAGACAACTGGTTTTCCATTATATAGATAGTGAAAATAAAAACAACAGGTGAATGTATATTCATAGAGCTGGGGTTGTATCTACCTTTTGTGTGTATTGCTAACGGTCAAACCTAAGGCTTGAACATGCTAGGCAAGTGCTCTACCCCTGAGCTACATCTGTAGTCCTTGGTAATTTTGGAAAAGAGTCTTTCTATATTGAGCACACTGACCTCAAACTCATGTTCCTCCTAAGTAATTAAATTGTAGGTGTGTACTACCATGCAAGATGCAAATATCAAAGTTTGTTTTCTTCAGCTTTTTTCCACAAGACTATGTCAAGTTTATATTTGATGCTTTAGGATAAGAAGGAAGTGAAAAGAAACAACTGATGTTCCATTTGCATAGTCTCAGGTCTGATAGGAGATATCCAAATAATTATTTATCCAATTTTGCGCAATACTATTTTATTTGATGCTTACTATTCATTCTTTTCTATTTTTATTTGGTGCTGTTCTCTTCTTTATACCTTGGAACCTCATTCACTTTGACACAACAGTAGCTAGGGACTATGAACCAAAAGCCAGTAAGTTTAAGTTCAATATGAGAAGAATTTTGTCTTTAAGTTGTAAATGCTATTTGTAACTGCTAAAGTATACTTTTTAACATAAGACCCCAGGGATTCATGGTTTTTGCCACCACTTTATTTGCCGGTGAGTATGGATGGTAACTGAAGCTCTACTTCACTGAGCCCTTCCTAAATCTTCTCAGAGTCCCTGAAGTTTATACTAGTGAGAAACTAGCTTTTAATGTGCTAAGTGGGATTTGGAAATGGTTTATAGAAGCTACCTAACCTAAACTAACTTCCTGTGTTTTTTCTTTGATTTTATATACTATATATGCTTACATTCCATATATAATACATATTATACAAAATATACAAAATATAAAAGATATATAACATGTATAAAGTAGTTGTCTTATTTATTATCTTCTTCCTTTACTGGAATATAAGCTTCATGTCTATGAAGGCAGGAGTTTTGTCTGTGTTGTTCACTGATAGAATACGAAAAGTACCTAAAAGAAGGTACCCAATGAATATATATTCAATGAATAGATGGATCAATGGATTAACAAAACAAAATGATGTGAATAAGTGGCTCCTAGTTAAAGTATTTCAGGCTTAAATTAATGAAACAAATGTGGAACAGATGTAATTTTCTTCTCTCTGATACTTGAAACTTTAAAAAATGAGACATTCCAAATGGATTTGCCCACAAAGCGAATTTTTAGCCATCACAGAAAAATACTCAAGACCAATTACTGTCAGAAGTTATAAGAATTAATAATAACTCATGGAAATTACATACTTTTCTTGGAACATGATAGTGAATAATGCAGAACTTTGGAATCAATTATATTTATTTTATTGATAAAACAATAATTCAATAAACCAAACCATTCAGCTATCTAACTGATCTATCCATTAACCAGTTCATCCATCCCTCCTACATATTTGTTGATAACCTATTGATATTCAAGGGACTAAAGATACAAAGTTGAATAAAATATAGACTGTTTTCAATTCTTTCCTAGTCTAAGGAAGATGAGTTAATTATTGTTTCATTCATAAAAGAAATTCTGTTTCAATACAATGAAATATCTTAAGGAGAAAAGAGCTTTATTCTTTTGGGGTTTTATGATTCTGGGATTTAAAGTCAAAGCCTTGGGATTGTTAGGAAGGTGTTCTACCATTGAAACAAAGCTCCCGACCCTTTAGGGAATCAGCTTTCATTATGTGATCCTCTATGACAAGAACAATTTATCTATAGTTATATCCTTCCTCAACAACTGCAATAAGTATTTAATATGTAAATCCATGCTCATTTTTAAGCTGAAAATCAGAGAGCATTATTTCTCTAATATACAGCTGCTAGAGTATATGCTTTCAGAGACTGAAACTGTTAGTATTGAAAATATCCTGCTTGTTATTCATGGAATGTTTCTCAAAAAGGAAGCATGAATGATACTTTATTGGCAGCAAACGCCCTTTGTTTGTTATGAGAGAATGTTACAGCCCCACTGGGCTGTCTCCATGTTTAATAGACCATAAAATTGAAATTCCCACCCTGACCTCTAAAGAGATGAGATGAGTCAGAAAGTGACTCATTCTCTAATCAGTTGGAAGAACAACCTTTACTGTCATTTACCTTGGACTGGGTAGAAGTAAAGAGATTTTGTTTCTGAAGCACTGAAATGATTACAGCAAAGCCTGGTGGAGGAAGGGAGGCTACCTATTAAAATGAGCTGAGCCCTCCCTGACATTTTCTCAAACATTCACATTGCAACCAGTTGGCTGCTTCTATATGTTCAGGCTTAAAACTAATTCTGTAGAAACAAAATGAAACAAACCTTGACACAGCCAGTTCATTCAGTTTGCTATCTTAATAAGATCAATAAAATTCCAGAGGATTATGTTTGCTGAGATAGTTGGAAAAAACAGTTATAATGATTGCTTTTCTTAATTAACACCCAATTGAGCCCAAAGATAAAAGAGACATGAGAGAAAAACAAAAATAAATTACATCTCATGTGATATTAAGGAGCTGATCTTACAAATTCTAGTCACATTAAGATACCACAAACTGCTGTGTCCATATAGCTATCTTTGTCCTTTTAAGGTGGGAAGATCCTGATATTTTTGGTGAATTGTAATGACTATTGAAATAGATAAAAGATAACTGAAATATGGCCATGCGCTAGTGGTTCATGCCTGTAATCCTAGCTATTCAGAAGGTTGAGATCTGATGATCACAGTCTAAAGCCAGCCTGGGCCGGAAAGTCCACGAGACTCTTACCTCCAATTAATCACCAAAAAGCCAGAAGTGGAGCTGCAGCTCAAGTGGTTGAGTGTTAGCCTTCAGCGAAAAAGCTCATGGATAGTGCATAGCCCCTGAGTTCAAGCCCCAGGACTGGTGTGCACGCGCACACACTGCACACACTGCACACACTGCACACACACACACACACACACACACACACACACACACACACACACACACACACACACATGTTCTAACAATTCTAGGAAAATCTTGAGTTAAGTGTTGGCAGTTCTAGGTGCTTGAGGTAAGGGGATACCGAGGCCTATTTCTCTGTGGCATGTGGACTTGAAATGTACCTCATCCCATATGATGATGATGATGATGATAATGATGATGATGATGATGATGATGGTGATGGTGATGGTGATGGTGATGGTGATGATAATGATAATGTAGACCTACGCATGCCACTTTGGGTGACTTTTAGTCACTGAGCTCTATTATTTCTCTTGATCTTATATTATTCTGTGTAAACTCTTCTGTATTGCAGAAGTCAACAAACTTTCTTTACAAATAAGATACCATACTGAATATTTTAAGTTTTGTTGGCTATGTGGTCTACTGTTCCAACTGCTCAACTTTGAGTTTGCAACACGTAGGTAGTCACACACAACAAATAGCAACGGAGCATGACTATCTTCCAATAAAATTTCACTTGTGAACACTGAAGTTTGAACATCATGTGATTTTTCATATGTCATAAAATATTATTTTGACATTTTAAAATCACTTAAAGTGGTGAATTAATAATATATGAGTTGTGCCAAATAACAATGGATGATTTTGGCCAATAGAGCATGTTCCTACTTGTGCCTCCTTGTACTTCTAAATCCCCTTTATTTATCTTCTTACAACACGCAGGAATCTTTTCTGGTTGACTAGCACACTTCTGTGTTTAATCATATTTATTTTCTATTGTCATCTTAACAAGTTATTGAAAGTTATCAACTTAAAACAATGCAAGGTTATTATCTCATAATTCCATAGCTTAGAGATCTGGATTGGCTTACTTTTTTCTCTACTCCAGGTTCTTCAAAGCTGAAAGCAAGGTGTTGGCTGTTTGAGTTGGAAAGAATTGACTTCCAAGCTCATTCTTGTAGACATGATCCAGTTCCTTATGTATGTAGAAATGAGGTCTCCACTTTCTTGTTCGTTTTAATTTAGAGTTGCCTTTAACTTGTAGAAACTTCTGACTCTGCTCCTTGCCTCTAGATCTCTACATCTCAGAGCCTTGTGAGCATATCAAGTATGTTTTTGAAATCTGACTTCATTTTCTGCAGTGTCTAGTCTCACCCTTCTTTCCTCTGTTTTTAAAGGCTCATGTGATTACTTTGGACCCATTTGAATAAGGCAGGATAAACTTGCTGCTTTAATGTCAGATAATTAGTACCTTAATTCTATCTGTTCAATCAGATTATATCTGTGTCTAGATATGTGTTTGATTGATAGTAATTTTGTGAGAACATCTTTAGAAATTAGATTACCACAATTATCACTTGCATTTCCAACATAAACGGTGACTTGGAAGTCTATAGATTACTGGATGTGTACCCAAAAATAATTTAATCTATTCAAGCTTTTTGTGTGGTAGGTTAAATCATAGATATGGAACATACTATAACATATTTTATGTGGTTATGGAGCAAAGCCAACATCTATGCTTCTCAATAGGTGATCTGGTCACTTGGGAGTGAATCTGGGATGTATGTACTATGCCCTTATCTTTCTTTATGCTTTCTCAAAGGTTAGTTTTTTTACTCTCTTTCCCATTAGTTGAAACTGTGTTTCATATATTACTTGCTTTTGTCTATTATATTAAGAAACAAACTTTCAGTTACTGTTTGAAACAAGGTTGACATACTTTTCTGTTGTAATTTTTTATTTTGAAGAACCACTTGTTAATTTATTAGAATAATCAGTTGCCAAAATCTTGTGGATATAATACTCTGGAAATACTAGGAATTTTTTATTTGATTTTTAATTGCTTTTCTTCAGACACCATTACAAACTTAGTAAAAGTCCTTGCTATTCCTGATACTTAGTGACTCAAGTAGCAATAACTTTTTTTAATCCCTCATCACAGTGAAAATCTGATTTATCTCTTCATCATTTCCTATCCTTTCTACTTCAGTAACATCCTAATTGGACTTCTTGTTCCTGCTTTTACCTTTTCCATATATTTCTCCAAAGATTATATCATCCAATCAGAACTTTAGAGTAAGTTCTCTGTTGCCTCCAAAATGACTTTTCACTTCTGAAAATGGCATTCAAAGATTTTCATTGCATAACCCAATCCAATCTCATTTCCCACTACAGTCTAACATTAACTCTTTACCACAGTTACACAGACCTAAATTCACCATTGAAATGATATTTAGTTAGAAATATGTTTCAACTACTGAATGACTTTCATTGTTGTTAACATCTTCGTGGTAAACCTGCAAGCTAAGCAGAAAGCAACTAACTCCAGGTTGAACTCCAGGTACCCTAAGTTGTTCCACAAATATTTGCTGAGTATAGTGATAAGTACTATTCCTACAGATGGCAAGCAACACAGTAAAGTCCCTGCCCTCATGTTTGTGATAGTAACAAGATTGTCAAGATATGAAAAGAAGGATAACTTAACTAATGTAGGAGTAATCATTCATTTAAAAAGATTACTTGAAGAATGGACTGACACAATCAATGCATTATATATACATGCCTGAAAATAATACTGTGAGTGTTTGCTTCAGCAGCACATATACTAAAATTGGAACGATACAGAGAAGATTAGCATGGCCCTTGCCCATGTAATTGTAACCCTTTTGTACAGTATTTTCACAATAAAAAAGAAAATGCTACTGTGAATACACCAATTATATAATTAATACATGTTAAAATTATAATTAAAAAATTTAAACTTATCTGAAAGCACAAGAGACTCGTAGGTTCTTGGAGAAAAATGAATAAGATAGAGAACAGCTCTCAGGGAACTTATAGCCCAGTACACATGAGAAAATCTGGCCAGAAGTAACTCTAAAATAAAGTTAAAATTGTTATAGGTCATAGAAGTGCAAATAAAGAAGAATAATTATAGAGATTTCAGAAAGGGAATAGGATATGATTTAATATAATGATTGCAGGCTGTGGTTAAAAGACAGAGAGGATCCTTTCCCTTCTTTAATATTCAATTACAAAATCCAGGTCAGGTACTTCTATCACCTGCAGTTTGAATTTGTCTCCTTCTCTGTATTAGTATTATTATTGCCCTAGTATTTCCTTTCTTCTGGAACATTGTAATGGCCAGGCTATTTCTTTGCCCCATTCTCCACTAGTCCAGTGCTCATATCACATCAAGGAATCTTTCTAAAATAGAGTCCAATTATGGCCTCTGTGATATTCAGAAATCTCATTTCATTGTTCTGACTGATCTTTTGACCACAAAGATAGTGGTTAAAAACAAGCCTTAGGTTCAACTATTAAATATGGGATTCTGACTTTGCTACTTACCAGCTGTGTGATATGAGACATTTTCTTACATGCTCAATTTCCTCGCTCTAAAATGGGATAATGATTTTTATTAAGGTGGTTATCTTGGTAAAAATAAAGTATGAAGAGTAATTTCCAAGTATATAGAGATATTACATAGTGGGTTTAATTAATACAGTAGTGGCCACTATGATCATAAAATGCTCTCCAGAGCTTGAGGTCAATTCTTTAAACAATTGGTTATTTTTTGTTAATTATGCACATAACTGAATTTTAATATGGCCTCCTTTTCCCATGAGTAGGCAGCTAAGAATTATAACTGGAGAATGGTTTTTTGAAGAAAAGGCAAAGCGTTTCAAGCAAGTCAATGTTCTGGGCACTGATGTTGTCCGACAGTCCATCTTAAGAAGAAGCCCAGGTAACTGCTATAATTATTTGGTTTCAAAACTTTCATCTTCACTATAGTGGGCTAAATAACTTCCTGATGTATTTTTTTTAATCAAATGAGCACAGTTGGACTTTCTAATCCCTTTATATCTTCCCACAATTCAGTAGCATGATATCTAAATCCGTACTTCACACAAATTAAGACTGGTCAGTAAAAATTGTCATATTCATTTTTCATATATCTGACACTGAGATTTTCAAAGAAATCATTTATCTTCATCACAGATAAGTCTTTTCCTGAATTTATTTCTAATATTTCACTAAATAAGCAGAATCAAGTCCTTAAAATGAGTAAAAGGAATGTAAAATAATTCTCTTTGGGGGATAGGCACCTCTAGAAGAGGGGAAGATGAAAGGAGATGCTGTAGAAGAGGTACTATAATTGAAGTACTCTATGCACACATCTGACAGTAGAACAGTATACCTTGTTGAAGTTGTTTCAAAAAAAGGAAGTAAGATAAGGGAGAGTAATAGAGGGGAGAATTTGATAGTGATATCTTGTATGCGTATACAAAGATGTCACAAACTCCTTTGTACAATTAATATACAAGCAGTTCTTGAGTTTTCAAGATGTTTTATTTCAAAGTTCTTTTAAGTGTCACTTTTTCTTATCTTTGTTTCTCAACCAAGCATTGGCATTGTGCAATGCATCCCTATCTGTGAATTAGGAGTTTGGGGAAATTCAATGACTAGGTTGATTTCCATGTCAGAAATGCTTAATCACCTAAAATTCATAGGACAACATTGGTCAATGAAGGATTATACTGGCACCAAATATAACATCCAGCTTAAGAATGCTTTTCAGTGAACATAAAGTGCAATTTAATTGGTCAATGTGGAATGAAACGTGTTTGGGAGTAACTTTCTTATGCAGAATATAAGAAAGACAGAGGAGACATCATTTGGCCTGTGTCTAGACTATTCCATCTTTCATAGACCAATCAGTGGCCTTGTTTCTCAGAATCTGGCAAGTAGATCTGAGAATCTTAAAACTGATTCTCATTCTGCTTCTAGATGTAGTACTCACAAGTAAGGCTCTTTGCAGATGGGTAACATCAAATCTGATGCCCCAGATGGAAGAGTAGAGTTATAATAATACAGTCAGTGGTGGCCACTTCCTCCACCCAAACTTCAGTACTGTCCAGTGTGTGAACTGTCCCTCAAATCACAAGATATGTGCACAAATGCCTATTCTCCCAAGAAGTCTGGTTTATGTACTCAGAAATCAACTTTATCATTTCTATAATCTCATGCTGCACATAGTGATACACATCTGCAATCTTATCATACAGGAGATCGAGGCAGAAGGATCTAATGTTCAAAGGCAATGTTAGTCTTGTACATTACTTTTCTATCAGCCAGAGCTACATTGTGAGAGTTTGTCTCAAAAACCCAAATCAGAAGAACAATAATCTTACATTTAATCTCAGTCTTTAGAGATTTGGAGTTCTCTAAAACATGGAATATGTAAAGGGATGATATATTTGTTCCTCTATTGCAGTCTCACCTGGAAATTACACTGATCTTCTTTAATTATTTGGAGAACATTCAACAAATTAGATATAACAGTACCTGAAATAGATGGGATGGTAATATCATTGCTAATTATCATAGTAATCCAGGAAAATGAAGACAAAATAGAAAATTGCTTTGTTTCTGATTGATTTGTATGAAAATTTGTCTTCTATTTTAATGAGGAGCAGAGGAAATACAAAGCCAAGAGCAAGCCCGACAGAATGCAGAAAAGTCTGACACTTCATCTATTGGACAGAAGGCCAGCCATGATGGGCCAAAGAGAAAGGGGTAAGACACATTTTGTGCAGGGGAATTATTAATCTTTATTCCAGAAACCTCTGAAATAAATATTCCTTGGTATTTAAAGTCTGCTGTCACTTCCAACTTTTTGGTGGTTACTTGGAAATAAGAGTCTAACAGAGTTTCCTGCCCAGGATGTTTTCAAACCATGATTGTGTGTGTCTGTGTTTATGTGTGTGTGTGTGTGTGTGTGTGTGTGTGTGTGTGTGTGCATGCACACATGTACACATGTGCACATGCTAGACCTAGGGCTTCAACTCAGGGCAAACTGTCCCTGAGCTTCTTTTGCTCGAGGCTAGTGCTCTACCACTTGAGCCACACTGCTACTTCCAGCTTTTTTGAAGTAGTTTATTGGCAATAAGAGTCTCACAGACTTTTCTGCCTAGGCTGGTTTCAATTGCAATCCTTGGATCTCAGCCTTCTGAGTAGGATTACAGGTGTGAGCAACCAGCATCCAGCCAAACCTTGATTCTTAAATCCCAGCCTCTAGATTAGTTAGGATTACAGGCGTATGCCACTGGCACTGGGCTTCATCCATGTACTCTTAAGCTTAAGTGTTATATCACCTATCTAAAACCTAGGAAAAAATAATCACATTTGACCACCTCAACTTAATTCAGAAAGCAAATATATGTATAACGTACTAAGCATAGTAATGGAACATGATATAAAGGAGACCAAGATGGAAAGAATCACTAGAAACTGAGGGCAAGAATGTCCCATCAAGGCAGAAGAGTATTCCCCAAAATGCAGAGAAAATTCAAA
Organism: Dipodomys merriami; assembly: GCF_024711535.1. Lineage (NCBI taxonomy): Eukaryota > Metazoa > Chordata > Mammalia > Rodentia > Heteromyidae > Dipodomys > Dipodomys merriami. The sequence goes on along the minus strand of NW_027204492.1, from coordinate 95,380,748 downwards.
ACACAAATTGCTTCTTCACAGCACTCTGTTACTGATACAGCCAAGTTTTGTGGCCAAGGCAGTAAGATTCTAATAGGTACCAGTTTATATTATGCCTTTTTCAAAGTAGTGTGTCATTCTCTCAGCAGAAGCCTACATGAAATTCTGACAACGCCTGTGCCTTAACTAGGCTCTGAAAGAAGTCTGGACTTTTTTTTAGAATCCTGAACTGTGGGTGGGAATGAACTCTAAATGTCATGTAACCCAAGCTCTTATGACTAACAACTTCTTCATTAATTAACAGATATGAATGAAGAAAGGATGAGTTAGAGACTCCTAAGTATCTTATCCTAGATATTAATCTTCCTATCATTTGAAATCCATTGATTTTTCCTCAGAATCCTCACGATATCATCTTGTGTTTGTGAATCTCTCATCATTTTAGACTCTGACCTCCCTTTCCCTCTAACCAATACACATATTTAATTGTGAGTTCGTTCAGTGTTAGACTGGTGGCTCATTTACTTTTGTGTTAACAGCATCAGTTATAGTGCAATTGATGACTTTAAAACAACTCTTTAAAAAAAATCCATGGCTCTTGATAAGTAGCTGACTGATAAGTAGTAGCTTAATAAGTATCTCAGAGCCTACAAATGCAAATAGGATCTATCATTTGCAGAGACCAAGCCAGGTATCATAGAGTAGGCTACTGGGCTAAGGAAACCATGGAGTTAGGAGACAATAACTAATAACAAATGCAATGCATTGTACAAATTCTGAACCCTTCAAACCATCATAGAACTGGGCTAAGCCATCCTGGAACCTAAAACTGGCATTTATAGTTTTCAGTCTTCAAGGGATTAGCTATGGAAAGCTTCTGTAAATATGGCAGGGTGTTTATCACAAGAGATGTCATGAGGTAATAAATAACTAAATATTAAATGAATAGCCAGCTGATAAATGTTTGGGATGATAGGAATCAGCAAGAACACCATCAGAAGGTAAGTAGGGCACGAGGAAGTTGATGGGATTCAGGATGTCTAAAGAGAGAAAGAGTTGTCTCCCTGAAGAGGAGTTACCTTAAGTGGAAATGCAGGGATGGGGACATGAGATTCTCAGTGCAGTACAGGCTGACATTACGTTAAGTGCCATTCTCACCAAAAATGTAATTTTCCAGTAGAGTGAAGCTTCTGACACTTTGGCAATGACATTCTTCTTTGAAGTAAATACAACTTAACAGATTCTATTAAGATTCTCCCAGTACCTTTGGAATCTAGCTTTTATATTTTTTGTCTAGAAAATTGGCTGCCCACAAAACAAATGAACTGGTCTCTTCCAATGTTATCCCCTAAAGAATACAGCTTTGAGGTTGTATTATTATTAAAGTGTACTTGGAAACAGCCTTGTTTGGGTGACTCAGTATCCTTGAATTTAGATTCCTTAGAAGCGGTTGTTTGAGTCCCATTTGTACAACTACTTACAGATAATTACCTATTGTTTAAGTTCCAGAAAAATATAGTGAAATGGGTGTGGAGATTCAGGCCTATAATCCCAGCACTTTGGAGACCAGTATACAACTATCATGAGATCAGGGCTTTATTAGAGAGTTCTAAGCCAGCCTAGGATACATAAAGAGACTGTTTAAAAAAACAGTTAAAACACACTAATAAGTTAGGAGATGGGAATGTAATTAGATTTCATCTGACACAAGGCACTCTGCTTCATTACCACAGTGAGAAATGTCATGGAAGATATAGAAAGGATTTTCATCATAAAAGTTCAGTCATTCATTCCACAAGAATTAATTGGGTTCTGGTATATCATTCTAGGACCCAGAAAGTGGTAGTGAATGAGAAAGACAATCACTGTTTTCATAGAGCTACACTATAACAAGCTGCTACTCAGTTCATCCCAGAGCGTTATTCCCTCGCCAAGCAAGCTCCCCATTCACAGCATCCCTTCAAATAAACCCAGCCCAAGAGATACTTCTTCTTCCTCAGGTAGAAGTGGTGAGTTCCCAAAGTAGGTGATCTTTGCTAAGCAAGGACACAGACCTTGCTTACCAGAAAGCCACATAGTCCTGGGAAATTTTGTAACCTCCCCCATTACCACCCTTGACACTGTCACTGAGAACTACCCAGAATCCCTCAATCCCAGTGCTCCTGAGTCAAAGAATCATTTATTTCTGTAAATACTAAAAATTGAACTTCTTCGTTGAGTTCCAGTACCAGGGATCAAACATTAGGGCATTGTGAGTGCTAAACATGCTCTCTATCAGTGAGTTATAATGTCATTCAAAATTGTGAGAGGCTATTATTATTATTAAGTAGTTGTACAAAGGGGTTATAATCCCGTAAATTATAAATATAATGCTTCTTGGTCAATGACAACCTTTCCTTCCTTCTCCCCCATTTTCCCCTCCCATCCCTATCCTCAAGTTGCATAGTTCATTGTTTACATAATGTACTTTGAATATAATGACTATATCTGATCATCCTTCCTCCTTCCATTTCTATTCCTTTCCTTTGTCCACCCCCAAAAAACATGTTTCCACTTTCTGTGTTTTGATAAACAGTACATTAGTTGTTCAGAAGAATTAAGCTTTTGAATTTTCCCACTAAATATACCCTCCTCTAGTCAATTTGTTTGTGTGCAATTGCATTTTGCCTTGTATATGTTGTGATGGACAGTTGTAGTTTAGATCTAGCTTCCAAATATAAGATAAAACTTGCTGTTTGTCTCTCTGAGCCTGGCTTACTTCACTTAACATGATTTGTTCTAAGTCCATCCATTTCCCTGCAAATGACATAATGTTATTCTTTGTAATGGATGAGTAAAATTCCATTGTATGTATGTACCACATTTTCTTGATCCACTCATTCATTGTAATACATCTGGGATGTTTCCATAACTTGGCTATTGTGAATAGTGTAGCAATGAACATGGATGTGCAAGTGTCTTTTCCATATCCTGACTTGTAGTGCTCTGAGTAAATGCTCAAGAGTGGTATGGCTAGATCATAGAGTCGTTCTATGTTTACTCTCCAAACTGCCTTCCAGAGTGGTTGTACTAATTTACATTCCTACCAAAAAAATAGGATTTCTTTCCCCACCCGCCCCCAACATCCCCTCTAGCATTTGTTGTTGTTCAAATTCTTGATGTTGGCCAGTCTAATTGAGTTCAGATGGAATCTCAGTGTTGTTTGATTTACATTTCCCTAATGGCTAGGGATGTAGAACAGTTCCTCATATTTTTATTGATCGTTCTTCTGAGATGTCTCTACTTAGCTTCTTTGCCCATTTATTGATCAGGATATTAATTGATGGGATAATTTCTTGAGTTCCTTGTCAGATGTATATCTGGTAAAGATCTTCTCCCAATCTGTTTGTTGTCTTTCTAGTTTAGTAACTATGTCCTTTGCTGTTCATAAACGTTTTAGTTTGATGTAATCCTATTTGTCAAGTTTCCCATTTGCTGTGCCCCTGGGACTCTCTTCGGAAAGTTCCCACCTATGCTGATAAGTTCTAATATTTCTCCTACTCCATCTTATAGTAGTTGGTGTGTGTGTGTGTGTGTGTGTGTGTGTGTGTGTGTGTGTGTGTGTGTGTGTGTGTGTGTGTGTGTGTGTGTGTGTGTGTGTGTGTGTGTGTGTGTGCTGGTACCAGAGCTTGAACTCAAGGCCTAGATGCTATTTATTAGCTTTCTTCCTTCAAGGCAGATGTTATACTACTTGAGCCACTGTTCTACTTCTGGCTTTGTTTCTATGGTTAATTGAAGATTTGAGATTAGAGATTTTCCTGCTCCAGCTGGCTTTTAACCTCAGTTCTCAGATCTCAGCCTCCTAAGTAGCTAGGATTATAGGCATGAGCCTCTTATGGCCAGCTCTAGAAGTGTGTCCTTAAAGTAGTATTTCCATGCTTTCTTTGTATCTTACCTTTAAATGTTAATATGCTTTCAGATTTCTTCTTAGCAAGTTCCGATCAGCAACTAGAGGAGAAATCACAACTCCAAAAACTGAAAGTGGTCGGAGTTACAGCTTGGATTTAGACAGTCAAACTTTTCGGGGATCAAAGTCAGCCCCCGGTTCAGACAGGTAAGAGAAACACAGAACAGACCATGGGAACCACCAGAGGATTCGGTTTGTAAATATCCAAGTAGGGCTTCTAAGTGTCTGTAAAGAATTGCTGCTTGGAGACCTAACACATAATACCAAAAGGCAGGAAGATAATTTTTAGTTGAAATGGAAAGCACTTACCTTCCTTCTAGATTATATCTGTTGGAACCATTGTGTCACCTGCAGGGATGCAGATTTATGTTTGGGGACTAAAGGATGTAGTTCAGTGGTCAGATATATTCCTTCATTAATTTCTTGTGTTACTAAGAATATTTTATTAGCATTGTACACGGAGGATTTTGTTGAGGCACTTGCATGAGTTCATATAATGCACCCCAATCAAACATTCCCCCATCACTTCTCCTTTTTCCATCTCCCACTCTTCTTAGAACAATTTCAACAGTTTTTATTGTTCTACTTTTTGTACCAATCCTGGGGCTTGAACTTGAGGCTGGAACACTATCCCTGAGTTCTTTTGCTCAAGACTAACATTCTACCACACAAGCCACAGCTCCACTCCCAAGTTTTTGGTGGCTAATTGGAGATAAGAGTCTCACAGACTTTCCTGCATAGGCTGGCTTTGAACCATGATCCTCAGATCTCAGCCTCCTGAGTAGTTAGGATTATAGGTTTAAACCACTGGTGCTCAACTCATAGTTCTCCTTTCACCCTTTTCCGTACAACTGGTACTTGCCCTTCCCCAACAGAACCTGTTTTACTTTTATCTCATTCATTTATTTTTAGTGTATATTAATTTTACCAGAGGTTTTCATCATAGTATTATGAATATGGATATATCTCATGTTCTCTTTCCCCATCCCCTCTGTCCTATTTTTTTATACATAGGCACAATATATTTCTTCACTATTCACCCTCCATTTTCTCTTTCCCTATCCTACCTCCCTGTTGTTCCCTCAAATAGTCAAATAGTATCATGTTCTGTATGTGTGTATATGTACATATCTATGAATATACATGTACTTATATATGCATGACTATGGATATGATCTTCCTCTATTACAGCATCTGAAAAATAAGCCTCTAGGTTTCATATTAATTTTGCAGCTTTCAAAAACATTAATAATTGCATCACTTGAGTTGACATAGTATTTTCCATAAGTTCCATTTTCTTCTAGTTCTACCTCCTCTAACTTATTCTCAGAGGGAACAAGTGAAAATATCCTATGCACAAAGCTATCTCTTGTCAGAAAAGTGAGGACAAATAGCAATGAAATCTAGGAGCATAGTCACTTCTGATCAGATTTCATTTTCTTAAAGTCAAGGCTTATTTTCATGATTCATGTATCAAAGCTAGAGATGAGACCTAAAAGATCTACGCTCATGGTTCATTGGTGTGTCCAAACGTTAACTCCTTTGTTTGCTTGGAGCTGCAGTAATATACTAGTTCAGGCACTAAAACTGCCAGCCTTTTTTTCTTTTTCTCTTTTCCTTAGCTTCTACAAGCAGAATTGAATTCTCCTTGTAATCTTGTGATCTTTCTAATCCTTTTTCTCCCATGATGCTGGAGATTGAACCCACACATTATAATATATTTTAGACTAATGACCAGAACACTTCCCCAGAAGGTCCACTCTTTTAACTATTGAGTTATTTTCCCCCATGGTGATTCTCCGTACCTACTTTTTTATTTTGTACATCACTCCTGCAAGCCACTATTACTTTTTGTAAAACTATTCAGAAAAAATAAATTTAAAAAGAAATCAGTTATTATCCACTATCAAGGAATGTATGAATATTTCCCCAAGTTCCAAGACTACTGATAAAAATTTCACAATAAAAAATCATATAATGGTTGTCTGTCCTTGAACTAATCTTGGTTTGCTTCTCTTCTATGTTATATCCCAGAACGCTTTCTTTAAAAATCTCATTTTTAATTGTTAGACCCCTGACTCTAAGATAACATTGATAAAAAAAATTATTTAGAAGTGATACATAGCTCAGTTTGTGTTGCTCTTGGGGACTCTGAGCCATCTTGGCTGGCATTTAAGAGGGACAATTTAGAAAAGAGGAAATAGAGTTGTTTAACAAAGAAGCAAAGACTCCAAGCCTATTTAACAAAATTAGATCATGCCCTTTAAGTTATCTGTCTAACAGTTATTCAGTAAGAACCAGAGACATAGTCCCAATATTGTAGTACTTGTACTGTTATTCTAGAATTTGTCTAATTGGATGTACTCCCTGTGCCTTGCCTACTGTATTACATAAATAACCTGAAAGCTGTAAATTCATATGTATGTAGTTTCTCCAAACACTGATGTTTTGACACAGAGCTTTCTTGTTCTTACTGTGAACTGGGAGAAAGTCCTGAAATTGTTTATTGTTTGAATTGTGAATCCCTGAAATGGGATAGTGATCACTTTGCCTTGGCTTTAGCCTGTCAAGAACAGTGTTTTCCCCTTGAGACCAACACTAAAGATACTCAGGAGATAAGTAGAGCAAAGTGTCCCTTTCCCGGGACATATTTTTTAATATTTTTATTGTAAAGATACTGTACAGCAAAAAGGGTTACAGTTACATGAGTAAGGTAATGAGTACATTTTCTATGGAGCATTGTTACCCCTCCTTTGTTTTCCCCTACTATCCCTTCTCTCCCCACCTCCCCAACTCCTTCCCACCCCCCACCGCGGGGGAAGCTGTCAAGTTTATTGTTTCAGCACTTCCTTATTTCCTTTCCCCTCCCCAAATTAGAAAAATGCATATACAAGATGCAGGGCACTGGAATCAAATATAGTGATGACAGGAGTTATACCATGGGGGAAGAACATATAAAAGAAACAACAAAAAAAAAAATCACACAGTACATTACCGGGACATGTGTTTAATCATAATGATAATGACTCATTAATGGACTGCCACAGTGAGATATGTTCCATTATTCCAAAAAGATTCCTTAGAAAGTTGGGACAGATGGGGCTGGGAAGGTGGCTCAGTGGTAGAGTGCTTGCCTTGCATGCCTGAGGCCCTGGGTTCGATTCCTCAGCACCACATTAAGCAAAAAGAAAAAAGCCGGAAGTGGCGCTGTGGCTCAAGTGGTAGAGCGCTAGCCTTGAGCTGAAGAGCTGAGGGACAGCGCCCAGGCCCAGAGTTCAGGCCCCACAACCGGACCCAAAAATAAAAAATAAAAAAAAAAAAAAAAAAAAAAAAAGAAAGTTGGGACAGAAAGTTGCTTGTCTTTTTTTTATTCTTTTTTTTTTTTTTTTTGGTTCCAGTTCTGGGACTTGAACTCAGGGCCTATGTTTTTATCTTTTTTATTTATTTTTTTTTTTTACTAGTCCTGGGGTTTGAACTCTGGGCCTGGGCGCTGTCCCTGAGCTTTTGTGCTCAAGGCTAGTGCTGTACCATTTGAACTTCTGTACTATTCTACTTCTGGCTTTTTTGGTGTTTAACTGGAGATAAGAGTCTCATGGGCTTTCCTGCCTGGGCTGGTTTTGAACCTTGATCTTCAAGACTCAGCCTCCTAAGTAGGTAGGATTACAGACTTGAGCCATTAAAGTGTAGCTCCTACCTTTTCTTAACTCCTATCATCCAAAGAGATAGTGATATCCTCCTCTTTGGTCTGTTACCTGTCCCAGCTCAGCAGTTATTCTCCTTTCTCCTCCACAGTTCATATGTCTTCATGTTTTACTGGTCTTTGTTCTGGAGCATCTAGGCTTAGCCATTTCTTTTTAAAATTCATATCATATCAAAGTAGAAACGATAATTTATTAGATGTCTAATTGATTCATCTTTTTCCAGTAATTTGAAAGCAGGGTTAAGGAAGGCTTAGCAGTCTCTTCAGCTCTGAAAACTGAATGGCAAAGGGCTATTCACTCACTGGTTGCTAGGAACTAGACAAATTAGACTGAAGAGTTTTTAAGATTGTAATGTAGACTACGGTTAATAAACACAATGCTATTCAAGGGAGTGATTCTGAATCCCTTCTAAGTTGTGCTGAGTAGTTGCTGTGCTATGATTTGTGAGTTCTCTATCAGACCAAGATTCAAAAGCAAGTCATTCAAAAGCATGAAATTACTTCAGGAGAAAAACATAAGCACTTAGGATTGGTAGAATAGAGAAGAGTATCTAAGTAATGGATTTAAGTAATGGTAGTATCTCAAGTGCAATCTGAGTCTAAGGATCTAGCCTAATCTCACAAAGGACTCTGGAGCTTGAACTATGTCCCCGAGCTTTGTCCATCTGATGGAGCTGAGCCATTGCAAACTCATACCAGATAGACATTGACTATAGATAACCTCAGGTGGGATTTCTAAACTTAATAAGATACAGAATACCCAGGTAAATTTGAATTTGAGATATACAACTTCTAAGATTTTTTTTTGTCGGTCGTGGGGCTTGAACTCTGGGCCTGGGTGCTGTCCCTGTGCTCTTCAGCTCAAGGTGAGCGCTCTACCGCTTGAGCCACAGCACCACTTCCACAACTTTTAAATATATTTTTTTATCTATTTGGAACATCCTAATTCTTAACATTTTTTGGGGGGGTCCAGTCGTGGGGCCTGAACTCTGGGCCTGGGTGCTGTCCCTCAGCTCTTCAGATCAAGGCTAGCACTCTACCACTTGAGCCACAGTACCACTTCCGGCTTTTTTCTTTTTGCTTATGTGGTGCTGAGAAATTGAACCCAGGGCCTCATGTATGCAAGGCAAGCACTCTACCACTGAGCCACTTTCCCAGCCCCTTTAAAATTTTTTGATTATCTAAAATTCAAATTTAGCAAGGAGTTCTGTGTCTACAATATGAGTGAAAGGTTAAACAAAATCCAAGTCATATGTACACCTCTATCTCCTTGACCAGAGGATGAATTGCTGAAAGTGACAAGGAACCATTAGAAACCATGCAGAGCTGTCATTCTCTCCTGGAAATATGGTATTTTTATACCTTTCCTCATATATATTATTTGTTGAAAGTGAGTTATTAAATGATGCATCTGTTTTGTTTCATGCAAAGTAAAATTAATTTTGTCCTGAATGCAATTTCCACTGCCATCTTTGCAGCATCCTGTCAGTGGCCATGGGAAGAGAACAGGTGGGAATATTCAAGCTTGACCAGATCCTCAAAGTTAACTCTGCTTTGTCTTGATTATTAGATAAAGTACTGTAATGCTCATAGAAAACTTCTTACCAGACTTTAAAAATTGTCCACATGCTTTCTATCTCAGGTGTCCTGTTGGAGCATGAAATTGGAAGAATACATAAATGAATAAGCATTCCTATGTTCCAAAAATGTTTTATTTCTATACATTGAAATTTGGATTACATATAATATAATTACATATTACAGAACATTATTCTTTTTTCAATTATTAAAAAATCCAAAACTACTCTAACTTACTAGCCATACAGAAATATTTGGTGGCCAAATTTATTCCATAAGCCATAGTTTGCTAACCCATACAACATATTTACTCCCTATACAGAAAGTATCTTTCCATTTATCACAGTGTAACCATGAGAACAGCTCAGCTGTCTTCATGTGAGCACTAGGCTGAATGAAAAACATCATGGGACAAAGGAAGGGGACAGTGCAGGTGGACAGATGTCTGAAATCAATGACCTTGTAGCACAGTTAATCCAATGTTTTCTAACCTTAGGTACATATTGGAATAACCTGGCGAGTTTTAAAACGTGCTGATGCCTAGATCCCATGCTCACAATTCAGTGTGATTAGTGTAGGGTATGGTTTGGCTATGGGGATTTTTGACGGCTTTCTAGGTGTCTCTAATGTGCAGCCAAGGTTGAGGACCACTCATCTCACATACGGCAGTTGACAAAGACAGCATCTGGAATCACCAAAGACCGGGAATTACAGCTGCATTCAATGTTTTCCCCTTTTCCTTCTCATCCTTGGTATTTATTTCCCATTTAGCATGCTCATCTGACATTGTTTCCTACCTACTAATATTAGAATACAAATAACTAAAGTTAGAAAATTTCATATACTTCAAAAGAAATATTGAGTCTATGTTACACAATATTGGATCTGTGTTGGTGTTAGTGGGTGTTAGTGTTTCCCATGTTAATATTGCCTTTTGAGAGTGCTCATTTAACCAGCAGCATAGGCTCAACATTGTCAGCCACTTTGGAAATGCTTCATCCTGGAAAATTATTTCCTCACTATGACACCTGGGAGGCCATTGTGTAAACCAGAAAGGCAACTCTTAAATTATATTCTCCACCCTGTTACCTATCCTTGGATCCTCTATGTAGGAAATAGATACATCTGAGAAGCCATCATCAAGATTTGGGAGTAGCATGGGATTACAGGCAACAAAACAGAAGGCTTTGGAAAGTATATTTCATGAGCTAAAGTAAATGAGATATATTTTCCTAACTAACTAACTTAGAAAATGTGTTTTTCAGTAACCTAGAATAGCCAAGTGCCCCTAACAATGACATATCACTACACTTGGTTCCTATTAAGATGAGGTAAATGTGTCTCCATCTTGCCAGTTTTCCTTGACTACACTTTAGCTTACAGGTTTATTGGCTCTGATTTCTAACACTTCTTATTTAAATCACAGCAACATATTTGAATTAAAAAATAGCTCTTTCTTAATTAGCCTTAAACGTTTCTACTTTAATTTAGATGAGAAACCTTTTGTTTCAGCCTCCTATTTAAGTGGCAAAAGCTCATGTATTTTATGTCATATTTCATATAACATCTAAAAGAGTTGGGACTCAAATATTTATGGTTCTCTGCCTCATTAGACTAAATGTTTTCTTAGTCTAATCAACTGAAAGGAAAATGTTTTTTGAAGAGCTCACAGTAAATGTCAGGGACAAATGGGAAAGTGTATGTCATCTTTGAGATAATGTGGCTGGCAGCAATATTTTCCAGTAGCTGACTTTGACGTAGGATCACAAAAATTATTTCCTTATTACAGAATAGCCTCTTGAATTTATCACCACAATTAATCACTTTCTACCAAAGCTTCCATATATAGTGCTTTTAGTTTCAATAAGGCTAATCCGTGATAGGAACTTGGTCAAAACCACCTAGATCTAGGAAGATCTTTAGCTCTGACACAAGAAAAATTGTCTTCATGAATCCCTTTCGTTAGGACTCTTGACTCTTTCCACAAGATTTACCCTTAACCTTTCTGTTTTTAATGGAGACTATTTATCTACCTATGTATTTATTTAGCTTCAAACAATGAGGAGAGTCCTGTTTTGTTTTTCTTTTTTATGCAATGCTTGAACTCAAAGCCTTGCACTTGCTCAGCTTACTTGCTTACCTGGCATTCTACCACTTGAGCCATACTTGCTTTTTTGCTGGTTATTTTTGGAGATAAGAGCTCATGGATTTTTCTTCCTGGTCTGGCTTTGAATGGTGGTCCTCTGAATGTCAGTCTTCTGAGGAATAAGAATATAGGCATAAGCCGCCAGCACCTCTTTTAGAGAGAGCTTTTTGAAGACTATTGTTCTGAAAGTAGAAAGTGTATGGTCAGAACATAGTATCACTGAGCACATCTCTAAGCTCTAAGTGAACAGAAACACTTGGAAAAGTGTGAATTTGGCTAACTACCCAGCTACTATCATGGCAGAAGCAGGAGGATGACAAATTCTATGCCAGCCGTGGTTACAGAGATAGACTCTGTCTTTAAAAAGTAATCCTTAACTGTTTTCAACTGTTGAAATGTATCATTTGATAGGAGGGATCAGACATTTAGAATTCTAAATTATATCAGTCTCCTTAATCAGAAAATTGGGTTGTTGTCAGAATCAACAGATAAAATCATAAGCTCCTCCTGAACTGAGTTCATAGCACTGTAAATTGGAGAGCTAGTTCTATAAAGAGGAGGTCACAGACCATCATAAGCATGCTGCCCAGAAAAAAATTCAAAATTCTCTTAATCAAATCCCCAAAACTGCATTTCCTGCTCTCTGCTCCTTTATCTTCCTCTTGCTAACTCATTCTGATAATAAATTCTTGTTTAGAAGAACTTGATCTTAGTGAAATAATGAATGAGCTTTGTGGGAGACTAGAATAGGCACAAGCTTTGGTTGGATAGACAAGTCTGTTTTTATTCTGAATTTTTGTCACACACATACTGTGTGACAACAAAGTGTGTCTTCTCTTAAATTTTAGTTTGTCAAAACTTTACATTGGCTTAGGAAGCTCCACCTAATGAGAAAATTGTGATCACGTGAAAGGCAGGAATTACTCTTTTCCTTCTAGCATTATTAAATAGAAATGAATCCTCTTAGCAAATAGGAATGTTATTCAAGCCAATTTACCAAATGTCATTATTTTCACAGCACATTTATTAAATATGCACTATGAGTCATAAACTAAAACCACAAAGAAATAAAATGTAATTTCCAATCTTTGATTAAGCATATGCTGAATTACTTCTTGAGGAATATATTGGAGATATCCTGGTAAATATGACACATAGTCTGTTCCCAGGCAGTTCAAAGTTGAAAGACACAAAGGACTGTACATTCAAACACCAAATGAGACATTCTCTTGTCAAGTACTATAGAATGGCTTGGCCAGATAGTAAGCAAATGAGAACTAGGTAGAACAGAGGTGGCAAGAGGAAATGAACTGAGAGAATAAGCAGGGCCGTGGAATGGCTGAGAGTATGGTTTTATATTTTGCTTTGTTTTGTTTTTTGGTCAGTCATGGGGCCTGAACTCTGGGCCTGGGTGCTGTCCCTCAGCTCTTCAGCTCAAGGCTAGCACTCTACCACTTGAGCCATAGCACCACTTCTGGCTTTTTCAACTTACGTGGTGCTGAGGAATTGAATCCAGGGCTTCATGCATGCAATGCAAGCACTCTACCACTGAGCCACCTTCCCAGCACTGAGAGTATGCTTTAAGGATTGGGAAATAAAGTTGGAAAGGTAAGGTGAAGTTCATTGCCAAGTACCCTAGAGTCTGGCAAATGGAGTAAACCTAACAAGGCCTGAAAGTCTTTGAGGAGTGTGACGTTATTCTGAGTAGTTCCAGAGTGACTCTTGTTAACTTAGTGTTATTAACATGTCCTCACCATTTTTGAGTCAGAATTTCTCTGCCTGTGTCTTTAGTTGTCACTCTGCTTCCTTATTAAAGCCTGAATGAATGTTCTTTTCCTTTAGGGGAAACACTGCTTCATCAGATCTCATTGATCAGGAGACTGGACCTGGGATCCCAAAAAGCTTCCGGAGCAATGGCGTAGTCTTGGTCACTCAGAGATCACCAGCCCCAAGTACACGCAGCACTTCTTCAGTCAGCAGTAGAGTAAGTTGACAGATGTAAAGAGACATCCAGCCAGCCTCTGTAACATGACCTCTTCCCCAAACCAAGACTGGGTTTGAGTTCAGTGCATTTCAGAGCATACTGTTTATGCTGTTCAGTGATAAAAATCTTCATTAAACCAAGCCTCCTGCATCTCTCTTTAAGCCACAAATCCAAAGTAAAAAGAAACAGAAAAGACAAGGCTTACAGTTGGCATTGTATGAGAGGGACTTAAATGACTATAGGCTTTAAACCAATATAAGGAATTTATAGGAGGCTCTGAATGCGAACTTCCATGTTACTTCTCAGAAAACCCATTCATACATTAACCATACTAAAATTTTTCCAAGGTGTTGTGAATCTGGGAAAGTAGAATATAGCAAACTCTTTAGACTTTTCTGTACATTTGTTAAAATAGTATATCAATGTATAAATGAAAGTTTAAATTGCATATTAAATCTAATAAATTATATTTTTAAAGGAGAAGATGGAAAAAACATTTGGCAGAAATACTTCATTTTTGTTAAATACTCTTGGAAGTTGTTAGATTGAATTAGCCTCTACTAGATTTTTAATTTTTTTTATTTTTTATTGTTATTACAAAGATGATATACCCAGGGGTTACAGTTACATAAATCAGGTAATGAGTACATTTATTCTTGGATAATGTCAATCTTTCCTTCGCTTTCTTCCAGTTTTTCCCCTCCCATCCCACCCACAAATTATATAGTTCATTTGCAGATTCTTTATTAATCAATAAAGTAAATATATGTTTCTAGGATCTATATTTAGGAACTAGGAAGGGGACAATGATGAAAAGGGTGACTATGATCAAGATACATTGTATACATGACAGGTTCATACATGTTAAGTTAAAAGTCCCTTGGATAATTACTTGAAGATAATTTTTTAAAATCTTTATATATCAACCACAGTTCTTCAATTCAATCAGTATTTGTTGAGGTCCTACTAGTATTTGTTGAGGTCTAGACCAAGCAAATACTTCAAGAAAATGAAAGAATTGCCCATGCAGATGTCTGGGGCAAAGTATCATCTCTATGATACTGATTCCACAAATAGACAACCTCTAACTTGAAAAGTCAGTGTCCTATTCAGCCAGTTTCTAAAACATTTCCTAAATCTTTTAACCTGTATTTGAAACTGATAAGACATTTGGTTCTGGTTTTAAAATGTCCCAGAGACATGTCCCCTAGAACAGCACTTGTCTCTGCCATGAAAATTGTACATGACTTGTATAGAATAAAATCAGCCACAGATGATCATTCATAATAAGATAGCTTTTTAGTAAGTTATACAATAGCCAAACCAAACAGGTCCAATTTACATTTAAATTGTCTTTAAAGGGGCAAAAGTTCCATATGCCAAGCAAAAGACTGGGCGTTAGAACAGGGAGATGGCAGTGAAGGTAGTAAGCAGTTAGATTCTGTAGATACATATATGTGTGTATGTATGTGTGTGTGTGTTTGTGTGCTGTGTGTGTGCATATTGTCAGTCATGGGGCTTGAACTCTGGGCCTGGGCGCTGTCCCTCAGCCCTTCAGCTCAAGACTAGAGCTCTACCACTTGAGCCACAGCGCTACTTCTGGCTTTTCCTGCTTATGTGGTGCTGAGGAACCGAACCCAGGGCCTCATGCTTGCAAGGCAAGCACTCTACCACTAAGCCAACTTCCCAGCCCTTCTGTAGATATTTTAAGGGAAAAAAGACATTCCAACAGATCTAATGTTAATATGATATTTATTCAAACACTTAGTCTACAACGTAATTGCTAAGCTAAAAGGCATATTTTTACATGTCGCAAATACTTATGCTAAGCTCAGCAAGCAGACTGTGTTCAGTAGTCAGAAAAGCACATAGTTGATGGTTATGCTCACTTATTTGGCAACCTAACAAGAAATGATATTCAACATATTTAGCAATGTGTAAGGGAGGGGCACAGAGCAATCAAACCGATACTGGCACAAGGCTAGGCAGTACATTGAGAACCCTTCTATGCTATTCAGTAGTCCAGATTGAGTGGAGGCTCCCATCCAATGAGGAAGGAAAGACGGGCTGGGTAGTTCAGTTTATCAACAGATATAAAAGTCCATAAAAACACTGTGTCAAGGAAGAACAGCTGACTCTCTCTCAAATAACCCAAAAAATTGTTCAAAGCAAGGATTGTCCTCAAAGCAAGGATTATTTTTCAGGTACTGTCTGAGAGGATAGGGGAGAAAAATCACCTTGTCAACACAATCTGCCTTCAACTAAGTTGGGTACATTGCCTATAAATACTGCTGATGTTGATCTCACGTTTTCCTTATGGGTTAGACTAAGGTAATTTTTCTAAGGAAAGAGGAAAAGAAACATCTTATGTTAAAAATAAGACTGCACAGTGGTTTACAAAACACATTTGCTCCTTCATAACAAAGAGAATGAGGACCTACAGTTAATAGTCGAAGTCACAATTTCTCCTTTTCTCCAATTTCTTGGCATATCTTTGCTTCAATATTCTTTTCTGCTTTAGGAATATTTTTCAACTTCAAAAACTTTCAGGACAAGAATGCCTCTCACCTGTCCTCTACTGTGATGTAACTTGCTCATTTTAGGCTTCATATATAGAAGCTTGATGGCATGCATTCCATGTTAATGGCTCTACAATATCAATTGTTCTACTCTTATTCTATATTAACAGTAGCCCTAGATCACCTGTGTGAAAATTTACCATCATCATAATTGCCAATAAGAAGTTGGTTTTGCTTCATTAGAGGATGCCATGTATGAAGAACTTTTTGAAGAGCTGCTAAAAACTGACCTAAACTCATTTAGCCATTTAACCTCTGTCATATTCTGTTGATAAACCCATGGCAATTAGAAGACTTGGGAGCTATATAGCTTCTGCTACAAGGTCTTATGTGTTGGAAAGTAATGAAAGAGTAAAAACAAGCTGCTGAAGCTGAACTGATTAGCCTGCTAAGCAAGTCAGAGCCACAGCTCTCTGGAATGAGTTTATTAAAGTATACTTGAATGTGTAAGGTGAAAGCAACAAGGAAGGCATTCCACACTTGTAGGACTTTGAAGGGCACATTTTGGACTATATATAAGGTCTCTTTCAGGTTTGATCATTGTCATGACATGATGGGATCTACACAGACATTGAACTTCAGCCTATTTCTCAAATAGTCCACCATTTTTAAATATTAAAGCAAGCTGCAGTATTGATGCAGCAGTCAAATCCCCATAGACCTGGCAATGGTTGGGACCATTTTGCTTTATCATAGGTTACAATGAAAACTAGACTCAGACTGAATTCTGCTACAGACACCACTTATTTTGAAGCGGGCAACCTCTCCCACCCCCATCAGCTACTTCTGTAAGCTGACAAAGTCCTTACTCTAGAAGTGGAAAGACGTGGAAATATCATATTAAATTAAATAAGCCAGATCCAAAGAAACATAGGCTCCATGGTTTCCCTTATTTGCAATAATTAGGATAGTCCTAGCAGAGGATCACAATAGCTCAATAGCTATGTACATATGACCATACAAAATGATGCTAATCCAAATGAACTCCAAGATATGAAAGCAAGAAAATAAAGGTTTCTAATGGCACCAAAATGAAGACCAAGCGTCTAATATATGGGTCTTTGGGGAACATTACAGAGCAAGTAGCAGGGTAGCAGAGTAGATATTCAGAGAAGAAATGTAAGACCAGATTTGTAAGGCCACATGCTAATCAAACAGTGTAAAGCTCACCAGATTACTTAAACATAGTGTGTCTTCCAAAACTGGAGATACCTGTACCATTTCTTTTTCTACTTTTGAATTAGTGTACATTTTTTAATATAGGAGGGTTTCGTTGTGGTATTTCCATTCATACACATTTATCACTTCCACCCTGTCCCAATCCTGCCCTTGTTCCACCTTTTCAAACAGCATTTGGTAGATTTCATTATGCTATTGTGAAACCACACACACACACACACACACACAGCATCTTTCAATCTTCTTTACTCCTCAATAATCCCTATTATTTCATTCCCTCTCCCCCTGGTCCCTTCTTGCTAACTATATATTACAATGCTAATTTTGCAAATGAAAAACATATTCAAGGGCCTTTGTGCAAAATAGAAAACATTTTGGAATAAATGTATTGATAGTAAGTTTTGGAGTTCTATGGGCTGCTGATGAGATTCCTTTAAATAGTAGTTCATTCCTCCTAAAAAGTAATACACATTAGTTTATGTATACTTAGTAGATTTATATGGAAGGATTTTAAGGTAAATTCATCAATATAATCTTCCTTTCTTCTTTTGTACTCTCGGTGAAGGAACATGGTTTTGAAAATTCCATGGGTTTGGCTGCGCTTGAAAGCACCTCTGAAAACCTCACAAAGAGCCACCGCAGAAATACTTCGGGCACACCTTCCATAGCAGTGTCTGGGGCCTCTGTTTGCTCAGGTGATCATTTACAGCATGACTGCTCTGTTGTCATAAATGATGGAATCAGCTGGAATTGACTATTCTCTATGGTATTATTGTTATATGCCTCAAAAGAATAATCATCCACTTTGTGTAGCATTGGATTTGAACTCAGGTCCACATACTTGTTAGGCTGACACTTGCCACTTGAAACATGCCTTCAGCCTTGATTTTTATTGGTTATTTTGGAAATAGAGTCTGTCTGAGATGGCCTCAAACTTCAGTCCTTCCACTCCCCACTTCTGGAGTGGCTATAATTAAAGTTGTGAGCCAACAGAGTCTGGATCGATTATTTTTATTTTTTAAGGGGGGGTATCAAGGTTTGAGGTCAGAGACCTGTGATTACTGAGCTTTCTTGCTTAATTCATGCTATTGCATTCACGAAATATCCATTTACTGAGTGTATACTCTTGCCAGGCATCACTGACAATTTTTAGGGCTCTGTAAGGAATTTAAATGTCTCTAGGATATGTTTGATACGATAGATAATATTACTTGACCAGAGTTTGAGAAAAACAGTTCAACTGATTGATGGCCAGAAGGTCTCTCTGTCCACATGACTAAGTTATTTCATGGTTTAAATGAGTTATTTACAAATAACATTGAGGTATTAATCATAACCTTTTCCATTTAACATATGACACATTCATATATTTTATTTTGTTATCACAACAATCTCGTGAGCCAAATATTTATGTAACCTTATCATTACCTATGAATAAGGAAACTATTTAGAAGAATGCTCATAATTACAAAGTTTGTATCCCATATGTAGAACTAAATTCATGAAATTCTCAACATTAAAATTTTACTGTTTCTTAGTGATCATATATTAAAGCCTAGGGCTAGATTCCAGGTTATAGCTTAGGTAAAGTTAGGAAATCTCTCTCAGCCAGATCCAAAATGGTTGTGTGAGTGTGTGTGTGTGTGTGTGTGTGTGTGTGTGTGTGAGAGAGAGAGAGAGAGAGAGAGAGAGAGAGAGAGAGAGAGAGAGAGAGAGAGAGAGAGAGAGAGAGAGAGAGAGAGAGAGAGAGAGAGAGGAGAGAGGAGAGAGAGAAGGAGAGGAGAGGGAGAAGTATGTGTGTGCATGCACATGCACACGCACAAGTGTGCATATGTGAGGTTCTGTGTACCAGTCTTCTAAATCTGTGTGATCACTTTTATCAAGACAACTAAAAATTAAAATTGTAAGCTAGCCTAGAAAAGTGAAAAGTTGCAAGCTAGCTTAGACAGATCCTATCTCTCTAGTACATATTCTCTCTGGAACTATGCTAAGCATTTCTATATTATTTCATTTTTCATTTTAAACTTAACCATTTGATCACCTTCTCCCATTTTTCTCATGTATGTACCACAGCATGATTTTGGTTAGGAAATATTCTGTGAAAATTATCCTGACTTGATGAGCTGTCCACAGTACTACTGAGAAATGCAGTATTCTTTAACTAATACTTTTAAAACCAAAAGCAAGATGTTTTATTCATGAAAGAATGTTCTAGTGCCTAAAGAAGCTTCCTCTCAACTCTTTACTCCCATTTTATGTGAAAGGAACGTGCTCTACCGTTTAAAAGTTGAATTTTAGAATTGTTTAACTTGCATTTTATGTCAAATGTGAAAGCACAATGAATTGAGGACTGAATCTATAAGAGGTTTTTTTTTAAGTGTAGACATAAAGCAGAAGCCTTAAAGATTAAGGCTTAGTATTTTATAGTAGAGCACTTAAACTCCTGTGATCAAATGTTAGTGCTTAATCCAAGGCAGTTTCAAAAATGCTATAAAAAAGGAAGTTAACATAAACAGTATGAAGTTATTGGCCCTCGCTGTCACTTCTATGACACTATCTGTACTCTATCCCTAAACAAAACTGGCATAAAAATGAAACATTTGCAAGGAGAAAAATGGGAACTTCTAACAAGATAAGCTGATTCACGTTTATCTTTTGCTTTTCCTCCTTCCAGACCAGAGTCGATCTGAGTTAGATTTGAGTGGGTCTTTTACAGAAGACTTAGAAGATACAGAAAGTGTAAGAAGCAGATCTGTCCCTGGAACTTTAGACAATGATTTGGTAAGTTTGATCTGGAAGGGAGTCCCATGGTCAGGAAGAAAGATAGTTTTGCTCCAAGCAGTTCCACTTTTAGATGATGATGAGTTGAGAGGAAAGTAAGAATGTACAATATCTATTCTTGGTGGTATTCAAAGTCAGCATGTACAAGTGAATGAAAGAATTACTTAGAAAAAGTAAATCATTTCTAAGAAAACAACCATCAGAGCCAGGCCCATTAAATGCACCTATAGTTCTAACTACTCAAGAGGCAGAGGCAGTAGGATCACTGAGCCCACTCAGAAGGCCCTGAATTGAAGCCCCAGTACCAAGATAGATGGATGGATAGATAGATAGATAGATAGATAGATAGATAGATAGATAGATAGATAGATAGATAGATAGATAGATAGATAGAGGCAGGCAGTGGCAATCCTAGCTACTCAGGAGGCTGAGATCTAAGGATCACTGTTCAAAGCTACCTTGGGCAGGAAAGTCCATTACACTTGTATCTCAAATTAATCACCAAAAAGTTGTAAGTACAGCTGTAGCTCAAGTGGTATAGCACTAGTCTTGAGCAAAAAAGCACAGGCACAGCTCCCAGGTCCTGAGTTCAAGCCTCAGGATCAGCAAAAATATAAGAAAATAATTACTTAATTTTAAAAAATGTAAGAAAATAGCAAATAAATAAATTTAACACATAGCTCCATCGAAATAGGATTGAATATTCACTAGCTAGAGGTTTGTTTAAGCACAATCTCTTCATAGTTATGAACTGACTATAAAACTCTTCATTGCTGGGAATATAGCTTAGCATGCATGAAGACCTGGGTTCAATTCCTCAGTAACACATAAACAGAAAAAGTGGTGCTGTGGCTTAAATAGTAGAGTGCTAGCTTTGAGCAAGAGAAGCTCAAGAGATCACAATAGCTCAATAGCTATATACATATGACCATATAAGATGATGTTAAGCAAAACGAACTCCCAGATATGGAAACAAGAGGTTTTTCTTTGTTATGGTGGTTGTTTTGAATGTACTGTGTGAAGTTATTTCTTTTTTCTTTCATTCTTTTATTTTTCCTATGTTTTATCCCTTGTTGCCACTGTATTTGATTTTGGCACCTATATTGTATATACATTTATCTGAATTAGGGAAAGGAAGGGGAACAATAAAAATGGTGAGACAGAGGATGAAGGGTGAACCAACAATGATACTCACAAGACAATGTTGAAAACGAACTTTACAACTTAGGAGCACTTCAGGGGAGGAAGAGAGGGAGAAAAACTAGGGAGGGGGTAACAATGTTTAACAAGTAATGTACTCACTACCTTATGTATGTAACTGTAACCTCTCTGTACATCACCTTGACAATAAAATTAAATTAAAAAAAAAAAGAGGAGCTCAGTGACAGTGTCCAGGACCTGAGTTCAGTCCCCAGGACTGGCAAAAATAAATAAACAAACAAAAACTTCATGCAGAAATGTGGTTTATTAACAAAAGGTCAAAAACAACTAAAAACTAAGTAGAGACCTAAGCATCCATACACATTTGCTAAACAAATAAAGCTTGAAGAGAAGTACTGGACGAAAAGGAATGTACTCATTACCAGACTCATGTAATTGTAATTCCTCTGTATATCACCTTTGTAATAACAGTAAGTAAATTAATTTTTTAAAGAGAAGCATGTAGCTTCATGCTGATGGCTCATGCCTGTAAATCTAGCTACTCAGGAGACTGAGATTTGAGGATTACTGTTCAAACCCAGCTCTGGCAGGAAAGTCCATGAGACCCTTTAACTACTAAAAAGCCTAAAGTGGACTGTGGTTCAAGTGATAGAATACTAGCCTTGAACAAAAAGGTTCAGGAACAGTGTCCAAACCTTGACTTCAAGCCTTGCCCCCCCCCACACACACACAAAGAAGCATACCAAAAAAAGCAACAATAGTGACCTTCAGAGAAAAAATAATCAGAATTTGGAACTGCTGTAATATATGAGGACAAATATTGGTTTTGTGAGATCAATAATATTGACAAATCTTCAGCTACTCAGAATTTCTCAACCTTGACACTTTTGATACTCTCAACCATATAATTTGTTGTTGTGGCAAGGGTGTCTATCCCGTATACTATAGGATACTTGGAAGTAACTAAGGCTAAGGCCAGCCTTTTTTCACTAATTCTTAGCCAGTCGTGACCTTCAAAAATATCTCCAGACAACCTTGGAGGATAAAACCACTCCTAGTCAAGATAAATATAAATCACCCCTATTCAAGATAAATATAAAGTGATATAAATTATCAGAACTAGGGATATGTAAAGGAATGCCATTACCAATATAAAAAAAATGAAATGGCTTTAAGGTGATTCTATGAACAACTATATGCACTCACAATTGGCAACTTAGATAAAATAAACACAAATTACCAAAACTGACTCAAAAATTAAACCCAGTCTGAATAGCTCTATAATGAATAAACTTAAAATCTTATTTAAATCTTCCCTGTTTAGAAAAAAAATAACAAATCAGTGGGGACACCTGTGACTCATATAATCTCAGTTACTCAAGAAGCTGAAATCTGAGAATCTTGCTTTCAAGCCAGCCCAGGCAGAGAAATCCAAGAAATTCTCCAACTAACCAGAAAAAGAAATCTGGAAGTGGAGGTATAGTTCAAGTCAAAGTGCCAACATTGAGAGAAAAAGCAAAGCAAGAGCCTAAGGCACTGAGTTCATGCCCTAGTAGTGGCGCGTGCATGTGTGTGTGTGTGTGTGTGTGCGCGCGCGCGCGCGCACACACACACACACACACACACACACACACATTCACATCACAAATCTAGTTT
The DNA here is from genome assembly GCF_024711535.1 of Dipodomys merriami. Classification (NCBI taxonomy): domain Eukaryota; kingdom Metazoa; phylum Chordata; class Mammalia; order Rodentia; family Heteromyidae; genus Dipodomys; species Dipodomys merriami. Next base: position 95,358,059 of record NW_027204492.1, on the reverse strand, counting down.
TACAGATTTTATTCGCATTATATGTGATTGAAGAATCATCCAAAATGTGGGCCAAAATGGTTCAAAAAGCCTCACCTTGCCACATAGAATGATATTCACAGGCAAGAAGTACCACAGAAACTGGAAATGAGGAAGCCTCATTGGTTCCAAGTTGAGTCTGTCTTATTTGAATGTGATTTTTTTTTAATTTAATTTAATTTTATTTGTGAACATACTGTACAGAGGAGTTACAATTACGTGGGCAGGATAATGCGTACATTTCTTACCAAGCATTGCAGCCTCCTCCTTTGTTTACCCTTCGCATCCCTTCCCAGCCTCCCCCCTCCCCCCCAATCCCAATCCTTCTCCTTCCCCCCCATTCCCCCCCTCCCCCCGCACCGACGTTGTAAAGCTCGTTTTGGACATGACAACTTGTACTTCTCATTGTTGCAACAGGTCCACCTGTATCCTTAAACCAGTTAAACAACTGGTTTTTCCCCATCTCCTCCACAAGTTATACTGACATCAAATATAGTGAAAGCAGGGGTTATACTGTGGGGGAGGGGCTTTGCTTTGAATGTGATTTGAACACCAGTGGCTGCCTGAGATTAGCTGAGACTCGGCTACTTGTTTAAAGATAGGTCTGTTATGCATCAAGTTATGTTGTAGTTCACTAGATATGAAGAAACCTTTAGAATACTTAAAAATATGTGTGGAAATAGCTTTAGGCCAAACTTTACACTCTCTATGGAAAAGTCAAGATACAGATACCTTCACCAATGAATTCCATCAAGTATTTGAAGAAGAAATAAATACTAAAAATTTATACCATGGTCAGAAAATTGAGAAGGAAATATTTACCATTTCATTTTATAAACCAAGTCCAGTAACAACAACAACAACAACACAAGTCCAGCAACACTCAAACCAAGTAGAGTGTATGGCAGGGATACAAGTTTGATTTAACATTAACTGGCTACATGCCAGTGGCTCATGCTTGTAATCCTAGCTACTCAGGAAGCTTAGATCCAGAAAGTTGTGATTCAGAGCTAGCCCAGGCAGAAAAGTCCATCAGATTCTTGTCTCCAAAATCATCAAGGAAATAATACCTCCATTTCTGGATTTTTCCTGGCTAATTGGATATAGGAGTTTCTGGAATTTGTCTGAAGTCAGGACCTTGCAATTGCTAGGCAGGAGTTCTGGGACTTGAGCCACATCCCCAGTCATTTTTGCTCTCATTATTTTTTAAAAAATCTCTCATTTATTTATGTGGGGGTCAATTTGAACCACCATCCTCCTACTTTTATGCTAGTAGGCACCTACCATTGCACCCAGATTGTATTGGTAGAATGAGATCTCACAAACTTTTTGCCTGGATTGGCTTCAAATCACCATCTTCTTGATCTCAGCCACCTGGGGAGCTAGGATTATAGGAGTGAGTAACCATTCTCTTGAGTATATTAATATTTATACTTATATATATTTATTTTTATCTTTATGTTATATCTCAAATTGGTGTGGGGGAGAAGTATGTGACAAGGAAATAACTAACATTTATTAATAATTTTTGAAAGTGAATGATCCAAATAAGAGATTAGTATGATAATTCCTTCTATGTTCATAATTTTGTGTCCCATTTATTAAAAGACAGTGTATAAGTCAGGCACCAGTGGCTCACCCTGTAATCCTTGCTATTCAGAAGGCTGAGATCTGAGGATTGCTGTTTGAAGCCAACCTAAACAGGATGTCTGTGTGACTTTTTTCTCCAATTAGCCACCAAAAAGCTGGTAGTGAAACTGTGGCTCAAGTGGTAGAGTGCTAGCCTTAAGCTGTAAGCTGAAGGAGCTCAAGGACATCACCCAGACCCAGAATTCAGTCCCAGGACTGGCAAAAAAATAAATAAAGATTTATAAAGACTACTAGTATGCTGGGTAAATAACATATTCAGAAAGAGCAAAATATAAAAATATCAAAAATAGACTGAAACAATAAGTTCCATTTCTCAGAATTGAAACATTTATCTTGTTTCAAAGTGTCAAACTAACATCTCACATCTAGAAACATAGTAAAATCAAAGACTGTTAAGCACAAGAGCAAATTCTAAAACTTTCTAGAGACAAATTATATGTCATACAAATAAGCAAGCATCCCATTTATCAGCTTTCTATGGTAACGGTGTACAAGAAGATGGAGAAAATACTCTCAAAGTATTGAAGGAAAATTATTTTAAATCTAGACTTTTGTACACACAGCGGTCAAAATATTGTTGAAAAATCTTAAGCAAATTTCCCAATGTAAGTACCTTGGAAATCTGGGGGAAGAAAAAGAACCTAGGTATGTGTGAGTCCAAATTTCATGTTCTTTCTATAAAGCAAGTACTCTTAGGAAAGAGTCTCAATCTTCCTCCCCAACCCCTATCTACTCCCTTAATGGTACAATTCAGATTAATTAGAGGGCAAAAGAGAAACGATCTAGAGAAAGATCTTAGCTGATTTTTACATATACATTAAAGAAATTGGTCTTCCAGGTGAAAAAAAAACTTATAGGTAAGAAATAAGCCAAACATCTGATTTCTCCTATTTTCTTAGAACTCCTTCGAAGAGATTGAAGAAGGTGTTGATGACAGAGCATCGTCCCAGTTTTCTGCAAACACCCACAGTCTGGCAAGTGGCCTATCAACTGTAAGCAGCTGTCTGACACAAACAGAAATGATCTTCTTTCTAGTGTGTATTTTCTGTGCATTTCCATAGGAGATCTGAGCATTCTTGAGGAAATATGTGATGAGTACACAGCACCTGTAGGTTCCTGATTACCCTGTGCCTATAGTAGTCATTGAATCTAATATTATGTGGCCTCTTTCTAAGGCTCTGATTCCTTTCTTTTCCATGGTTCTCACCCAGATTTTCCCATCTCCTCCTTTTCATTTTATAAAGAAGCAGAAGAGAAGAGTTTCAAGATTCCCAACATCATAAAATAATAAAATGCGAATTGTCCTCATATTATTGATGATTACATGTTGTATATATGTATTGAATTATCAAATTATATGCCCAGAAATATGTACAATTGTGTGATTTTTTAAAAATATATCTTCCTGGCTCACACTTGTAATCCTCCTGTAACTCAGGAGGTTGAGATCTAAGGATTGTGGTTCAAAGCCAGTCTAGGCAGGAAAGTCTGTAAGACTTGATCTCCAGCTAACCACCAAGAAGACAGAAGTAGCTGAAGTGAGATGTAGCTGAAGTGAGATGTAGCTGAAGTGAGAACACACTAGCCTGGAGCTTATAAAGCTCAGAGGCAGCACCCAGGCCCTGCGTGCAAGCCCCAGGACTGGCACATACATAGATACATACATACATACGTACATACACTTCCTTTCCTAGTTTGGTCCCAGTAAGCTCAAGCCTATAATTAAGTTCTCTGCACATAACTTTTCCTGACAGCATTCTCACAACTCTAACTGCTTTCCACACTGCTGCCAGTCATTTTCCTAAAACTTATCCCCACTGAGGTTTTTCTTCTATTCAGAAATTACCCACAGCTCTCACTGCCTACACAATTAACAGCTTTCTTTTTGAATTACTACATATGTAAAATATGAAGGGTTTTTCATTGTGATATTTCCTGTTATGCTTCGAACAGTATACTTTCAACAAATTTACTCTCTTCACCATGTTCCTGTTACTCTTTCCCCCTTATTCATTCAGTACTTGTTGAGCTTCAATATTCTATGTATGCATACAATATACACATACACATATGTATGGGTATACATATATATTTATACCCATACATATATATATACACATTTATAGATGTGTGTGTGTGTGTGTGTGTGTTTGTGTGTGTGAACATCCTTCAATCCTCTTCACTCCTCAGTATTCCCTCATTTGTTCCTCCCTTCTCTTCCTGGTCCCTTTTAGACAGTCCCCCTTTACATTCATGCCCCATTATCTTGACTGTTGTTGTCATCATTTTAGGTCTGTACTCCACAAATGAATGAGAACATGCAGTATTTGGCCTTTGAGTTCTCTCACTCATGATGATCTCTACTTCCATCCATTTCCCTGCAAATGACATAATTATTTTTCTTTATGATGGAGTAATATTCCATAGTATATGTATAAAATAGTTTCCATGTTCATCCATCAGTTTTGGAGCACCTTGGCTGATTCTACAAGATGGGCTTTGACAAAGGTACCAAAAACATACACTGGAGAAAAGCCAGCCTCTTCAACAAACACCGCTGGAAAAACTGGGTCTATACATGCAGGAGGCTGAAACAAGACCACCACCTCTTACCCTCTAAGCCTGTACAAAAATCAAAACAGATCAAAGACCTTAATATAATACCTGAAACTGTGAAACTGCTACAGGAAAACTTTGAAAGAGATTTCTTGCTTTAATGTTCAAGGTTTTCTTTGAGAGGAAGGCTCTAGGAGCCCTGTGTACTCGTATTTATTTGTGTCTATATGTCTGTTGCTTTGCTTCTCTAACATCTATTGCTCTAATTCCCTTTTTCCTTTTGGTCTTTGGGTGATTTCCTTAAAGAATTCTCAAGCAGGCTCTGACAGGAAGTGGACCTACCTAAATGTGCCTGATGCTGATTCAGACACTGTGAGTTTTCAGCCTTTCTTTTTCCACTTTTCAACTATACTTCACAAATCTTGCAGATATGGACATATGATTTAGGTAGGCTTTGCATCTACCATTCATCTGTTTCTGAATGCTGTATAGCTAGCCAGAAGTTCTCTTTTGAAAAGGTTAATGAGTTTGTTAGAAGTCAAGTATTTCAGCTCACTACACATGGAAATCAGAGTGCTAGTCAGGAAACACATGATCCAAAAGGATTACCTATCAACAAAAACCTTTTGCATAAACATCTCCATTCTGAGTCATAAACTTGGCTTGGTTAAGAGGAAAATGTTTGGTTAATAGTAAACTTTCCATAGCTGCCTTCAATTTTCCAAAGCCTCATTTTTCTGTGGGTTCTTATATAATCTTCTATCCTTGGGGTCCCCTTGCTTATAGAGGGCCTACTCAATGATGTGGCTACAAAAGAATGTAGTGAAGAAGCGACTTAGTCACTTAATGAGGTAGTGAGATGTGATTAGGAGGGCTTCTAACTAGAAACCTGGGACTAACAACTTATGTCTAGACATTCCCAATGATTTCTATAAGCCAGAGTTTTCTTTGGTGTATTGTAAGGGGTTGGTTCTTAGTACTCAAAGCTTCGTTCATAGACCACCTGAGATAACCTGAGATAGAGATTTCAAACTTTTCTCAGGGTACAGAGCCCCTTGAGTCTCTGTAATTTTTTCATGGTGTTCTAAGGCCCAAAATAACAATTGACTAGTCAATTATTAAGCCATTAGGTCTAAACAACATAATAATAATAACTATTTGTATCCTAATCACTTAATATAGCCATTTGAAAAAGAATGCAGGTAGATTGAAAAAAATGCATTGAATTCTTTAACAGCCTCGATTACTTACTAATAGGACAAATATGCTATTGAATAGTATAGTTTCTCAAATCTTAGAACCTAGCAGGATATCATCACTTTCATTCTCTGTTGTATATTGACTTTCTTTTGAGACAGATTATCACTGTGTAGCCCAGGTGACCTGGAACTCAAAACCCTCCTGCCTCAGTTGCTCAAGTGCTGGATTTATAGTTTATACCAGCACACCCAGACTTTACATTGATTTTTATGGAATATTTGCTTTATGTTCTTTTTATTTGTTGCAGAAACTGCCAAAAGCTCCGATTCACACAAATAGAAATTCATTAACAAAAGAACAAAATATTATTTAATGAAGACATTTTGACCATTAAAATAACTCCTACTTAGATTTTGCATGATATTTGATAGATGTTGCTGTGTTTGTGTTTCCCTTTAAACTTAAAATATTCTGTGGTGCTTCTATAAATTTTCTGTGGAGTTCTGGTCATGCTATTTGGAAACTTTGGATCTAGGTATTGATTGAAAAAACAAAATCTCAGACCCTTCCCTAGACTTACTCATCAATCAGAAACTTCATTTTTAAATGATCCCCAGGTAATTTATGTGCAATTCAAGTGTGGAAAAACATTGTTAAAAGCCACCTACTAAACATGAAAATTGTGTTGCTTTATTTTAGGAATAAGTAACACCAATTAGATTACTTACTAGCTCCCTTTGAACGAAATTTCCAATTAATTTCGGAATCCTTAGTTTGCTCTTGCTTATGACTTAAGCTTCAAAAGATATGAGCCATGTCACCCACCTCCTATTTGTTGAACAGCCTCTATTTTAAGCAATGTGAGAGGGGAAATGGCTTTTGCCAAAAATGTTATGCATCGTTTTCACACACACATACACACACACATACACATACACACACACACACACTCATACACACTCATACATAGTCTTCTTTAAGACTAATGAAACTACTATATCACTAGTGAAATCTTCCCATGATCTTTACAAATATCAGTGGCCTTAGCCAGGTGCTGGTGGCTCATGCTTGTAATCCTAGCTACTCAGGGTGCTGAGATCTGAGGATCATGGTTTAAAGCCAGCCCAGGCAGGAAAGTCTGTGAAACTCTTAGCCCCAATTAACCACCAGAAAGCTGAAAGTGGAGCTGTGGTTCAAAATGGTAGTGCACTAGACTTGAGCAAAAATGCTCAGAGAGAGCACCCAACCCCTGAAGTGGTCTTTTGTGAAACCCATGTTAGTAAGACAGAGAATTTTTGTTTCTAGTGCTACAGAATAATTTTCTTATAATTAATTTAATTAAAAATATATCCCATATACTGAATTCCAGTGACTTATACCTATAAACCTTGCTACTTGGAAGGCTGAAAGTGGAAGGACCATCCATGGTTTGAGGTCAGAATAGACAAAAATGTTTGCAATACACCTTCTCAACACTTAGCTGGGCCTGGTGGCTCACCTTTATCTTCCTAAGCTACATGGGAGGCAGGGACTAGGAGGACTGTGATTTTAAGTCAGCCCAAGAAAAAAAGTCCACAAAAACTCTATCTCAAGAGTGTGGGCAACTGGATGTGATGGCACACATCTGTAATCCCAGCAATAACATGAAGCCAAAAATAGGCATTGTGGTACAGATATGCACCTGTACAAAAAGCAGGACCATGTCTCAAAAAAAGTAACAGAAAACGGGGCTGGAGGCTTGGATAGAATGCCTTCTTACCAGCTGTGAGACTAAGTTCAAATCCCAGTATTGAGAACCAATGTTATTAGTGTCTTGACAAAAGCTTAATTTGTTCTGGCACATTTAAAACTTTGGAATTTTTTATTTCATTGATTCGAGGGAGTATGTCTTTATTATTTAGGGTTACATTTTGTGGATCAATATTTCAAAGGATTTCAAAGCCATGGTCTATGTAGCCACACAGTTACTTAGTTTGGGTATCAAAGCAGCTGTGGGATATGATGTTCTTTTTCTTGCCTTTGTTAAAACTACAGCTGTGGTTCCTTGTGGGAGTCATGGAAAGTACCCAGGAGGCTTTTGCTAGTGCAGAATATGAGATGAGTTTTTCTTGGTCTTGACCATTGTATTTTAGACTTTGAAGTAGATTGAACTAATATAAAAGTAGAAAGTGGCAGGGATGGAGAGAAGTGGTATTAGAAACCTTTCATGAGGGGCTGGGAAGGTGGCTCAGTGGTAGAGCGCTTGCCTTGCATGCCTGAGGCCTTGGGTTCGATTCCTCAGCACCACGTAAGCAAACAGAAAAAAAGCTGGGAGTGGTGCTGTGGCTCAAGTGGTAGAGCGCTAGCCTTGAGCTGAAGAGTTGAGGGACAACGCCCAGGCCCAGAGTTCAGGCCCCACGACTGACCAAAAAGAAAAAAGAAAAAAAGAAACCTTTCATGATTATTCATTAAAAGAAATGAATAAACAAAGGGTTTTACAAACCCCATAAGATAAAGCTTTTTCTATCAACAAGTTTCCTGCCTTCTTTACTAATAATACTGGATTGGCTCAAGTTTTATTTGCCACCAACAAAACAGGTCACATACTTTTTCTTCACCTTAGGTATTACTGCTCGTTATAAAGAACAGGAATTATAACTGAACCAAGGTGATGGATTCTATGGAGAAAAAGAAAAAGAAACCTTAGAATAACACTGGAAACCTTCTTTTTACCTTGTTTATTTCAGACCAGCCTTAACAGCATGATGAGTGTTTACAGTGAAACAGGAGACTATGGTAACGTGAAGGTCAGTGGTGAAATCCTTCTCCACATCAGCTACTGCTACAAAACTGGCGGGCTCTACATTTTTGTCAAGAATTGCAGAAATCTGGCCATAGGAGATGAAAAGAAACAGAGGACAGATGCGTAAGCATGAAGCATGTTCCTCAGACTATTTCAAGCACTGTCTGCTTTGTGTGTGCATTTCTTTTTCAGAAGTGCCATAGCATCCCACTCAATTTGGAACATCAGGAATTGACTGTCACTTTCCTCCTATACCACATTTGTAAATGTTCTCTGAAATTCATTGCTATATACAATGGTTGCATCCTTGGTTACCTGATTTGTAAAAGACCATTACTCAACATGATTCCCAACTCACAAAGCTGTAGTTCACACAGATGCAGGGTCTTGAAGTATTGGGCTGCCATGTTGGCACATCAAGGATATACAAGAGTATCATGATGATTTCTGTTCTGGGAAATCTTCCAGATTAAATTGCCAAGTTGTTTTCCAATTGAATAATTCAAAAAGGTGATTATGTAGCTCTGGAGATTCTAGGCATCAGCTTGGGAGTGCAAGTATGGACCATAGCATGTTGGGTGGGAGCTATAACTGCCAGCTTCAATGGTTCACTAGAAAGACTCACAGGATTCTGCCTTCAGCTATCATCAAAGAATGGAAGAGACACATGGGATAAAGTGCTGAAGAAACTAGATTCAAGCTTTCCAGGGTCCTCTCCCAATAGAGCTACACAGGATGTACTTAATTCCTATGAAATGTTATCTACAAGAGGACTTTATTGGAGTCACACATGATTATATGCCAAATTTTCAGGCTCCCTGAAGGAAAACACATGTTTAGCATAAGCTGTATTGTTTTGTATGAACAGTATAGACACAATGTATTACTTTTTTCAGTTCTGAGATTGGTAAGCCATTGCTAACAAGATTGACTAAAGAATGGCAACCTCAGTCTTTCTATGTTAACTTTTTCTGCACAATAGAGGACTGATGTCCAAGAACAATGAATAGATTCTAACTACAGCTATACTCGTCTCCTCAACCTAATTTCAGAGATTCCCCAAGACACATATAATTATTTTGACCAGCATGAAAAGAGATAGCTAAAAGAACAGCAGATGTGTTTCAGAACTCTAGTAGCATCTTGTCTATTTCAGTCCTATACATTTCATTTATTTTTGCTGGTCCTTGGCCTCGAACCCTGGGCCTGTGCTGTCTTTGGGCTTTGTTTCTCAAGGCTAGCACTCTAACACTTGAGCTATAGCACCACTTCTGACTTTTTCTGTGATTAATTGGAGATAAGAGTCTCATGGACGTTCCTGCCCAGGCTGGCTTCAAACCACAATCCTGAGATCTCAGCTTCCTGAGGAGCTAGGATTACAAGCATGAGCCACCAGTGCCCAGCTTCAGTCCTTTAAATTTCTAAGTCAGCTATGATGCTACTGCTGAAAGCGGCTGCTGAGAGAGTTCAAGCCATGACATTGGACAGAATTACTGCTATGACTTCAAGTTGTCATTTTCTATTTTTTCTTTTTTTTTACAATTTTCTTTTTTTCCTACTCATTATGATTGCACTCCACTCCCTGACATCAGAAGGACTGACTAGGAATAGAAAAGCATTGACCCATAGGGGGAAAACAAAGGAGGAGGTAACAATGCTTGCTACAAAATGTACTCATTACCTCATATAACTGTAACCCCTCTATACAGTATTTTTACAGTAATATATAATATGTATTATATATTATATAATATATATATATAAAGAAAGGCATTGAACCAGAAAAGTTTATGAGCCCATTGACAATGTATTAGACCATATTTATGGAGAAGCATAGGATGTCAGCTTCTTGTATATGTCAATTAATTTAATACACACAGTGCCATGAGTCAGATGCAGAGGTTATATCAGTTTTACATATAGCATGAAAAAGTTAAATTATTGAGCTCATCAAAACCAGAGGCATGGGGTGATCCAAAACAAATTGCCTTGACTCTAGCATCAGCACACTGTACCATTATACTGTTTCTCTCTTGTGGAAGACCCAGATTTAGATAGACATCATTCACTTTGGTCTCCTCGCTTTTACTCATTGATCCATTTGCTTTTTTCTCCATTGAAATCCTTGAATATTTCTTGGAAGTGTATGCATCCAAGTAATTACTTTTATTCTTTATTACCAACAGTTATGTCAAGTCATACCTTCTTCCGGACAAGTCTCGAAACAATAAGCGCAAGACCAAAATCAGATCAGGCACCAATCCAGAATTCAATGAAACACTGAAGGTAAATATGTAGATGCATAGTAATTCATATAATATTGATCATAATCTCATTGGTTTAAAATTAACTACAGTGAATCATTTATTTGCATGTCAATGATTATATGTATTTTAGAAAATTGGAATTTGTATGTTACTGGCTTTCCTAGCAGGTTTTGTTTTGTTTTGTTTTTTGCTAGGGACTGAACATAGGGCTTTGTGCATGTTAGAAAAGCACTGTACCACTGAGATATGCCCCTAGCCCTTTCTTTAAAAATTTTGGAAAAGATTTCTTTTTAAAAATGGAAGCTACACTTACTTTTCTGCTGCTTCTCACATTGCCCCTTAAGTAGAAATGATTCAGCAAAATTGCATCTGAGCTAGTACATCTTGTTCCAGCATATTTCACCTTTTAGGGACATTGCTTTCTCCAACAACCCCTTAAATTAAGCTTCCCACAACTTTGACTTTAACATTGTAGGTCACGTTGTACACATCTATTGCTTTACTAGTACAGCATGGGTCTATCAGGCTTCGTATTAGGTTTTCAGAATTTGGATAAATTTAAGGGTGCAGTTAATGAACAGTGGAGATGCAGGATCAAATCTAATAAATTGCAGTGAAAATATTCTACATAAAATACAACCCAGACCTCAGTCCTAAATTTTATGTCTTTTGTTTGCCAGTACTGGGACTTGAACTCTGGGCCTAGGCACTGTACCTGAACTACTTTTGCTCAAGGACACTCTACCACTTGAACCATAGCACCACTTCCAGCTTTTTGTGTGATTAATTGGAGATAAAACTCTCACAGATTTTTTCTGCTCAGGCTGGCTTCAAACTGCGATCCTTAGATCTTAGCCTCCTGAGTAGGTAGGGTTATAGGCATGAGCCACTGCCTGGCAAAATTTTATATTTCTAATGGTCTTCCTTTCATGCAACAATCCCTTTCCTTACCATGAACAAATCTTCCCTGATAAGAAAGATCTAGGGAGAATGGAATATATTCCAATCAAAGGAAAATGTATAGGTTTATGCCTAAAATTATGGATTCAAAGTCACCATAGAGGGGAAGTTGATGATGGCAAAAAGGCACAAGCCTACATGCGTAAGTGGAAGCAAACTGGAGCTAATATTAAGATAAATAAATACAGTCAGAGGATGAAGGCAGTGATTATAACAGATTAGCAAAGATGAGCCCAAGCAGAACAGATAAAGCCAAGGGTGGGATAAATCTAGGGAGTAGAGAGCCAGAGTTAATCACAATAGTGATAGAAAGGACAGGAATAGACACAAATAAATCCGAGATCAGAAATCAGTTCATCTGATCTAAAGCTTGCAGCTCACATTTGTAATTTTAGATACTTAGGAGGCTGACAGCAGAGGTCATGATTTGATGCAAGCTCAGGCAGCAAAGTTCCAGAGACTAATCTCGAAAATAATTAGCAAGAATCTGGCTAAAGGCATGGCTCAAAAAGTAGTAGAATGCCAGTCATAAGCAAGGAAGGGTGAGTGAGTGCAATACCCCGAGTTTAAGCCCCTGGACACAGCAAAACGAAAGAAAAAGGTATCAGTCTGAAGTATAGCCAGATACTGTTTGTATAGTAGAAGGAACAACAGAAAGAGGAGGAAGATGAGCAAGAGATGAATTAGAAGAACAAGAGATGACAGAGAAGTTAGACATTTGTTATATTAAGTCTTGAACTAAAAAGTAGGTATGAAAAATGTAGGCAAATGAAGTAAAATGGAAAGAGGAGAAACTTCATCATCTTTTATATTCTATCTGGAGTTTATTGCCCTCACTCTCAAATAGTTTATTTATACATCTTCCATCACTAAGTCTGATATAGAATTACTTTATGAAACAGAACTTCTATTATAGCAGAAATAAGGAAAATCTTTTCTTTGAGTTCGTTTTGTTCTTACTGATATAGATAATCTCTAAGTGCCTGGATTTGGAGAGAGCCTTCTTTGTGGTGTGTAATTTTGTAAACTTTATTTTCAGTATACCATCAGCCACACCCAGCTGGAAACAAGAACTCTGCAGCTCTCAGTCTGGCACTATGATCGTTTTGGACGTAATTGCTTCCTCGGAGAAGTGGAGATTCCTTTTGATTCATGGAACTTCGAAAATCCAAGCGATGAATGGTTTGTGCTTCAACCCAAGGTAGGAGATACTCCCATAGTTGTTTATGCAATTAGGTAAGTTTGAGCAAAATTGATGTGATAAGCGTGAAGAATCTGAAAGCTTATAAAGTTAAAGTGACAATCTACAAAGATTAGTAGAGCAACATTTGGAGTAATACTTTATGAATATTATGAATTCATGATTTAGGAAAGCTCTTATCAATAAAGAAGACTGTAGAGCACAAGCTATATAATCACACATTTTATTAATTTTATTATGTAATATATTTCCTATGTGAAGGTCCCCATAGATAACCAAAAAGAAACATTATATAGACCCTATTTAAATAAGAAACTCTTAACCAGCTATGATAGTACATATCTATAATCGTATATACTTGGGAGGTGGAAATAGGAGAATCAGTATTTGAAGACAACCTGGGCAAAAGTTAGTGAAACTCTGTCTCAGAAACAATCCAAACATGATGGTATATGCCTGTAATTCTAACTACTCAGAGGCAGAGGTAGGAGGATCAAGGACTGAGAATGGCTTATGTGAAAGTTCAGGATCTTATTTGAAAAACACTAAAAGTAAAAGGACTAGGAGTATGATTCAAATTGTACAACATTTCTGTTCAATCCCAGTACCATCAAGAAAACCAATAAAAAGTCTTCCTTTTCATATAACTAAAACAAATCTATAACGAACCTCAAAACATTATCTCTGTTTCTTATTCTGTACAATTTGAACCATAAACAGGAGGAGTAGGGTCACTTGAGGAAGTGACCTGTAGCCAAAGTATCTGGTCTTGACATTCCTGCTTTTGAGATTCCTAGGCCAGGCCTTGGTTAGAAAAACAAGCTTAAAGTTTGTTTTATAAATTAAATGTCACTGTAATGTGATATTTAACCACAGACTAACAATGCCTTTGATTCACTCTAAACAGCTACATCTACTTTTATATTTACAGTACTTTTTGGAAGTCAAAATTTGCAGTCAGAAGAGACTGTTCTTTATATACAGAGAACCAAAAAATATTATAATCAACATAGTAGACTCTAATAACTTTCTTGGCTCAATCTTGGCTTTATAACTGCCTATATGACATTGATCAGATTAACTTAATTTTCTAAGCTGTGATGTGCTCATTTGTAATATTCTCATCATATGTATCTTATGTAAGGGTTGAATATACATTTTTATGTAGGTTTGTCAATATTCTGTCAAGCACAGTGCTGTTAGCCAGCAGCTTAATCCAGATTCTCAAATCTTATCAAGGCTTTGGAATCTCTTGGCTCTCTTCTATTTGTTGGCTTTATTTTCAGTTTTCTCATTGTTCTCTATAGCACTAACAACTACACTGACACCAAGCCTCTCATCTTTGCACCTCACTGTTCAGAAAAGGATAAAGTTTCTCATCCAACATTCAAAGCTATGCTTTTTTGTTTGTTTTTGTTTCTTTTTTATTTTTTAAATCTTTAAGTAGTTCATAAAGGGATGATGATTCAATATATCAATTTATGAGTCCAATGCAGCTCAATGAATATCATCTCTTTCATCATTCTTCCCCATCTCTCCCAATTCCACCTATCTCCTCAGATTACCCAGTTCTATTTGCACATATGTACATAGAATATTATGACTTCAATTGCCCATCCTTTCTCTTTGCTACTCAAGTAATAGAGTACCAGCCTTGAGCAAAAAAAAAAACTAAGGCACAGCTCCCAGGTCCTGAGTTCAAGCCCAGTACAAGCACAAGAGGAAAGAAGAAGGGAAAGGAGGAAAAAGAGGGGGACAAGGAGGAGGAATATAAGTAGGAGGAGGATAGGAATGAGAAGGAAAGAAGGAAGAAAGGAAGGAAGGAAGGAAGGAAGGAGGGAGGGAGGGAGGGAGGGAAGGAAGAAAGGCAGGCAGGCAGGCAGGCAAGAACGGAGGGAGGGAGGGAGGGAGAGAAGAAGTAGCAAAAAAAGAAGTAGCAGCAACAGTAAAGTCATGCTTTGAGCCTGGTTCTCCTAATGATTTGCCTATCTTTGGCTAATGACTGGCTAGAGAGAAATGAGGCATTGGCTGGTTTAAAATCTTATCTTTAAATTAGACTTCCTCAAAAAATCCAGGTCCTGAACTACTAAAGAGAAAACTAAGGGATAGTGAACAGCAAGAAAACAAGTGATGCTCTCTATGGCATCATCAATAGCACCAAATGCTCTCCTTCAGGGTTATAACAAACCTGTGAGTTAACTAACAATCATTATTCCCATCCCATTTTATAGATGAGCAAACTAAAAATATAATTTACTGGTGGGGTTGTGGTTGTTGACATGAGATTTGATGTAAGTAACTCACAGAAAATCTTTAGAAAGTACATATGAGCTAAATGTTAAAATGACAAGAAGGGGCAACATTGTTCAAAAAGAAATGTAACTTCTTGCCCTGTGCTGCTGACATGGTGTTCAAGCGTTTCATGGAGGTTGGCCTGGTGGCCTATGTCTCCTTCAGGCCTCAATGCCAGAAAGCTGGTGGCAATTGTAGACGTTATTGATCAGAACAGGGCATTGGTTGATGAATCAAGCACTGGAGTAAGGAGAACAGGCCATGCCTTTCAAATACAAAGCCTGGAAGATAGCAGATACCAATACAAAATGGTCAGCCACCAGATGTGCCAAAAAGTGGAGCCAGAAAAAGGAAAGCCAAGATGACATACTTTGATCGCTGCAAAGTCATGAAGGCTAAGAAAATGAGGAATAGTCTCATCAAGAATGAAGTGAAGAAACGTCAGAGAGTGACTCTTGAAAGGTTCTCCCAAAAACGTCCCTGTTGCCAAGGCTGCCACTGCATCTTTGGCAATAGCGGCAGTGGCTACTAAAGGTAAAGGTTGAGCCAAAAAGAACGCTACTGCTCATGAGGCCAAGAAACCTCTGGGCCAGAAGGCCACGGCCTAGAAAACCACCTGCCAGAAAGTGGTGGAGCCTCCTAAAGCTCAGAAGTGTCAGAAACTCCAGCCCCAAAGTCAGTCACTCCTAAAGCGCTCATCAAGAAAGCTTAAGAGACTGTTAATAAGGAATAAAGTTTCTTTTTGACACGTTGAAAAAAAGAGAAATGTACTCTTGCTGGCTTCAAACTACAGTCCTTAGTTTGCAGCTTCCTGAGTAGCTAGGACTACAGGTGTGAGCCACTAGTTCTTGGCCCAGTAAAGTGTATTTTTTAACAGCAGAGGAGTCCACAATAGCACAACATTGTACTCACTGACACCAAATATATTAAATATTTTTTTCATTCACCATTAAGTCTCTTGGAATTGAAAGAAAAGATTCCCCCTAAAAGATAAAGCGTGGCTCAAGTGGCAGATCACCTGCCTTGAGCCAGAAAGCTAAAGGAGGGCTGAGGCTCTGAGTTCAACTCTCCCAAACAAAAACAACAAAAGATAACAGTTAGGTGATTAGCAGAGTAGTCGTTTCGTATCAGTTTCATGCTTTGCATTTTAAAAATGAGAATCATTTCCCGCTTTCCCTCCCCCACCCCCGCATCCCCTTCCCCCCAGGTTGTAAAGTTCATTTCCAACATAGTGCCTTGTATAACTAGTGCATTGATTCACCCTCTGTCCTTGATTCCCCTCCCCATCACCAAATGAGATAAACTTATATACTAGACAAAGGCTACCAAAATCAAAAACAGTGACAGCAGGGGATAAACCAAAGAAAAAAATGAAAGAAAAAGAAATAACTGGGTAAACAAAGGAGGAGGCTGCAATGCTTGATAAGAAATGTACTCATTATCCTGCCCATGTAATTGTAACCCCTCTGTACAGTATGTTCACAAAAAATAAAAATTAAAATTAAAAAAAATAAAAAATAAAAAAAGAAATAACTGCAAACAGTACTCTGAAATAAAACACCTTTTTTCCATATCTTGGAGTTCCTTTAGATTAGCATCACTTTATGTGGTACATAGTTATTGGACTATTTTGATCCTCTGCTAGGACTATCTTAGACATATATTAATTATTAAAAATAAGGGAAACCATGGAGCTTATGTTTCTTTGAGTCCGGCTTACTTCACCTAATATGATTTTTTCTAAGTCTTTCCATTTCCTTACGAATGGGGCAATGTCATTCTTTCTGATGGAAACATAAAATTCCATTGCGTATATATACTATATTTTCTTGATCTATTCATCTACACTGAGGGGCAAATCAGGGAGTGGGTAACAATGTTCCACAAGAATTGTACTCATTTCTTTACTTATGTAACTGTACCCCCTCTGTGCATTACCATTACAATAAAATTTTAAAAATGAAAAAAAATAAATTAAAAATGAGCATCATTGCTAGAAAATTCTCCAGACATCAGATGATGGATGACACACATGAAAGACAATTAGCATGCATCTTAGTAGTATATAAAATTAATTTGTCATGAAGGTAATGTTTTTTTTTGTTTTTGTTTTTGTTTTTTGGGTCCGGTCATGGGGCCTGAACTCTGGGTCTGGGCGCTGTCCCTCAGCTCTTCAGCTCAAGGCTAGCGCTCTACCACTTGAGCCACAGCACCACTTCTGGCTTTTTTCTTTTTGCTTATGTGGTACTGAGGAATCGAACCCAGGGCCTCAGGCATGCAAGGCAAGCGCTCTACCACTGAGCCACCTTCCCAGCCCTCATGAAGTTAATATTAAAGAAACAGACTCTTTGAACAGTCAGTTCGGAAGGAAAATCATACTTCCTGTCAGTTTTCTGTAAATGATTGAAAGACTTCTCTGGGATGCTATCTAAAGTCTTTCCAAAGCATCCTTTGTGCTTAGGGACCAGTAAGGTTTTTTCCCATGATAATTTTCTCCACATTGCCACAGAGTGGTTTCTCTTTCTTCTCACAAGGAGGAAGTAGCTCTTGGCCTCTATGAATCTGCTAACGACAAAAGTTGTCTTGTGCTTACTGTATGAAACACCACAGTTCTCTGCCTGAACATTTTAGATTCCTAACCCTTCCGAGTTTTCCTCAACAGCTTCCAACTAAGATTCTCTTTAGAAGCCTACCTCAAGCTACTTGCCCACATAGACATACAGCCATAAAGCCCTGGAAGTCTTTGTACCCCAAGAGTCACAAGACAATCCTTAGTCAATAACAGAGGATTACGCAAGCTGACCTCTTTTATTGAGAAAGAGAGAAAAAAATTAAGGTGTTACTTATCCTCTGAGCACCCTTGCCAGATCAGACTGAAGCTGCCTCCTATGGAAACTTATCCAAGGTCATGCTTTTCCCTATCTTTCTTCTCTCACCCTTTTCAGTTGTCTCCCTGAAAGCGCTTTCCTAATAAATGATTTCCTTAGGAATCCTCTCCAAGAGTCTGGTGAACACAGACTGTGAAACAGACGTTAATGTCTCTCATCTTTGTCACCATCCTCTGTGAAGCTTGCTGTAACAAATACAGAGTAAAAGAAGACTCTGACTTGCTTAGATATCATGCCCTTCAGAACTAGAGAGGGCTGGTGCTAAGGCATGCTTTGCTGAGCTGCTGCCATAATCTGCTTTCTATCACAATGACAAAAGTATCTGAGATAATGAACTTAAAAGAGAAAGGTTTGTTTGGGCTCACGGTTTCAAAGGATTTAGTCTGTGGTCCATTGACCCTATTGCTTTTGGATCTATAAAGAGGCAGTATATCATGTCAGGATCACAAAGTAAAAGAAACCTTTCAACCACACAGTGTTCAGGAAGCAAAAAGAAGAGACACAAAAGGCCAGCATCTCAATATCATGTCCAGCGGTGCACACCTAAAGACCTAACTTCCTCCCACTAGGCTTCATCTCTTAAAAGTTTTTTACTGTTTTTCAATAGCACCACCGGCTGGGGAGCAAGGCTTTAATACATGAGTTTTTGGGAAGTATTCCAGATCCAAATCATAGCAGCTGAGCTCTTGATGGTTGGTTGTCAGCCAGCTATGTGGAGTGTTGCTTCATTTTCAGTCTCCTGTCTCAGTCATTTCAGTGCAATAGGCACTCCATCAGCTGCTGATATAGTATAAGCAGTCCAGGAAATTTGATGTTGCTGGTACATTATCCAGCTGAAGAGATGAAGTGTGAACTACAGGGACTGGTTTCTATAGTAATAAGGGATTTGGATTAATAGTCCTTAAAATTCAGAAAAGCTGGCATCTGTTTGCAGGAGGTATAAGCCATACTGCTATTGACTTACTCAAAAGTCCTTTAGGTATCTAGTTTTGTTTGTGTTAGATATCACAGCAGAAGACAGTAAGGAGGCAGGTGCAGACAGAGAAAGAATTCAAGATGTCAAATTTGAGTACTGTAAAGTACTTTCACAGTATAACTTGTATTTCACTGCCTGGCACTGGACTGTCTATTAGCTATAACTCATCATCCTTCTGAAAGGCATGGGAGGTAGATGAGAAGTGTTTGTTAGTATGAATTGCCTTTCAAGCCTTCCCAGGGGGTGCTATTATTTAAAAAAACAACCAAGGACCTCTGAAAATCTAACAGCAAGCTTAAGTGGTTTTCCAAGGAAACAGTGTCTTATCCTGCCTTCAAGCAGAGAGTAAATGTAAGTTCCTGTGGAATTATTACCTACCTAAATTCCTCTCTTTACTTGACAGCTTGGGCATCATTGTCTATGATTTATTACCCTATCTTACACTTGTAAATGCATTGGGAAGTGACTGGCTTTTGCTCCAATGACAACTAGATCTCTCTTTGCAGACAACAGAAAATACTGATTATTTCACCCCTCTGCTTAGGTCCTTTTTTTTTGCAGTACTGGAATTTGAACTCAAGGCCTCGCACCTGCTGAACACTCTACTATTTGAGCTGCAACTCCAGCCTCATCAGATTATATTAACAGTTTCCTGCTGCTTTGAAAGATGTTTTGATGGAAACTTGTGCCCACTCTGGCACTCACAACACTTTCATGGTGGGGGTCCAGCCTTCGATTGCACCCCAGGATGTTGGGTTCTGCTCAGAAAAATGTGGCTCTGCGCCCACCAGCCAGTAACTCCCAGTCTTTGTAGGAAAGGGGAGCCCTTTTCTAGACTTTACACTTCCGTGGCCTGTGGAAAACCAGAAATATAAATCTAGGAATATAAGTCTTCGGGGAGAGGGGTGAGCACAGAGCCCTTGATCAATGACTGATAGGTGAAGAAGCATACCATTTCCACCTCTCTGCTTCTACTTAGGACAGTTGTGACATATAATCAGGGCTCTCCATGGGGCTAAGCAAAAGTTGTCCCTATTAGACAATATCAATTCTATTCAGTCTCACTTTTCCATTGTCTCTTGTGAAATGTTTTAACATGAATTCATGTTTTAGAGTCTCCTGGGAAACCCAGAAGAGATATTTTATTTCCATGTTACTAGCTACTGCCTCCAGGGCCACACACTCCTAATTACATCTGGCTTCCTACCAGTCCCTAAACACATTCTAGGTAGTCTCTCTCTTCTTTTGCTCTTATTGCTTTCTCAACCCAAACTAATCTTTCTGTCATACCAACTTCATCTGTCATCCTTTCGCCCATTTTTTAAAGACCAGGCAAGGGCCACATTCTTATTCCAGTTGGGAATAATCTCTGTCTTTTCACAGTAGCTTCTTTGTAGTTGTATTAGATCAACTGTCACCTTGTGTAACACTGATGTGTGTGTGTGTGTGTGTGTGTGTGTGTGTGTGTGTGTGTGTGTGTGTCTGTGTCTGTGTCTGTGTCTGTGTCTGTGTGTTTGGAATAGATGCAAACTGGACCAATCATAAGTCAATAAAATCAGAGATATCATCTACATGCAAACACACTCTAATACATTTTTTTGCCACTACTGGGGCTTGAACTCCTCCAGGCTTCAAGCTCTCCAGTTTCTTCTATAGCAGGTAGCACTCTACCACTTGAGCCATGTCTCCACTTCCAGCTTTTGCTGGTTAACTGGAGATAAGAGTTTCAAAGAGTTTTCATCAAGGGCTAATTGTGAACCTCTATTCTCAGATCTCAGTTTCCTAAGCAGGTAGGAGTATAGGTTCGTATTACTGATCCTCGGCTCATTTTTTAATATTTTAATTGCTTAATACTAATTAATTTTTAATTGGCAAATAAAGCTTATGTATAGCTGGGCATTGGTGGCTCATGCCTGTAATTCTAGCTACTCAGGAGGCTGACATCTGAGGATCTCAATTCAAAGCCAGCCCAGACAGGAAAGCCCATGAGACTCTTAACTCCAATTAGCCACCAGAAAACTGGAAGTGGCACTGTGGCTCAAGTGGTAGAGCTCTCACCTTGAGATGAAGAGCTGAGGGACAGTGCCCAGACCCAGAGTTCAAGCCCCACAACCGACAAAATAAAAAAGCTTATATGTATTTTCCATGTAGTAGATGTTGTTTTGAAAGATGTATACACTGTAAAATAGCTAAACTGAGATAATTAGCATATATATCACTTCACATACCTTTTTGTGGTGAAAATACTTTCAATGAATGCCGAGGGGTGAAAATTCTGGTTCGTATAGTAGTTGCATATTTAATCATACAGACTAAACTGCTTTCCAGATTGTCTCCACCATTTTACATTCCTTCCTGCAATATTTAAGAGAACCACTTGTCCACAATGAATTTTGATTATGTAAATATCAATATTGCTTTCAATAACCAGTGACTAGCAGCCTAGTACTTTTCCCTTCTTGATTGCTTAAGAAATTACATTATAGAGAGAGAGATGTAACTTCTGAGACTATTTTCAGTGTATCTTTATTCCTGCCCCATACTCCATACTATATATGTATAATGTTCAGTGATAGGTCAGTATTCAATGTCACAAAAAACTCAATATCCATTGATAAATGTTATGTATCTCCTTTTAAATGCCTTTTATTTTAAAAGTCTTACACAAGCCTGGTGCCAGTGGCTTGTGCCTGTAATCCTAGCTACTCAGGAAGCTAAGATCCAAGGATTACAATTCGAAGCCAGCCCAAGCACAAAGTCCATGAGACTCTTATTTCCAATTAAGTACCAAAAAAGCCAGTAGTGGGGATATGACTCAAATGTTAGAACCTAGTCTTGAGCACAATATCTCAGGGACAGCATTCAAGCCCCAGGAGTGGCACAGAAAAAAGTCATATGTTAATGTCTTGACAGGGTTTTACAGCCTTTCTTTTCTCATGCTTAAGTCATGTCTTCTTTCAGTAAGAAATAACATAGTTAAGTAGGAATTATCACATTTAAGCCATCAAATAAATATTTTATATTGAAGCATGGGTAGCAAAATACTAAGACAAATGTTCTTACTCTCTTTTACATCTATCTATCCTTGGCCAGGGAGAGTTTGCTCCTGATGTTGGCCTTCAGTACAAAGGAGAACTGACAGTTGTTTTACGGTACATTCCTCCAGAGGAGAACGTGATGTTTCCACTAAGACAGCTTCAAGGTAGAGAAAAATCACTACATTTGATCATCTTTTTTTGATCATCTATTTTTACAAGTGCAACTGGGAACCAGAGATTGGTTGGACTATGCTAATTTCACACTGCATGAATGAAATGAAAAAGATTGTCATTGTCTTTTAAAGAGAGTTGTGATAAGCATACTACCTATGGCAAAGGGTGTGGAAATCTTACAAGGAAAAGACAAAGCTCACACTGAGTGACCAGCATAGGTAGTAAGAGTCATTTCCTGTCCGTCTAAGAAATATAGAACACTCCTCAGGCTGGGAAGGTGGCTCAGTGGTAGAGCGCTTGCCTTGCATGCATGAGGCCCTGGGTTCAATTCCTCAGCACCACATAAGCAGAAAAAAAAGCCGGAAGTGCACTGTGGCTCAAGTGGTAGAGCGCTAGCCTTGAGCTGAAGAGCTGAGGGACAGTGCCCAGGCCAGAGTTCAGGCCCCACGACTGGACCCCAAAAAAAAAGAACACTCCTTAGAGTTGGGAGGCTGCTTGTCTGGATCTCTGTCATTCATAATTACTCAGTGAGTCTTGAGGAAGATCTATCGTAGAACACGGAAGAAAAAGAAAATTTCAGATGAAAGCAAATTCTCCTGCCCTTCTTCTTCCATCAACTCCTCCGGCAGTCTCCTCCCATTCATAATTACCCTCTTCAGTGTCATGATCACCCTAACAAGTAATTCTGTTTCCTGACCCCGTTTTCTCACTTCTCACTTTCTCACTTTCTCACAAAGGGACATTAAGATTAAACAGGCACATACATATAAGATGGGACATTGTTAGGATTAAACGGGCACGTACATGTAAGATGCTTCAAACGGTACTAAATAAATAACAATGACAGGTAGGAAGGAGTTTCTTCTCACCTAAAAATGTATTTTTTTGGTTGGTCATGGGGCCTGAACTCACAGTGGCCCAGGCAGCTCTCAGGATCTTCTCCATTCCTTTCCTTTATAACACCTTGTTAAAAAGATGTGCTCTGTACAGGAGTGGTTAAAGTTTTGAATTTATTCAATGTTTTTCAACAAATATAAATAAGAAAAGCTATCCAGAAAGAATCCAATGGGACAAAAACATTAACACAAATATTCAATTAGGTAAAGGCCTGATTCAGTCAACAAATAAATCTTTGCAGATGGTCTTTTTAAAATTTTGAAGTAGAATTTCTCTTTTTCTCTATCTCTCTTTCTCTCCTCCCCCCCCTCCTCAGCTGATACAGGAAAGAAATCCTTTAAAAAGGGGAAGAAGAAAGAGTCACCTGTAATCTCTGGAGGAATACTTGAAGTGTTCGTCAAAGAAGCAAAGAACTTAACAGCAGTGAAATCAGGAGGCACTTCTGACAGCTTTGTGAAGGGGTAATTTTGTTTCATCCTCATTTCAGATGATACTTATTGGTAGATGAAAAAGTCTGTGATCATGAGACAGTGATCACTGTGAGCCTCCATGTTCTTCTTATAGGAAATATACTGGGGAAGAGCTATGTTTACATCTGAAACAATTTATCTCATACATGTAAGGCAATATGAGTGTAGAGGGAATTGCTTATTCTTAGCTTACATGGTTTCCAGCAGATCTGAGGAATTCCTATCATTCTCGCCCTTAAGACCAACAAATTTTCTCATAAGATTCATGAGAAAGTAGGAATTTGTATGTTTAGTGTACTTTGATTATACTTTGTTATTGTTTGGTGCTGGTAATATTCAACAACTACTGAAATACTCATACTTGCTGTTTTGCTCTCTTGGGGAAAATTGTAAAAAATGTGGTCATCAGAGCATTATTCCTGGAGGTATCCACTAGGAAGTGCTTTGGAGAGAGCTTTAGACTGCCAATTGCACATTTGTTTCCACTTTGTGAAGCAGAGAGCAGTTTCTTGAGGGAATAGTACTCTTTAATGGATATTGTTATTCACTCTAAATTACTGACCAGCAAATCTCTCTTGTGCTACTGGATATTATTCTCCTAAACTTAGACGAACTGGGACTAGAAGGATAGTATCCATTCATTCAAACACACAATTGCACATGTATGAACCACCAAAGTACTGCACTTTTCCAAAGTAAATGAGCCATTATAACTGACTTCATGCAGGATATGAAGCCCACAAAGAGAATTCTTTAAGTCAGACAACAGTTTTTGCCTCTCCTTAAAGCCTTCTTAGAAAACTGAGGCAGGGGGCTGGGAAGGTGGCTCAGTGGTAGAACGCTTGCCTTGCATGCCTGAGGCCCTGGGTTCGATTCCTCAGCACCACATAAGCAAAAAAGAAAAAAGCCGGAAGTGGTGCTGTGGCTCAAGTGGTAGAGCACTAGCCTTGAGCTGAAGAGCTGAGGGACAGCGCCCAGGCCCAGAGTTCAGGCCCCACGACCGGACCCAAAAAAAAAAAAAGAAAAGAAAACTGAGGCAGGGGAAGTGGTGTGGTAGGTCACGTGGTAAATTGTTAGCCTTGAGCAAAAGTTGCTTAGGGACAGTGCCAAGGCTCAGAGTCCAAGGCCCAGCACTGGAGAGAGAAAGAGAGAAAGAGAGAGAGAGAGAGAGAGAGAGAGAGAGAGAGAGAGAGAGAGAGAGAGAGAGAGAGAGAGAACACATATGAGTGAGGGTTGTAAGGAAGTAAGGAGAGAGAGAGAAAACAAGGATGAGAGGAAAATGAGTTGTACCTTTTATTTTCCCCTTTACATGTAAATAAGGACTGAAGGCAATGTATCCAAGAAGGGTATAGAAGTATCATGATTATCAGAGGCATAGATTGATTGTTGGTTACTCTCTGTCTCTGTCTCTCTGTCTCTCTGTCTCTCTCTCTCTCTCTGTCTCATGATATTTGCTTCATGGGTCATGGTAGCTCTTAGATTTTAGCTTTCCCATCCATATTCCATCTGGTAGGTTAGTTCCCATAAGTTTCATAGAGCTACTTCTTACATCCCATTTGCCAGAATTTAGTCACATGGTTACACTGGACACAAAGGGTGCTGGGTGCAGGAATACAGTCTACATTCTAAGAAATCTTGTGTCTAGTTATACTTTTTATTTTAATTTTATTGTAAAGGTGGTGTACAGAGGGGATAAAGATATACAATTCAGTTAATGAGTAATTTTTTGAACAGTGTTGCCCCCTCCCTCATCTTCTCCCACTTTTTCCCCTCCTGACCCCCCTGCCCCCCAAGTTGTAAAGTTCATTTCTAACATAGTATTTAGTGAGTATTACTGTTGAATTGGCTCACCCTTTTCCCCACTATTTCTGTGATTCCCCTTCCTCTCCACAAATCAGATAAACTTATATATAAGACAAAGGGTACAGAAATCAAAAACAGTGACAAAAGGGAATATACCAAAGGTGGAAAAGAAAGAAAAAAGAAATAACAGCTAACAATGCAATTAAAAAAACCTCTTGTTTCCATTTCTTGGCATTCATTTCTATAAGCATTATTTTATATGGTCATATGTACATAGCTATTGAGCTATTGTGATCATCTCCTAAGAATAATTCTTTGTTCTTACTATGTATAGCCTCCTTTGTTCTCACTGTGTGAATGCTTAGAGTGCTATTTCCTAATCATGTCCAAGTGTGATTATTTGTCTTTTACTATCCATTGAATTAACTTGTAGATTTACCAACATATTCTAGTTATTACAAATGAGGGAAATCATGCATCCTATGTTTCTTTGGGTCTCACTTTGCTTCGCTTAATATAATTTTTTCCAACCCTTTCCATTTCCTTATGAATCGGCAACATCATTCTTTCTGATGGAAGTATAGAATTCCATTTGTGTATTTACCACATTTTCTTGATTCATTCATCCATTGAGGGGCTTTTGGGCTGATTCCATATTTTAGCTATGTATGGTAAATAATGCTGCAATGGACATAGTCGTGTGGTTGTGCTGTTGGCTTTAGTATGGTCTTGTTTGTGGTCATCTGGATAAATGCCCAGGAGTGGGATTGCTGGGTCATAGGAAAGCTCTATGTGTAGTCTTTTGAGGAACCTACATACTGCTTTCCAAAGTGACTGAGCAAGTCTACATTCCCACCAACAGTGCAGTAGTATTCTCTTTTGGCCACATCTCTGCCAGCATCTGTTATCATTAGTTTTTTTGATAAAGGCCATTCTAACTGGGGTGAGGTAGAATCTCATTGTTGTTTTGATTTGCATTTCTTTTATGTTGTGCCTAATTTTAAAATGGGGATCCTTGTTGTTGTTGTTGTTTTAAAAAAAGGAACAGATAGAAGGAATATTGGGAAATAGCATGCATTCTCTACTTGAAACCTGGAATGAAATCTCACCCAATCTAATTAGCTTCTTTATAGTAAGATCATTTGCTTGTGGCATTGGTATTACTATCTAATATAATGATTCCATAAGCAAATCTGTCAACTTCTCTAAAACATGTTCCCTGGTCAGGGACAAGGTAGCATTCACGATATACTTTGAGCCCAATACAGTGTTTTGACAACAATACAGGTCCGTGGTTCCAATCTTTTGTTTGAGAAGAGGGAGAGAAGCTGGTGTAAGGTATGGCTATCCTAGGTATTGGTGGCTCATACCTGTAATCCTAGCTACTCAGGAGGATGAGATCTGAAAATCATGATTTGAAGCCAGCCTGGATAGGAAAGTCCACAAGACCCTTATCTCCAAATAACCACCAAAAAAGCTGGAAGTAGACCTATAGCTCAAACGATAGAGTGCTAACCTTGAGCAAAAAAACCTCAGGACCCATTGCAACAATGAGACATACAAGTCGTTATGTCGAAAACGAACTTTACAACTTTGGTGGGAGGGGAGGAGGGTTGGCGGGGGGGGGGGGGGGGGGGGATGGGATGGGAAGGGGAAACAAAGGAGGAGGCTACAATGCTTGATAAGAAATGTACTCATTATCTTGCCCATGTAATTGTTACCCCTATGTACAGTATTTTCACAATAAAAAATAAATAAAAATTAAAAAAATAATAAAAGAAATGTACTCATTACCTTTCCCATGTAATTGTAACCCCTCTGTACAGTATTTTCACAATAAAAGAGAGAGAGAAAAAAAACCCTCAGGGACAGCAACCAGGGTCTAAGTTCAGGACCCAGCACTGGCAAAAACATATATGTTTATCAATATGTTACTGTGATAGAAGGCTGGCACTCAATTCTAATGGGGAAGCAATGAGATACTGTGCAGTATTTCTTAGGATTGTCCCTTCAAGGGACAGAGAGGGTGAAGGATTCATCCACCAATTTCCAAAACTCATTGCTTGAAGAGTTGCCCTTCAATCCATTAAATCCCCAGTAATTCCAGGGTTCTCCCCACATTAACTTACTCATAACCAGAAATAGTCTTTTATTGAAGGAGTCAAGACACAGTGGAAAGCCTGCTGGAAACTATTCACTCTGGCTGCCAGACAGTTCAGAATTGGTCCATAAAGATACAAACTAGAACATCCAATAATACCTACTACCTACTACCACAGAAGGCATTTTCTTTACAAGACTGGGAAAGATGGACTGAAATAAAATTAGAAAGGAGAGAGAATGCATGTTACTATTGCGCCACCTAAAAGAAGCCATTCCACAAAATAAATCCAAATTTAAGCATATAAGAATCTGGGAGATTTGCCAGCATCGGTGTCTCATACCTATAATCCTAGCTACTCAGGAGGTTGAGATATGAGGATCGTGGTTCAAAACCAGTCTGGGCAGGAAAGCCTGTGAGAGACTTATCTCTCTTAGCTACCAAACGCTGGAAATGGCACTGTGGCTCAAAGTTGTTGAGTGCTATCCTTGAGCACTCTGTCCTGGGACAGTGCCCAAACCCTGAGTTCAAGCCACAGGACAGTCTCCAAAAAAAGTTTTAAAAAGGAACCTGGGAGATGAATAGATATGCTCAAAGCACACTATATGTATGTATGAATATGTCATCATGAAAACTGCTAAATAGTAATAATGATAGGTGAACCAAATACCCATATCACACTTGGACACATTCATGTACACAGACACACACATCAGAAAGTATGGGAAATTCACATGACTATTCCAAGATGGCATTTTTGCCTACTGTCTCAATGATGATTTGATTGCATTTTCTCCTACAGTTACCTGCTCCCTGATGATAACAAAGCCACCAAGCATAAAACTATGGTCATAAAAAAGAGTGTTAACCCTCAATGGAACTATACATTCATGTTCAGTGGCCTGTATCCTCAGGATATAAAGAATGTTTGCCTAGAACTTACTGTCTGGGACAAGGAAGCCTTTTCTAGCAACATCTTTCTTGGAGGAGTTCGTCTGAATTCTGGAAGTGGTAAGAAACTTGGAGACCTGAGGTCTGTAATCAGGCATGCTTCCTTCATGTAATGTGTACTAGATATTTATGTAGTTACATAATTATGTAGTCAGTCATAACTGACTCCTGAAAAATCTGTTCATTAGCTGGGCACCTGTGGCTCACTACTATAATCCTAGCTACTCAGGAGGCTGAGATCTAAGGATCACAGTTCAAAGCCAGCCCAGGCAGAAAAGTCTGTGAGACTCTTATCTCTAATAAACTACTCTGAAAAACCCAGAAGTGGTGCTGTGACTCAAGTGTTAGAGTGCCAACCTTGAGTGCAAAAAGGCTCAGGGGCAGCAACTAAGCCCTGAGTTCAAGCCCCAGGAACAGCAAAAAAAAAATATGCTCATTGTTAAATATACATACTAAGGGGTTGGGAAGGTGGCTCAGTGGTAGAGCGCTTGCCTTGCATGCATAAGGCCATGGATTCGATTCCTCAGCACCACATAAGCAAACAGAAAAAAGCTGGGAGTGGTGCTGTGGCTCAAGTGGTAGAGCGCTAGCCTTGAGCTGAAGAGCTGAGGGACAGCGCCCAGGCCCAGAGTTCAGGCCCCATGACCGGACCCAAAAACTATATATGTGTATATATATGTGTATATATATATATATATATATATATATATATATATATATACACACATACATACATACATACTAATACTACCAACTATGACTTTGTATTTTGAAGCTAGAAGTTTGGGAGGTACATTGCATTCAGTTCTTTCATAGAAAAACTTTTATACTTTCAGTGAATTGTAAGCACTTTCTTGGTCCTTCAAGTTTTTCTCAGAGAAAGACCACCAAGACAGCAACAGGCTTCTGAGAGGGAAAGGAAGATCTTCTGAGGCCAACTTTATCCTTGTCTTAATAATGTCCAATATGTACAGTTTTCATTCACACTAGTTGAATGGGAAGGAAATCAATATTTTCTCTAAAAACAAAAAGTCTTCATCCATTGTTCAGTCAGGTTATAGAAATATACCACTGCTGCCACAATGCACAACTAATGCAAGATGAAATGGACAGAGGGAGCCGGGCACCGGTGGTTCACGCCTGTAATCCTAGCTATGCAGGAGGCTGAGATCTGAGGATCTCAGTTCAAAGCCAGCCCGGGCAGGAAAGTCCGTGAGACTCTTCTCTCCAATAAACCATGAGAAAACCGGAAGTGGCACTGTGGCTCAAGCGGTAGAGCGCTCGCCTTGAGCTGAAGAGCGCAGGGACAGCACCCAAGTCCAGAGTTCAAGCCCAACGACCAACCAAAAAAAAAAAAAAAAAGAAAAGAAATGGACAGAGGAAGGGTAATATAGATGAACAAATTAGCACTGGGAGAGCACATGTGATTCACTCAAATCTTATTATCTCTCAGATGCCCATCCTATAATGCTTTATTTATAGAAATTAACAAGAGCTAAGCATATCTGTGTCACTAAAACCAAAACTTCCCAGGTCAGAGAATTGACTATGAGAAAGAGCTGAGGCCAGCCTACCAAATAGCCCAATGCCAGTCTATATGAACTAACTCTCAGCTGAAGCACCAAAGTAGAGAGGAAATGACGCAGCAGAGCTAGTCTGATTTGTGTTACATTGTCTAGGCAGAAGAAAGTTGTGCAGACTATAAAAGAATGACTCATTCTAACACCATTTACAAGATATGGGAAGTGAGAACAGGCCAGTGAAAGGCTTTCTGGTTAAAATCTGCAAACCTGCCCCCCCCCCCACCACAACCCTTTAGTGATCAATAGACACCTTCCAGGAGATCAGAACATCTTAGCTGTGAAATATAATGCTTCTCTTTCTGTTCTTCAGGTGTGAGCCATGGGAAGAATGTGGACTGGATGGACTCTCAAGGGGAAGAGCAACGCCTTTGGCAGAAGATGGCTGCCAACCCTGGGATGCCTGTAGAGGGGGTACTCATGCTCCGTTCCAGCATGGGGAAGTGCAGGCCCTGAAGGAAACAATTCTCTAAGAATGAAGCCTATGAAGCCTGTGGTTACAGTTTCCTTTTGATAGCAAGATGGGACAGCAGTTTCTGCTGCCCTGTCCTTTCCTACCTAGAGTGTTAGGACATGAGGGGAGAGATGTGAATGTTATGAACATTTAGTATCTTGCTGAGTGCCTAAAACTCATATGCTTCTATATGCCTATGGGTCTTTCTGATTGGGCAATAGAAAATGTCCCATCCTGTCCTCTCAACAAGCTAATTGTTTAATGGTTCATAGCCTTTATAACTATAATAGAAATAGCACAAGGTTATTTGAAATTGTGAATGAGATTGGGAATCCCCAATCTTTCTCTAATTGTGAGTTATTTTTCCATAAATAGTTTGATAAGAATTGGGGACGGCCAAATAGCTTGATGCCATTCTTCATTCACCCTAATTATCCCTGTGATCCGAAGAAGGCATGATAGGAGGGATGATTGCTGGATAAGAGATGATCTTGTTATGCTGACAACTTTGTATACTAGCCAGGCGATGTGACTATAGAATGTATCATCTAAATCATTGTAGAATGAAGAAAGCTAAATGATTTCCCCAGAAAAATAGATGTAAACTAGGATTTAATTGGTCTTATGATGACTTACATTATTTGTTTGAAAAAAAAAATTCTAAGCCATTAACTAGAAGAGATTGAGAAATAATGGTCAATCAATGCATTTTGTTCATTGATGAGTCAAATGTAATAAGTGAAAA
This sequence comes from Dipodomys merriami, assembly GCF_024711535.1. Lineage (NCBI taxonomy): Eukaryota > Metazoa > Chordata > Mammalia > Rodentia > Heteromyidae > Dipodomys > Dipodomys merriami. Next base: position 95,327,056 of record NW_027204492.1, on the reverse strand, counting down.
GGAAGGTAATGTTCCTACACTTTCACTTTGGGCCCTCTTCTACCCTGTTATAGGAGAGAGTTGGGAACAGTATTTTCTCATTCCCTTTCATTATCTCTTTCCACGAGTTCTTGTTATCTGCTTTTGTGGTGGTTAGCTATTTCCATAGTAATGCTGAATAACAAACAACCACTAACGTCAGTGTCTTAAAATGATCATCCTTTTGCTTTGTCTGTAAAGGTTGCTAGGGCAGCTGTGTTTCCTCTATATAGTCTAAGTCAGATGCTTGTGTCTCAGTTACAGCCACATCATAATGATGACAGAGTTGATGAAATGCATAAATGTATTTGGGCCATTGGTCAAAAACCCATATGGCAAGCCCAAAATCAAGCAGCAAGGAGATATGTTCTGCCCACACTGAAGTCATGACAAAAGTGAGGATATAGGAAGGGATCGATTGGGGCCATTATTTTAATGTACTATATCTTTGTTACGTAGAATTTCAGATGGTTGAGCCTTCAAACTTAGACACAAAGGCAGTTAAAGCTAGAAGGCACCTTAAGCACTTAGCTTAGATGATTTGCCCCAAGTCCAATAGAGACTATGACTAACTCCTAAATTATTTTTACTTCCCTTGCCATCCTTGACTTGATCCTATAAGCTTATCAAGGTGGATAGTAAGGCATATGTTAAAGAAGAAAGACCAATATCTGATTGTTTGAGCATTAACGTATATGGCCCAGGAATGTTCCCTAGAAATATTCTACCCTTCAGCTCATTTCCTCAATTGAGTACCTAGAAAGCCCTTAAAAGTATAGAACCTGAGTTCTGTAATAGGAGAACTATAACCATATTCAGGATTATTTTTTTTAGTTTTATTTTATTGTAAAGATGCTGTACAGAGAGGTTACAGTTACATAAGTAAGGTAATGGGTCCATTTCTTGTCCAGCATTGTTATTCCCTCTTTTGTTGTTCTCCACTATCCCTTCCCTCCCCCACCTCCCTCACTCCTCCCCACCCTGAAGTTGTAAAATTCATTTCTAATATACTGTCTTGTGGGTATCATTGTTGCATGGGTCATCCTGTGTATATTCAGGATTATTATAGATAGTTGTTCCATATTTTTAGATTCCTTCTTGAATTTTGAAAAGTGATTTTTGAATATGTTAATATTATTCTTAGTAAAGGAATAATCAATTGTCAACATTAGTAAAAATAAACCCTCTAATTTTAGAAACTTGAAGTTGTTAATCTAGTGTAGCTTAGTAAGTATAGTCCTTTTGAAAAACTCACACTCATATCCTTACAATACCCCTCTTAAAAGCAGAAAATGAAAAGTATATGATCATCGCTACTTCTCACTTCGGAAAAACAAATTTTCCTCAGAGTTACTGTGACTCACTCTGTGTCATTTTTAGGTAAAGTGAGAAAGTGGTGATGGTGAAGTATGAAGATACTGAAGTAGGTATGATAACATGGATTTGTTCACTAATAAAAAATGTGGAAAAACAAATTCCCAAAGGTACAACTTGAGCTCAAGAGCATGAACTGTCCATGTTCAGAACTTTGTTGCATTTAATGCAATTCTCTGCATCATAGTTTCATAAAATCCAACAGCAAACTGAGTATTTCTGTAAGGCAAAAAACCTAGACATGCAAACTGTACTCTTTTGGAGTTGTTCTTGGGAATAAAAGCTAAATTGATCTTTAAATCACTCTCTTTTACTAAGTGGAGGTACAGGATAATAATTTAAAATGTAAGCCCAGGCTGGTGATATGCACCTACAACCCAGCGTTTCAGAGGCAGAGGTAGGAGCATCATGAGCTTGAGGTCAGCTGGGCTACATAGGGAGGTCTAGACAAGCCTTGGATATGTTGTGAGACCTTGTCTCAAAAGGCTAGGTAAATAAATAGACATGAATAAAAAATCAAAGGAAATGTAAGTGGTACTTGTGAATAGCACAAAATTTAAATAGTTCAAGATTGAGAAGAATCCTTCTCCTTCCTGATCCATAGAAGAATGCATTGACAGCCTCACTTTTTCCCCATGATATTATAGGAATATTTCAAATTTAACCAGTCATATATCAGAATGCCCCATGGAACATGGTTAACTCATCAATCTGTGTTTAGGCAAGCTTTTATAAATTCATACTATTCAGAATATATTTTAATTAGCCATTGTACTTCTGAGTATTTCTCTTGCAGAGATAGGTGCATATGTGAAAAATGAGTACACAAAGGTATATTTATTGCAAGAGATTGAAAACAAGCTAAGAATCCTTCTGTAACATCTCGTACCCCCGATCTTTTTGTTTCTCGTCACTTGTTGCTCCTCTTCTCTCTTTGCTCATTTTTTTTGCACAACTATTAAAAATGGAATTCTTCAGTGTTTAGTGTATCTTTTCTTCTGACTGTATGCAGCCTCCCAGATATGACTACACATACCGTACTCTCATGACTTTATTATATACTTAGGACTTCAAACTTGCATTTGCAATCCAGACCCTTCTTCATAAACAAATCAGTTATTCCTCTCACCCCCAGTTAAATGGAGCTGAGAACCCTGAAAAAAGCACGCAGGTCACAAATGCCTGCTGTAGAAACTGCAAGTTTTCAAGATCAAATCCAATCAAATAACCTACTGTGACTTTAAGAACAAATTTTACCTAGCAATTGCCATCACCCACCAATCATATCTTGCCGAATCCCAGAAGCCATTAGCAGACCTAAAAACTTGTTTCCAAATTAAAGACAATATTCTCTTTTACTAATAAATCTCTAATCTTCTCCTTTGTTCCTAGATATACCAGAGACTGCCCCAATTTGTGTCCCAATTGTAATTCTGTCTTTCCATTGATTCCCAAGTAAATCCCTTCTGCATAAAGATTTGCTTTTATATTTTAATTTGACTTTGACAACCACAATCCAACTGTCTATATAGCATCTATACACGGAGAGTTCCTAACTAAAACTCAGATTCAAAACTCAACTCCCAAAGAATGATAAAAGGGGTAGCACTCATCAAGAAGCACTGCATTCATAAACTGATGCATTGAATGGTAACTCCTTTGTACAACTACTTAAAAAATAGTTTAAAAAACTCAACTCTCCATTCCACCTTCTCCCCCCACTCTCACATCTTCTGCTTCTGGGTACAATCACCTAGCCAGATATAACCAGGCACCTGGTAATAACATTTGTTTTCTTCCTCTCCTTTGCCCTGAGGCAAAATTAATAAGGAAATCCTATTGATTCTTCCTCTAAATACACACTCAAACTTCCAGAAACATTGAAGAAACTTTATAGTGGACACACTTCCACTCACCACCTAAATTCAGCATCCACAATGAGCACCTGACTGTACTTTCCAATCATTATACATCTATCTGTCCATGCCCAGATTGATCTCTGACCCCCCTCCATGATTTTCAGTTGTTTATGACGCTTCAAAAGAAGGCAACTGTCTCTCTTGAGTTTGTTCCACGTTGTGTCTCCCCTCTCTTCTCTCAGCCATACAGTGCATATTTCTACTTTTCAGTTGTGCCAGATTTTATCCTGCCACATAGTCTTTGTTAAAAATCTTTTCGGCCAGAATGACATTTCCCCATTTGTTAGGAAATGGAAAGGTTTGGAAAAAATTATATTAAGCAAAGTAAGCCAGGCCCAAAGAAACATAGGTCCCATGGTTTCCCTTATTTGCAATATCTAGTATAGGTATGAGTCAAGCGGAAAAGGTCAGATAATGTGATGTTAGGAAAATGAACCCTTAAATATGTATTTTAATGTTTTCGTTTCTTTCATGCATGTGTTTCTAACGCATTTATAAGATTATTTCTTTGTTGCTTTGTATGTCCCTCCCCCACAGTGTAACCCCCGCTTTCACTATATTTGATGTCAGTATAACATGTGGAGGAGATGGGGACAAACAAGTCGTTTAAGGATTCAGGTGGACCTGTTGCAACAATGAGAAGTACAAAATGTCATGTCAAAACCAGCTTTACAATGTCGGTGTGGGGAGGGGAGGGGGGTATGATTGGGTGGGGGGAGGGGGGAGGCTGGGAAGGGAGGTGAAGGGTAAACAAAGGAGGAGGCTGCAATGCTTGGTAAGAAATGTATGCATTATCCCGCCCATGTAATTGTAACCCCTCTGTACAGTATGTTCTCAAATAAAATAAAATAAAATTTAAAGAAAACTTTTCGGCCCTGCTCACCCACCTGATTTCAATTAATCATCCATGTCTTAAATGTCTTTTTTTTATTGTGAAAATACTGTACAGAGGGGTTACAATTACATGGGCAAGATAATGAGTACATCGGAGCCACCTCCTTTGTTTCCCCTTCCCATCCCTTCCCATCCTCCCCCTGCCCCCCACCCAATCCTCACCCCCCCTCCCCGCATCAAAGTTGTAAAGTTCGTTTTCGACATAACGACTTGTACATCTCATTGTTGCAACGGGTCCACCTGTATCCCTATTTAAACATTTGTTTTTCCCCTTCCCCTCCACAAATTATACCGACATCAAATACAGTGAAAGCAGGGGTTATACTGTGGGGGAGGGACATACAAAACAACAAAGAAATAATCTTATAAATGTGTTAGAAACAATTGCATGAAAGAAAAAAAGCATTTGAATACATATCTTAGGGTTCATTTCCCTAACATCACCTTATCTGTCCTTTTCTGCTTGACTCAGACATATACTAGATATTGCAACTAAGGGAAACCATGGGACCTATGTTTCTTTGGGCCTGGCTTACTTCACTTAATATAATTTTAAATGTCTTAAATCCTCAGGAAAACTTCCCCTGATCCTGTACTAAACTAGGTCACAGCAGCCTGCCTCTATTTCCCCTTCATGGCACACATCACAATTATAATAACTTATTCATCTAACGAGTCCTTGAATGTCTGTTATGGTCCCTCCTATCATGTAAGATTCATAAGAGCACAGTTTTTTTTTCCAACCATATCCCTAGTACTGAGCTTAGAATACACAATAAAAATATTTGTGAAACAGTTCAAAAGTAAATAAAACCTAATTTCATGGAACATTAGACCAATAGTTGTCTTTGAAGTTCAACATTTCTAATTTTTAGTTAGCAGAAAAGGAGACTAGGGCCCACAGAAATTTTTGAATGTGTTTACTGATTGGTTTTTAGAGTAACTAAGTTAATAGTAATATGTACTTCAAAACAGATTTTTATGTTCTCATTACAAGTAAATGATAAATATACTAAATGATAAATATACTAAATGATAAATATACTAAATAGTCTGATCTGATCACCCCACAATGTGTACAAACATCAAAATACCACGTTGTACCCTTCTAAATGTACATATTTATTATCTTTTCAATTGACAATAAAAGCAATCTTCCTGCAATTCTGTAGTTACAAACCTACAAGGTTGGACCCATAGCACTGATTTCTCACAAGACGGGACCATGGCGTTACCTAGAACATTCCAACTCTCACTCGAAGATCCCAATACTCATTTCTTCCTCCAATGAAATAAATTGTAAAGAAATAGGTTGAGAATCCTGATTTTATCCAGTACATAAATAGCATTGCCAGGACAGGAGGATTTGGTTAATCAGGTCTCATTTCACATGTTGTTATTATCATTGGACTTACTCATCAGGCTGTAGTTTATTTAGGTCATGAAAACAAAGACATTTTCATAGAACATCATATACTTCCTTTCCCTTAATAAATGTTCACAAGTATATGACTAATAATTATTACATTCTTAAGAATCTAATAAGTTAATTGAGCCCATCTGACTCATGATATTAGTCTCATCACCACTTATTATTTTGAGGTTTGAATTTGGTTGGAAAGGAGAAAGATATGGAAGAAACAAGATGAATCCTACTTTAAGAGGCAAACTGTGTATAATTGTCAAGTCCCACAAGCCACTGAGAGTGAAAACCTATAGCACTTAGGATTGTGATCAATGCTGGGGATTTTTCCTCCATGTACAGTCACATAAAACTGAACATTTTCTCTAGAAACAGGAAGACTTTCCTCCTAAAAGAGTGTCAATGTGGCCTTTGAAATAAGAGGAGGAACAATGTGAAAAAGGGTCATATTTTTTCATATTAAATAGATTTTTTTAATTTAAATTTTTTTATCATTATTATAAAGATGATGTACAAAGGAGTTACAGTCATATAAGTCAGGTACTGAGAACATTTCTTTTTGAAGTGTCACCTCTTCCCTCATTTTCTCCCAGTTTTTTCTCTCTCAGCCCCTCCTCCCCCATGAGGTATTTAGTTCATTTTCAACATGGCCAGTAAGTATCATTGCTGCATTTTACACTCTTTGTCCCTCCATCTCTGTGCCTCCTCTTACACCCCCAAAGACATATAAACAAGCAAGCAGAACCAAAAAAAAAAAAACAGAAAAAAAGAAAAAAACTCTTGTTTCCATTTCCTGGAGTTGATTTCAATAAATATATTTGGTATGATCCAATACACATGGGCATTGTGCATTTCTGTTCCTCTCCAAGGAGTATCCTCCTTGGGTCTCACTGTGTGTGGATGCCTAGAGACCTGTATAAAGTTATTATGTCCTAGTATATTCTAGATCTAGCTTCTGCATATAAGAGAAAAGATACACTGTTTGTCTCTCTGAGCTTGGCTTACCTCACATAACATGATTTGTTCTAGGTTCATTCATTTCCCTGCAAATGTCATAGTATTCTTTCTAATGGCTATGTAAAATGCCATTGTGTATTGGTACCATATAAGGGTTTTTATTTTGTTTTCTGTTTTTATTTTTTTGTCAGTTGTAGGACTTGAACTCAGGGCCTGGGTGATGTCCTTGAGCTTTTCTGCTCAAGGCTAGTGCTCAACAACTTACAGCCACAGCTCCACTTCCTGATATTTTTTTTAAAAATGGATCTGGCAAATTTTGAAAAGGAGCCAAGAAAATTGTGCCTCATCAGGACTCCAAAGCGTTGTCTGAAATACAAAATTTAACAATTGATTCCAGAGCTCCAAACATATTACACCAAATTTCTAGAAATTCCCATAATTATTATCAAAATTCTTGGGCAATTCTAATTTAAGTAGGTTAGTTTAGGAAACACTTTGTTAAGGACTAATGACCTCCACTCCATTATCTGGGCCATCTGTGTCATGAAGGCTTCTTGGATTTGGCCTTGAAATTGTCTCTTTCGAATAACCAAAATAGTATTAATTGTTAGGCAGTCATGATGTGTTGGAAAAAGTGAAACCTTGATCTCAGAGGACCATAGTTCAAGTCTTGACTATTTACTACCTGTGTGAACTCAATTATCCAGTCTACAATTAGATTTTTGTGAATATAAAATAGTAAAAATTGAGCTACCTTGAACAAATTGAAGAAACCATGTAACCTAATTTATGTAAACATAGTCTAAATTTTAGTTCATGGTTAAAAGTGACTTACAGGTATCTTTGATTTATAATCTCTCTAGGAAATCTTTTTTCCTAGATGTTAAATTAGGTCTTAAGGATTCTATAGACACAGAAATGGTCTCCAGTATATAACAAACAAACATAAAAATAAGCCAGGCGCTCGTGGCTCGCGCCTGTAATCCTAACTAATGAGGAGGCTGAGATCTGAGGATCACAGTTCAAAGCCAGCCCAGGCAGGAAACTCCATGAAACTCTTACCTTCAATTAACCACCAGAAAATCAAAAGTGGCGCTGTGGCTCAAGTGGTAGAGTGCTAGTTGAAGAGCTTAGGGACAGTGCCCAGACCCAGGGTTCAAGACCCATGACCAACAACAACAAAAAAGCACATAAAAATAACCTTATCCATGTGGGTAGGTGATGCTATATCTTGGATCTTAAATGTTTCTCAAAGGTTCATGTGTTAAAGGGTTAGCCTCAAATTTGTTCTGTTGTAAGGTGATGGAGACTTTAAGGGGAAAGTCCTATTATAAGGTCTTCAGAGCACTGGGTACATGCTTTAAAGGGGATATTGGGGTCCTGGCCCCTTCCTGTCTTTCTCTTTCCTACCCAGGCTATAAGATAAATGCTTGTGCCACATTCTCCTGCCATGATATGTTGTCTCTCCATGAGAGGCCAAAAAGCAATGGAACCCACTAACAATGAACTGAAACATCCAAATCTGTAAGCTTAAACAAATCTCTCTTTATAAATTGGTTTGTCTCAAGTATTTGTTAACAGTAATGGAAAGCTAATACAAGTGATAATGATTTAATTTTAGGCTAGAATTTCATACTTCATTTAATGAACTTGTATCACAGAAATATAGTTACTAGAGAGAAAATCTGTGCTCATTGTTTTATAAGCAAGTTGTCATACTTACAAGCAATCTTTCCTCCCCTTGCCTTAAACCCTCTTTCAGAGTAATAACCATCTTTCTATGTCTCACATGTCATGGAGATGAAATCTGCTTTACTTAGGAATGTTGTTCAAATTTGCACTTTATCTGCAGAAACAATGTTACCATTATGTCAAAACAAATTTCATTGAACCAAAAACTAATGTTGTCACTATGAGTAATGCACAGCATATCAAAGATGATCATTTCTATTAATTTGCCTTACTGGAACTTATCAAGCTATTCTAAAAAAGGATCCTTTCATATTTAGAAAAGACAAATCAACCATATAGTTAGTGTTACCTCTGAATGGCAAAACACTCATCTAGGGTAGTAGATCATATTTTCCTTTCTAGTGTTTAAATCTGCACATTTTTTTCTTCTTAGCTAATGGTTGTTTTTGTCTTCAGAAAGTTGAAAGTTGTTTGTGAAAACCCATGAGTATTGATAAGTCCCCCAAATAACATTTATTTTAAATCTTAACCATTAGGAAACAACCAAGAAAGGGAGTCACATCAATCACTCATGGTTGAACTGTAGTGAGGTTGATAGAGGGTTGTGAATATATTTTCTTTTCCTAGTCTTCATTATTCATGAATGCACATATTAAGAGAGATTACCAACTTTCCAATGATATGAGGTTATCTAGATTTTTCCTGACTTTTGGTTTCCTTCTGGCTGAAGTATATTCCAGAGCCTTAAAAGATCCTCCTTAAAGTTTTTTTTATACATGCACTTATAAAAATATTATTAGTCATCTTTAATTGTTTCTATCACATCTGAACACAGTCAAGAGTTATTTGCTTGCAAGTTATCTGAATGATTCTATGCAAGTGAAGTGAGCTACCTTGGCAACTTCCCAGAGTGCAAAACACCCCTGGAAATTTAATGAGGTAGTTAACTGTTCTCAATGAAATTATGATATTACTAGGAATGAATAATATCAACTTGGGTAAATAGCTAAAGTAAAGATCTTGTCTGAAGAGCAATTCATGATTCATAAATTAACTTCTAAGGACAGATCTGGTTAAAGATCTTTTATTTTGTTGAATGGGGCACACAGGTTTGGACCAGACTTGAATTGCTAAGAACATGGAGGAAAAGGAGTTTGTCTTAACTGAGGCCTTTACATTTTGGGGGATTATTATCAAGAAGCATTTAAACTGCTCTGACACAATGGTTTCAAGAAGAACTAGGTCAAGAAGGAGAGCTGGGTATTTGTTGAAGTATTTCATATTTGCCATTTGATCAATAATCCTGACCAGTGGAAAACTGTAAGTGACCAATAAAAGTGGGCTACTATAGGATCATACACTAAAGAAATGAAAGGTTTGCTCAATATCCCCAGTTTAAGAAATCTATTTGGCTGAAGTGCTGATGATTCTCAACTTAGATCGTATGACGAGGTACAGAAATGGGACTAAAATATTTATGCTTTGTGTTTTCTTTCCACTTCATTATTCCTCAGCTTATTGTACATGAAAATTAATAGTAGTAGGAAAGTTTTAGATTTAATATGGGAGTAGAATAAAACTGATCAAAACATTTTTAAAAGGGCTAGATAATAATCCAGGCTTTATAGGCCATGCGCTCTTTGTCATAACTACTCATCTCTGCTGTTGTAATACAAAAGCAGCCATAAACAAAACATAAAAGAATGTGTGTGGCCATGTCCCACTTAAAACTTTATTAGCAAAAACAGATGGTTAGACTATCGACTATTTTCTTCTGAATTCTGGAGTAGATAATTGGGAAAATCTGTAATCTTTGTACTGAGGAATGAGATTTTCTTTATTCAGTTAAGAGAAAAAAAAAGTAGAGGCTGAAAACTTTCAGTATATATTTTTCTCTCTAAGACTTTGACCAAGAAGGATATCATTAGTTTTTTTTTTTGCAATACCAAATAGGACTTTATATCTTTTATTTTATTATAAAGGTGATGTACAGAGGGTTACAATTACATAAGTCAGGTAATAAGTATATTTCCTTTTGAATAGTGTCACCCCCTCCCTCATTCTTTCCCAGTTATTCCCCTCCCAACTCCCCTCCCCCACCTAAATGGCCAAGCCTATTTTAACAGAACTGATCTTCCTTACTTCCTTTTTAAAAAATGTATTACATTTAAATAGTTATACAGTTTCAATTCAACATAACAATTTATGAGTACAGTGCATCTTGATCAAGGTCATCCCTTTCCCCTTACTTCCTTTGTTTCAGAAATCTAGTGATGAATGAGGCCTAAGTAACAGCCTCCAAACATTTGGAAAAAGTCTAATGCATTTTCTCTCGTGATTTCTAATTTAAATGGTCCTTATGAAGACAAAGGATTAAAGTGCCTGACCCCTGGTCCTCAAGGTTACTCAGATAAGAAAAAGATCTATCCAAATGCAGATCAATGTGTCGTTTTCTTCTCGAGAAAGTTTTACTGTCAAGTAGTAAACCCACTTTAAAACTGTTAAAAAGGCTATGAGGTGGATTGGGGGTGGGGGTGGGGTGAAAAACAGTAGTAGATGGAGAGAGGGAATTTCATCAAAGCACATTCTATGCATGGATGGAAGTAGCACAAGACCCTATGTATAATCAGTTTATGCTAACAAAACTGTCGGCTTAATTAAATAATACATTAATTCATCTTGCTAATACACACTCTGTGGCAAGCTCCTTATCTCCTGTGACCAGCAACAAATGATCCATAGGCCAGTGATCAGTAGGAGGATTGAGAAACATTATTCTAGAGAGTCTTGGATCTCAATCTCTTCTTTGCTCTTGCTTCTTGAGAAATAAGAGCATTTTCCCTTTTCTGATTTATAATAAAAATAAAATAGCCCCCCCCCCCAAATTTAAATCCTCTCTTCAAGCCTGGGAATCCATGCTAAATTGCAGAGGGATCACAAACCCATTTTACAGCTTGGCCAAGGGTCAAATGTTATGCCAAGAAATTAAGAGAGGCACTGGAAAATACTCAAGAGAGGAACAAAATAAGATTTGATTGGTGTACAGAGAGATGACAGGTTTTGAGTTCTATTTGAAATTAATCCCTTAGTCTCAGAGCACTGCTGCCTAAGATACAAAATTTCCTGAAGAGAACTAGAGCAGCTTCAGCAAATTTAGGGGCATTTATAAGGCATATAGCTACCACAGTCTTCACACGTCTTGAGATAAGAGTTGAGGGAAAGAAAGTAAGTCAAACTTTTATTTTCTTCTATTCCTTTATACTCAAGGCTCCATTGCCATTACAGAAGTATATTACTTGTCACTGGTGCATCAGATTATGGCAGCACAATAGTATTCAGATCCCTGGGAATCTGGTAACTTTTCTACAGGATTGCTAAAGTCAAAAACTTCCATTTTAGCTCTTTGCATTTTGCAAAATATGCCACACTGTAGCATGAATTAAATCAATATATTTCTTCTACTTCATCCATTCCCAGGTTTTAAAAAAAAATTCCTTTCCACTGGGTGCAATCCTAGCTACTCAAGAAGTTGAGCTCTAGAGGATCATGGTTTGAAGCCAGCCTGGAAAGAAAAGTCCTTAAAACTCTATCTCCAATTAACCAGCAAAATTTCCAGGTGACTCAAGAGGTGGAGTACCAGGTGTGATCAAGAGAGCCAAGCAAGTGCTACATTCTGAGTTCAAACAGATTTCTAGACAGAAAATACTTAGACAATTTAAGCAACCCTGACTTCTATCTTTTGAATTCTCAGCCTAGTAAGATCAAAGCCTTCTTCTTAAATTTCAAGTAAAAAAAAATTGAAGTCTAGAACACCAAGCAAATAGTTTAGTCTTAGGGTAAAAATATAAGTAACTAGATTTCACCCAGTGTGCTTCTATTCTTTCAGAGTCAGAGCTCTCATTTTCTGCCTGCTTTTGGTTGAGCTCCAGAGTTCATGTAACCTATTTTTCTATATTTCATCTAGATATATGATTGTTACCAGCAGAAGGGTTATAATGATAAGAGGTACTAAACCATTCTCTTCCGTTTGTGAGCTAAGATTAGCAAGGCTATGTCCTTATCTTTGCAGAAATTGCAGAGCCAATACTAGGTCACTATACCATAGAATATCCCTAACTGTGCAGTATTCTATAAATTCTTGTTTCCCTAGAGTTCACCCAGAGAATCAGATTGCATGTCCTCTTACCTGAGTGTTTCCTTGTTTGTCTGAGATGCTGTGGATTGAACATGCTAGGCACATACTTATCCACTGAGCTATACCATCAGTTTCCTGAGTGGTTTTGATGTGGGGCCTAAGGCCATTATGGACATCCATTGTCTTACAGACTCTTCCTGGCCATTTGGTAGGTGGTTATCTAGCCAGGATCTTTTTTTTATTGTCAAGATGATGTATGGAGGGTTTACCTTTACATAAGTAAGGTAGTAAGTACATTTCTTGTCAAACTTGTTACCCTTTCCCTCATTTTTTCCTACTTTCTCTCCCCCTAATCCCTCCCAAATTGTACAGATCCTTTCCAACGTATTGTCTTGTGAATATCATTGTTGAATTCGTTCCCCCTTGTCCTTTGTCTCACCATTCTGTTGTTCCCCTTCCCTTCCCTAATTCAAATGAACGTATATACAATACCAGGGTAACAAAATCAAATACAGTGACAACAGAGGATATACCATAGGGGGAAGAACATACAAAAGAGACAAAAAATCACATGGTATATTAAAAACAACAACAACAACAAAGGTAAAAACTTGTGTTCATGCCTTGGAGTTTATTTCATTTAGCCTCATCTTATATGGTCATGTACATAGCTGCTATTGAGATATTCTACTCATCTGCTAAGATTATCTTAGACATATACTAATTATTTCTAGCCAGAATCTTGAATCCACATTTACATCATTGTATTTGCCTCTCACTAGTGTACTTTTTTTTAACCACATTACATCATTGGGCTCTAGTTGATATCAGTTATAATGTTGGTACTCAAATGATCATAACTTGGATTTTTATTAGCTTTATCTTAAGCTAACATATTTATTCTTTAAAATACTTTACACTCTTTTATTAAAGCATAATTTCAAAGCATAATTTCCGCTGGGTGCCTATAGCTCACGCCTGTAATGCTAACTACTCAGGAGGCTGAGATCTGAGGATCAAGGTTCAAACCCAGCCTGGGCAGGAAAGTCTGTGAAACTCTTATGTCCAATAAACCACTCAGAAAACCAGAAGTGGAGCTGTGGCTCAAGTGGTAGAGTGCTCACCTTGAACTGAAGAACTCAAGGACAGCGCCCAGGCCCAGAGTTCAAGCCCCACGACCAACAAAATAAATAAATAAAATAAATAAATAAATAAATAAATAACATATAATTCCCTTACAATAAAGCGTACTCATTTAGAGGGTACAGATGAAGCAATTTTGAAATATATATATGTGTGTGTATATATATATATATATATATAGAGAGAGAGAGAGAGAGAGAGAGAGAGAGAGAGAGAGAGAACCATGAAGCACACATTTCTATAAAAATTGAGAACATCTTAATGACCCATAATGTTTCCTCTATGATCCTTTTCAATTTATCCTTCTACCACAGATATACCATTGTACTGATTTCTGTCACTATAGGCTACATTGACTGGTTCTCAGATTTCATTTAAATGAAATCATATAATAAGTACTCTTTTAACTCTGACTTCTTCATTCAGAAAAATGATTTTGAACTTCATCTACATTGCTCATATCAGACATTTTTATATGTTTTTATTGTAAAAAAATACTGTATAGAGGGGCTACAGTTACATGAACAAGGTAATGAGTACATTTCTTATCAAGCATTGTTGCCTCCTCCTTTGTTTTTCCCCTACCATCCCTTCTCTCCCACCTCCACAACTACACTCCCCCCAACAGACATTTTTTCATTTTTGTTTCTGAGAAAGTATTCCATCATGCCAGAATGTATACAATACTAATATCGCTATCTCCTACCAATACTTAGTATTAATTTTAATCACTTTAACAATCTTTTTATACATTTCAATCATTCTAATTTTAATCATTTAATGGTATTTTATTGTAGTTTTCACTTTCATTTCCCTGTTGAGGACAGGTGTTGAACAAGTGCTTAGGCCATTCATATATTTTATTTTTTTAACTTTCATGGTAATGGTGTTTGAACTCAGGGCTTTACTTTTGGTAGGTAAACACTACCATTTGAAGCATGTCTTCTGTTCCTCATGCTCTGGTTATTTTGAAGCTAAAGTCATACTTTCTCTCCCCAAGCCAGCCTGGGCCTCAGTCCTGTTTTAGCTCCTCATAGCTGGGCTAATAGGATTGTGTCACCATGCCCAACTTTTTTTGTTAAAATAAGATCTTTCAAACCTTTTGCTCTGGACTTTCCTGGAACTGCAATCCTCCCATTCTCAACCTCCCAAGCAACCAGAATAATAGGCTTAATCCACTGGCACTTGGCTCATATATCTTCTTGGTGAAATGTCTGATTAAGTCTTCTGTACAATTTTTGCCATTTATATTTTATTAGACTTTATTATATTTTATTATTTTGACTCTACTAGGAGTTATTTATGGAAATTGTCATTTCACAGAGATATCTGGACTCCCATATATTTTACAGAATTATTTGCAATAGCCAAGATATGGAATCAACCTAAACGTTCAACAGTTATTTTTCCTTTCTGAAATATTGGCTGTTCCTATGAAAGCATTCTTGCCTTCTAATAGTAACATGTCTCAGGGCTCTTTTGAAAATTGCTGCTCTATACATAGAACTAACTACTGCTTAATAAATCCTATCTCCTTCTGTTGAATTCATGATTACTGTTTAACTTGTACTGAATACCGAGTCAAGAAGAGCCAGGCCCAGCCACCTAGTTGAGGTCATGTGTGGCCATGCTCTTCCTGCCTTATAGCCTAGGACAGATTACAGAAACCACCAGCAATGTTAGTTCTCGTAACCAAGAAATTGCATTCTGAAAATGGAAACTTCCAAGTGGCTAAATTCCTTCATGTTTCTTGTGTCTATAATACTCCAGTTGTTGGCATGAGCTGTTAAGTATTCCCCTCAATGATCTCCTGGCTTTTTTTTTGTTTTCATGCTGCTCTGTTCTCCAGCTGAACTCTCTCAAAGACATTTTGTGATGCATCTGGACTCCTACAACATGGGCATTTCATGGTAAAGTAGCCTTCCTATACCTTCAGTATCTCTTCAAAACATTTCTGAATACTGTTTTTTTTTTTTCCTGCTATCACTTTTTTAGAGGAAATTATTCTTTCCATGACTCATAGAAATCATGGTGATAATAAAACTTCTAACATTGTTTTTTTATTGTGAAAATACCAGACAGAGGGGTTACAATTACATGGGCAAGGTAATGAGTACGTTTCTTTTTTTTTTTTTTTTTTTTTTGTCGGTCGTGGGGCTTGAACTCTGGGCCTGGGCGCTGTCCCTCAGCTCTTCAGCTCAAGGCAAGCGCTCTACCACTTGAGCTACAGCGCCACTTCCATGAGTACGTTTCTTATCAAGCATTGTTGCCTCCTCTTTTGTTTCCCCTTTCCATCCCTTCCCATCCCCCCCCATCTTGTGCCAAAGTTGTAAAGTTCATTTTTGACATAATGTCTTGTACATCTCATTGTTGCAATGGGTCCACCTGTATCCCTATTTAAACAATTTGTTTTTTTCCCTTCCCCTCCACAAATTATACCGACATCAAATACAGTCAAAACAGGGGTTATACTATGGGGGAAGTTGTGCAATTAAATTTTAGGGCTATTTTATTTCTAGAATAAATAACTAATTTAGGTATCGGCATCTAGATACTTCTCTTCAATGTGCTTTTAAAAAATGTACCTTTCTTTTCCTTTATCACTCGTCCCAATTTTCTAAACTCAAACTCAAGAGTTTTGGGCTTATAGAAGTAGTTTGACATTCTGTGGGTGTATGGCCTAGACCCTTTACCTCATGGTCAATTCTTCACTAAATTTCTGATAAATGTCAAGAAGCTCCTATTGGACCAATCTTCCACACACAACAAATGTATCTGGATAAAATATATCATTTACTTATGCTTCACTGTGATAAAATACATGAGGCAAACAACTTAGATGTTCTAGAAGGTATGGTGGGTTATGCATGGCAGAGCAGCTCACATCTTGTTGAAAAAGAAAGCAGAGAAAATGAGGAATACATAAAGAGACCAGTACACGATATAGACCCCCAAAGACATGTCCCCAATAACTTATTTTCTTAAACTAGGCCTCATTTCCTATCTTACTACCTCCCAATGATGCCATTATATTTGGAATCAATCAAGGGATTCCTTAGGTCAGAGACCTCATGACCTAATTGTCACTGAACATAGCCTCATAAAAACACCTAGAATAATGGTTAATCCAATCAAGTTGATTTAATCATCATGATACCATATAAAAAACACTACCAGCTGGGTACCGGTGGCTCTCACCTGTAATCCTAGCTATTCAGGAGGTTGAGATCTGAGGGTCACTGTTCGAAGCAGCCTGGGCAGGAAACTTTGTGAGGCTCTTATCTACAATAAACTACTCAGAAAAGGCTGAAAGTGGTGCTGTGACTCAAGTGGTAGAGCACTCACCTTGAGCAAAGATACTCAGGGACAGTGCCCAGGCCTAAAGTTCAAGCCCCAAAACAGGCAAAACAACAACAACAAAAGAACACTACCTGGGGCTGGGAAGGTGGCTCAGTGGTAGAGCGCTTGCCTTGCATGCTCAAGGCCCTGGGTTCGATTCCTCAGCACCACATAAGCAAAAAATAAAAAGCCAGAAGTGGCGCTGTGGCTCAAGTGGTAGAGCGCTAGCCTTGAGCTGAAGAGCTGAGGGACAGTGCCCAGGCCCATAGTTCAGGCCCCACAACCGGACCCCAAAAAAAAGAAACATTTACATTTACAAAAGAACACTACCTGACTTGTTTATCCCCATCTCCTCCACAAATTATACCGACATCAAATATAGTGAAAGCAGGGTTATACTGTGGGGGAGGGACATACAAAGCAACAAAGAGATAATCTTATAAATGCATTAGAAACAAATGCATGAAAGAAAAAAACATTAAAATACAGTTGTTTAAGGATACAGGTGGACCTGTTGCAACAATGAGAAGTACAAGTTGTCATGTCGAAAACGAACTTTACAACTTTGGTGTGGAGGGGGGGAGGATTGGGTGGGGGGGGCGGGGGAGGGGGGAGGCTGGGAAGGGATGCGAAGGGTAAACAAAGGAGGAGGCTGCAATGCTTGATAAGAAATGTACTCATTATCTTGCCCATGTAATTGTAACCCCTCTGTACAGTATGTTCACAAAAAATAAAAATTAAAATTAAAAAAAAACACTACCCGAAACAATTGAATAGCAACCAAAAAAGCAGGAAAATACTTGAGACAATCATTATTTGGAAGACAACAAATAATCTTGATGAGTCAATAGTTTAAGGGAAGCTTAACAAAGAGCAGTGTGCTAGAGGGAGATTTAAATTAAGATAGGAAACCTATAGTCTTATTACTTTGAAAACCCAAAAGAGAGAGTACGAAAAACAATAGAAACTGAAAATTGAGGGGGAAAATCTTGGGGCAGGGGGAACCTGTGTCGAGGTTTCCTCTGGTTCTATATACAAACTTCCTAAATTTCTGACTGATTGTTGAAACACATGTGCAGACTGAAAGTGGGAGCAGACTACAAGCAATCTAAAAAAAAAAAAAACCACATAAAAATGACTAAGACTTCAGCTGCCGTCTACTGAAGGAGAGGCTGCATTCTGAGTTTATCTATTTAACTGCCTATCCCTTCCTTATGAGTGTGCCTGAACAAGGGGCTGTGTGTGTGTGTGTGTGTGTGTGAATGTGTGTGTGTGTGTGTGTGTGTGTGTGTGTGTGTGTGTGTGTGTGTGTGTGTGTGTGTATACATGAGTCTGTGTACTGGGTACTGTTTTTGAGCATTTGTGCTCAAGACTAGCACCCTACACTTGGGCTACAGCTGTACTTCCACGTTTTTGGTAGTTAATTGGAGGTAAGTCTCATGGGGTTTCCTGCCCAGGATGACTTAAAATCTCAATTCTCAGGTGTCAGCTTCATGAGTAACTAGGATTACAGGCATAAACCACAAGCATCCAGTTTAGAGACTATTTTATAGGGTCCAAAAACATATTTTAAAATCCTGTGGGGCTGAGAATGTGGCTTAGTGGTAGAGTGCTTGCCTAGCCTTGGGTTCGATTCCTTAGTACTACATAAACAGAAAAAGCTGTAAATGTCACTGTGGCTCAAGTGGTAGAGTGCTAGCCTTGAGCAAAAGAAGCTCAGGGACAGTGCCTAGGCCCTTAAGTCAAGCCCCAGGACTGGTAAAATAAATCCTGTGAAGCTGGGGGTCAGTGGCACATGCCTGTAATCCTAGCTACTCAGGAGACTGAGATCCAAAGCTAGCTTGGGTAGGAAATTCCATCAGGACATCACCAATTAACCACCAAACAGCTGAAAGTAGAGCTGTGATTCAAGTGATATAATGCTAGCCTTGAGAGAGAAAAAAAAGGTCAGGTACAGCTCTCAGGCCCTGAGTTCAAGTCCCAGGACTGGCAGCAAAAAATATATTGTGAAAACTACATTAGCACCTTGTTAAATAAATCTTTAGAATTTTCCCCAAAATTGTGATACATGTTTTTTCAATACTACAGGTAATTTATTCATATAATATTCAAATAATCTATGTATTTTATTGGGCAAAATGTCTGTGGTATTCCAAATTAATCTGGAAGACTGATTTAAAGAAAACAGCCATTAAAATAAATAAATAAATAAATAAATAAATAAATAAATAAATAAATAAATAAATAAATGAAAACAGCCATTCCTTAAATGCTCCCTCAGGCTCAGGTCTTGTACCTTTCAGGCTGCAGGGCAAAGGAAATTGGCTAGTTTGTCAAGCTAGTTACTATAAGACATTTCCGCCCACTCATGTCACTGCCCTCTGTCTGACATATTTGAAGGAGACACAAGTCAAACAATGGCTTCTAGTATGACTGGAGAATAAGATATGTGTAAACCTAGTCATAGTTCAGCAAATGCTCTGCTTAATCTTCAAACTACTGTCAATTAATTATTCTTCCTGTTTTAAACCTTTCTGTATGCTTAAATTTGAGCTTTCCACCATTAATTTCATTATTTTATTTATTCTGAAGGTAGATTGTGACTCAAACTGGTGTTCTGAAAATGGAAGGAATATTTGCCTGGCAGTTATTCTAACTCCCAGTTAAAAACACATTGTGTTACCCAAGTGTTAGTGGCTTTCACCTACAATCCAAGCTACTTAGGAGGCTTGAGATCAGAAGGATCACAGTTTGACTCCAGTGGGGGCATATGGCAACCACTTCTCATTTCCTACCTCTTGTATATCTGCTATCCAAAGCTACACAGGAGGCTGAGATTGGGAGAATCATAGTTCCAGGCCAGCCCAGGAGAAAAAGTCAAAGAAACTCCATCACCATGGAGAGAAATTGGATGCAGTGCCCTGGCTTATTATCTCAACAATGATGGAAAGCCTTAAGTAGGAGAATTGTAGCTCGGGTGCCCATCAGTGTGGAAAGTAAGACCTTATCTCAGAAGTAGCCAGTGAAAAACAGGGCTGGAGGCATGGCGCAAGTGGTAAAGCACCAGCCTAGCAAGCCCAAATCTCAGTTCTGACATACAGATTTTTTTTAAAAACCCAAAACCAACATATGTCTTTTTTTTAGACTTACAACTATCAGATAGAGGCAGACATCATAAAGTAAGCTGCCCTCCTCACAATAATACATGGTACACAGCATTGAAGTCTCTGTGAGGAATTACAGTTGAAGAGTCAGAAATCCTCTGTCCAATCAAATCCGTCCTTTCATGTACAAACTCCATGAATGATTGGGTCCAGGAACCCTAAAGATACATAATTCTGTAGGCACTCAACTTCTTTATAGATAGAATGGAATACAGTTGTCTATCACTTATGCACATCCTCTTATGTATGTATTTAAATCATCTTTACATGGCATATGGTATCTCATACAAGGTAAATGTAATATAAATATAATATAAAAATATATAAATATAAAATAAATATCTCCCTCTGTTGCCTTCATTTCTTGGCTTTTTGTGTCAGTCATGGGGCTTGAACTCAGGGCCTGCGAGCTATCCTTGAGCTTTTTCATTAAAGGGTAGCGCTCTATCACTTTGAGCCACAATGCCATTTCCAGTTTTCTGGTGTTTAATTAGGAATAAAAGTCTCATGGACTTTCCTGCTTGGGCTGGCTTTGAACTCAAATCTTAGACTCCTGAGTAGCTAGGATGAAGGTGTGAGCCACCAGTGGCCAGCACTTGGGTTTTTGAGGTTTGTTTTTGTTTTTGTTTCTGGTGGTCGTGGTATTATGCTTTGAATTTACCATCTCACATTCACTCAGCTTGCTTACTCAGCTGATACTCTACCATTTGAGTTATACTTGTAGCCCTGCTTTTAGCTGATTAATTAGAGATGGAGTCTTAAGGACTTTTCTGCTTGGACTAGCTTTGAAACGATCTTCTAGATCTTAGCCTCCTTGTAGCTAAAATTATAGTCACTGGTGACCAGCCATTTCTTGGCTTTTAAATCTGAGGCCTACTCAGGAGTCTTCAGGTATGCTTTCTGACCTCTCTTTCTGGAAATAGCGGAAAGGACTTAGAAGTCACTTCTTCTGAGTATAACTCAAAACTCAGTACTATTTCAGTCCTAGCCCTCTGCATGAATGTTGCTTCTGGCTCTCAGCCAGTGTACTGATACAGGGGGTAGAAAACTGAACAGGAAGGGTCAACATTTTCTTTAGGTTTAGACTCTTGCTTAAGCCATTGCTTATGTGATTAAAGGCTTAAACCCTTCATTTTTTTATTTTGGCTTTTATTAACTGGTTACTCTGCCACATGAGGACTGAGAACTCACAGAGCTCAGCTGAGCTCCTAACAAGACCTCATTTGTCTGTTTCTAAAACATGATGAAGAGTCATAGTCCTAAAGCCACTGAATACACTGGTTAGGACTGACTGGTGCTTAATAAACAAAGTGTATTTTAATCAATTTGCTCCAAAATATTTTATTAACAGAAGTTTGCATATTAACAACAAGAGCAAAGAAAGTTATGTGTCACATTGAGTAACAGGTTCAAAGTAATGTGTAACTCTGGTTTCTAATTTCTCTACAAAGTTAATCAGCCACAATGGAGAAAAGAGAGAATAAAAAACAGTAACATATTCACATACATTTTTGAAATGTTTCAAAGTAAAAAAGGCCAATTTTTGTACATTTTTATTGTAAAAATGCTGTACAGAAGGGTTACAGTTACATGAGCAAGGTAATGAGTACATTTCTTAGTGAGCATTGTTGCTGCCAATTTTTAAGGGCAAAGAAAGTGCATAATAAAATAGACTTTAAAAATTACAAATAAAAATCTGTACATCAAGGATATTTTGAAGGCCTTCCCATGTGCACAGCACTATATAGAAAAGAGAAGAGGAACCACAGAGAAAAGAACATCAACACATCAGTTGTTAACAGCTCTGGCCCATTTGGGCTTGCAGGACCATCTCCTCTTTTCTCAAAGCAAGAGTGTCAATCAGGTTGAAGAGGGCCTTGGGTGTCACCAGGGAGATGTAGCGTTCTTTGTCTGTGCCCTGTTTATCCACTAGCACCATGCTATAGGAGTAGAGTGGGATTCGTAGCAACAGCCTGGGACAGACAAAGAAGAGAAGGCTATGTCAAACTCCAACTTCCATGAGTTCTGCTGAGCCAACCAGAGGCCCACAGTGACACTGTATGCAGAGAAAGGCTTGATACTATGAAGGACTGAATCATCTTTTAGGCCTGTGCTACTCAAAGTGTAATCTTTGGACTAGCAGCATCACATGATTCAGAAAGGAAAATCTTACATTTCACTCCAAACAAATTAGAATCTGTTATTAGCAAGATCCTGGAACTATTAGTTTATACATCAAAGGATAGAAAACTCTGCTTTAGATTGTGGTCAAGGGGATTTTAGTTTTGCAATGGTGCTATATGCACAAGTAGTTGCTATATAGCATGTATAAGGGTAACAGATTTGAGGCTCACTGAACTGGGGTCAATCCAAGTTGGTAGACTAGTTTCACATAACCATACACACACTAAGACTATATCAATGTTTATCAGCAGTGGTGATTTTAATCCCCAGGAGTCATTTGGCCATTTCTGGGCACAGTTTCAGTCATCACAATGAGGAGATCAGGAATAGGTGACTTAGCACTAATGAGTTGGAACACATGAATGTAGGCCACGTATGTATGCAAGGAGGAGGTAAACAAGGTGGCAATAGAGAACTAAATTTCTCTGTATCTTTAAGAGGAGGAGGAGTAACTTTCTGGAGGGAATTTCTACAATGGTTGTGTGGGGGTGTCCAGAAAAATACAGGAATGGTAAAGTAATCAGGTCTGTGGTGATATACATATACAGTACAGAACATATATAAATATACATTTATGTATGCATGTGTTTATATATTATATATGTGTATATATATATGTGTATATATATATATATATATATATGAGAAGAAGTGTTATCCAAAGTCCATTTAGCAAATTCTGTAATAAGTTTTTAAAAATTCATTGACATGGGGTATAAGCAAGTCATTCTATATAGCCTACTTTGAAAATGTTCAGTATAAATTTTTAGATAGAAATACAATCGACCTTTTCAGGCTTCAATTGGAGGTATTAGTGACTCTACATATGCTCTCAAAGGCTACAGTTAACCTCTGGAAATAGTAAAACTGTTCTAATGGAATTTGCTTAGGTACTTTATTTGGAGAGAGAGGAGGGGAAGGGATGAAGGGAGGGAGGGGGAGAGGAAGAAGGAGAGGAAGAGGGAGGGAGAGAGTGAGAGAGGGAGAGGGAGAGATAGAGAGAACACAAAGACAAACACTTATTTGAAGATGGAAGAAGAGAACTCTGGTAATTATTCACTACATAATTTACTTGGACAAGTGGCAGTATGCCAATTAGTGCAGTTATAATACTCCCAACACAAAACCACTCGAACATTAAAGGTTGCCTGAATATAGTACAGAAATCAGAGAACCTGATCAGATCCTTGTACATTCACAGGGGATCAAATTTAAGGAGAGAACTTTCCTGTTTCCCTACCTGAGCTGCATAGCTAGGGCTGGAGGCATCATCTTTGATTTTATCCTGCCAACGAGTTTTGGGAACACACCCACCAGCTCCACCACTGTGATGTGTCGAAGATCCAAGCCACACCGTTCTTGCTGCAGGAAGAGAACCAACAGGATAGGCATTAATTTGGCCAAGCAAAGAGACCTCCATTTCAACTTACAGACTGTCAGAAGCAACAATCGTCTGTTTATGGACATTTCTTTGCTCACGCCAAGCTATTCTGAAGACAGTCAAGAAACTAGAGTTAAATTGGTGGCTATAAACCTAAATACCTTCCTAGATAAATCATTTATAAATTTATTGGTAATAACAGTTTGAAAAACTAAGCAAAATGGCAGTCAGTGGTATTTCCAGATGGGGCGAGACCTTGTGTGAGTCAAATTTCCTACAAAATGTCCAAGACCACCTCAGAGGACTCTAATTTTGTCTTTGTATGGAGAAGGGAATATTTTCTAGAACCCCTTTCTTTGCCCTTGTTTCCACCCTCCACATCCTTCAGTCTAATATCCCTGCCTACCCAAAATAAAGATAGAAGGTTCCAGTACTCTGAATTGGCTCTTGATAAAAACCTCAGGAATGTAGTTCAGTTAACCATATGGCAGGAGGTCTTACCAGGAGGAGTGAGTAGCAATAAGGGAGAAAAACTAACTGAAGATAAATAAGATGAATCTGGCTAAATGGAATTTTTAAATCTTAAATGATTAGAACACCACATAGACTGGGTGTGGCAGCACTCACCTGCAATCATAGCAATCTAGAGATGGAGACAGGAGAAACACAAGTTTGAGCCCATTCTGAACTATATAGCATGATTGTGAAGAAAGAAAGAGAGAGAGAAAGAGAGAGAGAAAGAGAGAGAGAAAGAGAGAGAGAAAGAGAGAGAGAAAGAGAGAGAGAAAGAGAGAGAAAGAAGAAAGAAAGAAGAAAGAGAGAAAGAAGAAAGAGAGAAAGAGAAAAAGAAAGAAAGAAAGAAAGAAAGAAAGAAAGAAAGAAAGAAAGAAAGAAAGAAAGAAAGAAAGAAAGAAAGGAAGGAAGGAAGGAAGGAAGGAAGGAAGGAAGGAAGGAAGGAAGAAAGAAAGGAAGGAAGGAAGGAAGGAAGGAAAGAAGGAAGCAAGCAGGCAGGCAGGCAGGCAGGCAGGCAAGAAAGAAGAAAGAAAAAAGAAAAGAAAGAATGAAAAAAGGACACTAAATAACTTTTATCACCAATTCCACTGAGGTATCTCTATATGAATTTGACAGACTTGCTAGACTGGTGTATTGGAGCAAATGGTCCAACCTAACATGTTCAATCCCTGGAGTTGGGGCTAGGTCCTAGAACTCCTGATTACAATGCTAATACTGTTCTTCAGATCACAATTTGAGAATGCCTATCCTGAGAGACAGCTATCATTCTCTGAAGAGTTCCATGAGTGGGGGGGGGGGGGGGAGGTCCCAATTCCGTAGCAAAGGACTCCCTTCATCTCCCGGCCCAGACTTTTGGGCAGACAACTAATTGATCACCTCCAGTCCAGGCATATCCTGGATGGGTTCAACAAAGACAATTATTCTTTGGCTGCTAGATAGCATGTCAATTAGGATTATTAGTAAAGACGGACAAACCTCCTTAGTTGGGAAATGATGTGGGTTAGCTCCAGGGAGTCAATGCTAATCAGGTTATGCTCCAGTACCCTAGATGAATGGTAGTGCTGGGCTCTGCAATTCACTCTAAGGGGATTAAGCACTGAATGTGGCCTCTCCTCTTAGTGAAATGCCTGGGCCCTTCTGGTTACAGGTTTCACTCTCACCATGCCCTGCCTCCAGGACTCACCTGCAGCATTTCCAACTGCATTCGATAAAGGAGGTTCCGAGCTGTGGGTGTGGACACGATTAGGAGTCTCCTTTTCTCATAAAACTGATCTAGAAATGCAGCTGCTGTTCTGACATTCACATCAACATTCATCTCTGTAATGAGAAATGGTCACATGGGTCAGAAACCTTCTGCATGCTCCAGCTTGATACAACAAATGATGACACACAGAGTCATAACTGTGAGAAACAGACGCTGCCATGGGAAATGAGATTCAGCAGTTTATTTGGGAAGTGGGTCAAGAGCACCGGAAGAGCCAGGCTCTGGTGGCTCATGCCTGTAATCCTAGCTACTCAGGAGGCTGAGATCTGAGGATCGCAGTCTGAAGCTAGCCTGGGCAGGAAAGTCTAGGAGACTCTTAATCTCCAGTTAACTAACAAAAACCAGAAGTGGAGCTGTGGCTCCAGTGGTACAGCACCAGCCTTGAGCAAAAAAGCTAAGGGATAATGACCAGACCTGAGTTCAACCATCAGTACTAGCACCAAAAAAGAAGAAGCACTAGTAGGAGTAGGAAAGTGTATTTAAAATCACCTTTACCTTCAAGACTTAACATAATATAAACGGATTTTCTTCAGTCATAGAAATTCAAAACCGAGCTAAATCAGGGTATCAGTAGGCTGTGGTCTAGGGGAGATTCTGAATTTGTTCCCTTGTCTTTTCAGCATGTAGAGGTCACCTTCATTCCTTGGCCCGTGGGCTCTTAAAATCTGTCTTCTGTATGTACTTTTCTTCTATTACCACTTTCTGTATCTTTTAGTAGTCCTGGCTGCCTTATATAAGGACTCTTGTGATTATGTTGAGCCCATTGGATAATCCAGGATATCGCCTTAATTTAGTCACATTGTTCTGCAAAGTTCCTTTTGCCAGATACTGTAGTATAGTCTCAAGTTTGGGGGATTCATATGTGAACATTGGGGACTGGCATTATTTTTCCTATCTCAAGAAGTGAAACAGGGAAAGAAAGAGAACGGTATAAAGTGGCTTGTCAAGCAAGTTATTGCTATAGGCATCTGGACCTCAGTCCCACTGAAGAACTCTAGGAGATGATATGTTACATACATAACAGCTATCCTACTGGAGGAATGAGGGAACTCGAGCATTAATGCTCCATCACCAGTTGATGGCTACTTCAGGGGATAGTCATTCTCAGTCACTTCCAGCCGACCTTTGTGCATGTGTAGATTATGCCTTCAGAGACAAGGAAAAGCCCTTAGACAAGAGGTACCCAAGTAATTGAAGTAAGTAGCCTCTTGAACATAGATAAGGATGTCAAAGACAAATGGACGAAGCATTCCAGTGTCTGCCAGAGGAGGTATAGAGAAACAGGAGGGTGGGAGAATAGGCTACCAGCAGGGTGGCTTTGAAATGGTTCCAATTCTCCAAAGGGATGAGCAAACTCCACCTATGGTTTATATCATTGGTGCTCATATTTTAAACTCTATCTAGACTTGCAATGAAGTGTGTGTTCACCTTAACACTCAATCATTTAGCCAGCAAACACTGAGTGCCTGCTCTTCACTGGCCTCTAAGGCAGACACTGTGATATTTTCCCAAGTGATATGGAGTTCTCATCCCTCTCATTGCCTCACGGGCTCAGAATGTAGGACCACATTGCTCAATAGAAGCAATTATGTAATTTTAAATGTTTTAGTAGACCAATTTTAAAAATACAAAGAAATAGGGGACACCAGCTGCTGGTGGTTCCTGCTAGGTTGAGACTGGGAAGATCACAGATCAGTGCCAAACTGGTCAAAAAAGTTTTGTGAGACTCCATCTCCAATGAAGCAGAAAAAACCTGGACTGGGAGCATGGCTCAAACATTATAGCACTACTGTGAGAGAAAAAAGCCAACTAAGAGCTCAAAGTACTGGAATTCAAGCCTCAGTACTGGCACAAAAATAAAAGAGTAAAAACTATATTTTCCCTAACCTAATATTTCCAAAACATTTCAATATGCAATCTGTATGAAACTGGAGATATTTATGTTATTTTAGTTTGTTTGTGAAACAATGTGTGTGTGTGTGTGTGTGTGTGTGTGTGTGTGTGTGTGTGTACACCACTTATGCTGAATGGCTAGGAAAGGATAAAGATGAAAATGTTAACAAGAAGAAGACAGTGGGTGTGTGCTAGGTACTTACCTTGTGGAAGGTACTGCTCTATTCTACTGTGCAGTGGATGACCTCATCTCATTATTACAACTCACAAAGTAAATAAGGTATTCTTTTCCTCATTATTCACAGAGGGAATGATGCCAAATGCCCAAGGTCTGTATGACTTGAAAGCCAGTGCTGCTACACAGGCATTATATTGTCCGGACCCAGCAGTATACTGGCTTTGTAAGCACCATCCTAGGAACTAGAGGAACTAGAACAAAATGATTGATTTATAATGTCACTCATCACAGGCTGGCCCTGGACCCCGACTTTCCCTGACATGGCAGGGAAATCAGAGGACAAGCAGAGGCAAAAGAGGAAGGCAGCTGAGAGATGTTACAGTAAGAACTAAGGGACTTTGCTCACCCATTCAGATAAGGAACAGTGCAAATGAATTTTATGAAGTATGTGAAAGGAAGCTGCTTCTGTTCTGCAATCTAAAACCACGGGATCTTCAGGTGCTGCTACTGGCTGAATAGAGGGCTGCACACATACCTGCACAGACGGGCTCTACACCAGACCAAGCCACGTTGGACTGACATACTCGCGCAGGGCTACCTTGGAGCTCATAGCCACCAAGGCAGGAGAATTCACAGGTGGCTCCGTAATTGTCACCATCACTGGAACACTTCATGTAGCCATTATCTGGGGCATTGAGTTTGCCACAGCGTTTCACTGTAGAGACACAAGCCCGAAAGGGTCTCAGTGTGGAGATTCCTCCTACAGAGTAACTTAGGAAGGCAAGGGACACAGAAGCTCCAGATTTTCCATGAAGCTTCTACATTAACCCATGGAATGATCAAGGGAGCATGGGTGCTATTTAGTCAGTGGGTGGGCCTTGAAAGGGTCACCATCTATACCAGTGAGACTCCTGAGATTAACTGCTCTAGCTCCCGTGTTACAGATAAGGAGGTTGAGCCCAGGAGAGTAAAGAATAATTAGTAATTAGCTGTTCAAATCATGAGGCACAAAGCAAACCTCGAAAACAATTTTTTAGGCAGACCACAGGTCTGCTCTTTCAGACCCAAGAGCATGGTCTTCTGGCGACCCCAGCTTAGGGGCTGCTAACCATGTCAGTTATCAAAGGACTTGCAGAGTTTAACTGATTGCTCAAACTCAGCAATGAAATGTTATCAAGTAATTTTTTTCTAGTTCATTCAACTGTGGACTAGTGTGAGATTAGTCCTGTAAAATGTCTTACATAATCTACCGGCCCTGAATCCCATCAAAAAATCCAGGCATGAAGATGAGACATTTTCTCCAGCCTCATCAGAGGCTAATTCAAAGTTAACAAACATCCTTCTAGTAGGGAGCACTCTAATATCTATTGTTTGAGGACCTGTTTCCTTTGCTCTTCTAACTGGAGGAAACCCATAGTCAGTACTCTTACCTTTCACTTTAACTCGAAATTTGCAAGTGCCCTTGTTCTCTGCTCTGTCATAGACTGTGTACTCGATCTTGTGGTCTCCTTCTGGAAAATGTGAGCCTGGAGGGAGGCCTTTTAGAATAACACTTATAGAGAAAAACAAAACAGAAACATCAAAGATGATTCTTATGGATCTTAAAAACAGATATTGACCAGGTTAAGGGAATATGGAAGGGAAGCTACTGGGTCAGTTGGAACAGAACAAAGATATTTAGAAGAGTAGAATCTCTTGAGCTTTCCTCTATTTCAGAAGAGTAATTTGAGATCCCAAAATGGAAGTTCCTAACTACTGTGAACTTCTGATTATTGTGTATTGTTGAAGGATATAACCGAGGATGGAGGCCCAAGTCTTCCTCCAATCTCACTCTTGTTCCAAGGTAGATCTGAAAAACATTATCTGGAGGACAAGGGAATGCTTATGAAGGAGACCATTTAAGGATATGACCCACACCTTCACTGGCAATTCAGGCTTGCAAAAGTTGCTAGAATTTTCTCTACTCCTTCTCTCTGACAGTAAAGGTAAATTCATTGTGATTTCTTGGCTATCTTAAAATATAATAATAATAATAATAATAATAATAATAATAATAATAATAATAATAATAATAAAAGAGAAGAAGAAGAAGAAGAAGAAGAAGAAGAAGAAGAAGAAGAAGAAGAAGAAGAAGAAGAAGAAGAAGAAGAAGAAGAAGAAGAAGAAGAAGAAGAAGAAGAAGAAGAAGAAGAAAGAAGCAGCAGCAGCTTGGAGAAGACATGGAGGGTGAAAGGGAGGCCCACAGGAGAAAGGCCAGAGAGGCAAGGAGCCCAAGCAAGAACTGGAAAGGGGATAGAAGAGTCTTCTATAAGCTTCTCATACTGGTGCCGCTTCCTTCCCCACAACACCTGCTCCTGGCCTGAGTGAGCTCTGACTCAACTACAGAATTCTGAAAGCAAGAACCTGTGCTGAACAGAGGGACAAGAGGCTCTGAAAATGCTCTCTTCAAATACCACATTTTAAACCATGTCATACATTTCACCCACAAAAAATGCCAAGGTGAAGATTTTTACAAAGCTTTAAGACAACAAAGATCATCTGATGACTTAATGCTTTGTGTTTATTATCTATGAATATTTTCTTTTCTAGTAGGAGGTGAGGTTAAGGCAGGGTTTCACTATGGAGCCCAGGTACCCTCAAAGACATGCTCCTATTTCCTTAGAATTTCCAAAGCAATCACCTGCAAAGAACTGAGAACCTACTATGTGCCAGGAGCTGGGCCAAATATACTAGACCCTAAAGAGCGATAAATGAAACCCAGGAATTTTTAACTCCTCTTTCCTGCATGGGAAGCAGGAAATGTTTTTCTCTCTTTTCTATTTCTCCCTACTTTTACTTTGCTATACTAAAATAAATGCTTGCTAAAACCTTTTTTAAAAGAAGTAAATAAACCCAATCCTTAATATGTCAACTGTGGCATGGCTATTAAAATACTTTCTTTCTATGTGTGTACATATGTGTATATATATGTATATACCTCACCTAAAGTTTTTCCTAAGGTGTTTGTGATATATCTGTGTATGTATGATAGAAAGTAAATTTTTAATGTCTAAACTTTGTCTTTGAGAATTACAATGATAAACTCAGCTAGTACTATTCTTTTTTTTTGTCTTTTCTCTTTTGGTACTGGTTATCAAACTCAGGATGATGCACTTGCACTAGGCAAGTACTTTACCACTGAGCCACATATCAGCCCAATACTGTTCTTTAAGTGATGCACTGGGGAAAGATTATCAGGATGTAGTAACAAAATGTCCTGCTAGGGGTAGGAGACTCAGTCTCTTCTAACTAGCAGATACTCTGCTATCATTAATAACTATGTAGACTCATATTATCTTGCATTTTCTGGACTCTGGAAAGTCTTCCCCTGCTTTATAGTTCACCAGATGATAAGTTGGGGGCATGCTACTGTCCACAGATGAAAGCTCTGTGAGAAGATATAACTGGACCATGAAATTTAAGGCACATACCACATAATCATCTCAATACAGACAGAAAAAGCATTTGACAAGATTCAAAACCCTTTTATGATAAAAGTTCTGTAGAAGCTAGGAATCCATGGAGCATTCATCAAAACAGAGACTGTATTTGATAAATCTACATCTAGCATTATATTTAATGGTGAGCAGTTAAAACAATTTCCTCTAAAATCAGTAGTGAGACAAGGATGTCCACCCTCTCCACTCCTCTTCCATATATTACTGGAATTCCTAACAAGCAGTAACACAAGGGGCAATAAAGGGTATCCAAATAGGGAAAGAAGTAAATAGAACAAAAGACCCGGAAATGAACCCACAGACTTATAGCCACCTAGTCTTTGATAAGGAAGCCAAAACACAAAATGGAAGAAAGCCTTTTCAACAAATGGTACTGGCAGAATTGGCTATACATGTGCTAGATCCTCATACATCACCCTGCACAGAATCAACTTCAAATGGATCAAAGACCTCAATGTAAGGCCAGATACCATGAAAATATTACAGGAAGGGGTTAGAGAAACACTCCGGCTTCTTGGCCCAGGTTGAAACTTCGTAAGATCCAGAATCACAACAAATCAAAGACTAGATCACTGGGATTGCATCAAACTGAAGAGTTTCTAATGGCAAAGGACATAGATAGCAAGATAAATAGAAAGCCCACAGAATGGGAGATCTTTACTAGCTACACATTAGACAAGGATCTCATATCTGAAATATACTTAGAGCTCAAAAAATTAAATCTCCTCAAAGAAACAACCACTCAATTAATACATGGGCTAACGACTTAGGGACTTCTCAGAAGTAAGAATCAACACATGAAGAAATGTTCAACATCTGGCCATGAAAGAAATGCAAATCAAAACAACACAAATACTAAACATAGAGCTTCCCTATGACACAGAAATTCCACTCCTGGGCATTTATCCAATACTACAAACAAGATCACACTAAAGCTACCAGCACAACCATGTTTATTGCAGCATTGTTTGCCATAGCCCAGATATGGAATCAACCCAGAAGCTCCTCAGTGGATGAATGGACACAATGGAATTCTATGCCTCAATCAGAAAGAATTATATTCTATCATTCTTAAGGCAATGGAAATGCTTGGAAAAAAATTATATATTAAGCAAAGCCAGCTCCAATGAAACATAGGTTGCATGTTTTCTCTCATTGGTAGTAATTAGAATGTGCCTATAAATCTACAAGTAAACACAATGGATGGTAAAAGGCAAAAATTACACTTAGATAAGATAAATTAAAAAGGCCTCTAACAGTCACCCAGTAAGGCCAAAGGAAGATATTCTCAGAAGAGGATCACAAAGGCTTGATAGTTATGTGCATATGGTCATATAAAATGATGTTTATTGAAATGAACTCCAAGAAAGGGAAACAAAAGATTTTTTTAAATTTTTGTTTTATTCCTCCTTTGTCACTATTTTTTATTTCTGTACCTTTTGTGTCATATGTAAATTTATCTGTTTGAAGGAAGGTATGTGGGAGCACAGAAATGGTGGGACAAAGCATGAACAAATGCAGCAGTGATACTCCCTACACATTATGTTAAAAATGAACTCTACAACTTGAGGGGAAGGGGCAGGGAAAAAACTGGGAAAAAATGAGAGAAGAGGTAACATTGTTGAAAAAGAAACGTTTTCATTTCCTGACTTATGTAATTGTAACCCCTTTGCACATCACCTTTAAAATAATTAATTAATTAAAGAAACGAGACACAGATGTAAGCATGCTGACATGAAATAGTGGCCTCCAGGGAGCAAGTTTCCAGTGTACAAGCCCATATAACAGGTTTGAACATGTAGTTGAAATTCATCAAAAGGAGCCACCCATCTTTAAAAATATCTTAAAGGAGCACTATGAGTTCAATGGACCCTTGGAAATGAGGATGAGACCAGGAAGAAAGCAAAGGACACTTGTACTTTCATCATAAACTTCTGAAAGTGTTGGATGTGGTCAAAACCCAAAAACAAAAACTCAAAAGTTTTGAAAGAAATAGGTACAGCCAAAAAAAAAAAAAAAAAAAAAGGAGTGGTTGAGTTTTGTACTAAATCATATCCAGAGAGGACACAGGGCACCAGTGCCTGGCTCCTTTTGGGGGACACAGACATTTTTCCAGGGAAACTGATAGCTTATTAAGGGCTGGGGCATGAGAAAGAACCCTCTTGGTAGACAATGAGAGAATCTTTTTTGTGTTTTTGCTGATCCTGGGGCTTTAACTCAGGGCCGTGGTACTGCCCTGAACCTCTCTGTGTTCAAGGCTAAAGCCCTACCACTTGAGCCACAGCTCCACTTTCAGCATTTTCCAAATAGTTTATTGGAGATCAGAGTCTTGTGGACTTTCCTGCCTGGGCTGGCTTCGAACTGTAATCCTCAGATCTCAGCCTCCTGAGTAGCTAGGACTATTGCCGTGAGCCACCGGCACTCGGCCAACAGGGGATCTTCTATCTTAGATTAACCAGGTACCTTCTGTTTGTTCCTCCTCTTCTTCTCTACATTCCTTCTTACTTCCTTTCCTTTCTTCAATAAATATTTACTGAATGTTAACTGTGTGTCAGCCATAGTTCTGGCCTCTTGGGACATGACAGCAAGTGTATTGTAATGGTGACAGGCAATAAACAAATACATAAGTAAAATGTATGGGATGTGAGATAGCAACCAGCATTGGTACACTCCTCTACTCTGGGTAAAACTTCTCACAAAAGAGACAACACAGGCCTGGAGTGTAACTTAGTGGTACAGCCCTTGCCTAACATTCACAAAGCCCTGGGCTCCATCCTCAGCTGTGTGTGTGTGTGTGTGTGTGTGTGTGTGTGTGTGTGTGTGTGTGTGTGTGTATGTGTGTGTGTGTGTGTGTGTGTGTGTAAGAGAGACAGACAGAGACAGACAGAGGCACTGATACAGACAAAGAGAGAGAGAAAGACAGAGAAACAGAGACAGAGCAAGAGAGTGCATATCATTGCCACTGCCAAAGTTTTGCTTACTCAGTAAGAATGCCATCTGCTGTATCTCTTCCTTCTGGGGTGTCCCAGGACACTCGGACTGTTAGCTTATTGGGTTCAGCAATACGTTCCTTCACACTTGGGCACTTTATTGTAGGAGGATCAATATCTAAAAACATAACCAAAACATCCTCACCATCATCAAGAAATACTTGGTCAAATTGGGGTTTATCTCTAACATAGGCACATTTTCCCCTCATTTCATCTTTCCCTCTCTCCTATTGAGTTGGGGATTTTGTTTTGTTTTGTTTTTTGTGTGTCGTGAGGCCTGAACTCTGGTCCTAGGCCCTGTCCCTCAGTTCTTCAGCTCAAGGCTAGCACTCTACCACTTGAGCCACAGCGCCACTTCCAACTTTTTCTGCTTATGTGGTGCTGAGGAATCAAACCCAGGGCCTCATGCATGCAAGGCAAGCACTCTACCACTGAGCCACCTTCGCAGCTTTTATTGAGTTTTGAAGAGTGTATGAGTACTTACCTGCACAGGATGAGATGTATAATCTTCTAGCCTGGCTAACTATCCTATGTGTTAATGCATTAGCTACAGCTCCCCACAGTTCCAAACTCTGCCCATAGACTTGCTGACACTATAGTCATTCAACTGAAGCTACAAGTCATTCAGCTTTACCTCATCCCTCCTGCTTTAAGGTCAAAATACCTTAGTTATCATCTAGTTTGTTTCAATTCAAGGCAACAAATCTTTCACAAGTGCCTGCTTCATTCTATTGGGGGACGGGGGTTGGCGGAGGTCGGGGGGCTGGGGATACAAGAGTCAGCTGCTACCGACTTTTCAGAATTTACAGTAGATTAAGGAGATGATGTCACCACATATGCTCTGGCATATAACACAACAAGGTAGGAAATGGCAGGGACCTGGGCATGGTGAACTTGAATGTTGTATAAGTGTAAGGGAAGTACTCAACTCTCATTTTACAGATGTGCAAACTAAGGTTCAGAAAGCATGGGCAATTCAGTTCAAAGCATGTGTATCAATGGTGGCAGTATACATTATAACCCAAGACAGAGCACTTATAATTTGAGCAATATCCTTCTCTTCCTGTTATGTCTAGTCCCCAAGTAATGCTGAGTATCTTTTTTTTTTCACCTTTTTTTGTTGTGAAAATATCGTACAGAGGGGTTACAATTACATAGACAAGGTAATGAGTACATTTCTTATCAAGCATTGTTGCCTCCTCCTTTGTTTCCTCTTACCAACCCTTCCCATCTTCCCTTCCCCCCACCCCCCCCACCCTGCTTCCCCCTTCCCCACCCGCTGATCCTCCCGACATAACGTCTTGTACATCTCATTGTTGCAATTGGTCCACCTGTATCCCTATTTAAACAATTTGTTTTTTCCCTTCCCCTCCACAAAGTAGACCAACATCAAATACAGTGAAAACAGGGATTATATCGTGGGGGAGGGACATACAAAGCAACAAAGAAATCATCTTATAAATGTGTTAGAAACAATCGTATGGAAGAAAAAAACATTTGAGTCCTTATCTTGGGGTTCATTTCACCTAACATCAGCTTATCTGACCATTTCTTCTTATCTCAGATATATACTAGTAATTGCAAATAAAGGAAAGCATGGGACCTATGTTTCTTTGGGCCTGGCTTACTTCACTTAATATAATTTTTTCCAAGTCTTTCCATTTCCTAACAAATGGGGCAATGTCATTCTTTCTGATGGAGGCATAGAATTCCATTGTATATATATACCACATTTTCTTGATCCATTCATCTACTGAGGGGCATCTGGGTCGGTTCCATATCTTAGCTATGGTAAATAATGCTGCAATAAACACAGTTGTGCTGGTAAATGCTTAGTACCTTAAAGGGGGAAATGAGGTTCATTCTTCCCTCCAACTGCCACTGGACCCCACTTGTGGTTTTGTACTTTGTGTCCCCAGTTTTACCTTGACTCTGGCCCTCCAAAGGACTCTCTAAGTTTCTCTACCTAGCAGTAAGTAGTTCTGCCCCTTCACATCAAGATGTGATAACAAGGAGAGTTAGAAAAAATGAGGTGCCATTCTGCACTAGGTTGTACTTCATCACATCCTAGTTGAAGTGGAATCACAAGAAGTTCAAAATTTTACAAATTCTACTTGATCCTGAGCAGGTAGAGAATGGCTGTAAAAGAACATGGGGTATTCAGTTTTATACTGTTTTGTCGAACTAATAGCTATCTAAATACTATTACAACCTGAATGAAAATTAAATGTGCTTTTAATCCTGAATCACAAACATTGCGCAAGCGTGCATGTGTGTGTGTGTGTGTGTGTGTGTGTGTGTGTGTGTGTGTGTGTGAGAGAGAGAGAGAGAGAGAGAGAGAGAGAGAGAGAGAGAATGCTAGTCATCTACTACTTGAGCCACAGGTCCACTTCTAGGTAATTTTTAGTAGTTTATTAGAGATAAGAGTCTCACAGACTTTCTTGCTGAGGCTAGCTTTGAACTTTGATCCTCAGATCTCAGCCTCCTGAATAGCTAGGATTACAGGCGTGAGCCACCAACACCCAGCTTACTTTTGGCTTTTTGATGGTTAATTAGATATAAGAGTCTTGGGGATTTTTCTGTCTGGAATGGCTTCAAACTCCGATTTATCCTCAGATCTCAGCTTCCTGCATAGCTAGAATTACAGGCCTGAACCACCAGTGTCTACTTGAAACGTAAACTTTTTTTAATTTTAATTTTATTGCCAAAGTGATGTGCAGAGAGGCTACAGTTACATAAGTAAGGTAATGAGTACATTTCTTGTTGAACCTGTTACTTCCTCCCTCATTTTTCTCCCTCTTTCCCTCCCCCATCTTCCCTCAACATAAACATTTTTGAGTGACTGAATATATTAAGAAAAATTCTTCATACACTTTCTCCTGTGTCTTGACTGATACTTTCTTTTGGGGGGGGGGGGGTCCGGTCGTAGGGCCTGAACTCAGGGCCTGGGAACTGTCCCTCAGCTCTTCAGCTCAAGGCTAGCGCTCTACCACTTGAACCACAGCACCACTTCTGGCTTTTTTCTTTTTTTGCTTATGTGGTGCTGAGGAATCGAACCCAGGGCCTCATGCATGCAAGGCAAGTGCTCTACCACTGAGCCACCTTCCCAGCCCCTGATACTTTCTCATTTTATCTAAGGCAAGAACTTGGGAGCAGCTTGCTGAACAGTTTTACTTCTAGCTATTCAAATTCATTCTAATTCTATGCCATGCTTCAAAGCAGTGTGAATTTCCAACCTTATTACACTAATGCTAAATTAAATAACTACCATATCTTATTGAATCTAAGTCCCTACCAATTGTGAGATGAGAGTCAATTTCAGAGACATTAAAATGTGAAAAAATGTGACAGTGACATTTTCTCAAACAAACATACTGTGCTATAAAATGGAAGATTATTTGTGCATCTGAAGTATCTATTTTCAGTTGTTTTGTAAATAATTCTCTTTTCTAGTATGATACATGATAGATGACATAATTTCACAATTCGGATGAATATCCACAGCTTTGCGTGAACTGGAAGGAAAAGTGTACAATGCCTGCCGCCTGCTGGTCAGATAGGGCATGCAATTTGTTTTGGAGAAAATGTATTGAAGAACGCTTTAAAGCAATTGCACAGGAGACCAAGAAGAAGATATACATTTCCAGGTAAAGTTACATCATGCTACCAGATTTCCTTGGATAGATATTATGAGAGCAAAAACTCTTTGCTAGCTAAACCAAGCTAAACATTTGGATGATACACTTATTTTGTTTTGATTCTGTATCAACTTAATGTACTGACAATGTGAGGAAATGCGAGGATGTAGGCTAGGAAAGGTGAAAGGAGAAGTTATGGATGGTGGATATGGTTGAAATCTTCTATACACATACATGAAAACAACAATGAAAACTACTGAATTTGTTCCAAACAGGGAGAGAGAGAGTGAGGAGGAGTGATAGAGAAGGGGTTTGAATGAGGTACGTCGTATGCACATATGGAAACATCACAATGGAACCCCATTGTACAACATATATAATATCATATATAATGTATAACATGTATATAATATGCAATATAATATATTGTATTGATATGTAACAAATATGAACAGCTAATACATTGTATATAATATAATATATGTACTTAATAATATATGTATAACTAATGTATATATACAATTAATAGATAGTAAAATGGGACAAGGGTATCAGAGTCTAGTTGTGTCTGGCTAACAATGGCCAATCAAAACTGGCCCATTTTTCAGAAGTATAGCTCTTCCAAAACCAGAAACAAGAACGAATGAGTCATTACAAATAATAGGGAATATTTTCTAACCACTTTCTATGTGGCCAACCCCCTCCATGTGAAAGATTATACTTCCATTATCCCTACATTATTTCATTGCATGTTCACAAATACTCATTAGTAGCATCCCCATCTATAGACCAGGAAGCATTTTCTCTCTTTCAGAATTCCCTTGTAGTCTGAAATTTTAAAACACTATTACAAGTGTAAATGCATTTGAGTAAGCTGAATGCTTTCGTGTGCCTGCTTGGTTTTGACCTAGTACTTTCTTCCAACTTGTACACATATATTCTTTGAGGATTGCCTGCCACAGCTTCCCCATAAATCCTTGAAGAACAGCAGGATTCATTTGAATGCATCCTCAAGCAGCTGTTCTCCCTCTCAGCTGATGAGACCAGCTGGCCTGCCCATAGCCAATGCTCCAGAGACCTAAGCTTATTATTCATCATCCAGCCATGATCCCCCAAGCTTTTTATAAGTTATGATACGTTTCCATGAATGAAATAAACAAAGTTACTATAGAAACATAATTGTTCTTCCCTGATGGGTTCAGGAGGTCTGTAGAGCTAGTTATTGTGTGGAAACCTTGAAACGTCAATGAAAATCCTGGCCTCTCCTCTCTGCCCCATTCACTGGAGACATCTGACAAACCACCTCTCTTCTCTGTGCTCCAATTTTCCTGCTTGTATAGCAAGTACAAGAAACCAATATATTGCCTTGTATCAACATTGGCAGTTGAACTGTTTCCTTGGGAATCCTTAACATGGCTGACTGGTTAGGTGATAAAAATCAGTAAGAGATTCAAGAGGACAAGATCTTGGTGGACAATGAACAATAAAATGCAAGGGAAGTAAAACTAAACTAGTTATAGATCTAGACCATTCAAGAATCTAGCAACCTCTGCTCTTACTTCCTTGGAAGCCAGCTGCCATATAAAGCAGTGCATTTGACTAAAAGTGGCTGCACAGCATGGGTGGGAGAGAGAGACCAATTCAACAGAGACTCCATCCAGTCAGTACAGCTTACTCCAACTGAGGTGCTTATATGTGTGCATATATATATATATATATATATATATATATACATATATATATGCCTATATGTGCCCCCATTCAACTGAAACTCCTAAATTTTAGGTGGTCTGCTGCACAGCAATTTGCTAAGGTAAATGTAAAAGAGTCTGAGGTTGGTGATGGAGGCAGGAGGAATTCATTTCATTTCCCAGGGGCCTAGGAATTGAGTGACTGGACAAGACAGAGCAAACTTGGCCATGAAGACTCCTCTAAATGTTTGTTCCCCTCAGCCAGAGTGCAATCTTTGCGGTGGCTCTGGGAAGTACTTCATTTCTTTGGTTTCAGAGAACTTTCTAGAAGTGACAAAAGAAACAAGCAAGAAAGCAATGAACTGCAAAACTAAAAGTCACCATCCTCATCTGAAAGACACACAACTGAAAATTTACTGAAATTTCCGCTAAAAAGTTTACCTGTTTAGTTTGCACTGGTGAGATGGGAATTGAGTCAAAATCTCAACCAATCTAATTGTTGTAAAACAACAACAAAAAATTTAAAACTCAAATTTTCAAGTCAGTAAAAAGAATATGCATCTGACAAGCCAAAAACATTAACCTAATTTAAGATATCCATAACAAAACACAGACATATTTATTCCGAGCTCTACTGACATTTGTATTATCGAGCGTAAACTACAGCGCAGCCCTGTAACCATTCCTATGGGGGTCATTGGATATACCCATCTGTCAAACAGTTGGGAAGAAAACAAAAAGTATGCCACAATTTGCATATCTTAACTCTCAGAGAATTTTTTTAATTCCAGAATTTCATTTGTGTTACAAAAACTTTGTAGGAAACACAAAATAAGAAGAGATCAATTCAAACAATTTGGTTTGTATACTCACCTTTGTAAAGCAAGTAAAGGGTACTCTCTGCATATCAAAAGACATGTGTCAGCCAGGTGCCTGGTGGCTTATGTATGTCTGTAATCCTAGCTACTCGGGAAACTGAGATCTGGAGGATCACTGTTTGAAGCCAACTGGGCAGAAAAATCTGTGAGAGTCTGTCTCCAAAATAGCTAGCAAAAGGCAGACCTGGAACTGTGACTCAAGGGGTAACAGCACCAGCCTAGCAAGCTTAGGGTCTTGAATCCAAATCCTATTTTTTTACACGTTTAAAAAAAACTACATTTTTCTTCCTGTTTTGGCCCAGGAAAATATTTTGATGAACTATAAATTTGAATCCATCATCAGAGCCCAGTAAGAATTAACTTTAACTCGTGGCACAGACAAATTAGCCAGACCACAGAGTTGACCACCTTGGAGTCAAAAGAAAGCCCAGTATTCCCTCTTCCCTCCCAGTTTGGAAAAGAACTGGGTCTGCTTTCTCAGCACTCAGCACAGCTCTGACCAGGATGAGTCTTTTCAAGCTTGTGTGGAAACTTGGGACCTTACCCAGCTCCTAAAATAAGCGGAGGCTCTGAATGAGGCTCAAGGTCCTCCAACCCTGCCAACACACAAACTTATTAAATGATTTTAATATATTTAAAGCCCAAAGAGTAAATGATAGCTTTGGAATGCAATTCACCCGGGACAAATTCCAGCGTGTCTGTCACCACACTCAAAGAAAGTACTGCCTGCTTGTTTTGTCTGTCCCTCTCTTTTCCTGGAAGCCCTAAGCTCTCTTGTGGCTAACTGTACCCCTTTTAGCTACTCCATGCACATTTTCCCTTCCCCCTAATATGCATGAACCTTGTCCTAGCAAACTGCAAGTGAAATCCCCTAAACTTGGGATCTATTTCTTAATGTTTTTTTTCTCTCTCTCCTTGGGAAGGTTCCAGGGCTAGCTGGTCTGGCTTTAGATATGCTTGTTGCTTTTCGGGAACAATCAGCATTTTTTTTCCATTGTTGTGCACAATGTGGAAATCTGAACAGTATGATCTCTACCGTGCTCTGCCAAAACTTGCTTAACAGACAGGGTGGTGAGTTTCTCCCCCCTCCTCATCACCTCTGCCCCTCCCAATATGACAGACTAGAGATTCAAATTTTCCCCTTTGGTGTGTTTTCTAGAGCTAGCTTGCACATACCCAAACCCACAGAAATACTGAAAGCAACATCTGTGAGTTCCCCTCTCATGTCAACAATTGGGCTTTAGGTCACCTCCTAATTCACCCCCTTGGCATCTTCCACCTGCTGCCATTGAGCAGGGCTATGAAGCAATCTTCTTTTCATTGGACACTTTAAGATTCAGGAGATGCTGGTGGCTCCCGCCTGTAATCCTAGTTACTCAGGAAGCTGAGATCTGAGGATCACTGTTCAAAGCCAGCCTGGGCAGGAAAGTCTGTGAAACTCTTATCTCCAATAACCACTAGACAACCAGAAATGGTGTTGTGGCTCAAAGTGGTAGAGCACTAGCCTTGAGCTGAAGAGCTCAGGACAGCACCCAGGCCTACTGACAGCATTAAAAGTCTCAGAATGACATTTGCACAGATTCCTTTGCCTGCTGGGTGCCAGTTAGATCTGCCAATTGGAGGCACTCCCATGAAATGAGAAAGCAGAGGCAGCAGAAGTCATTGGTAACAGCTTCAATGAGTACTTGTTCATAACTATGCTGTACCACTTGAACCACACCACCAATCCAGCTCTTTGCTGGTTTTTTGCAGATAAAGTCTCCCGTACTTTTCTGTCTGGGGCTTGCTTCAAACCTTGTTGCTCAGATCTCAGGCTCTTGAGTAGCTAGGATTACAGGTGAGAGCCACCAGTGCCTGACTTCTTACTACACTTTCATGTCATCAAGTGTGTATATTAAATTTCCTTCTGTTTGAAATATCTAAAGTGTTTTCCATGGCCCTGGTTACTACCCAATACAGATGCCTACATCACTACTACAAGAAGAAAAGCCTAGAAAAAATATTTGATCCAATTATCTGAGTACTTATGTGGACCTATTACCCTTGTCACATGGATTCAAGTTAGGGTTCAGGTTGCAACTTTAGTTTGGAAAGTTATTAATCATATTTTTGGGCCGGTCTCTTATCTACAGCACATTGACTACATAGCTTCAAAGAGGAAAATAAAATAGCTGATGAAGAGAACACCTGAATGCAAAATGAGCTGCTTTTATTTTATATGCAGAATAGCAATTCTACTTTTCAGATACACTGGATGAACACCCTCCGCTCCTCCTGAACACATGCGCCTCAAGAGGACTGTGGCACTTTCTTACCTGTACAGGAGGCTGGTGAGCTGCTCCAGGCCTTGTTGTCCATACATGTGACCCTGTGCTCCCCTCTCAATGTGTACCCTGGAGAGCAGTAGTACTCACACCGTGAATTAAAGTAAGCACCATCTACACATTTAAACCCTCCGTTGACTGGCATGGCAAGGGTAGGACATCGCTTTTCTGCAAGAAAGAAAATTGGATACTTACATTATTTCTTAGTTTATGTTCATAGATTCAGAATCCAGAACCGCTGAAAGCACACACTAAAATGATGATGGAAGCCAGGCACCGGTGGCTCACGCCTGTAATCCTAGCTACTCAGGAGGTTGAGATCTGAGGATTGTGGCTTGACGCCAGCCAGGGCAAGAAAGTCTTTGAGACTCTTATCTCCAATAAACTACTAAGAAAACTCTGGAAGCGGCACTGTGGCTCAAGTGGTAGAGTGCTAGCCTTTTCAAAGGAAGTTCTGGGACAGTGCCCATGTCCAGAGTTCAAGCCCCAGAACTGTCCCATTCCCCCCTTCGCCCGGGAAAAAAAGAAGCAGATGGAATAAGAGAAGTGTATGATTGCTTCTGCATCACACAGAAGAGACACAAAGCTTCAGGCCAGACAGACATAGGTTGGCCTCTATCCAAGACTGTCTTAGACTGATTTCCCCAGAAGGGGAGCCTGAGGTAAGAGATTATATAGGAATGGCTAAGGCAGGAAGTGCTCCTAGGGAGAAAGGAAGTAGGACCAGGAAGAAGAGGCAGTCAAGCCCTTTCAGGCACTACCTGCTCCTGCAGGAGAGCTTCTTGAGGCAGCTCCCAATGTATCTGCCTCTAGGCAAGGAAGCTGGCTTTTCTCAGCCCCTTTCACTCAGTCAGGAGGAAGCTTCTTTTTCAATGCATAGCTTACAAAATTAAGAAAACTGGGGTTATGAGGTAGGGTTGAGAGGAATAGAGAAACATGTTGAAAAGGGTGCAAGACGCATTGTATTATTCAGAGACGACTTTGTGGAATGGCAACTCCTTTGCAGAACTACTTAAAGATAATAAAATATATATTTTAAAAATGACAAGTAGAACTGCAAAAGAGAGAGACAGACAGACAGAGAGAGAGAGAGAGACAGACAGAGAGAGAGAGAGAGAGAGAGAGAGAGAGAGAGAGAGAGAGAGAGAGAGAGAGAGAGAGAGAGCAGTTTCTTACAAGACCTCTGAAAAATCACCTTCCTTTTCTTCCAGGAAGGTTGAAGATTTCTTTTGTCTTCTGAGCAAGTCACTCAGAAGCTGTGGGAG
This sequence comes from Dipodomys merriami, assembly GCF_024711535.1. NCBI lineage: Eukaryota > Metazoa > Chordata > Mammalia > Rodentia > Heteromyidae > Dipodomys > Dipodomys merriami. Next base: position 95,283,302 of record NW_027204492.1, on the reverse strand, counting down.
AGATATTCTGAACTGCTAAAAGGCCACCAGATAAACTGAGTTAACATTGCTAAGTGTCTACCAGTGCCACTGAGCTGCATAGTCTCTATGTCTTGATCACAAGATTGCAGACCTGAGCCTCAGTATCCTGAACAATGCTATGAAAATAATAGCACCCATATGGACTATAGCTGCAAAACTTGAATGTGTGTGACCTGCTTGGCAACCTATAGGTACTTTATAGGGGGTGGCTGTCTTGAATAACAAAAGGTGTCTACAATGGGCTTCCCACCCAAATGGTGGGACAAAAGGTGAACTAATTCCGCAGTGATACTCACTTATGTTGGAAATGAACTCTACGACTTCAGGAAAGGGAGGGAAAAACTGGGGGAAAGTGAGGGAGGAGTGACACTGTTCAAAAAGAACAGTACTAGGGGCTGGGAAGGTGGCTCAGTGGTAGAGTGCTTGCCTTGCATGCCTGAGGCCCTGGGTTCGATTCCTCAGCACCACATAAGCAAAAAGAAAAAAGCTGGAAGTGGCGCTGTGGCTCAAGTGGTAGAGCGCTAGCCTTGAGCTGAAGAGCTGAGGGACAGCGCCCAGGCCCAGAGTTCAGGCCCCACAACCAGACCCTCCCCCCCAAAAAAATAAATAAACAAAAAGAACAGTACTCATACTGACTTAGGTAACCGTTAACCCTTCTGTACATCACCGTTACAAGACAAAAAACATTTAATAAGTAAAATAAAATGGGCTTCAACAGTACTGCATCACGTGCATCATTCAAAATGTGAGAGAACTTTTCCTGAAACTAAAAGTCCTTGAAGCCCCACCTTTTCTCCCAGGCCCATTTCCTTCTATGGACCAAGAATCACTTCTTCAATGATTCCTGCTTTCCTAAACTCCACACTTTTGAAGAATACTTTTTTTTATTGTTTTATTTCATGTACCCATCCTTCCTTCCACCCTCCTTCCCTCCCAAAGGAAGTCTAAGCTTGATTGGCCTTGAAGACCTGACACAGGGCTGGGCTACTCACGTTTGCAGATGGCCTTGTCTGACCAGCGCTTATTTGGCTGGCAGGTCACCTGAGAAGAGCCTTGAAGTTCGTAGCCTTTCTGGCAGCGAATGTCACACCTGGCTCCCAGGGCTGTTCTGTAGTATCCTCCAAGAGGAGCCTTGCAGTACACATCCCCATACCTCACCTTGATGGGGGAGCACCATGGGGTGTCTAAAATAGCAAAAACAAAGGGGGAAGATAGAACGAGACATCTTTAGAAATTCTATTCCCTCACTCTATGCTCTCAAGCGTGCTGCAGTACAGATTTCCAGTAGTGCCCCATGTTTTCTGTGTCTCTGGATATGGAGATTACGAATGGGGGACTAAGTGTCAGGCCTGGCTAAAGGGGAGCTCAAGTTCCTCTGTAACTAGCTATGGGATCTTGGGAAAGTTACTCCACTTCTGAGTCAATGATGCTGTTCAAGAAATGCTTGGTGTTTTCTAGTATTACCTGTAACTAGATATGACTCTCTCAAGGGTAATCAATATTGTGAACTCAAACCCTAGCCATCTATACATAGTTGGGAGGGGGATGCTGTCAATAATTCATTAATTTCGACTTCTTCCAGCTATACACGTTCTTTGTAAATCACAATACTGTTGTTTACTCTTTTGCACTAGGCTGCTTTTTTCTAGGCTTTTGCAGCAGGGTATCGTTTTGGTTAACAGTTACAACAATTGCTCCCCACAGGGAAACAGCCCCACCCCCACTTTTCAGATGTCCTCATTATGCCTCATTTACGTTTAGAGAGAAACACCTTCCCAGAGGACTAAATGATAGGGTGTTTGATTTTGTTCTCACAATTAGAGTATAGCTAAGGTGAAATAATCAGTCTTAACCTATTCTGTGTGTATATATATTTGTGTGTGTGTAAGAAAGTGAGAGGGGGAGGGGAAGAAAGGCCATAAAACGTAAGGGCAATGTGTTTCTGTTTCTTTGATGGGAAAGTTCTCATAGTGGCCATTGCATCAATTTCTCACAATCCGAGGGCACCAGTGAAATTCTTTCAATGTGATGTAGAAGAGCTGCTTCCCTACGCTGCAGGTCTCATGAGTCCTCAATGACAGTTAGACTAACGGTGAATGTGGTGAGTAGGCCATCATGTGGCCACAATGGAGAATAGCACCTTCCTAGGAATTCTGAGGATCTGCTTTTGATAGCTTTTCAGCTTTGAAAAACAGCTGTCCTGGGCTGAGAAGGTGGCTCAATGGTAGAGCGCTTGCCTTGCATGCATGAGGCCCTGGTTCAATTCCTCAGCACCACATAAGAAAAAAAGCCAGTGCCTGTGGCTCAAGTGGTAGAGTGCTAGCCTTGAGCTGAAAAGCTGAGGGACAGTGCCCAGGCCCAGAGTTCAGGCCCATGACCGGACTCCCCCAAAAACACCAGCTGTCTTGTTCAGATCTTGTACATAATGTGCCCCACCCCCCCATTATTTTTTTTTAAAAAACTTGGGGCTTTCACTTTCCCTCTGCCTAATACTTCTATATTATTATCATATTGTGTTTCTCAAACAGCTGCAAGTGGATCCTAAACTCAAGTAACTATTCCTGGACTTCTGGGTAAAAGTTTTATCTTGAGGGACATTCCCTAGAATGGAATAAACTTGAAGACTTGTAGAAGCTCACACAAGGTATACAGGCTTTCCTTGAATTATATTTCCTTTCTCAGATTGTGTACTTATAGTCTCTATGTACTACCTATATCTATGACTACATGTAGTCTTATGTATGATATATGTATACAAAGATCACATATGTCAATGCAACATGGAACTAGCACATTTGATGCCTTATTCTCAGGCTTCAAATTCTAATAGTTCTAGTTCCACATCCAAAGAAATCAGTGCTGTTGTCAACATGTGGTGAAATAAATCTTGCTTTCATTTATTTGTGAAAGGAATTTCTTTCTTTTGGATAACATCCCAAGAAACCTATTGAAGATATTTTGGCAGTTTAACAGCCCTAGACATTTCAATAATAATTCGATAAGAATTGAAATGTCAGTGAATGATCTGAATGCAAAGTGTACATGAACATGTGAGTTAAAGTAAATTAACAAAATGTTTAACATTGAGATTTAGAAAAAAGAAGTGCCTGTGCTGCTTCATTTAAGACAGGGTTTCCTAAGTAGAAATCTAGATTGATTATTGAGGAAAGCTTTCCATCCCCCTGAGCCAATGTGGTAAGCATTCTAATTAAATGGAGATCATAAGGTAAACAGCATAGTGGAACAGACTAATGAGCTGCTCATGAAGTCTGGATACAAGCCAAAACACCCGTTTAGACTCAAGTGCAATGTGAACCAGCTGTGTACCTCTGAGCACATCACCTATCCTTGGTTCCATCCTCTGTAAACCCGGGATGATACTGACATAGCTCTACATGTTTTCCCCCTCCCTTCAATTAGTCTGAATATAATGGTATTCAAGGAAAAGAACCAAAGTAGTGCTCACTTGCTATGTCCTGAGAATACAGTGAATATTAAGCACATTTTTGTTTGTTATTCTTTTTAATTTAATTTCACTTAATTCAAAATCCTTTTTTTTTTTTTTGGTCAGTTGTGGGGCTTGAACTCTGGGCCTGGGCGCTGTCGCCTCAGCTCTTCAGCTCAAGGCTAGTGCTCTACCACTTGAGCTACAGCTCCACTTCCGGTTTTCTAGTGGTTTATTGGAGATAGGAGTCTCACGGTCTTTCCTGCCTGGGCTGGCTTTGAACTGCGATGCTCAGATCTCAGCCTCCTGAGTAGCTAGGATTACAGGCGTGAGCCACTGGCACCCGGCTAAAATCATTTATTAAGGTATTGTACTCTGTTCTGGGGCTTGAGATTGTAGAGCTAAATTCTTGGCTAATAAAGGTTCACCTCCAGCTTTTCAAATTAAAAAACTTAAGGACTGGAATGTAACTCAGGGATTGATCACTTGTCTAGCATGCAAGAGTCCCTAGATGAAGTCTCCATTGTAACATAAGACAATACTTTAAAAATGTTTTTTGTATAAATTTAATGTGTATGGAATGTTTTGATATGCACATGTGTGGTAAAATTATTACTAATAGTAATTTAACTGAAAATAGAAACAATCTCCTAAGAAGAATTTATTTGAAACATTCAGAAAAGGTTCTAAATAAGAGAAGTAATCATTTCTCCATCTGATCTACCTTCTACCTGGGCAGTGAGGGTGAACACTGGCCTGAGAGCACTGGGCAACTCATATTGTGTATATGAAGAGGCCTAGTGTATGCATGTGCTTTAGGGAGACTTTTTTCTACAAGAAATTTAGAATGCAAAGAGCTTTTCTGTGTGTGCCTATGCCGGTACTGGGGCTTGAACTCGGGGCTTAGACACTGACACTTAGCTTCTTCACTGAAGGCTGGCACTCTACAATTTGAGCCACACATCCATTTCTGACTTTTAGATGGGTAACTAGAAATAACAGCCTCATATAGATTCTCTTGCCTGGGTTGGCTTCAAACTGTGATCCTCAGATCTCAGCCTCCTGAGTAGCTAGGACTATAGGCAAGAGCCACCAGCACACAACTACAAAGAGGTTTAAAAGTTTTTAAATTAATTAAAAAGGTTAATGAATCAGAGCACCTCTTTACTTGAAACATATGATTAACAAACTCGTGCTTGGCTTGAGTGGTTAACTCCTAGGGTTTTGAAGATAAGCACTGCAGGGAAGGAATTTTTTTTCATCAATAAGTTAAAACAAATACAGTATATAGCAGGCAACATGCCCGGGCATAGGTACTGAACACAAGCTATTCTTTAGAAAGATTGTCCACTTCCTCAGAAAACAAGTGAAGGCTACTTTTTAGCCAAAGGCTGACCCAGGGCTCCTATAACTCAGACATCTCACAGAAGATTTGGTCAGAATCCTCTTGCCAAAACCCAGACCACTTTCCTGGGCACAATAGAACTTGATTAATCAATTTCCCTCCAATCCTTCCTCCACTAGAAGAGGAAGTAATTTGAAAAAAGAAAACATTTAAATTTACCTTTACTTATTTTGCCCCAGGGATCCCTAAACTTCAGCAGTCGAAATATTTGTGGGCATACTTACCTGAGCCTGCATAGAAGTTTCTTGATTAGGCTTTTTTATACCTGCTGGTGATAGATTGTTGGAAATATATAGACCTGGAGTTCTTTCTCCTTAAGTTAAGCTTCATTTGAGCAACACACTTTACTTATCATTTTTTAGGAGCCATGCTGGGCTCAGAAAGAGCACAATAAGCCAAGCTTGTGAAAATCAAGTTTTCTCATTCTCCATTCAGTGCAGTACATTAGCAGCGCTTGGTCCAGAAGTGACCTTGGATGGTTTACTCTGGATGATTCTGGCTGTAATGTATGAATCAGGCAGAACTATGCCCTTGATTTTCACTTTCACTAGCTTGAGCTTGCCTTTGCAGAAGTGAGGGCAGAAAAGAAACAGGAGAAAGAAATGACCATGGGGGTGCTGAAGGACAGCACTTCACTGATTTCCTAGTGTTTTGCTTTTTGGGTTGTTTTTGTTTTGTGCTTAAATAGGAGGACATATGCATTTATTTCTAAACCTTGGTCCTGGATAGGTAATTCAAATTTCAATGTGCTGTCTGGCCACTTCATTACAGTTTGCTCTGCAAGGCAAAAAGGCAAGTTCTCCCGGCATCAGCAGGTCCTCATTAGCACAGAAGCAAAGCAGTCACCTTCATATCTAGCGTGAGAATAATCGACTTCATGGTCTTCTAACGGTGAGTCTCCCGATCCTACAATACAAAAAAAGAACAGAAACGGCAGCAAGAAAAGCCACCCAGTATGGACGCATATTTCAAAGCACTGCTGTGGCATAGTCCATGCAAGAGATGCTATTAGAGTGCAGAGCCTAGAGCAAAAGCCTCTGTGGCCATTCACGAAAGGACAGGGGACCTCTCAGAGTGAACTTGGCTTGGATGAGCTAGGCAGAGCCAATCCAAATGAGCCTCAAAAGGTTTTGGAATCACCACATGCCAATGGAAATTCTGGAACAGGGAAAGAGGGAGAGAGTCAACTTCACTCTGAGAAGATGCCAATGTATATGGGATCTCATGCCAGGGGCGATGCAATAAAATGTGTGTGACTCAGACTCAACCCTCAGTGTCTCTAGCAAACCAAGAAAACCCAGAACCGAATGCTTATGATACCTGAAAAACAGCTCCTCTTGTGAGATGAATTTGGGATGGTAGATAAAAATGGAAAGTGTCTTACCTTAATAATAAAAGATATGCAAAGCTGTTTGGGTGTATGTATAGGGAAAGAGGGCTGAAACAAATGACCTGGATGTTTACTCAGAACCCCTTGGGCTGAAGGAAATATTTTTTAATGAGTCTTACTATCTTAAACATCCCCCAGTCTGTGAGTGAAAGACTGCTGGGTTGTATTTTTGTTTGTTTAGTTATTTGTTTCGTTGTTTTTGGTGGCACTCCTGGGGCTTGAACTCAGGGCTTGGGTGCTGTCTGTGAGCTTCTTTTGCTTAAGGCTAGCACTCTTCTACCTGAACCACAGCTCCACTTCAGGCTTTTTTGATAGTTTAGTGGAGATAAGAGTCTCATGAGCCGGGTGCCAGTGGCTCACACTTGTAGCTACTCAGGAGGCTGAGATTTGAGGATCGCAGTTCAAAGCCAGCCCAGGCAAGAAAGTCTGTGAGACTCTTATCTCCAAAAACCACCAGAAAACCAGAAGTGGCACTGTGGCTCAAGGGGTAGAGCGCTCACCTTGAGCTGAAGAGCTGAGGGACAATGCCCAGGCCCAGAGTTCAAGTCCCACAACTGACAAAAAAAAAAGTCTCATGGACTTTGCTTTCCAGGCTGGCTTCAAACCTCAATCTTCAGATCTTTGCCTCCTGAGTAGCTAGGATTCCAGCTGCCAGTGTCTGGATTGACTCTGCATTATCTTAATACAACTTGTTTAGAAGTTGAAACAATGTTAGCATATTGAACATTAAATTCCAGTGAATGGTGAATATTTCAAACTTGAAGCCGTAGAAGGCCTCAAACTTCAATATAGTCACCTTAAATCTAGGCAACTGCCCTCTACACATTACAGTCTATTACTGATGTTGGTACCATCTTGAGCACACATGTACCTCCAGGTACCTGCCACTGTACTACTAGAGAAAGACCCTCTCCTAGGAGGCTATTAAAATCCCTACACAGGATGAACATATGAGTCATGGTCCTATTTCACTTGGTGGTCTGAATGAGGCATAAAAAGTATGGAAACTGAGAGTGTGTGTGTATGGGGGAGGGGGTAGGTGACTGGCTTATGTGCACTTGGTATAGGTTCCTGTGCCAATGTAGCCCATTTCTGTGTCCTGTGTTGCTGCTGTTCCTCATTTGATTTCTAGCCACCCTGGCCTGTACTCAATTCTGAACTTTTCATTGTTTCACATCACAAACTGAACATGAAACCAGCTATGCAACTTAGAAACATGAAGTAAATCATCCTGCTCATTTTGCCGGATCCATTGTGAGCATGAAAATCTATCTCAAGAATGCTCCCTTACTCAGCAGGCTGATGTTTGAGCATTGCAGTTTGAAGCCAGCCTGGGCATTAAAGTCTGTAAGGCTTTCCAATTAACCAACAAAAAGCCGGTAGTGGTGTGGCTCATGTGGTGGAGGAAAAAGCCAAATGAGAGAACAACACCATGAGTTCAAGTTCCAGTGAAAAAAACACACACATGCACACACACACACACACACACACACACACACACACACACGCACACGCGCGCACGCGCGCACACATGCACGCACACACGCACGCACACACCTTATGCCTTCAGACACCATCCTGGATTAGCTTGTCCAGAGCACTTACTGTACATTCCATCAAGCTTTCTTCTGCCTTGTAAATTACAAGGCCTTCCTGATTCTTTTCCTCCTTTTTTTTTTTTTTTTTTTTTTTTACAGTACTGAGCCTTGAACTCAGGGCTTCCTGCTTATTATGTAAGTGATCAAATACTTGTGCTACGTCCTGAGACCTCTCATACTCCTCTTTGGACATTGTCTGGGCAAAGCCTTTCTATCAGTTTGCCATTTGGGCATGTGTTTCTCAAGGGTCCAGTTTGGGTCCTTTTTTTTTTTTTTCATCAGTTGTGAGGCTGCCCCTGAACCTTTTTGTGCTCAAGGATAGCACTCTACCACTTGAGCCACAGTGCTACTTTTGGCTTTTGAGTGGTTAATTGGTGATAAGAGTCTCATGGGGGCTGGAAAAGTGGCTCAGCGGTAGAGTGCTTGCCTTGCATGCATGAGGCCCTGGGTTCGATTCCTCAGTACCACATAAGCAGAAAAAGCCGGAAGTGGCTCTGTGGCTCCAGTGGCAGAGCGCTAGCCTTGAGCTGAAGAGCTGAGGGACAGCGCCCAGACCCAGAGTTCAGGCCCCATGACTGGCAAAGAAAAAAAAGTCTCATGGGGACTTTTCTTGTCCAGGCTGTCTTCGAACTGCAATCCTCAGATCTCAGCCTCCTGAGTAAATATGATTATAGGTGTGAGCCACTGGCACCCAGCTTGGGTCCTTTATATACCTTTTGAATTTTTCCCCCGGACTGTTACATTCATGTACTTGACTCAAACTAACCCCACGCAATCCATTATTTTCTCCTCTAATTCCAACCAGGCCAGAATTTTGAATAATTCAAAACCCTATTCCTTTTCTCATCACCAAATCAGCACATCCTTCAGCATTTCTTTCAGCATTTCCAATAACACCACCTTCCAGCTAGTCTGTCACATGGAAAAAACGTAGCATTTTATTCTACACTCTTCTTCATCTACCACATTCTGCTTCTAACCTTCACTTTTGAATCTATTCCAGAAATGATTCTCACACTCTTCTCTAATTCTCCATTTCAAAAGATATTGTGCGCTAGGTCGGGCAAATAGGTTTCTCTTTTTTAAAGTTTTATTTTTTTGTCAGTCATGGGGGCTGAACTCTGGGCCTGGGTGCTGTCCTTCAGCTCTTCAGCTCAAGGCTAGCACCCTACACTTGAGCTACAGAGCCACTTCCGGGTTTTTTTTTCTGCTTATGTGGTGCTTAGGAATCAAACCCAGGGCCTCATGCATGCAAGGCAAGTGCTCTACCACTGAGCCACCTTCCCAGCCCCAAGTTTTATTTTTAATTGACACAATAAATGTACATATTTATGGAATACAACATGTTCTTTTGATACATGCACACACTGTGTAATGATCAAATAAGATAATTAATATAATCTTTCAATGTTCATCATTTCTTTGTAGAGAAAACATTCAAAATCTTTTGCTATTTTGAAATATAGATTATTCTTCACTGTAGCCACCTGGCTGTGTAATTGAACACTAAGGCTATGCTCAGAAAGACTAAGAGGACATGTTTTTTTCATATGTGGATTGCAAACCCCAAATACAACCTTCCATGTAAGCATACACAGAGGCATATGCATATGCATATATAAGTCATATATATGTCATATATATGATTTACTTGACTATAGTATGTACAGGAGTGAAACTCCGTGGATTAAGCCTTTTGAACAATTAACAGTTTAAAGAAAAGTAATCTGACATGAGATTGTAGTGGAGGGGGCTAATTGGCGGCAGTGGGTTAATGGGGACAAATACAGCAAGAATACTCAATGTCATTATGTGATTAAAGAAGTAAAAATGTGAAGTGGGGGGAAAGAAGATGGGAGAAGGGAGAATGATGGAACAAATGACCAATCAAGAAGTTCTGGACAATTAGATAGACATGTTACATTGTAACCTCCTTGTACAATGTTTTGAAATTCAGAAAATAAATAAAATTACACTATAATTTCTTTTAGAAGAACTCTGGAAATTATTCCTGCATCTAACTGTAGCTTAATACCTACAGCAGGTCAATAGCCTTGAGAAGACCTTTTCAGTAGCCCTGATTCAGTCACTCCCCAGGCTACTGCCTCCACAAAGTCCTTCAAAATGGTATGTCCTGAGAAATGCTTTGTTAGACAATTTCCTTGTGGTGCAAACCTCACAGAGTGAACGCACACAGCTCAGATGGCTGCAACATAACAAACTGATATCATCTCATGTGACCACAGTCTGCCTCATATGCAGCTTATCATGGATCAAGACACTGCAATCCGGAGCATGACTAAGCCCCTGCCAGACCAAGGAACAACAGAGGCCCAGTATTCCCACTTGGTACCCATGTTTTGCTTCTAATAAGCTATTCTCCAAATAGAAAGAACCAGCACTCCTTGGTTAATTCCAGGATGGAGAAAAAGAAATACAAGAAGATCCTTCAACACCTTATGATATCAGAAAGTAGGGGAGTGTTGAAGAAAAGATGGGGTGAAGGGGCTAGTCAATTACACCGGAGCAAACTTGAAGCAGCTTCTAATGGCCAAAGCCAGAACAATGTGAAAAAGAAAATAACCACAGGATTATATCATAGCCTACAGGATAAAGCTACATGTCCATGAGTTTTTACTTCTGTAAGTTTTCATACCAATAAAAATGGGGAAGAACTGTTATTTCTTACCAAATAATCCCAATTTACAAAGGCAGAAGTAAATGAGGGGAATTGGAAATTACCATTAGGCAAAAAGAAAATGTCTTTGAAATTACCTTTAAGGTTAGTTTTTAAGACAAAACCAATCATGTTATTTACCTATATGAACATCCTTCATGTTTACCTATGTCCATAGAGTAGAATCTAAAGAGTTTTTTGGTTGGATGTGGGGCTTGAACTCAGGGCCTGGGCACTGCTCCTGGCCTCTTTGTGCTCAAAGCTAGAGCTCTATCATTTGAGCCACAGCTCCACTTCTGGTTTTTTGAGTCATTAATTGGGAGGGAAGGGATGGTAGGAGAAAAACAAAAGAGGAGGTAACAATGCTCAGTAGGAAATGTAGTCATTACCTTACTCATGTAACTGTAACCCCTTTGCACAGTATTTTTACAATAAAAACATATTTAAAAAAATATCACAGGGACTTTTCTGCACAGCCTGTCTTCAAACCTCAATCTTCAGATCTCAGCCTCCTGAATAGCTAGGATTACAGACATGAGCCACTGGCACACAGCAAATCTAAAGGAACACTTAATCTACCCCCACCCCCAGCCTGGCTTACTCTTCAAATACTCCAAGACTTTCAGAGTTACTGGGCTACTGTACCACAATCTCCCCTCAGAATGACCTTTCACCTCCTCTTATCAAAATCCTTCTTCCAAATGTTGTTGCCATGATGCTTTCCTTTATCCCAAACATTCAAGCTTATTAAAATTAAAAGAAAAAAAAAAACGCCACCAGGTGTGGTTGCACAGGCCTATCATCCCAACACTGGGGAGACTGAGTCAGGGAGATTTCAATTTGAGATCAGTTTGAAATTCCAGGCCAGCATGATCTAAATATCAAGACTCAATTTCGAGAAAATAATTAAGTTCCTCAAATACAAAGAAGGCAAGAGCATCCAGCACAACCAAAAGGAGCATAAGGAGACTTGATCACTAAAGGTCGTATGGTATTCTGGATGAGATCTTGCAACAAAAAAAAGGAAATCACATAAGTATGGAATCTAGTTAATACTAAGTCACCAATATTGGTGCACTAATCGTGACAAACATGCCATGTTAGTGTAAAATGTGAATAGTAGAGAAACTGGCCAGGAGATATTGGGACCCTGCTGTACTAACATTTCAATTTGAGCTATGCTACACATTATCTATTGGTTCCCATTCCCAGCACCTCTGAATCCACATTTCTCTGTATTTCAGAGAGTAAAAGGTTGCAGAGCATAGTCCCTAGTTTCTCTGATCCTTAGACTATGGACCAATCTGCTTTTGAGAGATTCGGAAGATGAAAGGGAAGACATTATTATTTTCTATAGCTGTGTATGCATGACGCATCCATTAGTGGATGCCTTGGCAGAAGTGGGCTGTCATGCTCACTGTCTCCTCACCATTTTTGTAAGGTAGAAATCAATGTCTCTTAAAATATGATGATGGTGCCACACACCAGTGGCTCATGCTAGTCAGGAGCTGCAATTTGAGGATTGCAGTTCGAAATCAGCCCAAGCAGAAGAGTCTGAGAAATTCTTAGATCCAATGAACTTCCAAAAAGTCAGAAATAAAGCTATAGCTCAAGTTGTAGAGTGCTAGCCTTAAGCAAAACAAACAAAAAAGAAAAGCTCAGGCACAGTGCCCAGGCCCTGAGTTCAAGCCCCAGGGCCCTGAGTTCAAGCCCCAGGGCCAGCACAAACATAATACCAGTCTAGAAACTCAGCATCCTAAAATACATAAAAGACACACTTGTAACCAGGCTCTAGTGCCTCATGCCTGTAATCCTAGCTACTCAGGAGGCTGAGATCTGAGGATCATGATTCAAAGCCAGCTTGAGCAGGAAAGTTTGTATGACTTTTATCTCCAGTTAACCACCAAAATGCCAGTAGTGGAGCTGTGGGTCGAGTAGTAGAGTGTTAGCCTTAAGCAAAAAGCCCAGGCCCAGAGTTCAATCCCCTAGGACTGGTGCAAATGAAAAAGAAAAAGAAAGACACACTCATGATGTTGTTCAGTAGATTGGGCTTAGTAAAGCAAAGGAGATTCATATATACTAGGAAATAATTTTCCACAGGATTAAAATTTTAAAAGAAAAGAAAAGAAAAATAGACAAATAGGGAAGAAGAAGCAAGACAGACTTCCCAGTAAGCTTTATATACAAAAAAAACCATCCTTTTAGAATTGTTAATTGAGGTTTTATTATGACATAGCCATTAATCAGTCTGCACATGGTCTGGATTACCACTCTTCGGAAAGAATGTTTCAGTGTTTCTTCCACACAACTACAAATCCTACATTGGCTCCAAAGTCAGAAACTCAAAGCTGTGTAGGACTATGTCCTTTGGTCATACCTGGAGCCAACTCCATTTATAATTCTGCTCTGATTGCAGAAACTTATTCTAATTCAACAGAGGTTTTTTTAAAAAAAATATATATATATTTTCTTGACTTCCACTGCTCATGACCAATTGGTCGTCAGAGTGGTGTCTAGAATCTTTTTTATCCTATAATTGTTAATGTTTTCCTAGGCATAAATTATTTTTATCTTAACTTCTCCCATCAAATGGACATGCTTCGTGATAGTAAACCAAAGTCACTCATCATCCCAAACAATAACCAGACATGGTGGTGTATGCCTGGAATCCTGGCACAGATACATATAGACAAGAATATCATGTGTTTATGACCAGTCTGGGATCCTTAGCCAAGGCTTCTCTCTCTCTCTCTCTCTCTCTCTCTCTCTCTCTCTCTCTCTCTCTCTCTCTCTCTCTCTCTCTCTCTCTCTCTCTCTCTCTCTCCCCTCTCTCTCTTTTGTCGGTTGTGGGGCTTGAACTCTAGGCCTGGGTGCTGTCGCTGTGCTCTTCAGCTCAAGGCCAGTACTCTGCTGCTTGAGCCACAGCGCCAAGAGATGAGTCTTGCAGACTTTCCTGCCCAGGCTGGCTTTGAACCGTGATCCTCAGATCTCAGTCTCCTGAGTAGCTAGGATTATAGGTGTGAGCCACTAGTGCCTGACCCAAGGTCTTCTCTTTAACAAGCAAGGGTCGAGCACTTGCATAGTATTCATAAAGCTCTGGATTTTATCCCTAGAACTACATACTTTTAAAAAAAATCCTCAAATATATCAACATTGAAATGTACCAGATTTTAAACATATTTCATGAACAATTGGCTTCAAAATTTTATTTAAGGAATTGTAATACTGCTTTAGAAGTTCATGTTCCTATTACAAGTGATAAATAAATTGTTCATGGTAAAAAAAAAAATATTTTCTCCAAGTTCAAACAAGGATCTTTCTGAGCTACTGAAGCTCACCCTTTCAGTCTGAATGTCCAAGTGGATAAAATCACTGAGACACCAAAGTCACTTATAAAAAATACATTTTGTAGTCAGGTGCTGGTGACTCACACCTGTAATCTTAGCTACTCAGGAGGCTGAGATCTGAGGATCTCAGTTCAAAGCCAGCCTGAGAAAGAAAGTCTGTGAGATTCTTTTTTTTTTTTTGGGTCCAGTCGTGGGGCCTGATCTCTGGGCCTGGGCACTGTCCCTCAGCTCTTCAGCTCAAGGCTAGCACTCTACCTCTTGAGCCACAGCGCCACTTCCGGCTTTTTTTTTTCTTTTTGCTTATGTGGTGCTGAGGAATAGAACCCAGGGCCTCATGCATGCAAGGCAAGCGCTCTACCACTGAGCCATCTTCCCAGCCCGTCTGTGAGATTCTTATCTCCAATAAACCATTAGAAAACCCGAAGTGGTGCTGTGGCTCAAGCAGTAGAGCGCTCGCCTTGAGCTGAAGAGCTGAGGGACAGCGCCCAAGCCCAGAGTTCAAGCCTCACGACCGACCAAAAAAAAAAGGGCCTTGAACTCAGGTCCTTGCACCCTCCTTCAGCTTGCTTTTCCCTCTCATAGTTGGTACTCCATCACTTGAGCCATGCCTCCAATCTGTTATTTTGCTGGGCTTGGGTTTTTTTTTGGTGGGTCATTGGGCCTGAACTCTGGGCCTGGGCACTGTCCCTCAGCTCTTCAGCTTAAGGCTAGCACTCTAACAGTTGAGCCACAGCGCCATCTCTGGCTTTTTCTGTTTATGTGGTGCTGAGGATTCAAACCCAGGACCTCATGCATGCAAGGCAAGCACTTTACCACTGAGCCACCTTCCAAGCCCCTTGCTGGTTGTTTTTGAGATGGAGTCTTGTAGACTTTTTGCTTGAGCTGACTTCAAACTGTGATTCTCAGATCTCAGCCTCTTGAGTAGCTAGAATTACAGGTTTCAGCCACCAGCACCCAACTACTCATAAATTATGTCTCTTATACGTATTGTACCTCAATCGAGAATCGAGGTTTGGGAAGGCTATTAGGGTATTTCTTTTATCATTCCACATGGTTTCTCACTGGAAGATGTGGAAGGGGGGATATTTGAAACAAATAGAAAACAGCTTTTAGCTACATGATATTGATGATGACACATAACCCAAAATGGCAAATTGAGGGATCTATTTTATGGATTTTGCTAAAGGTTTATGTTTTAGTTATTTTGAAGACAGTTCTGCATTTGAACTATTCAGTCACAAAGTTCTATTTTTCCTCCCATCATTATTACTCTAAATACAATTTAACATCATCAAAACTCAACATATTTAATGATAAAATGCACCATCAGCTTTATATAAAAGCCAATGAGATGGAAGTGGCGCTGTGGCTCAAGTGGTAGAGTGCTCTCCTTGAGCTGAAGAGCTGAGGGACAGTGCCCACGCCCAGAGTTCAAGCCCCATGACTGAGACACAAAAAAAAAAAGCTGATGAGAAACTAAAATTTGTTTTGCAACACTGATTCTTTGGTAGTACTGGAGTTTGAATTCAGGGCCTTGTGTCTGCAGCAGGGATTCTTAACCTGAGTACCACGGTCTGCTATAGAAATCAATGCAAGTACTTTGAAGGGCCCATAAACCTGTTGCCATTAAACATGTGTTTGGTACATGAATACACTTTCTTAGGGGAAACTGACAGCTTTCAGTAATCAGGGTTTGGGACATAAGGGTTGTAGCTTGACGGCATTCTTTATTATGACACATGCTAGAACATTTGCTTTAGAAACATGTAGCATCATCCATTAGAAAGAATGTTACGCATTCACCAAGAAATGTATAGACTTGGAAAAAAAATTACATTACATGAAGTAAGTCAGATCCAGAGAAACAAAGGATGGATGTTTTCTCTCATAGGTGGAAGCTATAACTAATCTGTAAGTGTAAAAGTAAATGCATACGGGGTTGTATGCAAGGGTACACAAATGTATCATTTGAAAAGTGGTATTTTCAAGGGAGAATTCAAAAAGTGTAAACACGTGCAGGGTTGTATGCCACTGTACACAAATATACTTCCTGAAGGATGGTATGTGCAGAGGAGAATTCAGACAGTATAATTCTTTAGAAAAACGAACTCACAGTCCAACAAAATGAATACTAGGAAAACGGTACTGGAATGATGTGGGGGGAAGTCAAGGGGAGGGAGAAGGGGAGCGAAGGGAGAAAGGGAGAAAAATGCAGTCACAATATTCAAAGTATATCCTATGGAATTAAGAATTGAGAGGAGGGGTTGGGTTAGGAGGGATGAAGGAGAAGGATGAAGAAGAGGAAATCAGTCAAGATGCATTGTATTCATAAACTGATTTGCTGAGCAGTAAATCATTTATACAACTGCATAAAGATAATAAAATATAATTTAAAAACCATGTATTTCCTTGATATTTGTCTCTTTAATATGGAGTCAGAGAGGCAGATACACTTAAAACAAGGGAAAAGACTATCATTTATGGTCTTTTGAATATGTTGATTTCTTCTTAACTAGTGATGTTCAGTAAAACTTTCTGCAATGAGGAAAATGTATATATTTTAGTAGCTTCTGAACAAAGATCAACTTCAGGACACTGCTAGGAAAACATGATCTAAAGACTAAGCTGAAGAATTCTTTGTTAAGTCTATCTGCTGCCTGAATACCTTCATTCATATAAAAGTTCCTTTAAAGAAGTTAAAGATAGCAAGTGGTTATGAATGGATTAATTGAATTAAAATAGACTCTATGGAGAGCTCAAGTATTATGTTTTTCAAAAAGATTAGATCAAAGCCCAATAAAATAAGCACTAGAAAATCAGTATATACAAGAGGGGTTGGGGCCAAGGGGAAAGAGGTAGACAAATGAAGGGGTAAAGGAGGAGAGAATGCAGTCAAGAATTCATGGTATATACCACAAAATTAAGAAAAATAAGAGAGGGGCTGGGAAGGTGGCTCAGTGGTAGAGTGCTTGCCTCACATGCATTAAGCCCTGGGTTCGATTCCTAGCTCCACATAAACAGAAAAAGCCAGAAGTGGTGCTTTGGCTCAAGTGGTAGAGTACTAGCCTTGAGCTGAAGTGCTGAGAGACAGTACCCAGGCCCAGAGTTCAAGACCCACAACTGACAAAAAAAAAAAAAAAAAGAAGAAATCTTTAAAGCTGTAAGAAAACAAAGAATAAGAGAAAGGGTGGGCTGAAGGGGGGTGAAAATGTTGAAGGGGATGACACTGATCAAGATGCATTGTATTCATAAACTGTTAAATGGTACCTCTTTTGTACATCTACTTAAAGCATAATAAAAATAAGTTAAGCATATAGCTTAAAATCCTCTCCAAAAAAGGGGAAGAGTTTATGTCTATGGGATCTGTGGATACATTTTCTATCTAATAGAATGAACTCTAGGAAGTTTCACAGGAGATCAACTTTGCTCTTTAAAGAACTGTATGTACAGAAATATCACCAGCTTGACTGAGGGAGATGGTGATATGACAGAATGTGATTGCAGATTTTTACTGTCAGGAGGTTTACAGTAGCCTAGCAGTAAATACGTGCTACTTTTCATGGGCTGGGAAGGATTGCTCAGAGAGCAGAGTAGGAAGTCAGAGAGAATTCTTTCCAGACTATAAGAAAGAACAAAGAACTACCAGAATGTAGACAAATGAAATGCAGAATTTCTATCGACTGGTAACTCTTTTGTGCCTCCTTTTTTTGTGCCTGAACTGGGTCTTGAACCCAGGGCCTTGCATTTCTTGCTTGACTTTTTGCTCAAGGCTGGTGTTCTGTCACTTGAGCCATAAATCCACTTCTAGTTTTCTTGCTGGCTAATTGGACATAAAGTCTCTCAGACTTATCTGCTCAGGCTGGCTTCAAACTGCAATCCTCAGCCTCTTAAATCAGCACGTTGCTTCTCATATCTCTTTTTGAGATAGGGTTTCACTATGTAACCCAAGCTGACCTCAAACTTGCTGTCCTCAAGGGCTAGGATTATGGGTATATGCTATCGTGCTCAACTATTTAATCCCTTTTAAAGCATGAATTTCTATAAAAAGTTATATTACCTTCCTACTCCACCATCATAGGATAGATGTGAATGGAGAAGCTAACTTACCTGTTGAGTCTTATGGATCTAAAGCTAGAGAAGAAGTGTATTTGAAGAGTTACAATTAAGAAATTACCTGAGGAGGGTCATCCACATGGACCTTAGATGATAACATCCTGGACTTGAAGCTGATGCCGTAACAGAATGAAAATACTTAGGAACTTTGCATATAGGAGGGAGATGAAGCATTGGATTCCATTTTCAGTATCTGTTATACTGTCATTGTTTCCATCTTGAATAATATATCTCACTCTTTCTCTTGGTTCACTTATGCTGGGTCAAGCCAGCTGCCAAATCATGAGAGAGAGCTCTGTGGAGAGGCCTATGTGGTATGGGACCAGAGCTTTCCAACAATTGTAGAAAAACAATTAAAAGAAGATCGTCCCCTTCCCCCAGCACCACACACAAAAGCCAATCCTTCCAATAAAACTGTAGGCCATGCCAATAACTTGATTGTAACCCTGTGAGAGTCCTTGAGCCAGCAAAGCTATGGCCAGATGTTGATTTATAAAATTCTGATAGATTAAATCATATTTGTTTCCAACAAATGGGAGAAAAGAGAAAGTAAAAACAGAGAAAGGAAGAAAGGATGTTTGGCTTGAATTTAGATTATTTTATTGTACTTCTCATAGTGTATTTCATAACCTTCTCTTAGTGTACTGCAGCAGATAACTGTTTATTATCTGGCCAGATTCCCTTGTTACCCAGATTAATGTTCCTATTTCCCAGCTGTTGGGAGCCTCTGCTGGCTAATGGCTCCCTGGTTTCCACCTTCTCTAAAGAATTGTCCTCAACTGAGAGAAGCACTCACCCCTTTGCTGGAGGCAAGCCAACATTTAGTTGCTATGGAGAGATAAAAGATTAGCCTCCTTGTGTTTGAGAGGAAAGTAAGAGTTGTAGCCTGCAGGTTTTACAAGTCTGAGCACTCCTGGTGCTAAACTTCACCTGAGCCTCCATCCTGGCTTGGCTCTTTTCTGCTTCTTTTCTTCAGTTACAGGTTTTCTGGAAGGCAATCCCTCAACAAATCATAGGCTCTGCCTGAAGAGAACCAAGTGAAGACTAATCTTCCTAAATTTCAGATACCCCAAGTGGCCGTGCCTCACAGAATTGCCACAAATGAAAGAGTATAATTTTATGTCTTCTTAAAATAGTGTATTAAAGCCGGGTGCTGGTGGCTCACACCTGTAATCCTACTACTCAGGAGGCTGAGTTCTGAGGATCGCGGTTCAAAGCCAGCTGGGGGCAGAAAAGTCCATGAGACTCTTATCTCCAATAAGCCACTAGAAAACAAAGTGGTGCTGTGGCTCAAATGGTAGAGCATTAGCCTTGAGCTGAAGAGCTGAGGGACAGCGCCCAAGCCCAGAGTTCAAGCCCATGATTGACCAAAGGAAAAAAAAGTATATTAAACATAAAATAACTGACTACTAACTTTGGTTTATTTCATATGTTTCTAGATTGGTGGTTCATAATCACATTTTCTATTTTTATCAATGAGTACACATTGAAGGTCTACATGACCTTGAGCTATTATTTATACAAATGAGCTTCTGGTCAAAATATAAGTATATGACAGCCCTATCTGGTAGTATATGTTTTGGTTTGTGTTTTTTACAGAATGTAAAA
This sequence comes from Dipodomys merriami, assembly GCF_024711535.1. NCBI lineage: Eukaryota > Metazoa > Chordata > Mammalia > Rodentia > Heteromyidae > Dipodomys > Dipodomys merriami. The sequence goes on along the minus strand of NW_027204492.1, from coordinate 95,263,698 downwards.
GTACTAAATTCAACACTTGAATCTCATTGCTACCAAAGGGTTCTTAAAATTCTTAAGGTTCTGCAGCAGATAACTGTTTATTGTCTGGCCAGATTCTTAAAACACAGAATTTAAAAATACTAAATACAGCACCTGAATCTCAGTGCTACCAAAGATTTTTTAAAATTCTCTGTCTAGGGCTGGGAAGGTTGCTCAGTGGTAGAGCACTTGCCTTGCATGCTCAAGGTCCTGGGTTCGATTCCTCAGCACCACATAAGAAAAAGCCGGAAGTGGCGCTGTGGCTCAAGTGGTAGAGCGCTAGCCTTGAGCTGAAGAGCTGAGGGACAGCACCCAGGCCCAGAGTTCAGGCCCCACTACCGGACCCAAAATTAAAAAAATAATAAAATAAAATAAAATTCTCTGTCTAAACCATCTCTCATGGTTTGTGATTTAAAGTCTCTCTCTATATACATATATATATATATATATATATATATGTAACTTAATAGCAACTAGAAAAAGTCACATATCCAATCTTTCTCAATAAGTTATTGTCAAATTTAGTCTATAAATACAAATGATAAAATTTGCTTTAGGAAAGAAATGATTCTCTGGCTTATGACAATACCTTGTTTTTTGAGACAGGAAAATCCCTGCAGTTCCCTGCATGCTTTCATGACCTATATTCCTTTACAAAATGGGAGCCACCGAAGATGATTTTCCCACTGAAAAATATGACCACCATGTCTCTTGTATTCTTGTGGTTCTCGCTAACACACATGAGTGTACAATCATAGATACGCCAAGAAAGGTTGTATGGACAGAGGGAAGACAGAGCGACACCCTTTTGTTCTCCATGGGTAAGGGAGTTCTTAGTTGGAAAATTGTAATATGTTGGGAGGCTTTTCAAGAACTCTAGAAGTGAATCCTGCTTGCCTGACTGGTAGATAAGGCCTGTTCTGTTAATGCTTGGCAGTGTCCCTATGGAGGTGAGGCATGCCAAAGCAGCATGGAAGTGTGCTTATATATGTATGTGTGCATGTGTGGATGCATATGTGTGTGTGTGTTAGAAGGTGCAGAGAAGAAAATCTTGCTTTACAGAGTGTCTGCTTTAACCCCAAAACACAGGCCCAGTATGCCAAAACTATCACTGAGGCCCTCTTGCTTGCATGCTTTGCTTTTCAAAATTTGTGGCAGAGAAACATGAAAACCCACAGACGAGAAAAAGGAGGAGAATAGCTGGAGGATTAAACCTGTTCAAAGTAGAACAAAACTATCTGGAATGATTGCCTTAAACCTTTTCCTGGGGCTGGGAAGGTGACTCAGTGGTAGAGCGCTTGCCTTGCATGCTCGAGGCCCTGGGTTCGATTCCTCAGCACCACATAAGCAAAAAGAAAAAAGCCGGAAGTGGCGCTGTGGCTTAAGTGGTAGAGTGCTAGCCTTGAGCTGAAGAGCTGAGGGACAGGCCCAGGCCCAGAGTTCAGGCCCCATGACCGGACCCAAAAAAAAAAAAAAAAAAAAAAAAAAAAAACCTTTTCCTAACCATTAGAATTAACTGAAGAACATGTTGACCACCATTTTTTTTTTCTTGAGAGATGAAATTTCCCCAGGATATTCCACTGGGAGAAGTTTACAGAGCCTATCCTCTCTTCTTTAACATCATCTGAAGTCTGTGAAAAGTGCCAACAATCAACTAGAGAGCAGTATGTGTCAGTCTGTTGGCCCAATTTAGTGGGACATGTCTGGTATTTTTGTAGTTACATAGAATAATATTGAAAGTGTCAGAGTTCCCAGTACACAGTAAAGATAAGTACTACTGGTATTTTAACAATAAAAAAACTTATTAATGATAAAAAAGAAAAAAGATAAGTACTACTTCATGCATTTTCTGTTTCCATTCTGTAGGTAGGTATGGTTGGAGTCACTAGTTTCCATGGTACAGCTTCATCTTATGCCTTTGTCTCAATACCATTACTTTTTTTCAACTTTATTGAGCTATAATCAACAAAAATTATATGCATTTAAAGTGTGCCAGGTGATGTTTTGGTGCATATATTTATTGTAAAATACTCATGACAATTAACATTCTCATCATTTTCTATGGTTACCATTCAGGATTATGAATTGATAGCATTCCCTTGCACACTCAAAACTTTCCTTATTTGGAGAATAAATAATATAGTCTTCCTAATAAATAAGTCATGGTAGGATGCTTTTCAGAACCAGTACAACTAGAAAGTGATTTACAGCACTCTGGAACATATAAGGTTTGTCTAGGTAATCCTTTCTTCCCTCCGAATGAAGGATTCTAAGGATCTAAGAAAGGTTTTAGAGGGCTGATGACAGAAGTCTTTGCTTTCCCCTTATTTATTCAGGGCATAGATGGTATGTCACATGAAATACTAGGCCAAGTACTGATGATCCTCAACCACTTTTTGATATCTTTTCTAGTAAGATGCAACTCTAGGAGTCCTGGAATTGAGTTTCTATTCCATCATTAAGTAGTGTATGATCCAGACTAAAGGAGCCTCTTTCTTCGAAGCCTTGGTTTACTTATCTGTGAAATGAGGTGGTAGAATGCAGCACATATTTTCAAACTTTATTCCCTTCTCTCTAAGATGCCTTTAGAAATGTTCTTTCTTTTGAGACTTAAGTCTGCACAAGACTCATTTGCTTAAGCTGTTCTCCTAGTATCAAAAACCTTGAAGGCTGTACTTATGGAAACAGATACTATACTTAAGATTCAAAAAAGCTGCCCAAATAAAGCTGTGATGGGTACATAGCTCATGGCAGTCAACCAGTGGTATAATTTACAAAAATTCTGGCACATCATGACAAAACTGAGAATAACTGGATTGAGGAAAAGAGAAATACTAAGAAAATCAAAGCACCACAGTATGTTCCGAGAATGGTAGGCAGCAAGCCCTTAATTGCTAGCTGAAGAGTGATATTTTAATACAGTAGATTAAATGGCAGAGAGAAAGAGAAGAGACTGTGAAGAAAGACACTTCCAGAAAACATTCTTGAAATGAACATCATGTAATATCTGTGACAGGTTATAGCCTGCTCAGTTGAGTGAAACCTAAGGGGTTTTTCCTTCTGGAACATTCTTTGATTTCACAACAGAAAACCTAAGAATACCAGTACCCAAGAATGAAAACTTGCAACTTTTTATTGAAATCTTTCATGGAAGATTTTCGTTTTTAGCCAGCTTTGCTTGTGACGAGAAGTAGAGACTTTTTTTTTCCTATCCTGGGAAGCTTTTTTTTTTTTTCCTTTGAAAGCATCCATTTTCCATTCACTGCTGTCAAAATAATAGTCACACACTGGCTGTTGTCAGTTATGGTCATCACTCAGAGACCCAAGCTCTGGAGGAAACAAATGGAAAATGAATCTAAACTGATGGCAATTTTGACTTTTAAAATGATAATTTGTCCAGGTACTGGTGGCTCATGCCTGTAATCCCTAGCTGCTTAGAGGGCTAAGATCTGAGGATTGTGATTCAAAGCAAGCCTGGGAAGAAAAGTCCATGAGACTTTTATCTCCAAAAGCTAGAAGTGGAGCTGTGGCTCAAGTGGTAGAGTGCTAGCCTTGAGTACAAAAGCTCAGGGACAGTGCCTAAGCCCTGAGGTCAAGCCTCATGCCTGACAAATAAATGAATGAATGAATCAATCAATCAATCAATCAATCAATCGGTGGCCTTTGTGTACCATCAGGCAAGGGAAGTGATCCACTAGCACACAATGCCTGGTGCTATCCTTTGTAGGTGTCATTCCATTGGAAATAAGATTTTCTTTTGGAGACCTGAATTATTCCCAATGTCATTGGGAGGTGAGTTTTCCCTTAAATACAGAGATGCTCATATGGACCAAGCAGGGACAATCAGATCCTTGAGAAGTAGAATAAGGCAGATGTAAGCCCTCAAATTGTCAGTGATAAAAGGTAATTCTCAAAGATAATACTAATCTGAGAAAATGCACCCATCAGAGAAAGCAGGCACAAAGCTGGAAAACTGAAAAAGTGATCCTACAGTATTTGAACCCTTAGTTCCAGTATTCTTCAGTCTCATTAGTATAATACTACCATAAAACAATGAAATCTTCCTTTCTCCCAAACTGGTTCAAGATGGCTCCTGTCATGTGTCATTAAGAGTTTTGTCTTAAACTATTAACAGTCCAATGAAAATTTTTGAAGTGAATTTCAATTCATATTTGAATGAATGACTAAAACATATGGTATGACATGTGGTTTGGGAAAAGAAATTGGTTTCTGTGTTATCTCCAATTCTTTCTCTCTTTCTCTCTCTCTCTCTCTCTCTCTCTCTCTCTCTCTCTCTCTCTCTCTCTCTCTCTCTCTCTCTCTCTCTCTTTCTTTCTTTCTTTCTTTCTTTCTTTCTTCCTTTTTTCTTTCTTTCTTTCGTTGTGGGGCCTGAATTCTGGGCCTGGGCACTGTTCCTCAGCTCTTCAGCTCAAAGCTAGTGCTCTACCATTTGAGCCACAGCACCACTTCCAGCCTTTTCTGTTAATGTGGTGCTGAAGAATGTTTCATGCATGCTAGGCAAGCACTCTACCACTGAGCCACCTTCCCAGCCTCTCCAATTCTCTATTTTAAAACATCACTGTACTCAGATTTAAAACATATTAATAAGCTGCTCCATAAATTTAAGGAACCAGCTTGTTTTTTTATGCTGGTACCTGGGCTTAAACTCGCGGCCTTGTTCTCTGCTTTCTTACTCAAAACTGGTGCCCTACCACTTGGGTCATACCTTCAGTCCAGATTTCCTATTGGCCAGTTGGAGATAGAGTCATAAACTCTTCTGCCCTGGCTGGTTTCAAACTGAGATCCTCAAATCTCAGCCTTCTGAATAGCTGGGATTATAGGCAAGAGCCACTGGTGCCTAGCTCTGGTTTCACCATTTAATAAAATACATTAGATTAGACTTAGAAAAACATTAATATGTATAAAAACTCATGCATTGACTTTCTAAATATTAAACAATGTTCACATTGTTTCATGACACTTTTGTTTCAGACACATATGTGTATATATATATTTGTATACACATGTGTGCATTTCATATATAGTCCATAATTTCTCTGAACTCAGGATGAACTCTATAATGAATGGAATGGAATAATTAATTGCCATCACACATACAGGATTTTGTTATGGTTTGAATATGAAATGTCCTTCTTCTCAGGCTCTTGTGTTGAATGTTTGGGCCCCAGCTGATTGCTCTGTTTTGGACGGTGGTGGAAACATTATCAAGTGGGGCCTAGTTGGTGGAAGTAGGTCACTTGAGGTATATTTTTGAAGGTTTTACGTGGTTACTAATGCTTTCCTCTGTCTGCTTTCTGTCTGCCGTAAGTGAATAGCCTCTACCACATACTCCTGCCATGACATGCTCCCCCACTACAGGCCCAGATATATGGAGCCAATTGACCATAGATTGAACCCTGTGAGCTAAAATAAATTCTTCCTTTTTAAATTGTTCTCTTGGGTATTTTGTCAGAGCAAGGAGAAAAAATACAGGCAATTTATATAAATCACTTAATTTAATAAGCATATTCACATGAAACTTATTCAAAAAGAAGGAAGGAATGAAAACACTATTTGGCATCTCTTTGAATCGTTATTATTTTTTTGATATGGATCTTGGAATCACTTTCTAAGTGTATACCAGGCATGTCCTATTCGAACTTTACATAACACAATCAAATAAGGTATAGGAACTTCTTCATTGTTAAAGAAAGTTAAAAAAAAAAAGTAGGCATTTTCAGACCCAAAATGCCAATGTCTCCTAGAACTCCTTATCTTCAAAGAAATGCTGAGCAGGGAATTTTATTTTATTTTTTTAAATTTAATTTAATTTTATTTGTGAACATACTGTATAGAGGAGTTACAATTACATGGGCAGGATAATGTGTACATTTCTTACCAAGCATTGCAGCCTCCTCCTTTGTTTACCCTTCACATCCCTTCCCAGCCTCCCCCCTCCCCCCCAATCCCAATCCTTCTCCTTCCCCCCTTCCCCCCCCCCCCCCCCCCGCACCGACGTTGTAAAGCTCGTTTTGGACATGACAACTTGTACTTCTCATTGTTGCAACAGGTCCTCCTGTATCCTTAAACAACTGGTTTTTCCCCATCTCCTCCACAAGTTATACTGACATCAAATATAGTGAAAGCAGGGGTTATACTGTGGGGGAGGGACATACAAAGCAACAAAGAGATAATCTTATAAATGCGTTAGAGACACATGCATGAAAGAAAAAAACATTAAAATACACATCTAAGGGTTCATTTTCCTGACATCACATTATCTGACCTTTTCCGCTTGACTCATACATATACTAGATATTACAAATAAGGGAAACCATGGGACCTATGTTTCTTTGGGCCTGGCTTACTTCACTTAATATAATTTTTTCCAAGTTTTTCCATTTCCTAACATGAGGAGGGAATTTTAAATGAGAAATTAAAGCAGGCAGTAAATGAGGCCATTCCTAAGGGCTAGGCTTTTCTCTCTTCCCTTGGTGAACATGCATACAATTTCTCAAATAGTAGCAAATGGTAACTTTTGGTTTTATTGTAAAATTTTGAACAAATAATGACAATGATCTCCACTTGGAATTTTCTAGTTTGTGAATCTGAGAAGGGCAATTTGAGGAGGTACATTTGCCCTTCAATTCATCCAATTGCTAGATTGGTTTGGCCCAATTCCACAAAATGCATTGAAAAGTAACTATAGGCTGAAAAAGGAATTAATTTCAAAAATCAAGCAATTAAGATTCTATTTCACAGTCCACTGAGCCACGTGGCGTGGGTGTACTCACATCAAAAGCAACTAAAAGTTCTGGATGAAATTTTTAAAGAGAATTCAAATTTTATTTTGAGCTTATAAAAAAAACAAGGAATGCTCAGAGCCAAAACCTCTGCAGAAATGGGATCCTGGTCAGGGTGAATAGATATAGAAGTTCATCTCTCATTTTGAAGACAACTGCCCCCAAATTGGGCTTTAATTTCCATAGATTGGAAACCTCCAGGGACCAAAGATCTCTCACCTCCCCTCACATAAATTTGATATGTTCATACCCTATGCTCTCAGTGTAGATTGAATTGGAAATAATCCACCTCTGTAGCATGGGAGCTACAGAGAAAATTTCTTTCCTTGTTCCCTGGCACTGACTGGAAGCTAAAATAACCCTCCCCCCTGGGAATTCATAACCATATTATTGTAGCTATTATATTATCACTCAAATCTCATTAGCAATCATTAAAACCATAATTACATTATTGCACACCTATTCATTTCAAAAACATTTTAAAAATCTTTGTCAAGTGGTAAGTAATGAAAACATATATTGGTAGTATAAGTTGAAGTGAACATAACCTCTTTAGTAAACTACTTGGGAGTACTAAACTAAGTCAAAGAAAAACATACACTATGATCCCACTAGTCCACTCCTATGCATTTATTGTGGGGAAATTCCTGCACATTGTTCCAAGGGAATGGACAAGTATTCTACTAACAACACTCTTTGTAAGACCATACAACTAGCAACCACTCAAATGCACATCAAGAATAACTTGAACAAACTGTGGCACATGTACACAGTGGGGTCCTCTAGAGTAATGTGAATGTGGTTTGCTTAAACCACAACCACATGCAGCAATATGAACAAATTCCAAGCATCTTATGTTGAGTTAAAAAGAAGCAAATTGTAGAATATATTCAGTATGAGATGACAAATGCAAAGGTCAAAAGCATGCAAAAGGAAATAACATAGTTTTAGAAATATAAACATTCTGCAATACTATAAAGAAAATTGAAAGAGTAGTAAGCAGAGAATTTAGGGTATTGGTTACCTCTGAGGAAGCAAGGGAAAACATAGCGTCCAGGAGAAGATTAGCAGGAGGTACACAGTAATATTTACCTTTTTTGTTTTTTGGGTTTTTTTTTTTGCTTGTCCTGGGGCTTGAACTCAGGGCCTGGGCACTGTCCCTGAGCTCAAGGCTACTGCTCTACAACTTTGTGCTCAAGGCTACTGCTCTATAGCTTTAACCATGGCACCACTTCCAGCCTTTTCTGAGTAGTTTATTGGAGATGGGAGTCTCATGGACTTTCCTGCCTGGGCTGGCTTTGAACCATGGTCCTCAGAGCTCAGCCTCCTGAGTAGCTAGGATTTCAGGCGTGAGCCACTAGCACATGGCTTATCATCTTTTATGGTGATGTTATTATTGAACTGACAGGAAGGCACAGTAATGTTTGTTATTTTTTATCTTATATGTAGTATACAAATATTCTTCTGTTCTACTCAATATTTGATTTAAAAAAAACAAACCAGAGCAATTAATAATCTTTGATGTAAAATTTGTTTGTTAGGTTTGTTTCTCATTTGTTTGCAATTATCAGACCTTGTTTATCCTAGAAGTTCTTAAGAAGAACCATTTGGTCCTCCAACTAAAAGGCATATTTTGCCAATAAAATTAGAGTCTTAAATCTGGAAATGCTTTCGCAAGATCATCTAGTGCAGGAGCCAGCCTTGCACTGAGAGTGTCCCAATGAAAACTCACAGTTTGGAAACATAGCCATCTGAGGCTACTCTCAAGCTGTTGTCAATACTTCTTCTCTTTAGAACCGTCCAAGAATCTTTCCTTAAAATCAACCTCAAGTCTTTCTTACTTTAACATATATGCTATAAAAAAGAAGTGACATGCCAGTGGCTCAAGTCTGTAATGCTAGCTACTTAGGAGGATTTCTGTTTGAAGCCAGCCCAGGCAAAAAAGTCCATGAGGTTCTTATCTCCAATAAACTACTCTGAAAAGGCCAGAAGTGGCACTGTGGCTCAAGTGGTAGAGTGCTAGCCTTGACCACAAAAAGGCACAGAGACAGATCCTAAGCTCATAGAAAAGCAAAAACACAAAACAAAACAAAACAAAAAGCAGAAGTTGCTTGGCATTGTGATGAGTACTTGTAATCCCAGCTACTGAGGAGACTGAGGCAAAAAGATTGTGTGAGCCCAAGAGATCAGGGACAGTTTATGCAACATAGTAAGATACTGTCTCAGAAAAAAAGATGACCAATATTGCTAATGTTCCTAACACATGCACAAGTAAACAAATAAGTAAAAAGTTTATTGAATATTAAAGTACAAAGTAGTTCATCTTGAATATATAAAAGAGATTTGTAAGACTGAAGGAAATTATATATATATATATATATATATTTTTTTTTTTTGGTCAGTCGTGGGGCTTGAACTCTGGGCCTGGGCACTGTCCTTCAGCTCTTTAGCTCAAGGCAAGTGCTCTACCACTTGAGCCACAGCACCACTTCCGGCTTTTTCTGTTTATGTGGTGCTGAGGAATCGAATCCAGGGCCTCAGGCATGGAAGGCAAGTGCTCTACCACTGAGCCACCTTCCCAGCCCCAGGAAATTATATATAAGAGAAAAAAAACTCAAGTCCGGGGGAATTAATCTGTGTAATTTAAAAAGTGAAAAAGGACCATGATAGAGTCATGGAAAGCTGATTTTCTAAGCCTCCGAGCCCATTTTGAGATATCATCCAAGCTTACTGAACCTGCTAATGTTCCCATGAAGCTGGAGGATGCTGGCAAGAGGCCATTTTGGGACAAAGAGGAGATCTAAAGCACTTTTCAAGGTTAAAAATCTGTGGTTCTGCTAACACAATCTTTGGTGAGTGAATAGTGAAAAGAAAGATGGAGCAAATGCCTCTTAGAAACTGGACAGAGCCAGGTCCAGTAGCTGACATCTGTAATCCCAACTACTAAGGAGGTGGAGAATGAGAGGATTGTGCTTTGAGGCCCATCTCAACCAATAAACTGGATAAACTGTTGTTGAGTGTGCTTGTCATTTCAGCTACACACTACGTACAAAAATTGAGGTCCAAAGTTAGCCCTGGGGGAAAATGTGAGCACCTACCCAAAATTAAATACACACACACACACACACACACACACACACACACACACACACACACACACACACACACACACACACACACACACACACACACACCACTTTGGCATGACTCAAGTGGTAGAGAATCTGCTTGGCAAGTGCAATGCCCTAAGTTCAAACCCCAGTACATCCCACACACATATACACACAAAATGGCAAAGAAATAATCAAAAGATAGTCATAGGCATGCAAAAAAGATCATCTCCTCAGGCCAGAAGAAGAGGGAAGGTCTATGGCTTTCAATCTATTGTTGGTTACAATGCTGTGTTCCTGCCTCTTCCCTGGTATAATGGAAAGTTAGGAGAGAGGCACCTCTGAGAATATCAATTTCAGATGGCTCAGAATCAATTCCAAAAGAGAAAAACCAAGAGGTTTCCATGCAGTCCTTTAAAAAATGAGCTGCAGATTCTGTCACATATGTTGCTAGAGGCTCAGAGCACAGACATACAGATGTGCCCGAGCTTGTTAAATGCAATGACAGTGAATATCAAACAAGCAAGCACCCTGAGGTGGGACCAAATCACTGTATGGTTACCACTGCAGTTCCAGGCTTTACAAGTGCCATAGGATTCTAAAACACTGATGGTATAGATACTATTCCGGCATCAGGGAAGAAAAATACCTAGTAGAAATGAATAAAGGAGCTTTAGGAGGAAAATAAATCTTAAGACTGAAGAGAAAGATGGTTTGTTACATAATATAGAGAATATAAAGAATGCTAAATTGTAGGGCTCAAACAGAAATCAGGAACTAGGGTCATAAGCCACTTGTCTCCTCTTCCCCAAATTTTCCAATCATGTCCACTACTGAAGTTATCCCAGTTTCTTTAAATGACCTTTCCACACATTTTATTTTGTTTGTCAGTCTGTGGGTGGAATTCAGGACATCGCACATACTAGTGCTCTACATCCTCACCCCTGAAGATTTATTGTGTGTGTGTGTGTGTGTGTGTGTGTGTGTGTGTGTGTGTGTGCGCGCGCGCGCGCTCACAGAGTTTGTACTTAGATTCTGGGTACTGTCCCTAACCTTTTTGCTCATGGCTAGCACTCTATCACTTGAATCTCAGCCCTACTTCTGGTTTATTTGGTGGCTGGTTCATTGGAGATAAGAATTTCACTAACTTTCCTGCCCAGGCTGGCTTTGAACTTCAATCCTTAGATCTCAGTCTCCCAAGCAGCTAGTATTACAGGTTTGAGCCACCAGTACCCAGATTAACTCATTGCTTATTGTTGCTAACTTTATGTGCTGTAAAATAGTGATATTTCCTTTCTTTCTGGCTGAGCAGGAGGTGCCATCTTGGGAGTAGACAATCTGCCACAAGGAACGCAAGGTTCGGTGCAAAGAACCCTAGAGCCAGGACATCTACCTAAGGCTGTTGATCAAGCTGCACAGGTTTCTGGCCGGAGGAACTAACTCTACCTTCAAGTTGTGCTGAAGAGGCTGTTCATGAGTCACACCAGCAGGCTATCTCTGTCTCTGTCTCGGATGATCCGGAATATGAAGCTTCCTGGTTGGGAGAACAAGATGGCCGTGGTGGTCCACCATGCATCCGTGATGGTACCCAAGCCCAAGCTCAAGGTGTGCTCACTGTGGGTCGGCACCCATATCCTCAAGACTGGGAACTGGCAATGGATTCCCCTATAGGCCACTGCACGATCCTGCTGTCTGGTCCTTGCAAGGGCTAATAGGCGAACCAGCATGTTGGCAAGACTCTGGGAACCCCACACAGTCACATCAAACCATGTGTGCGCCCCAAGGGCCAGAAGGAAGTTCGAGCATGCCAGAGGCTGACAGGCCAGCAGAGGCTACAAAACCTAACCCTGTACTTTACCCCATTATTGAAGATATTTCCGATGCCAAGTAAAAGGAATGAAGGAAGGAAGGAAGGAAGGAAGGAAGGAAGGAAGGAAGGAAGGAAGGAAGGAAGGAAGGAAGGAAGGAAGTCTTCAGGCTCGGATAACTTCACTGGAGAATTCCACTAAACATTTAAAAAAGAATTAACCATGCCAAGCACTGGTGGCTCACATCTGTAATGATAGCTACTCAGGAGGCTGAGATCTGAGGATCGCAGTTCCAAGCCAGCTCAGGCAGGAAAGTCTGTGAGACTCTTGTCTCCAATAAACTACTCAGAAAAGGCTAGGAGTGGTGCTGCTGCTCAAGTGATAGAGCCTTGAGCACAAGGAAGCTCAGAAACAGCTCCCTGGCCCTAAGTTCAAGCCCCAGGACAGGAAAAACAAACAAATAAACAAGAATTAACCACACAACGATATCATTAAAAATAAATGAACACAAATTCAAAAATCCTCTACAAAACATTACCAATTAAAATCCAACAATACAAAAAGGATATATACCAACACCAAAAGTTATGTGCCCTGAGTATATAAGACAGGCTTAATATTTAAACCAACCAATGTAATCTATGTTAAGACTAAAGAAGGAAATCCTCACAATCATAGGAACTGATATAGAAAAAGCATAACCAAATTTAATATCCATTTGTGAGTTAATAAAAACATAGAAAACTGAGGAGAAACAAGAACTTCCTCAAACTGATGAAAAAGATCCATAAAAAGCCTGCAATTAACGTTATAGTTCATAGTCAAAGACAGAAAGTCTTTCAAGCTTAATGTTGAGAAGGATACAATGAGATCTGCTCTTACTACTCATGTTCAGCATTGCACTGGTAGTCTGAGCTAGTGTGATAAAACAAGAAAAACAAAGTTATGAAGAGTGTAAAGGAAGAAATATTGTTAAGACCCTATTTACAGATGTCATAATTTTCTATGTAGAAAATCCTAAAGAATGTACAAAACCATCAAGATTAGCAGTACCACAAAGTAGTCAAAACACAAAATAATAGTAATGAAACATTAGAAAGTTAAACACACACATCCACAGTCATGCACATACAAATGTATACACATACTTCCAGTATTGCCAAAAAATGAAATAGTTATGAATCTAATAAAACATGTGCCAAACCTACTCACTGAAAATTTCAAAATTCTGAGAGAAATAAAATCTAAATTAATTAAGAGTTATATTGTGTTCATTGGTTGGAAAATTTAAATAATAAAGATGTCAATTATCAAATTGATTGATAGATTTAAAATAGATCCAATCAGAATCTAAGTAGTGCTCTTTATAAATGTAGATAAACTGATTCTAAAATGTATATGAAATTTGTGACCAAAACATTTTTGGAAAAAGAAGAGTAAAATTGTAGGAATCACATTATCCAATTTTAAGACTTCCATACAGAGCTACTATAATCAAGCTATTATTGGTATTGGTGAAGAGATAGGCACATAGATTAAAAGGTCAAAATAGAGAATCCAGAAAGAGATTTATCCAAAATTGTCCATTCATTTTTGAAAAAGTTAGTAATACAACTCAGCAGTTTATTACATATTAAATATACCTCAAATATAAAGCTGTTTCTAAAATCCCCAGTGTGTTCTCATAGTTTTTCATTCCAGGAACTTCAGGAATGCTAATGCACAAAGAGGGGCCTTTGGAACTCATGGTAATGGAAAATTATTTGGGACACTAAAGCTTTTCAAGCTTCTTTTTCTAAATTTATAAAGGAGACTTTAAAAAGCTTTGTTTCTTAGTCCTCACATAATTAGTGTCTCATTAAGTGTTCAATACTAAATTTAGCATTAGTACTTAGAAGAAAAAAATAATACACTATAAAACAATACATTTCAGACTTGACCGTGCACTACAAATGTATTCAAAGAAAAAACAATGAAGGCCAAACGAAATATCTTATGAATCAATAACACAAAAGAACATGAAATCCCTGTTGTGGGGACCAAATGATGTGAGTTCCTTGAAATGAAAAGATAGTTGAGGGCAGACTAAGTAAGCAGATGGAGATGTTTTAGGGAACACCAACACGTCAGCTAGCATGGGAAATCATGATAGCCAATATCTACGTATACTTGAGCTTACAGTAAATGATCTGCCTCAAATTGCTAGTGGCCAGTGGTTACTGAACTGTCATGGCTAGCAATTTGTGGATGTGTCTCAAAAAGTCCAGTAAAGGAAACAGAAAGTGGCTAGTCAGCCCTCTGCTAAGATACAAAATGTGTGCAAGTTCTTTTGAGGAAAGTGATGACCATACCCTGTATTTTCATTGTACATTACAAATCACTTCCCTAAGAAGATGTTGTTTACAGTTTTGGCTAGAAGAAGAAGCTAGGTTGGCCAAGTTTATCTAAATAGCAGGTACATTATCATATTGAGCACATTTTATAAATCATGTTTTAAAACTTTAAGTCCTATTCAAACATTCATCCTGCTTTAAAAATTGAGTTGCTTTTTTTCTTCTTTACCGAGTTTAGGGAGTTATTTACACATTTTAGAGAAAAGTCCTTTATCAAATATGTCATTTTCTCCAGTCATATTTGTCATATCAAATATTTCATATTTTCTCCAGCTTGTGGTTTGTCTTTTGATCCCTTTACCAGTTTTTCTGGAAGAACAAGCTTTAAATTGGATGAAGTACAATTTACTATTCATACCTCTTTTATAGACCACACTTTGGGTATCATATCTAAGCCTGCCAAACTTAAGTTCAAACAGACTTTCTCTCATGTGTCACCAAGAAGTTTTATGTCAGGCACTAATGAATCACAACTGTAATCCCAGCTATGCAGGAGGCTGAGGTCTGAGGATTGTGGTTGGAAGCCAGCCCAAGCAGGAAAGTTCATGAGAATCTTACTTCCAATTAATCCCCCCAAAACTGGAAGTAGAGCTGTGGCTCCAGTGGTAGAACACTAGTCTTCAGGGGGCAAAAAAACTCAGATAACATCCAGGCCCTGAGTTCAAGCCCCAGGACTGGCATCAAAAAATAAAAATTAAAAAAGAACTTTATACCTATGTTTTTGTATTTAGGTCTGTAATCTGTTTTGAGTTAAGACGTCTCTACCTTTTTTGTTGGTTGTGGGGCTTGAACTCTGGGCCAGAGTGCCATCTCTGTACTCTTCAGCAAGTGCTCAAGGTGAGAGCTCTACCACTTGAGCCACAGCTCCACTGCTGGTTTTCTGGTGGTTAATTGGAGATAAGAGTCTAACGGACTTTCCTGCCTGGGCTGGCTTTGAGCCTCTCTGCCTTTGATGAAAAGAAGAGAGAAAATGTTTTCAAATGACATATTTGATAAAGGACTTTTATCCACTTCTATCATGTCTGGGGGAGTGATGGAAGTAGATGGTGTTAGTACTGGCAAGCATTGGAAAATAAATATTGTATATTTCTAGGGCTGCAGATTGACTCAGTTCTGTAGACTTTCAGTGAACACAAACATACTGTATTTTGTAGCTGAATAACTTAATGCACTCGGTGTATTAGTCACTACTATATTTGTTCACCGCTGTGACAAAATACCTGAGAGGAAAAGCAAACTTGAAAAGATGAAAGGTTTATCGTGGCTCATGGTTTCAGGTGGTATCTTGGCTCCATCATGGTGGCTCTGTGGTAAGGCAGACAGAATACCATAGCAGAAAGGGCATTGTGGAGATGAGTTTCATGGAAATCAGAAGCACAGAGAGTTAGAAAGGAAGAGTCCAGGGACAAGGTATAACCTCAGTAACCCACTTCTTCCGATTAGGCCACACTATATAGTTTCTATTGCTTCCAAGTAATGCCATAAAATTTTGAATACATGGCTGGGAATGTGGCTTAGTGGTAGAGTGCTTGCTTAGCATGCATGAAGCCCTGGGTTTGATTCCTCAATACCACATAAACAGAAAAATCCAGGAGTGGTGCTGTGGCTCAAGTGGTAGAGTGCTAGCCTTGAGCAAAAGAAGCTCAAGGATAGTGCCTAGGCCCTGAGTTCAAGCCCCAAGACTGACAAAAAAATTCAAATACACCAATGGATTAATCCAACCATGAAGTCAGCACCTTTATGATCCAATCACATCCACAAAGCCCAACCTCTGAACATTGTATCAGGGTCGAAGCCCTCAACACATGAGTGGGTGGATATTTCATATCTGAACCACATCTGGGGCATTTAATCACATTGCAACCATAAAACTTCTGGAAAGTTAAATGCATATCTCTAATATGCATGACCCAAACCAATCCTGTAGGGGATTGCCTGCCATTAATCCTTCCTAACTGGTTCTACTCCAATCCATTAAGAGTTAAAACTTGTCTACTACCACCACTAGCCAAAGCTCTAAGTCTGAGACTAGTTTCTGATTTGCTTTAACTGATAGAATGTGACAGAATTGTGTGGCAAAAGTTTGGCATTTAGGCCTTAACCACCCTGGCTTGCATCTACCAGAAAGCTAGCTGAATGTAAAGATGAGTATTTACTAGGCAGATAGACCACATGGTGAGTGGGATATATAAGACCTAGACAATAGAAGATTGCAAAGAGGCAAACAGACAATCTTTAACATACAAGATGTCTAGTTATTGCAGATGGATGAAGTGTCAGACATGTGAGTGGAGCCATCTTGAATCCTGAAGTCCCAGATGAGATAATACCATGTGGATCTGAAGTAAGCAATCTCCATTGGGCCCTGCCCAAACTACAGTATAGTCAGCAAATGAGAAGTTGTTGTTGATTTAAACCACAAAGTTTGGGGAGTGGCTTCTCATAGGATGATAAGTAAACAATTCCTAAGCCTACATCACTGAAACCTCTGTTGCAATTACTTATCTACCATTTCTATTCAGTAGGAATCAATTCAGCAGTAGAAAGAACTGAAGATAGGAAAACAAGATCCTAGCTTAAGGTCCATTTTAGCCCTTGTCTGGCTGAACTCCGCTAAAGCAGTCCCTGAGATGGGAAAGAATATATTTGGAGGCAAACCAAGTGATAGATTTGAGAAGAGAGATAGAGAAGGAAGAAAAGATACCAAGTACAGGGGCTGGGAAGGTGGCTCAGTGGTAGAGTGCTTGCCTTGCATGCCTGAGGCCCTGGGTTCGATTCCTCAGCACCACATAAGCAAAAAGAAAAAAGCCGGAAGTGGTGCTGTGGCTCAATTGGTAGTGCGCTAGCCTTGAGCTGAAGAGCTGAGGGACAGTGCCCAGGCCCAGAGTTCAGGCCCTATGACCGGACCCCCCCCCAAAAAAAAGATCCCAAGTGCACTGCTTATTGGGTAACCTGGGTGGGTTATTGCTGGGAGAGTCTATTACTGGAGTGAGGGTGCTTTTCTTTTCTCTTATACCTTTATGCAACTTTGTTCCCCCATTAAAACTACTCATAAATGTCCGCTTTAACTTGATTTCTTCCAAAACAAGAAAAGACAGTGAAGTGGGTGCCTGGTGAGAGAGATCCCTGCTGGACCGAAGCTCCCATAATCAGCCTTGCTTCTATTGCTACTTCACCTGAGATAATGCCATTCTTTATTGAAGTTTTTCTGCCCAAAACCCCACAAGGAATACTCTAGGCAGAGGAAATGGCACCCACAATCCCCAGGCACTCTGCCTTTAATTAGCATAGATGATGAAGACAGCATGTGGCTTGTGAAATTTTCATTGTGGTCATATTTGACAGAGCTAACAAAAAGAAACTATTTTTTCTAATTTAGTTTCTTATTGTTTAATCCTATGAAGAGCCAACATTTCTCCCTGCCCATTGTCTAGGAGCTGGGACAGAAGAGAAATAGGAAAAAGACAGACACCTAAATCTGAGAGGGTCAATTCAATACCGAGGACTTCCATGAATGCCAACTCCTGTTCTCACTAAGGACTTATTTACAAAGCCCTGGAATCTAACTGTTCCTATTCCACACCATCAGAAAAAAAAAAGAAAAGAAAGAAAGAAAACTACCCTTTAAGTAAAACCAGACAGTGTGAAGGAAAGCAATTTGTGATGTGGCATATGGTTCTCCAGTGGCTTAACTGTCCTCCACAGAGGTCACCTGGTACACACCCAAATTCCAAGAAACAAGGGGAAGCTGCAGCTAGGCCTTCAACAGGACCTCAGATCCAGGCAGTGGTTGAGGCCATGTGTGTTCCAAAAGCTATAGAGTATGGAGGAAGATGAGAGAGACACTGAGCTGGAGAAGAACTTTCTCTTGGATCATGTCCACATCTGGGGCCATCCAATTACCTCTGTTTCCTGGCAAATGAGATGATTCTACTTCTTCACAAATCAAGAATTCACCATCCAAATTAGATCCTGAGGCCTCATCATCTTCATTGAAACAAAGGCAAAACAAGGTATACCTGCGCAATAGAGTCCGCTACCATTGAAGAGTGTTTCTCAGTATGGCACTAAGGGTATTTTTCTTAGAGCGCAGATCTGCCTCACACATTCAAAGCTGTTTATCACTCATAGTCTGTGGTCATTAAACACCAGTAGAGCCCTTTCTCTATCATTGTGACTCCAAAGTCATCACTACCTATTTCCAGATGCCCCCTAGAAAATTAGTGACAACATGGAAATGGAATCAAGATCACATATCTTCAGTTAAAAAAAAGTACATCAGAGAACTCTCTTACTCATTGATATCCTGTCCACACATACCACTGAGTACTTTTGAGTACTTTCCTTATAGTCAGAGTAAACATATACAGTTAAGTGTATAAATCTTAAGTATAAACAATTCAATATATTTTAATAAAACCTCAGGCCGATCAAAATACCAACCCCTTCTAGTACCCTAGAAGATTCTTCTGTGGCCTCTCCCAATTGCTCATCCCCCATCAAGAAACAACCTGATTTCTTTCTTTTTTGGGGGGGTTGGAGGGTCATGAGGCTTGAACTCTGGGCCTTGGTGCTGTCCCTCAGCAATTCAGCTCAAGATGAGTGCTCTACCACTCAAGCCATAGTACTGCTTCTGGTTTTCTAAAGGTTAATTGGAGATAAGAGTCTCATGGACTTTCCTGCCTGGGCTAGCTTTGAACCATGTTCCTCAGATCTCAGTCTCCTGAGTAGCTAGGAATACAAGCATGAGCACCTGCACCAGGCTCACTCCCCTGATTTCTAAATTTGCTGAGCTTCAGGAGACTAGAGGTGTCACATGTGGTCTTCTGCTCCTGACTTCTCCCACTTAGCATTACAGAGATACATTAATCTTGTTTGTTATATACATTATTTTTTAGCTCTTGTAATTTTTTCTTATTTATTTATTTATTTACTTATTTATACCTGTACCAGGGCTTGAACTCAGGGCCTCCCGTTCTTGCTCAGCTTTCTTGCCCATGGATGGTACCATACTGCATCTACAGTCTGGCATTTTGCCAATTAATTGGAGGTGAAGTCTCACAGATAGTTTTGCCCAGGCTGGCTTTGAACTACAATCGTCTAGCTAAGCTCGAGTTGTGAGGCACCATCTTATTCTTAGAAAAATAATCTCAATGTTTATATCAAACTATTAAGGGTGGCAACTTTAGAAATTTTAAAAAAAATGGAGTCAGGAGGGAAATGAGGGTGGGCCTGCTTTTAACTCTTTATGCCTCTGAGCAAATATGCTCACAGCGAATATGTTTTACTGTTATATTTTTCATAAGCATTGTTACGATGTGTATCAGAGGGGAGTTCCAGGTTTCCTGTAACATTAAATGGCTCATTTTAAAGATGAGCTTAACATTAGAAATGACAAAATAATGGCATTTGCAGGGAAATGGATGGAGCTAGAAGGAATCATGTTGAGTGAGGTAAGCCAAGAACGAAGAGACGAACAGTACATGGTCTCCCTGATAAGTGGATGATGAATCCAAAATGTTAGGTGATATGACAAAACTAACAGGACTTAAGAAACAAAGAACTCCCACTCATCTGGTTGAACCACTACTAAATATCCCCATGCTGCTGATCACATATATGGTATATAACATATGAGCACCGTTATATATTACAGACTGTGATAGACAATTTGCTCCAGGAAAGTTAGAATGAACTTGTGACTTTAAATGAGCATCATTATTCCACAATACTGTAAATTTCCGGAAATTAAGTAATCACTTAATCACGATCAAAAAAAAAAAAAAAAAAAAAAGAACCTTGGGGAAGGGAGGGAGGGGATGGTAGGGGGAAAACAATGGAGGGGGTAACAATGTTCAAGAGGAAGTGGAAGTGTACTCATTACCTCACTCATGTAACTGTAACCCTCTGTATAGTATCTCTACAATAAAAAAAAAAATTAAAAAAAAAAAAAAAAAACAACATTGAGATACCACCTCACCCCAGTTAGAATGGCTATACTCAAGAACTCTAATAACAACAGATGCTGGAGGGGATGTGGACAGAAGGGAACCTTACTGCATTGTTGGTGGGAGTGTAAACTTGTTGAACCACTTTGGAAATCAGTATGGAGGTTCCTCAGAAGACTCCACATAGAACTCCCCTATGACCCAGCAATCCCACTTTTGAACATTTACCCAAATGTTCACAAACAAGACCATACTAAAGCTACCAGCACGACTATGTTTATTGCAGCATTATTTACCATAGCTAAGATATGGAACCGACCCATATGCCCCTCTGTAGATGAATGGATTAAGAAAATGTGGTATATATACACAATGGAATTCTATGCCACCATCAGAAAGAATGACATTGCCCCATTTGTTAGGAAATGAAAAGACTTGGAACAAATTATATTAAGTGAAGTAAGCCAGGCCCAAAGAAACATAGGTCCCATGGTTTCCCTTATTTGCAATAACTAGTATATGTCTGAGTCAAGCAGAAGAGGTCAGATAAGTTGATATTAAGGAAATGAACCCTAAGATATGTATTCAAATATTTTTTCTTTCATGCGATTGTTTCTAACACATTTATAAGATTATTTCTTTGTTGCTTTGTATGTCCCTCCCCCATGGTATAACCCCTGCTTTCACTGTATTTGGTGTAGGTATAATTTGTGGAGGGGAAGGGAAAAAACAAATCGTTTAAATAGGGTTACAGGTGGACCCATTGCAACAATGAGATGTACAACTCATTTTGTCGAAAACGAACTTTACAACTTTAGTGGGGGGGAGGAGAATTGGGTAGGGGGAAGGGGGGGAGGATGGGATAGGATGGGAAGGGGAAACAAAGCAGGAGGCTACAATGCTTGATAAGAAATGTACTCATTATCTTGCCCATGTAATTGTAACCCCTCTGTACAGTATTTTCACAATAAAAAAAAAGAAAAAAAAAAGAAAATAAAGATGAGCTTAATTATTCAGACCACAGAGCCAAGAAAGTAGTAAGCTATGATATATGAGTTCTATTTTCTTTCCCCCCAAAAAATATCAAAGTAGAATTTACCAGTTGTTTCATTTGCTTTCCCTGAAAAATCAAGGTCTGGGTAGTTTGCTCACCCCCCTCCCCATCACCCCGCACTCCCCCCCTTTCCCTCTATTTCCTTCAGCAGCCAACACAAAGAGGAAGCAGATTAACTTAGTGGTTCTTCCCACGTCACCCACAAGACTCAATGTCACCAGGATTTTTAAACTAAGTGACAAAACAGCAGTTACAGACTCTCTTAGAGCAAACAAGGAAAAGTGTTCACATACAGGCCTAAGGCTCTGACACCTCTGGCCCTGAAAGAAAAAGTTGAAGAAGTACTAAAGTGAGAGAGAGTGAGCTGAGCTCTGAAAAGCAAGGAACGCTGGGGGACAGGCACAACTTCGAATCAGAGTCTATAGAGGTCTTCCCAAGGAAAGAAGGGATACTTGCTGAAAGCTAGGATACCACCAAGAGCCTTTGGACTATGCTGGCCTGGAAAGATGAATAGGGGATATTACTGAGAACATTTTCAGAGGAAAATATTCCGAAAAGAGGAAACATACAGAAGAGGAGAGGAAAACATCCCAAGGGCTGTTCCCCAGCTTTATTCAGATTTTATTACACAAAAGCACACTTTAAAGAACATATGTTTGCAACAGCTTAGAGTTGGCTTTCGACTTGATGAAACTTCTTCTAGTCCAGTATGCACACAAACTGCTTCAGGGAACAGATGTAAGACAGATGGGTCTACCGAAGGTTGCCCCCAACTCCGTGCCTACAGTGGTTACTGTCACCACTGAATTCCTCAATAAATTCAAATGTCATGTTCTGAAATGGCCAGCCCTGAATTTTTTTTTTAAATGCAGTTCTCATTAAAAGCATCAAGTATGAAACTTTAGTCTAATGAGATGATCTGAGAAAACAATTTGGAAATGTCTATACCAGTGGTTTTTACACTTGAGAATGGATCAAAATAACTCAGAGCATGTGTTAAAATACAGAATTTTTTGAGCTCAACTTCCCCTGCCCCAATTCTGACTCAGTAGGTTTAAGGTGGGGGCCTGGGAGCCTATTTTTCTAATAGGTTAGTAGGTACTAGGTAAACAGGGGACCACACTTTGAGAGTCTGTGGTTCTCATTCATTTCATTCCTCTCTCAGAGGTAACAGGTTCTATGAGCATATCAATGATCAGAGTAGTCATGTGATAGAGAAACCCACTCAACCCCTGTCTTTGCCTATTTTCTGTTGTTATAACTTAAGCATCCAATACTAGGTAATGTATAAAGACAGGAGGTCATTTTGGTTCTTGCTTCTGGAGGCTAGAAAGCCCAAGATCAAAGGCTGTACCTGGTGAAGGTTCCATGCTACTACTACAAGTTATGTTGAGGAGAAAGGCAAACTGATATGGGCCAAGAGGCAAAATAAGAGAGACAGCCTTGCTTTATAACAACCCACTCACACAGTAACTAATCCAGTCCTGTGAAAGCAAGAACTCACTCTCATGAAAAAGGCATTAATCTACCGTAGTATCCTAACCAACTTTTAAAGGCCCTACTTCACAACACTACCACAGGGGCAATCAAATTTTAACATGAATTTGAGAGGGGAAAAATACTATTCAAACCGTACCACCCAGTATTTCTCAACTTAAAAGCAATGAATTGGTGGGGGACATCCATGAACCTCTCTGGAAAGAAGTCCTTCAAGGAAGCAGGTAAGATGTGCTGGAGGGCTGAGGGCTGTATCTTGTGGCTGGCTCCTAATAGGACATGAGGGATGGAGAGACCAGGACCTGCTGCCCAGAAATCCAGTTAGCATCAGGGAAGTTTGTTAGCAGGTATCAAAAGCCAGTCTATTTCCAATTTGTATTAAGACATTGAGATAAGACATTAGCCAAGGATTTGCAAGAATGAAACAATGACCTAGTTTCTAGAGAGCTTAAGATACCCAGAGCTTAGCCAGGACAATAGTGCACATCTAGAATCCCAGTTCTCAGGAAGCTAAGAGAGGAGGATTGTGAGTTTGAGGCAAGCCTTGGCTACATTGTGACCTTAAGTCCAGCCTAATTTATGTAGATAGTTCTGTCTGAAAAGATCAAACAAAAAAAAATCCACAGGTTATGAACCTCAAATCTAGAGGAGACACCCAATTGTGTCAGATAAATTAATGATGTAGTATACAAAGTTAGTTACAGCATGATGGCCTAGATCACTAACTAGAGCCCTGAGCTCAGTTTCATAGTGAGGAAGAAGCATTTACTAATACCTAGGCTCCTATTATAAGCTAGGATCTGATTTCAAAGGTCTGAAATGGTTTCTAAACTCAGCATTTCTATAAAGCTTTCAAGTGAGGCTAGATCTCAAATGACATTTTCCATAGTAAGGCCTTAGATGAGAGGTTGTCAAACATTTTTCTTTGCTTCACAGGTCATGTGATTTCTGTCATAAATTCTGCTCTTGTGTCGCCAAGTAGCCAGACAATAATCAAGTAACAAATACAACTGTGTTCCAATGACAAGGAAATTGGAAGTATACATAGTTTTCATGAAGCACAAAGTATTTGTCTTTCTTTATTTGTTTAATCACTTAAAAGTTTTAAAAAGCAGGCTGGCCCTGGTGGCTCATGCCTATAATCCTTGCTACTCAAGAGGCTGAAATCTGAGGATCACAGTTCAAAGCCAGCCCAGGCAGGAAAGTCTGTGAGACTCTTATCTCCAATTAACCACCAGAAAACCAGAAGTGGCACTGTGGCTCAAGTGGTAGAGAATTCACCTTGAGCTGAAGAGCTCAGGGACAGCACCCAGGCTCAGAGTTCAAGCCCCATGATTGACCCCCCCCCAAAATGTAAAAAACTGTTAATCTAATTGAGCATACATAAAACAGACAACAAGCCAAATTTGCCCTGTCTGGACCAGTTTGAAGACCCTACCCTAGACTACTGTTCTCCATCCCAGATCTACTAAATGCATAAAGAAAAGGCCTTATTTCACCAGACTTCCTAGATAATCCTAATTTAGCCTGCTCAAATACCATTTCTGGGTCCAGAACAACATACCCCTCCAAGTCCCTCAAAATGGGAGAGTCCTTCTTTAAGTGCTGTTAACAGTTCAGTCTTCCTGATTTTCTCAATTTGTTCAATCTTCTTGATTTTCTTAGTTTGGGTGTAGTCTCCTGACCTCCCCACTCCTCTCAATTAATTTCCAAGAAGCTACCTCTTACCTTACCCCACATCTGATAGGATATATGGTATCTTTGTGTAATTAAGGACTGATCAATTCCAGTGATTTTCAGCTCTTGAACAATCTTGTATGAGAAGCACAACTCTGATCTTCTGATCTTCTGCTTTTCCAAATGAGCTGAAATTACTCATAGTTGCTGAGAAAAGATATGCAAGGCCCCTGTTCCCTACCAATGTGAAGATATACTTTGTGGCTGCTCTCAGGTTAGGACAGGCAGGAGCTGCACTCCAGGCAAGAAAACTTAAAAGGAGATGAAGTCAAGGGTGTGGGAAGGTTTGGAGTTATTTTTGAGTTAGGGATGGGAGTAGAAACCCATAGGCTGTATATGCTTATCTCAGGAATGTCGGGGACTTCAGAAAGGAAATCCAGCGGATTCAGTGATGAAGGCTAAGCCAACAGGAAAAGGGAGAGGAGGGGAAGTAAGCCATTGTGTGGCAGTTATAAACAGGCCAGCCCCTCCACCTTGGCAAAGGGATCAACTGGGTCATCAAACTAGTCATTCTCAAATTTCAGTGTCTGAACATCAGCAAAATCTTGTTAGAATGTAGATGCTGATTCTGTAGGCCTTGGGTGGGGCCTGAGCTTCTACTTTTCTGACTTGGTTCCAGGTGACCAAAGTGTACAAACATCCTGCTGACAACTATTCATGGCTTGTTGTTTTGGTTTCCTTTTAAAGTCACAGGCTGGAAAATAATTCCTGGGTCCATAGCTCAGTTCCTGTAGGGGTTGAACTCTGCATATGTAGCTGTGAGGGGAGTTTCCTATAGCACTATGTATAGTTACTATCATACCCATCAAAAGAGCAAGTGAGCTCTAAACTCCAGTCTCTCTCTTTCTCTAAGTCTTGAGTCCTGGGACTCCTCTATCTGTTTTCTAAATATCCCAAAGTCTGCTTCCTGCCCAAGTCCCATGCTTTTGGAACCATATGTTTCCAGACATGGCGTCCCTTTCTAATTTTCTCCAAGGTGCATTGTGGTCCTGCAGCCAGCTGTGAAATCAGATAGACACCAAATGGTTGATTCTTGCCAGTATCCTGCAAAGGTTTGTTGGCAGAAAAGATACTGCTTCATCACTCACCCCTTGAGTAGAAGCTGCTAAGGAGCTGGGATATAATGATACCACTATTTTTAAAGAAAGATGATCCTACCTACTCAGGAGGCTGAGATCTGAGGACCACAGTTCAAAGCCAGCCCAAGCAGAAAAATCCATGAGACTCTTATCTCCAATTAATCACTAGAAAACCAGAAATGGGGCCATGTCTTAAAGTGGTAGAGCACTACCCTTGAGTGAAAGAGCTCAGGAATAGACCCTAGGCCCTGAGTTCAAGCCCCATGACCGACAAAAAAAAAGATGAAATAAAAAATAGAAGGGTTGGGGAGAATGTAGGGTAATTAGTAGCATCATACATTGCTGTGGACAGGTAAAAGGGTGCAGTCACTTTGGAAAACAATCTTGTCATTCCTCAAAGGGTTCAACCTAGAGTTACCTTATAGTACCGTGGTTCCATTTCTAAGTATCCAGCTAAGAACAGGTAAAAAATATGTTTCCATACAAGACCGTGTACAGAGATTTTTCACTAATATAATTATTCTCAAGAGACTTAAAGTGGAACTCCAAACATATTAACTAAAGAAATGGATAGGTAAAATGTGCTAAGCCAGGAATAATGGCACACATTTATAATCCCAGAACTCAGAAGGCTGAGGTAGAAGGATCATGAATTCAAGGCCAGCCTGAGTTGCATAGGGAGACTCTACCTCAAAATAAAATAAAGTGCTGTATATCCATAGAATGGAATATTATTTGACCACAAGAATCAAATACTGCCACATATTATAACATGGATGAAACTTGAAAACATTTTGCTAAATAAAAGAAGCTAGACACAAAAGGAGACATTTTGTATGACTATATTTATAGGGAATGACAAGAATAGGCAAATATGGGGGGCGGAGTGGTAGTCGTGGAGATGGTAGGGGGAAAACTAAGGAGGAGGCAACAATGCTTGATAAGAAATGTATTCATTACTTTGCTCATGTAATTGTAACCCCTCTGTATGGTATTTTCACAATAAAAAAACTTTTTAAACAATAAAAAAAGAATAGGCAGGGGCTGGGAAGGTGGCTCAGTGGTAGAGCGCTTGCTTTGCATGCATGAGACCCTGGGTTCGATTCCTCAGCACCACATAAGCCAAAAAAAAAGCCGGAAGTGGTGCTGTGGCTCAAGTGGTAGAGCACTAGCCTTGAGCTGAAGAGGTGAGGGACAGCGCCCAGGCCCAGAGTTCAGGCCCACGACCGGATCCAAAATAAAACAAACAAAAAAAAAAGAATAGGCAAATGTATGAAGGCAGAAGATAAACTAGTAGTTGCTGAGGACAAGGGTGTGAAAGACTGCACAGTGATGGCTAAGTTGTAGGAGGTCTCTTTAAGGGGCAATGAAAATGTTCTAAATTGATTGTGGTGATAGATCCATAGCTCAGAGGATACACTAAAATCACCGAACTATTGCGAAGCATGTGAATTACATCTCAATAAAACTGCTAAAATGTCATCACAAATCAGGTGCGAAACTTAAAGCAAAATAGCGCAGAGTCAAAGCTTTTCAAACTCTGATGTTCCAAAGGGAGTCAAGATTTGGCCTTGGGGCAGCAACTTCTCAGAATCATTGAGAAACATCTAAGAAGCCAAAGACATAAGATTTTGAAAATGTAGCCAAGTGTCCCTCTAAATAACTATGGTGAGCTGTACACCCTAGACAGATGCTCAATGCCATAGTATAATTTGTTCTTGCTTGCCTAATCCCGGCTCAGCAAGGTGCCTCATGTGTAATGGCCATTCACAATTTGAATTCACATACAGAACTCTGGGAGTAAAGGGAATTCACTGAGCTCTAATACCAGTTCTGTTCCTAACTCCTTGTGTGATCCCACAACTGGCTTCAACTGGTCAGGTCTCAGAGGCTCCTCCCTAAAATACAAGGAGACTCACTATCTCTGGCATGGACACCTTCACAGTCTAAGATTCTGCAGTCTAAGATTCTATGGCAGCCCATAGAGGGGAACGTGGTAT
The DNA here is from genome assembly GCF_024711535.1 of Dipodomys merriami. Classification (NCBI taxonomy): domain Eukaryota; kingdom Metazoa; phylum Chordata; class Mammalia; order Rodentia; family Heteromyidae; genus Dipodomys; species Dipodomys merriami. Next base: position 95,236,251 of record NW_027204492.1, on the reverse strand, counting down.
ACATGAGAGAAATTCCCGCAGGAATCTATATAGATACCTAACCCGAGGGTCAGGCCTGAGCAGAAACACTTCTAAGCAGATGCCATCCCCTCTATCTACTGAGAGCCTTCTAGCGGCTAGGTTCCTTGCTAGGTCATGAAGATACAAAAAATGAATAGGACCCTACAACATGCCCACATGGCTGGAGGCATCAGATCAATGGTGAAACAATGTGATTTTTGGCAACTGAAAAGCTGAGGAAAAAAATCTAAATGGCAACAGAATTTCAACACTAGATGTTGAAAGGCACTGGAGTTTTACTCTGACAAATGTTGAGTCAGTGGCAACATGTCTGTCACAGTGGCCATTCTGGGAGTAGACTTTCAGGAGGTGGGGGAGAGACATGACTATACTACAACTTCCTCACCATCCCACAATGGGCCCACAAAACCTTGGCTCAGTTCTTTCCCTGTGCCCCTAAGTTAACTACTGTTTGTGAATGTTTTTGGATGGTTGGAAACAAAAGGCTCAAATATGCAGAAGACCAGGGTCAACCATCAGAGAATATCAGGGTACAACTGTCATTGAGCACAACTGGGTGGACATTAAAAATAGCTACTGAAAAGTGAAAACAAGTTATGGTACATGCTATCTATTACAATATAGGTCACTCCCCACAAGCAGAAGAGAAAAAAATACTGCAATGATATTTCAAGACTAAGCAGGAAATCTGCCCTCAATTTCCGGTAGGATCTGCCTGAGTATTACTCATAAAAATGTTTTAAAACCAATCTATGCAATTTACAACCCCAAATCTCTGGGATAATCCAAGCTATTATGTCCAAATCTTATTTATCTTCTCCCTGGAAAACCAGACATAAAAAGCCTCCCAGTATGAGCTACAGATTATGGATATGTGAATCATTCTGCTCAAGAGTAAGTGTTCCAGAAGTTTGAGGCCAAAGTGTGCCATGCGCCTGCAAAATCCAGGTGCAACTAATTATCATCTGGAAAAACTTGGGAGTTTAGCCATGCTACCAATGACGTTTTTCTTGTGCAGTCATGATCTGAAAAGCCTACCCCAAAGGACTCCCTGGAGTTTGTAAATCTCTTAGAATAGTGTCCTAGAGTGATTTGATATCCAAAAGTCTTACCAGTTAACCATGCTCTAACTTGTTGCCTGTCCAATTGGCTCTTCTGTTCAAGGTACTATACATTCTCACTGACACTTTGCTATCTCCCATTCTTTTTCCTTGAGATTATTCTGCTTTAAACCTACAGGGATTTTTGAAATAAAATGATTTGATTCTCTGTCACAACTACTACAATCAATCCATCCACAAATACCAATTTAAGATGCTCTCTCAGATCCCAAGCCTTGTTCTAAATAGGAGTAAACTAAGTTACCAGTCTAGACCTGAAGGCAATCACAATTTGGTTCTATCTGTTTTACTTAGTGTTTCAATTTTTTATTTTATTTTTTGTGAGTGCTAAGGTTTGAACCCAAGGCCTTATACATGCTAAGTACACATTTTAACATAAAGCTTCACCCCCAATCTAGTGTTGTTTTGTAAATGAGAAACTGTACAGCTGGCTACAAATATAGAGACCACCTACTCATTGGTTCAATCAAAGTTTTCTTTGGTAATTTCACTTTAGTTTGTATTTGATTTTTCTGCTTTTTTAACTGTGGATTGTCCTCACAGAATTCATAAGGATATCTAATATGAGAGATTTTTTAAAAAGTTATGATAGGGCCTGCTTTCTGAAACAGAAGAATATCTACACCACTTTTTGCTTCCAATTTCCAAACCTTACCTATATTGCAAGCAAATAAGCACATTCATCATTTATGTCCACTTCAAAAACTTAAGTCTCGGGGCTGGGAAGGTGGCTCAGTGGTAGAGCGCTTGCCTTGCATGCCTGAGGCCCTGGGTTCAATTCCTCAGCACCACATAAGCAAAAACAAAAACTTAAGTCTCAGCTGGGCCCCCATGCCTCACACCTGTAATCCTAGCTACTCAGGAGACTGAGATCTGAAGATTGGGTTTTGAAGGCAATCAGAGCAGAAAAGTCCATGAGACTCTTATCTTCAATTAAACAGAAAACAAAAACAAAAACAGACGTGGAGCTGTGGTAGAACACCAGACTTGAGTGGGAAAAAAAAAAAAAAACCTCACAGACAGCACTCAAGCCTTGAATCCAAGCCCCAGGACTGGCATTAAACAAACAACAAAAAAGCTACCTTAAATCTTTGTCCAGGTTTCATTAGAGAAATCAGAATCAGACTCTATTTCAGAACTAAAGTCAAATTTCCTAGAGCAAGAGCAGGCTTAAAATACCATCCCCTCCCAAAAGAAATGGCCCAGAAAAGCTAGCAGTCAAGAAAAGCATACAATGGAGAAGCACAGGGCTGACTTGAGACTCTTCCTAAAACTGGAACATCACAGAGGTGATTATTCATACTACTATTTTGGAAGTGAATTTTTAACCTGAATATTAATCATCGCTTGGCTGCTAAAAATTTTATAATATGCGATAGCTTGGCAAAAGTAAACCTTCTTCTGTTTCAACTCTCTCCACTTTCAATTATCAGTTTTAGTTGTGTTCACTGAAAGGGGAATTGATGTAGCATACATATTTGCGTTTACTAAGGAAACCATTCAACTACTTTGGAAGGGACTAGAGCAGAGTAGCCAACAAAAATAATAAATGCAAACTCCAGCTTGTGGCTGCACTCAAGTCTCTCATCTTACAGCCCCCAACAGAGCTTATTGCTTAAACAGAGGGTGCTCATGGATTTTAAAGGAACCTCTGTAGCAAGCAAACCCTGGTCGCTATGTATGCATGTATGTAGATTCAGGATGTCACAAAGTCCTGTTTACCTGTGCGCATGTTTCTTTCAGGTCCTTTCCTGTCTAATTACCCATCATCAGAGTTGCACAATACCCACTCAGAAGCAAGTATACTACTAGGCACCGTGGGAAATACAAACAAGGGTAAGATACAACACAATCTCTACTTTGAAGAGCTCAGAGTCTAGAAGAGGAGCCCATAAATCCTTACAATGGATGGTATGCGTGATTAAAAAAAAAAAGCCACCAAGAGTTATGAATGTTCAAAAGAAGGCAGAAGCCTTCCTGTGTCAAGGGTCAAGGAAATGTTTCAGGGGATGGAGTATTGCTCAGCAGTGGAGCATGCACAAGGCCATAAGTTCAATCTCCAGCACTGCTTTAAGAAAAAAAAAGGTTTCAACAAAATGAGGTGTCACAAGACAGTGGGTACATTATGGACAGACAAATGGCTGGGAGGTATTCTAGATGCAGAGAGTAGAACCTGTCAGGAAGAAGGAAAGTGTAACTGAAGTTCTGTAAGGACAGATAATCTATTTGAAGTGGGCTTTAGAAAATTACAAGAGAGACTTGAAAACTAAGCTAAGCTACAAACAAACTATATAGCCTCCTAGAACAACTTTCTACAGGAAGCTGATGCTCCAAGTTTCTGAGTAGAGAGAGTAATGTGATCAAAATAGATGTTAATGGGCTGGGAACATGGTTTAGCGGTAGAGTGCTTGCCTAGCAGGCATGAAGCCCTGGGTTTGATTCCTTAGTACCACATAAACAGAAAAGGCTGGAAGTGATGCTGTGGCTCAAGTGGTAGAGTGCTAGCCTTGGACAAAAGATGCTCAGGGACAGTGTCCAGGCCCTAAGCTCAAGCCCCAGGACTGGCACAAAAAAAGATGCTGATGAGCTGGTGGCTCATTCCTATAATTCTAGCTACTCAGGAGGATGAGATCTGAGGATCACAGTTCAAAGTCAGCCTAGGCAGGAAAGCCCATGAGACTCTTATCTCCAATTAACCACTAAAATGCTGCAAGTGGAGCTGTGCAAGTGGTAGATCACTATCCTTGAGCAAAAGAAAAACAATGCTCAAGGACAGTGCCCAGGCCCTGAGTTCAAGCCTCAGTACTGCTACCAAAAAAAAAAATGGTGCTAAAGTAGTATACTTAAAAAACCAGCACTTGGACAGAGAAAGGAGAATGTTATTGTGAAATGTTATTGTAAAAATCTAAATGAGAAGGGCTGGGCTTTGTGGTATGAGGTGGTAAGGAAGTGGAAAGGCTGATATTCATGCTTTAATGATGGTTTCTGGTGTCTAGTTCAGCTCACAAAGGTGTGAAATGACTAGTAGTATACTGCACTGAGAATGTTATGAATGAATACAATGCCAGACTTCCCTGGCATATCTGTTTCATTGCAGAGTAATTTTGTCAGTTGATTATATGCTTTAAACACAAATTGAAATTTCTAGCTTGCTCAAAATGAGAATTTAATTGTACAGCTTGAGCCAGGTGTTCTACTCCTAACACTTAGGGCTCAATGTGGCATTTCAACACACTGCTTTGGACGTTGTGCTCTGGTTTGGCTTTCAGCAAACCTTACTTTGTTTTCCTCACTGGTTAGAAGCCATAGTTCTCTCCAGATCCAAGAAGACTCATAGATCCTTCATTAGTGGCCACAACATTCAGCTTATTTTGCAAAAGGAGGTGGAATGAACTTCAAAAATCTCCGTTATAAAGAATCTTTCCAGAGTTCTTTTAGAAATGGAACCAATCAGAACTCCCATCTCTTATAAGCATACAAACACAATCAAACACAGACAACTTTACTAGAAGCTCTCCATACACTTCTTGTGTGTTCTAGTAGACACAGCATCTTTGCTAGGCTGCAGAGAATAAATCAGAGGGCCAGAAAAAGCTGCATCAAATTCAAAGATGGAAGAACTCCAGAGACCTTCCGGGGTGGGAATGAAAATGATTTATTCTAGCTCTGACAGATTCACTATACAAGCTCAGATTGTTACATAATCCGAGTGCTGATGGAGCCCTTAGGTCCATACCTTCTTTCAGAAGTTCTGCATTCAAAGGGTCTTGCTTTCTCCCGTACTGGAGACTTGATGTTCACTTAATAAGCAAGTGCCTCCAAAACAATATTTAAAATCTAACATCATACATTTAGGGTAAACTCAGCTAATGTGATTTGCCTCTAGACCCACAGGTTGAGAAAGTTTCTACTCCCTAGTCTTCCAAAATCTCTGGCTTGGACTGAAATCCCCTCCTGTGCATTTGACAGCTCTACTGAGCTCATTTCTTAGGATGTTCCACTGAAATGTGCAAAGAGAGGGCCTAGAGCCTGAAAGACATATTTCTCAAGTGTCTCCTTTAGGCTTTAGCTTCTCTGTGGTCTGAACAGTACGAGGGAGCAGGATTGGACATCAGTGGACACTTGATGGGAAGAGAAACATGGTGGCTCCCAGCTTGGACAGGTGAGGAGAGGAGAGATCACTCTACAGGCTTTTAGACAGAGCCAGAAAAGCCATTAGTGGAGCCCAAAACAAGATGAGTAATGAGTGCCCAAACTGGCAAATCTGTGACCCTGTGGATGTCTGGGCCTTGACAGCAAACTGTACTATATAAGGGTAGAAGTTGGGAGAAAGGAATACCAGGGAGATGTGCAGAGCAAGAGAGGAGAACAAGATCAGATACAAAAGAATAAGAGTGCTCCTGCCTGAGAATGGCTCAACTAGAAGTTGAGGTATCAACTGTTGTTCTTGTTTCACTCCCCTAAAGCTTTCTTGTGCCCTTGATGGCACTTTCTCCATTACATTCATTTTGATGAGACTCCTACCACGGAATGTGGAAGTGGGGCTACTAACACAAGACAGGAATAGTCGATTCCCATGCCAGGCCCTGAGGATGAAGTCTCCTTTCCACTTTGCCCTGGGCAGGGAATGTGGCTTAGTGGTAAAGTGATTGCCTAGCATACATGAAGTCCTGGGTTCGATTCCTCAGTACCACATAAACAGAGAAAGCCAGAGGTGGCACTGTGGCTCAAGTGGTAGAGTGCTAGTCTTGCACACAGAGAAGTTCAGGGACAGGGTCCTAGTCCCTGAGTTCAAGCCTCAAAACTGACACACACATACAAAAAAAAAGCCACTTTGCCCAGAATCATTTCCTATAAAACGGCTTAAAGATCACAAGCATCAGCACACAAATTTCTTATTTTTTAATTTACACATTTTGATCCATTCATTCATTCGGAAATGAACAAAAGATTTCATCAACCCTCCCCACATCTCCCAAGCACTCTATCTATAAGGCCCTCATTCTGTTATGAGCCTTTGGAAAATTCTCAGCTTTCAAATACCCACAGTGTCACTGAATGCAAAGATAAATATATGCGTGCCCGGTAGCGTATGTCATCCCCTTTCCCATGGACACTAGATGAAAATCTATGCATAGTGTTCCTTTTCCTACCAAGGCCATAGGGGGATGCATGACATCGTGCCCTGCTCCTCTTTGGAAGTTCTCTACTAACCTGACTTCAGTGTGAGGGAGTTGCTGGAGCTTTCTAAAGAGCATATTTCCAAGGAGAGCTCTGCCCACACCCGCAGACCCCATTAAATACCAGGGTTCCCTTAGAGGCTGGAAACCACGCCTTCTGACAACAGGAAACTCTATACCCCTTACCCAACATGGCACGTGCACCTCTCCCTCTTTCCCTGCGGCTAATCAAGTGCATGCCACATGTCACCACTCTCAGCTGGCACCCCTCTTGTAGAAAAGCTGACTTTCTCAGACTCCACAGCAGGGGGGGGGCGGGTTCGCTGATGCAGGACGCGCTCTGCCATTGCAATTTACAAAAGTCTCTGTACCTTGGCTCTGGGACCAGCGGCCCTAGTGGTGTCATGGGACCTCAGATGGGACAGGACCTCCTCTAGGACAAGCTGTCAGGTCCAGAATCCTGACTCTGATCGACGGAGAGAGATCAAAATGCTGAGTGACGAGAAAGTAGCAAACTCGCATGCAGCCAAACTTGTCTCTCCATAGTTTCTAGTGCCAAGGAGCGTTTGATTGGAATCTTGGAACCCCGGGTGCAGAGGGTGCTTGGGCTCCAGGCTCCAGGAGAACGCCCTGTGCCTGGTGATGGGACAATCTGTTCCCTTTCACGTGCCTAGGTGCGAGCCCCCTGAGTGTTGCCCACTCTGGGGGTGCAGCGGTGGGGAGGGACTTAACCGCCAAAGATGAGTTCGGAGTAAACAAAGGGCGTCCCCCACACCTCCTTCAGTTAGGAGCAAAAGATTCCTGGGCGGCTGGGGCGGGGAGGGTGGGGGAACTCCTAGGTAGGGAGAAAGCTCCTCCTCTGGTTCCTACCTGGGAAGCCGCGGCTAGTTGGGACGTGCAGCAGCAGCAGCAGCAGTAGCAGCAGCAGCTGCTGCAGTGCAGGCGGTGGTAGCAGCAGCGCGGGCCTGAGAACTGGGCTCCCCATGACGAGCTGGCGCTTCCCTGGGCTCAGCAGCGCTGCCGCGCTTCCAAGCGGCCGGGAGGAGACCGAAGAGACCGAGGGGCTGCGCTGTGGCTGGCCGCCGGGCGAAAATTGGCTGGAAAACTCCTCCTCTCTCCTCTCTTCTTCCCTCCCTACAGCCTGGGCCTGCCCTCCTTCCTCCCTGCCTCCCCGGAGCGACACCACGCGGTTTGGGGTTCCCACTCACCCACCCACTCACCGCGTCCTTGTAAGCCAGAGCTTCTGGAAATGAGACTATTCAATCAGAGACACAAAGCGCCAGGGACGTACTCCAGCAAGCCAACATATCCAAGGTTGTGTTTGCTCTCTCTATGTGTGACCCGCTCATGCACACTACAGGAGTGGTTCTACCACCTAGTGCATCTTGGGTCCCTAGAACCATGCTATCATTGCAGCAAAAGCTGCGTGAGTTACACAAACCAGTGTTTGTGAGTGACTCAATGCAGCTGATATTAGGGTCACCAGTCACCCTCTCCATTTTGCCCCTCATTGACCATGTCCCCGACTTCACTATTTTATTCAGTTTTTCTTTACCAACTAGAAACTAATTCGTGGAAATCTGCCCAAATTCTCCCCTGTTGTGGGCAGGCTGGGAACTGGAAACTCTAAGTGCGATTACTCAGGTACCAAAGCCTGTACTACATGGGGTTTGTTTGTCTTTTACAAAGGAATGAATGGAAAGCTGAGCAGAGTACACATACGCATGCGCGATATGCTGTGGTTGAGGCTGGACCTTAAGGTACTTATTCCAGGATCCACTAATGGGAAAGCACAAAGCACACAGAGTTCCTTGTCTCACCCAAAGCTTCAGGGAACCAGCTGTAGTTTTCTGCAGCCAGATCCCACCATCTCCTGACTTGTTCTCAACAACCCCAAGGACAGGAGGACCAGCCCAGAGCCCCCACCCTGTGGCCTGGCATAGCTGGATCCTGGCATTGAAATAGGGTTTCTAGGTTGCCCCTAGGATGGATTTGGTTTCTTTCAGGCATTAGAGAAAGCCTCTCATAGTTTTGGTTTGGTTTTAGTAAACCGAGAAGGCAATTCTATGCTCCTCTGCTGTAGAGGTAGGGTGAGGTGGGGTAATCTTAGCAAATTCCAATTGGGGCTGTTGCAGAAGACAGTGGAAGATGAAGGGGAAATCTAGCCATCTCTGGATTCATAGCCATCTCTGTACTTGTACAAGAGATACATTGCCGGCTAAGACCCTTGGCAGCACTCACCCAGATGACTCTGAACTTGTTTGTCTAGCAGTGCCTTTTCTAGTCCTCACAAACAACCTAGTCATGAAATTCCATCTTACTAGCTCCAGTAATCAGAGGCATTTTTTTCCATTTACTGAGGGTGCCCTATCTGCTGCTACTTCTTCAAGAAGCCAACCAACCTTTTGTAATTGCCCAGTGTCAAGAAAAATAGGGTACTCAGGCTCTTCTGTGGCCTCTATCAGACCGGACTCTTCAGGGAGTAGTTTTCAATCCTGCCCACACACAAGACAGGCGCCCCCAAGAAAGCTTCTATTCAGACTCTACCCAAGACCAATGAAGTCAGAATCCTTAAGGGTGTGACCTAGACATTAGCCAGATGCACGTTTTTGTTCCTTCCTAAAACTTGCTCAGTGACAGAAGTTTTAGAATAGGATAAATTCAAGATGAGAGTTTCTCCATCTAGAAATACTGATGTTATTCTTCATTGGGGAGGGCCTTTCCTATGCAGCGTCTTCAGCATCTACACACCAGATGACAGTAGTAAGCCCTCAGATATGACAACCCAAAGTTCTCTCCAGGTATTGTCAGTTGTCATCAGTTGGTAACCCTTTTTGGAGGCCCATGAGCAGGTCCAGCTTAGCCTGTCTAGTGGCCTTCCTTCCCTATGTCACCTCTAAGGCAAGGTCTTCTTGTGAAAATCAGCATGCATTCCATTACTGTGCTGAAGATGAAAATCTGGCTCTCTCCTGTCACCTGAGTGTGGTTGAATTATAAGATATACTACCAGGTGCTAAAAAAGAACTCCCTTTGTACACTGAGAAAATTCCAGTTGGAGGTTCATTTTTGTTACTTTTGTTACTATCCCACATAATTTTTGTACAGTTCTTAGGGCTTGAACTCAGGGCCTGAGTGCTGTCTCTGAGCTTTATGCTGCAGGTTTCGTCTCTACCACTTGAGCCACAGCTCTACTTTCTGAGGAGCTGTAACTGGATTGTAGCAGTGCTCTTTTTCTTTTGCTAGCCCACCTCTTTCTGGTATGGGAGGTGATGACAAAAAGAAAGGAGGTTATCAATTCAATCCACACCATCTTAGTAGATTCATCATATATCAAATAATTTGTGAGTTTGGTTGGTTAATATAAATAAAGAGAGCGAACTCAGGGAATGCCATAGAATCATGATCTTATTCCTGTCTTTCATGATGCTACCATAATGACCTAGAAAAATCTATTTTTAGCATGAAACATGAAGGTAAGAGGAAAAGAAATAGGTTTCAAATACATCTCCAGGCGGAAATGCTGTATTGACTTGAAATCTCAAGAACAGTAAGAGAATAAATATGATACCCTATGTTAGATCTCAAAAATCAATCATGTGAAGAATCTGATTCCTTAGAATCTGATTCCGTAGAGCCTGATTCCATCAGGCTCATCTGTATAAAGAAGTATGTTTTAGGTATTGATTTATCAAAGTGCCTACTATCAAAAGGTTAGTGATGTTTCTTGACATATAAGTATCCATTCATAGGGGAATCATTTTATTAATTATATGATCTATGTGATGGAAGGCCATGTGGCTATTTAAAAATGAATAAGAGGAATCTATACTGGTATTAAACATCTCCATAATGTCCTGTGTAGTGAAATAACAAGGAGCAAAATTATATATACAGATCATATATGCAAATATATTTGCTACCATTGTGATAATAGGGAAAGTATGTAGCATTGAAAAAGGCAGAGTAGGGGGCTGGGAAGGTGGCTCAGTGGTAGAGCGCTTGCCTTGCATGCATGAGGCCCTGGGTTCGATTCCTCAGCACCACATAAGAAGAAAAAAAGCCAAAAGTGGCATTGTGGCTCTAGTGGTAGAGCACTAGCCTTGAGCTGAAAAGCTGAGGGACAGCGCCCAGGCCCAGTGTTCAGGCCCACGACTGGACCCAAAATATAAAGAAAAAGAAAAAGAAAAAAAAAGAAAAACAAAAGTCCAAGACTTTGTGCTAGATTCACAAATGTCAAATAATTCTATCAAATTGCTGCAACAGTTTTGAAGTCTTACTGTTCATTTCTGTACTTATCTCACTGTGAATAATGCAGAACAGTTCAGAAAGTAAAACCAGTCCTAGGATCACAATTTGAGAAATTCAATGATATTGAATTTACACACAATGCACCTATACAAAATACAGACTATATCAGACTTTCCAAGAAGTCAAGAATGTGACAAGTTATTTGATGTGAGTCTACTAGAATCATGCCAAATGAATGCAGATGAGTAGGGTGAGCTGGGTTGCTCTTTGTGCTCACTGGTGTCTCTTAAAAACTTCTCTCTCAGGGCTGGAATGTGGCTTCATGGTAGAGTGCTTGCCTAGCATGCATGAAGTCCTGGGTTTGATTCCTCAGTACCACATAAGCAGAAAAAGGCAGAAGTGGCACTGTGGCTCAAGTGGTAGAGCACTAGGCTTGAGCTGAAGAGCTGAGGGACAGCGCCCAGGCCCAGAGTTCAGGCCTCATGAATGACCAAAAAAAAAAAAAAAACAAATGGGCATGTTGATGACTTTCTCCAACTCAAAAGAGAACTGGATGCTAAAGGGGAGAAAGGGGGGAGACTGGCATCCTTAACCATTTGGAAAGGCAAGCAGGTCCAGAGGGTCACAGCCAAGATTTGAAACAGAAGACATACTGGAGCCAGAGACTTGAACATCTTTTGTTTTGCTTTGTTTTGTTTTGTTTGTTGGTCGTGGGCCTTGAACTCAGGCACTATCCCTGAGTCACTTTGCTCAAGGCTAGCACTCTACCACTTTGACCCACAGTGCCGCTTCCTGGAGCCATAAGCTTAAATGGCAATTAAAATGAGAAGCTACTGGTGTGGCTGGAGATATATCAAGGACCCACACATTGTTGTGAGTTTTACCTTCAAGAATCTTATCAAATTTTCATGATAACTGTCCAAGAACAAGTCTTTGTGTTTTGTCACAGTAAGAGAAGGAAAAGATTAATCATTTGATATGTGTTCAGAGGCTTCTCCATAAAAAGGGCTACTCTACAGGGAAAAGACTTTACCAGAACTTGGTTCTATCTAGGGGAAGCAGTTCCTTGAGTTCATTGGCCATCTTAAACACTTCCCAAGAGAGGAACTATTTACAAGCTAAGAAACTCTTCTGAAGCTCATAGCCCAAGGTCAGAGAAGTACTAAAAAGCTAAGGTTTAATCTTAAAATTATAGAATACTTTCCCTTCCTACATCTTCCCAGCACACCAACAGGGCCTCCACAGAATGGCTGTGGATTTCAGGCAAAAGAGCAGCAAGACACAGGCTGTCTTTGAGGAGGGGACAAAATCAAGAGGAGATACACAAAGAGATATGAGAATGCGCAGCCTATAGCCCCAAGGGCTTTACCTTACATTAAGCAAATATAAACATATCTCAAAGCCTGTCCACACAGGTCCTAGTGATTGGAAGACTGAACTTTTATTTCCTGCTGGTTTGGAGTTAGGTACTACTGCCAGTAAGTGGACACCACTTCCATCCAGGACCTTGCTCTGTGGACCTTTCCAACGCTGCACTAGACCAGGTCCACATCACCTTTGAATCTCCCTGATTTGCTCTTCCACAATCTATCGGAAAAGTCTTTTCTTCTGAAGGCCTCATATGATTCTGTTAGGCTCACCCAGAAATTTCTACCTGAAGGTCAAGTGACTAAAGATACAAAAATTCTCTTGATTTATCTTTTTTTTAAATCAGTTGTGGGGCTTGAACTCAGGGCCTTGGCCCTGTCCCTGAACTTTTTTGCTCATGACTAGTGCTGTACCACTTAACTCATAGTTCCACTTCTAGTTTTCTGGTAGTTTATTGGAGATAAAATTTTCAAGGACTTTCCTGCCTGGGCTGGCTTTGAACTGGAATCCTCAGATCTCAACTTCTTGAGAGGGGCTAGGATTACAGGCATGGGCCACTAGTGCCTGGCTTTTGATTTATCTTAATTTGACATTGATTTGCCTTGCAAAACAACATCATTTAGACAACTACTCCATCCATATATCTCTCAAACTCTGGTAATAGGTGTAGTTACATGAATTAGGCTGGGTCAATACAAAATTTTGCTCCCAGATCATTGTAAGGTGGTCACAGGTCCTGGGCAAGCTATCAGAGACTTGATAAGTGATTTTTAAAATATAAAGTTGCTTAGAGAATTTGTCTTATTTTCCTCTTTGGTCAGGCATTGCATAAATGTGTCCTAGAAAATGCTAGTTCTGTGTGGAGCCCTGAATAAGAGAAGGCTTTTGCCGTGCTGCTATGTAAGCTACTTTGCCACTTGGGCCATACAACCTAGGAAACCCAGTTGTGCTTGAAGTGGTGATGATACATGGTAACACATTTGAAATGTATGGAAAGAACTGGACATCGGTGGCTCATGCCTATAATCCTAGCTACTCAGGAGTCTGAAATCTGAGGATCACAGTTCAAAGCCAGCCCAGCCAGGAAGGTCCATGAGACTCTTATCTCCAATTAACCACCAGAAAAAACCCGGAAGTGGTGCTGTGGCTCAAGTGGTAGAGTGCTAGCCTTGAGCTGATGAGCTGAGGGATAACGCCCAGGCAACAACCCAGCCACATGACCAACAAAAGAAAGAAAGAAAGAAAAAAAGAAAGAAAGAAAGAAAGAAAGAAAGAAAGAAAGAAAGAAAGAAAGAAAGAAAGAAAGAAAGAGAGAAGGAAGGAAGGAAGGAAGGAAGGAAGGAAGGAAGGAAGGAAGGAAGGAAGGAAGGGAGGGAAAGAAAGAAAGAAAGAAAGAAAGAAAGAAAGAAAGAAAGAAAGAAAGAAAGAAAGAAAGAAAGAAAGAAAGCATGTGAAACTCCTGTAGGTGCAACAAAACCAGACCCTAAGAATCTTAGCATAAAACCAAGCCATTGCCTGCAAATAACTACTATCTTTTCCAGAAACAACTTTTGGCTTGGTTTTGGACCTTAGTAGACACTGGATACTTAAACATCAGCTACTAAGTTATGTAAACTAAGCTTTGCATCATGAACTGGATATTGCCTAATTAGCTAAGTCATAATGTTTATTGTACATAGCATCACTCTATCACCAAATGGAAGAGCTGTATCTGTATATGTGATGAAGTTTAAGCAGATCCTGAAAGTGAAAGGAAACTGTACGAGGAAGTGCCAAAATGCCTATGGGCCCTACTTCTGCTACCATGTTATCACCCTTCCAGCCTTCATCAAGGCCTGGTGTGAAACTCAATCTGACAGACAAGTTGACAAGAGAAGGAAACCTCAAGCTTGGCTTACAGATAGTTTTGCCTGAGGCAAAGGCACTGTCTGAACATAGAAAATTGCAGTATTGAAATTCTCTCAATAGAAAGGACTTGAATGGCAACGTACAAGGGATATGGTTTTGTTTTCTCTGCCTATAGTACCTCGGTCAAAACTATCATCCATACACCTATCAAATGCTGTGTCCACTCTCGTAGTGCTTCGCAGAACATTGCTTCCTAATAAGGAACTCATTTCTCAGCAATTGGAGTACAAAAATAGGCCCATGTGCGTGGAATTTCCTGGTCCTAACAGATTCCTTGTTATTCTGAGCCAGTTTGTTTGATAGAAATGGATTGGCCTTTTGAAGTCAACAGGTATAGCACAAGCCAGGTGGCAAGCCTTGCATGCCTGGGCAATACCTATCCAGACATTTTGTCTCAGAGTTCAACATATAGTGCTGGCTTTTTTCCCAAAGCCAATCAATAGTCATAGATCCAGGAGGCCAAGGGTTACTGTTAGTGACTCATTACCGAAATGTTGCCTGTAGTCTCTATAATGTAGTGCCTGATAGTGGAGAGGTCATAGTTTCAAAGGGAGGACTTCTTCCAACAGGGGATCCAACAATGATTGAAATCAATGCATGGAACAAAACAAGGAAGTATCATATATAAATATATATATATATATATTTCATGGTTAAATCTTTTTCCAATAAGAATTGAGCCCCATAAATTCAAAGGGCCTCACCCCAAGCTGAATGTGATGGTGCATATCTGTTATCTTAACTCTGTGGGAAGTACAGGTAGGAGGATTGTGGACCAAGACCATCAGAGGAATAAAAGGTGAGACACTGTCTGAAAAATAACTAACACAAACATAGGGCTAGAGGCATGACTCAAGTGGTAAAAATGTTTGCCTAGCAAGCACCAAGGCTCTGAGTTCAGCCCCTAGTACTATCAAAAAATTAAAATTAAAATTAAAAAAAAACTTACCCTAGGTTATAATTTGGTTTTATGGCACCAGTCTCCCTGCCAAACAACAGAGAGCAGAGACCAGAACACTTCTAAGGCAGGAATATTTTGCATTAATGTGGAAGCAATCATATTGTATCCCCAAGGCTATGCATGTGAAAAGGAATACAGCTGTAGTGGGATTGGGATGGATTTTTTTTTTTTTGCATAAAGACTATCCTCAGAAGTCTGCCTCTACCCGACTATTATATTGAACACACACACACACACACACACACACACACACACACACACACACACACACACACACACACACACACACACACACACACACACACACACACACACACACAAAATCCTAGGCCCAGTAGGATCTGCTCCAGGTCCCATCCTTTACTCCCTTATTCTCAGCAAGATTCTTGAGTTGCCGATTTTGAAGATAGCATAGCTGTCCCAGGACAGAAGACTGCCTCTATTGAAACATCTCTCCCCACTCTCTTTGTAATCTTTGCTGATTCTATTGATTCTTTGTCATATCTCTGGGGCCTCAGTCTTTCGAAATGCTGATTCACTCAGAAAGCATCTGTTGGAGGTAGCAGGCCTATTAACATGTTTTTCTTTCTTTTTTTTTTTTTTTTTTTTTGGTTTTGGGTTTGTTTAGGGTTTTTTTGTCTGTTGTGGGGCTTGAACTCTGGGCCTGGGTGCTGTCCCTCAGCTCTTCAGCTCAAGGCTAGTACACTACAATTGAGCCACAGCACCACTTCCAGTTTTCTGGTGGTTTATTGGAGATAAGAGTCTCATGGACTTTCCTGCCCAGGCTGGCTTTGAACTTCAATCCTCAGATCTCAGCCTCCTGAGTAGCTAGGATTACAGGCATGAGCCACCAGCGCCTGGCTCCTAATCACATGTTTTAAGGCAAAGGAGAATGTGAGGGAAGACAGGGGAAGCTCTCATTTACTTTCACAGCAAACCCAAACGTCAGCTTCACTGCCAATACTTAGACTACAAAATCCATCCTAAAGGCTAGAGAAGGATCTCTAGTAGCAAGAACAGCCTACATACATCTTTCATTTTACTTCATCCTTTCTGCTTCTCCTGTATATGCATACAATATAATATAGACTGCTGCTTGCTGTGGTCATGCTCATGGACTTTCTCCTCATTTTCCTACAACATCTCTTGGATGTTGAGTATTTCTGGCTTGTTGGGAGGTCCACGGGGAAACTAGAGCACACTCAAAAACCCTGCTGTTTGGCCAGAGCTCTGAGGGCTGGGGCCAAGTCCAAAACCAAGCCAAGTTTAGAGACAATGAGCTAATAGTCCTTCCTGAGTTTGCATCATTCTGTTAGTGATAACTAATCAGATGCCTTATTTAGCCAAATCCTGTTGGACTTTTTGTTCTAGATGTTTTCCAAGGATCAATCTCTCTCTCTGACCCCAGTAAACATTCAAATAAAAGTAGATACATGGAAAGGTTACAAAACTTGCACAAAGACCCACAACAGTGGGAAACACCCAAGCTAACTAAAATCTTCTGAGCTATCAGTGCTAGTATTCTATAACAATATTTTTTGGGGGGGTGTCTGGTTGTGGGGCCTGAACTCTGGGCCCGGGCGCTGTCCCTCAGCTCTTCAGCTCAAGGCTAGCGCTCTACCACTTGAGCCACAGCACCGCTTCCGGCTTTTTTCTTTTTTCTTATGTGGTGCTGAGGAATCAAACCCAGGGCCTCATGCATGTAAGGCAAGCGCTCTACCACTGAGCCACCTTCCCAGCCCCCTATAGCAATATTTTTAGACAGCTGTCTGTGGTTTGCATTCCTCCAGCTCTTTCTTCTCCTTCTCTCTCCATCTCTGCCTTCCACTTTCTCTCTCTCTCTCTCTCTCTCTCTCTCTCTCTCTCTCTCTCTCTCTCTCTCTCTCTCTCTCTCTGTGTTTCTCTTTCCTCCTTCCCTTGTAGGTCCAATTTCTGCCTGAATTGAACATAAGACACAGTCTCATGTGCTCTGTTTTTAAAAGGAGAGCATAGGCAAGATATGTTGGCTCATACTTGTAATATCATCCACTCATTCAAGAGGCAGAGATTCCTAGCAAACATAAGGCCTTGATTTCAAACACCAGTACCACCAATAAATAAATAAACAAAAGAACACAGTGATGTATCTCTTGATTATATAATCTGGTATGAAACTATGAAATCCAATGTTTGGTATATTTTACATGGATTTGGATTTTATTTGGATTGTTTTACATGATGATCCTATAGTTTTTTTTCCTTCAAAACAGTTGTCGATACGTTTCCATCATCATACTCCTATGAAACAAATCTTGCTGTTTCCTGTGTGTTCTTTTGGCCCAATAGACATGTTAAGTCTTCATCTTTATATACCTCCTAGGAGCCTTCACCACTAACAACTTCTTACCATTTTCAGTAACACTAACAACTATTAACCTCCAGTAAAACCCTGTTAATTCCCCTCTGCACTGATATATAAGAGGATACACAGGGAAGGTGTCTTCCGTTTTCATTGCAGATATGATTTCCTATAAAGCAAACTGAGGGATGGTGATAGGCATGCCAAAGATGAATGAAAGAGTGAACTTGGACACCAGTAAGAGGAAATCAAATGTGGCAGGAGGAGGTGAATTCAGCTGTGGTATAGTTCAGTGAAGATCTTAGCCATCTCAATGCAGAACTCTGAGAAAGATCCCATGATCTTTTCTGGAATTGGGGTGAGACAATTGGAATTTTACATGTTTATGGTAAAGATTTATTGAATATTGGCTGTCCCCAAGAAGAAAATGTGAACCTGGATAAGGAGGGATCTACAGCAAAAGGTATCTCTTTCCCAAAAGGACTGAAACCTTCTGCCTCTGCTACAAACAATTCCAGCAAACTGCCAATGCATCCTTCTGTTTTAAAGAGGAATACTGGTAGCACATTTCAGTGTCCATTATGTTACTAAAAGAACCATACAGCTGGGCACTGGTGGCTCACGCCTGTAAGCCTAGCTACTCAGGAGGCTGAGAGCTGAAGATAACAGTTCAAATCCAGCCTGGGCAGAAATGTTCCCGTGAGACTACTATCTCTAATTAACCACTTGAGCACAAAGAGGCTCAGCAACAGTACCCAGGCCCTGAGTTAAAAGCCCCATGACTAACAATTAAAAAAAAAAAAACCTGGAGCCGGGCGCTGGTGGCTCATGCCTGTAATCCTAGCTACTCAGGAGGCTGAGATCTGAGGATCGAGGTTCAAAGCCAGCTCGGGCAGGAGAGACCGTGAGACTCCGATCTCCAATAAACCACCAGAAAACCGGAAGTGGTGCTGTAGCTCAAGTGGTAGAGCGCTCGCCTTGAGCTGAAGAGCTGAGGGACAGCGCCCAGGCCCAGAGTTCAAGCCCCACGGCCGAAAAAAAAAAAAAAAAAAAAAAACCTGGCCTGGGAAGGTGGCTCAGTGGTAGAGCACTTGCCTTGCATGCATGAGGCCCTGGGTTCGATTCCTCAGCACCACATAAACAGAAAAAGCCAGAAGTGGTGCTGTGGCTCAAGCAGTAGAGCACTCGCCTTGAGCTGAAGAGCTAAGGGACAGCGCCCAGGCCCAGAGTTGAGGTCCATGACTGGCAAACAACAACAACAACAACAACAAAAACCCTGGGTGGGGTTGGGGGAGGGAGGAGTTGGGGAGGTGGGGAGGGACAGGATGGTAGGGGAAAAAAAAACAAAAGAGGAAGTAACAAGACTCAATAGGAAATGTACTCATTACCTTATCATATAACTGAAACCCCTCTGTACAGTATTTTTACAATAAAAAAATATATACAAAAAATAAAACTGGAAGTGGAACTGTGGCTCAAAGTAGCAGAGTGCTTTCCATGAGCAAAAGAGCTCAGGGACAGTGCCCAGGCCCTGAGTTCAAGCCCCACAACTAACAACAACAAAAAAGAACCATATAGACAAAAGGAATCCCTTAATTGTCCACTGATGATCTGGATGAATGTGATGCCTGGAATGCCACAGCTATTTCCCAACCAAGCTAAGATTGGAGCTAACATAAGGAAAAGATAAAAATGAGGAGAACTGTAAAGAAGAACAGAAACGGAGGCCATATCCACTGTGTCTGAAGTCCTGGGCTCCCTCATTATAGGTGGTAATAAAAAGCCTTCTGTGTAGCAATTTAGAAGGAATGCCGCCTATTTGCATCCCAAATATCCAAGCTGAGATTATCAGGCCTAGAAAATATACAAACAATTGGAAGGGGAAAAAAGGCAAGTTAAGAACATCACAAAGAGCTGGGCACAGTGGCTCACGCCTGTAATCTTAGCTACTCAGGAGGCTGAGACCTGAGGATCGTGGTTCAAAATCAGCCTAGGTAGGAAGTCCGTGAGACTCTTATCTCCAATAAACCACTCAGAAAACCGAAAGTGGTGCTGTGGCTAAAGTGGTAGAGCGCTAGCCTTGAGCTGAAGAGCTGAAGGACAGCGCACAGGCCCAGAGTTTGAGCCCCACTACTGGGGGAAAACACACACAGAGAGAGAGAGAGAGAGAGAGAGAGAGAGAGAGAGAGAGAGAGAGAGAGAGAGAGAGAGAGAGAGAGAGGGAGAGAGAGAGAGAGAGAGAGAGAGGGAGAGAGAGAGGGAGAGAGAGAGAGAGAGAGAGAGAAAGAGAGAGAGAGAGAGAGAGAGAGAGAGAGAGAGAGAGAGAGAGAGAGAGAGAGAGAGAGAGAGAGAAAATCAGTGAAATAGGTCCCAGAAACATGGGATATAGTGATGACATCTTCATCCCAACATCCCAACCTTACTTGTTTCTGGAATGGCCAAAAAAAGTAAATAGTAAGCAAACATTTTTAAATGTTTCAGTTATTTATGTGGTAGATATACGTTTTGACATAGACCAGATCAAATTGTACTATAGTTTTTTGGGTGAAATAACATCTCCCTTTTGTGAAAAAATGGTAGTATAGGAAGCAAATGGTTTTCTCTCCAGTTAGGAGAAGGATGAAATGGATTTTCTGGAGCAATCCTGATTTTTCCTCATTTTCCCAACACAATGTAAGGCAGACACATCTTGTTAGCCATCTGGACCTTGAATTTAGAATCTGTGATGGAAGAAATGACAAAATGGATATGTTTTTTAAACCCCAATAGCATCACCCTGGCTGATCCTTTAGTGCTTTTGTTTTTACCAGTTTCATGCCCCCACCCACCCCCAAACTGTTTACTTTTTGTTGACATCTAATCTTTTCCCCCTGTTTCTTGTCACTATTGTACACTCATGAAATCCCACTCACCTTTCACCAAAAGCCGATCTCCCTTTCAGCTAGGCATTTGGATTACAAGCTCATGACATATTTCCTTGTCCTTTGAAATTTGATGTGGTCATGAGACTAAATTCTGGTCACTGAAAATAAGCAAAAGTATGCTACTTCCAAGTTACTACTCTCAATTGAAGGTTCGTGTGTCCTCCTGAGCCTTTCCCTTTAATCTTGGATGGGGTATGATAACTGGGTAGCCATTTTGAATCATGAAATTCATGTTCCAGATTGAGGATCTTGGAGGCTTTGCTAGACTTGTACTGTACACTCATGGACGATGATTTGAGAGAGAGACACAGATTTTTGAATCAGCTGCTAAATAGTGAGTTTCTGTTGCAGCATCTTGGCACTTCAAATTTGAAGTCATACAACTTCCAACACATTCTAAATTTATCAACAATAAACTATTTGCCATACCTAATAAGCAAGTGTTAATAACCTGAAAATATTAATAAAATTCAAACTTTGGTGGCTATTTTATAGTTCAAATATCCATGGATATGAAATATTTAAACAGTTCTGCAGCCAAGAGAAGCTGCTGCAGACACTGGAATATTTATAGTGGAAGACAGCAAGAATCATGGTATTTATGTTTCCATAAGACTGAGCAACCATTTTCATCTTGGATCCAATGTAGAAATTATTTTTCCTGCCAAAGCCTAACTTGGATTTAAAAAAAAAAAAAAAAAAAAAAAAAAAACTCCTTTACAAATGTGGGACCGAAGCCATAAGAGGAGAAAACTGAGTTTCCACTGAGCAAAGAACAGAGCTACAGCATAGAGAATGAGATTTTTTTTTCCAGAGTTGCATGATAAAAGCAGTGGCATTTTTGCAGCATGCTGGAAGCTACAGAGAGGCTTAGTAATATGTTTGCTACATCACAGAACTTTAAAGTTTTTTTTAATAATTCCTAATGTACACACCTATACATTTTCAGAAAAAAAATATGACTTACTGCCAAGTATCTATCTAGCCTTCTTGCAATCAGGTGGAACTATATGGCTCATTCTGACTGTGCTAAATACTTAAACATTTAAGAACAATATGTGTTGTTGTTTTTAAATAAAACTCCAGGTACAATTGATTTTATTCATGAATTTTAACATTTAAGAAAGAATTCATACCCATTCTCATGTACGCTTAGAGAAAACTGAAGAGGCATAATTCCAATAACAAAAGCAGACAGACATTACAAAAAGCAAGAAAATTATAGCCAATTTCCTTTAAGTAAATAGATGTAAAAATTCTTTAAATTTTAACAAATTGAATCAAGCAATATATAACAGAACAAGTATAATACTTTATAGCTAAATGGAGTTTATTCTAAGACTACAAACTAATCTTAACATTCAAAGTTTAGTCCGTATAATTCACCACATTAACAGAAAACAAAACAAAAAACTATATATTCTTAATAGATGCAGAAAAAATTAATAAAACTTAACATCTATTTTTGTTAAAAACAAAAACCTGGGGCTGAGAAGGTGGCTCAGTGGTAGAGTGCTTCAGCCTTGCATGCTTGAGGCCCTGGTTTGATTCCTCAGCACCACATAAGCAGGAGAAAAAAAAAGAAAAAGCTGGAAGTGGCGCTGTGGCTCAAGTGGTAGAGCGCTAGCCTTGAGCTGAAGTGTTATAGGACAGTACCCAGGCCCAGAGTTCAGGCCCCGCAACCAACAAAGACTAGAAGTCAACCTCCTCAACCTGGTAAGGATTATTTCAAAAGAATTGCAGTTATTCACATACTTAGTGTTGAAGATGGAATATTCTCACTCTAAGATCTTACCATGTCTATGTAATATTGTACTGGAAGTTCTAACCACTGACATCAGATAAGAAAATTAAATGCACATTCATGGCAGGAAGAAAAAAAGAAAAACTGTTCAAAGATGGTATGATTGTTATGAAGAAAATCCAGCAAAATCTATTGTAAAGTGGTTAGAACTAGTGAGTCCTCTCTAACATATATACAATTGGAAAATGAAATTAAAAATAAAATATACATAAACTTTAAAAAATAAATACATAAGTGAATACAACAATAATATAAATTAAGAAACAAAATACTCTTTATAAAAGCATCCA
The DNA here is from genome assembly GCF_024711535.1 of Dipodomys merriami. Taxonomy (NCBI): domain Eukaryota; kingdom Metazoa; phylum Chordata; class Mammalia; order Rodentia; family Heteromyidae; genus Dipodomys; species Dipodomys merriami. The sequence continues at coordinate 95,214,088 of NW_027204492.1, read as the reverse complement.
AAGGTATGAAATATTTATGAATCAATCTAGCTAAAACTGTATAAAATATATATTAAAAATAATACAATAGTTTTTTTACTTCTTATTTTATTTTGTTGCAAAGATGCTGTACAGAGTTACAGTTATATAAGTATAGTAATGAGTACATTTCTTGCCAAAACTGTTACCTACTCCTTCATTTTTCTCCCACTATCCCCCCCCTTTACTGCCCCAAGTTATAAAGTTCATTTCCAACATAGTGTCTTGTATCACTGTTGCACTGGTTCACCATTTGTCCTTGTTTCACCATTTTGTTATCCCCTATCCCTTCCCCAAATCAGATAAATGTAATATAATGTTTTTGACAGAAATTCATTTATGCATTCAATTCAATCCAAATGAATCTCTCATCAGGCTTTTGTGTGGAAATGAACAGTGATTCTAAAACAAATATAAAAATGCAAATGACCCAAAACAAGATAAAAATCTTTGAAAAAGAAAAAGTATCAAAGAATAATGCTCTATGACTTCAAGGTTTATTAAGACTCCACTAATGAAGACAGTGTTGGGAAATGGTAGACAGGAGACCAATAAAAAAGAATACAAAGTCTAGAAATAGATACACACAATTAGAATCAATTGATTTCTGAAAAAGCTGAAATGCAGTGGAAAAAGGATAGCCCTTTCAACAAATGATACTATGACAATCAAGTACCCATAGCTGATAATGCAAAGAGTCACATCCATACATAGAAAAGAAACAGAGGAGAAAATCTTTATGACCTTGTCCCAGGCAAAAACGTCTCAGGTATGGCCTTAAAAGAACTTCCCAAATCAATAGTAAGAACATAAACAATCCCTCAAATTTTGAGTAGACATTTCATCAATGTAAAATAAATGTGGATGGCAAAGAAATGCAGAATCACGGGCTGGGAAGGTGGCTCAGTGGTAAAGCGCTTGCCTTGCATGCATGAGGCCCTGGGTTCGATTCCTCAGCACCACATAAGCAGAAAAAAAAAAGCCGGAAGTGGTGCTGTAGCTCAAGTGGTAGAGCGCTAGCCTTGAGCTGAAGAGCTGAGGGACAGCGCCCAGGCCCAGAGTTCAGGCCCCACAACCAGAACCCCCCCCCCCCGCAAATAAAAGAAAGACATGCAGAATCAACATTGAACATAGTTAGGGAAATCTGAATTAAAATACAATTACTACATAATTGCATTGTGCCTGTTTGGACTGGCTAACACTTTAAAGACTGGCCATTTAAACCAAGTGTAGGGGGAAATAAAGAAAAAATGAAAATTTTATATCCTGCTGGCAGGAATATCAGGAGGCCCAACCACTAGCCATTCCACTAGGAATAATTCTGCTGAGTGAGTGAAGTCAGAAAACAGTATACACTATGACTACATTTACATAAATTCTAGGGCATGCACCCTAATCTATAGTGAGAAACCCTTTAATGATTGTCTAGAGGAAGGGCTAGATATGGGTGGAAGAGAAAGGCTAAATGGGGTACCAGTAAACCTTTGGGAGTAATGGTATGCTCATCATGTTAAGATGGCGATGCTATAAACATATGTTAAGACTTGTCACACTGTATAGTTTAAATACTTACAGTGGATTATGTTTCAACTACACCTCAATAAAACTATCTTTTCAAAAGTACTATAAAGTGAAGATCGCATTAAGGGTGTGACTCTCAGTAAAACTTGTGACTTGTTGGAAATTACTTTGAGAAAAGTGTGTTTAAGATACTGGCCTCCTCTGCTCTTGTCTATAATTCCTCACCATTAAATAAAGAGGAATGGCAAGTGATACAAAGACAGACAGACAGAGAGGAGAGGGGGGGAGGAGAGAGAGAGAGTAAAAATGTGCCAAATCTGTTAATGACCTCTACAAAGGAACTGTTGACTATGGTCACTATATCGAAGCGACTGTAGTCCTATATTAAGCTATCTAATAATTTTTAGTACATTTATTTTTCTTTCCTTTTTTATAGATACAGGGCTGGGTTTCAAACTCAGTACCTGACAATTTTGCTCACTAGTTAGTGCTGTACCAACTAAGCCATGCCTCTAAACTCAGTACATTTATTTTTGAAGGTTACAATTCAGTGGTTTTCATTTGGTATGTTCAAGAAATTGGACAGTTACTACCATTATTTTCAGAATACCTTCATTATCTCAAAAGGAAACACTGTGCCAATTAGCAGTCACTTCCAGCATCATGAAGCTACCTTCTGCCTTTTCGGACTTGCCTATTCTGAATATAAATAGAACCATTCAATCTTTGATTTTTTTTGTAGGTTGTGGGACTTGAACTCGGGGCCTGAGCTCTGTCCCTGAGATCTTTTACTCAAGGCTAGCACTCTACTACTTTGAGCCACAGCCCCACTTCCACTTTTCTGGTGGTTAATTGGAGAATAACCAGTCTCATGGACTTTCATGCCCAGGCTGGCTGTGAACCATGATCCTCAGAACTCAGCTTTCTGAATAGCTAGGATTACAGCTATGAGCCACCAGTGCTAGGCTGATCTTTGAATTTTTGCATTTGGCTTGTGTCACTTAGCATATTTTTGAGGTTCATCCAAGAATATTATACCTGTGTGATTACTTCCTTTTTATGGATGCTTAGAGATGACACCAAAGCACAACTCTAAAATAAAAAGGAATAATAGAGGCAGGTGCTGGTGGCTCATGCCTGTAATCCTAGCTACTCAGGAGGCTGAGATCTGAGGATTGTGGCTTGAAGCCAGCCTGGCCAGGAAAGTCCACAAGACTCTTATTTCCAATTAACCACCAGAAAACCAGAAGTGGTGCTGTGGCTCAAGTGGTAGAGCACTAGCCTTGAGCTGAAGAGCTCAGGGACAGCATCCAGGCCCAGAGTTCAAGCCCCACAACTGACAAAACAAAAAACAAACAAAATGATAAAGTGAACTTCATCAAAATGAGAAACTTTTGCTCTTCAAATTATGGTGTTAGGAGAAATAAAGGACAAGCCATTGATGGAGAGGAAATATTTGTGGTTACATATGCAGGATATATAATGAGCTCCCAAAACGAATCATAAGAAAATAAACACATTCCCCAAATAATAATATTATTAATAGTAAACAATAATTTTATTATATGGATATCCCACTTTTTATCCAGTCATTCATTCATATAACCAATAAATTTTGAGAGATTTATACTGCTAGAAGTAGTACAAGCCAGGTGCCTGTGACTCATGCCTATAATCTAGCTACTCAGGAGGTTTAGATCTTGCAGTTTGAAGTCAGCCCTGGAAAGAAAGTTCATGAGACTCGTATCTCCTATAAACTACTCAGAAAAAGTCATGAATGGTGCTGTGTCTCAAGTGGTAGAGTGCTAGCTTTGAGCAAAAGAAGCTCAAGGACAGTGCACAGGTCGTGTTCAAGCCCCAGGATTGGCAAAAAAATAGAGAAAAAAAAGTAGTACAAGTCTGGGTAAATCAACCCAAACAATGAAACAAATGACTATTTGTATCATACAAGACCATGGACCTTGATAATATATAATTAGTGTTAATTATTTTAAAAACTACTCATAGGTCCATCTAAGGAGAACAGAGACAGCTATATAGATTCACAGACAACATAAATGTCTTTAAATAAATATTGTAGGGTGGCTCACCTTGTGCACCTAGTTGTTTGGTGAAATAAGACTGTGGTTCAAGGCCAGCCCAGGCAAAAAAAGATCAGGAGACCTTTTCTCAACTCATTTCTGAGTTGAATTTGTAATCCCAAGATGCCAGAGGAGGCTGAGCTTCGGAGAATCAGGGTTCCAGGACAGCCTGGGCAGAAATGTCTGTGAGATTCCATCTCCACAGAAGGAAACTGTCCATGGACACAGTAGCACACACTGGTGATCTAAGTTATGACAGGGAGCCTAAAAGTAGGTAGACTGCAGCTCAGGTACACACCTGGATGGGAAGCAAGACCTTACCTCAAAAATAACCAGCAAGAAGCTGAGTACTGGTGGCTCACACCTATAATCCTAGCTACTCAGGAGGCTGAGATCTGAGGATCATGATTCAAAGCCAGCCAGAGCAGGAAAGCCCATGAAACTCTTATCTCCAATAAACCACCAGAAAACCAGAAGTGGTGCTGTGGCTCAAGTGGTAGAGCACTAGCCTTGAGCTGAAGAAATCAAGGACAGTGCCTATGCCCAGAGTTCAAGCGCCATGACCAACAAAAATAAATACATAAATAAAATTTTAAAAAATAATCAGGAAGAAACAGGGCTGAAGTCATAGCTCAGTGGTGAGAGTGCCTGCCTAGCAAGAGAGCCAGTAAGCTCAAACCTCAGTCCCACTACCAAAAATAAAATAAAACAAAACAACTCTAGGTATGGCAAACAGTAAAATAGAAAAGGAAGAACCCCTAGAGGACAAATGTAGAGAATGTAATGATCAATAGAGAACAAAGTATCTCTCAGGAAAAAAAAGAACCAAAGTGCAATTTAGAATTTCTTTCACTGTCAACATAGTGGCCTCCACTCATCTCCAGAACAGAGTTTTGTCATTGCTGTGTTCAATGACAGTTGTCTCCCTCCTTCCCATTTCCAAATGGGAGTATTGGAGAGGAAGGGAAGGTAGAGTGTTAAGACCCTGGTGTAATGTAGTATCATCAGGTGGCAGAAGTTCATAGCTTCCCAACCAGGAGTCTCATTGCAGGAACCACATGGAATCAGCCCTCTGGCTGATAAGCCCTAGCCAACACAAAAGCCAAGGATAGTGTGAAAAGTGTGTGAACTGTGTGGATTGAATGACCAACTAACTCCCTGATTGGCCCAAAAGTTCCATAAAGAACCCTAGATAGGACTGAAAATGGAGAGCCTCTCTTAGGGTCCCTTGCTGCTGCAGAAGCTTTACTTTTCTTTCTTTTCCAACTAAGCAAACTTCAATACTGTATCCTCCTCACTTCATTGTCTATGAATTTCATTCTTCAAATTCCCCACACTACATTTGACTTGAAATGTATCACAAAGCCAGATGATCTATTATTTTTAAGCTTTTACTTCAAGAACAACCAGTACTTGTCGTGATGTAAAGATTTTGTGTATCACCTAGAGATGCACAATTATGAGCTAAATTCATTGATATCATTGGGACTTTGGGTGATATCCTTTACAGTATGGTATAGAGTATTTTATATGTTTGAACGTATGTATGTGTATTGTGTATTTGTTTTCTTTTTTCTAGAAAAACCACAAAACATTTCTTTTTGTAGGTTTGTCTTGTAAATCAAGACGAGACAGTAGATATTATTATGAAAAGAGACAGCAGCGAACAGACAAGGCAATTGGCCTTATAAAGCCAACCTTAGATTCTGTCTTGACCATGAAGCAGAAGTATTCAACATTTGCCTGTTGAAAAACTTATGTAGGCCCAACAAAGGAATGTAAACAGCAACAACCAGATGTGAAGCAGCAAAGGCAAGCTCTTCCATTCCAGCTTCAACTGTGGCTTATTCCTCTGTGTTCCTTTGCTAGACAAAATCTACACTAAAACTATTGGAGGATCTGACAAATTTTTCTCTCCAGTAATTCCTTTAACTGTTCACTACAGATTGTTTACATTCATGCTGGGTATTGAACCCATAGCATTGTGCATGCTAGGCAAGTGTTCTACCACTGAGCTACATCCCAGCCCTTGGTTTGTTGAAACAGGATCCCATTATGTAGTCCAGGCTAGTCTTGAACTTGACATCTTCCTGCCTCCATTTACCCAATGTTGCTGAAACAGAGGGGTTTTTTTGTTTTATTTTTTTTTTGGTTGGTCATGGGGATTGAACTCAGGGCCTAGGCACTGTCCCTGAGCTCAAGGCTAGTGCCCTATCACTTTGAGCCACAGTGCCACTTCCTGTTTTCTGGTGGTTAATTGAGATGAGTCTCACTGACTTTGCTGCCTGGGCTGACTTTGAACTGCTATCCTCAGGTCGCAGCCCTCCTGAATAGGTAAGATTACAGGCGTGAGGCCCTGGGGCCCAGCCAAAACTGAGTATTAACATTATACTTAAAATTCCTATCAATCAGCAAGGATAAGAACCACATGGTTATCTCAATAGATGCAGAAAAAGCATTCGACAAGATCCAACACCCCTTTATGTTGAAGGTTTTGGAAAAATTAGGAATCCATGGAACATTCCTCAATACAATAAAGGCTGTATATGACAAACCTACAGCCAGCATTATACTTAATGGTGAAAAACTAAAGCCATTTCCTCTTAACTCAGGAACAAGACAAGGATGTCCACTCTCTCCACTTCTCTTCAATCTAGTATTAGAATGCCTAGCTACAGCAATAAGACACGATGCAAACATAAAGCGAATCCAAATAGGGAAAGAAGAAATAAAACTCTCCCTCTTTGCAGATGACATGATCTTGTATTTAAAGAATCCCATAGACTCCACTCCCAAATTACTCAAGCTGATTCAAAACTTTGGCAAAGTAGCAGGTTATAAAATTAACCCCCAAAAATCAATGGCTTTTCTGTATGCCAACAATGAGAAAAGTGTGGCTGAAATTAGGAAAGCAACTCCATTTGTAATAGCCCCACAAAAAATAAAATACCTAGGAATTAACTAAAGAAGTGAAGGACCTCTATGATGAAAACTTTAAAATCTTGAAAAAGGAAATCAACACAGAACTTAAAAAATGGCAAAACCTCCCATGCCCCTGGATTGGCAAGATTAACATCGTGAAAATGGCAATACTTCCCAAGGCTATCTACAAATTCAACGCAATACCTATCAAAATTCCACCCTCATTCTTCAAGGAAATAGAAGAGGCAATCCAAAAATTCATATGGAACAATAAAAGATCCCGAATAGCAAAAACACTTCTCAACGGAAAGAACACTGCTGGAGGAATATCAATACCAAATTTCAAACTCTAGTATAAAGCCATAGTAATCAAAACAGCTTGGTATTGGCATAAGAACAGACCTCAGGACCAATGGAATAGAATTGAAAACCCAGAAATGAACCTACAGACCTATAGCCATCTAATCTTCGATAAGGAAGCTAAAACAATAGAATGGAAGAAAGACAGCCTCTTCAGTAAATGGTGCTGGCAAAATTGGTTAACTACATGTAGAAAACTAAAGCTAGATCCTTATATATCACCCTGCACCAGAATCAACTCCAAATGGATCAAAGACCTTGAACTCAAAGCAGACACTCTGAAAACATTACAGGATGGAATAGGAGAAACCCTAGGTCTCCTTGGCTCAGGCCGAAATTTTCTGAATAGAGACCCGGAAACACAACAAATCAAAGAAAGGTTGGACAAATGGGATTACATGAAGTTGCAGAGCTTCTGCGTGGCAAAGGACATAGCTAACAAGATCAATAGAAAGCCCATGGATTGGGAGAAGATCTTCACTAGCCATACAACGGACAAGGGTCTCATATCTAAAATATACTTGGAACTCAAAAAATTAAATCCCCAACAACAAATCCTCAAAGAAACAACTGCCCAATAAATAAGTGGGCTAAAGACTTAAAGAGAAACTTCTCTGAAGAAGAAAGAAGGATGGCCAATAGACACATGAAGAAATGCTCAACCTCCCTAGCCATAAAAGAAATGCAAATCAAAACAACATTGAGATACCACCTCACTCCAGTTAGAATGGCAAAAATCAAGAACTCTAACAACAACGGATGCTGGAGGGGATGTGGACAGAAGGGAACCTTACTGCATTGTTGGTGGGAGTGTAAAATTGTTCAACCACTTTGGAAAGCAGTATGGAGGTTCCTCAAAAGACTTCACATAGAGCTCCCCTATGACCCAGTAATCCCACTTTTGGGCATTTACCCAAATGTTTACAAACAAGACCACACTAAAGCTACCAGCACAACAATGTTTATTGCAGCATTATTTACCATAGGTAAGATATGGAACCAACCCAGATGCCCCTCAGTACATGAATGGATCAAGAAAATGTGGTATATACACAATGGAATTCTATGCCTCCATCAGAAAGAATGACATTGCCCCATTTGTTAGGAAATGGAAAGGCTTGGAAAAAATTATATCAAGTGAAGTAAGCCAAGCCCAAAGAAACATAGGTCCCATGGTTTCCCTTATTTGCAATATCTAGTATATATATGAGTCAAGCAGAAAAGGTCAAACAATGTGATGTTAGGAAAATGAACCCTTAGATATGTATTTTAATGTTTTTTTCTTTCATGCATTTGTTTCTAATGCATTTATAAGATTATTTCTTTGTTGCTTTGTATGTCCCTCCCCCACAGTATAACCACTGCTTTCACTATATTTGATGTCGTTATAATTTGTGAAGGAGATTGGGAAAAACAAGTCTTTTAAGGATACAGGTGGACCTGTACAAGTTGTCATGTCGAAAACGAACTTTACAACTTTGGTGCGGGGGGCGGGGGGAGGCTGGGAAGGGATGTGAAGGGTAAACAAAGGAGGATGCTGCAATGCTTGATAAGAAATGTACTCATTATCTTGCCCATGTAATTGTAACCCCTCTATACAGTATTTCACAAAAAAATAAAAATAAAAAAATTCCTATCAATCAAAATGTAATGGTAGCTTTCATTGTAACATTTCATAAAATGTATTCCTTCCTTCACCATACTTTCTCAAATTAATTTTCATCAAAAAATGGGCAACTAAAAAGGGATTGGTGTGTGTACATGGAGGATCTAGACAGTCATGTCCAACTAACTGCTTGTGGCAGTAATATTTTGCACTTTGCTAATATGTTTTCTGTAGCACATGTGTTAAATAAAGGTTATTTTTTAAAAATGGGTAACTACCTGACAACTAGATCCACAGTGATAATGCTGTATATAAAATGACTTAACTAAAACAGTTCCACAGTAACATGGTCAGAGTTCACTCAGAAGTGAAAAATGACACTTCCAATGCCATCTTCTGGGAGAAAAGACGTATTCAAAGGAAGAGAATTCAGACAGGGACCACTTGTATAAGCAGGTTATCAGTGGCTAGTATATTCATATTTGGAGGCCTAGAGGCAAAAATATTCAGTGATTAAGGGGCCTACAGTACCTTATGGCTTTTTTCCCAAATATCAGATATAAGAGAAAGCCTATTTTAAACTTCTTACAGGTATTTTCAATAGTTTCTGAATTATCTGTAGGAAGCTCTGATTCAGTTGTATAAAGTTTGATATGTGTCTACCATTAGATCCAGATCATATTTTCTACCAAAATTTATGTTAAGCAAAGCCAAGTACTTGACCTTTGGTCTGTGAAAGTATTCCTTAAGTATGCTTTGAGCTTGGCGGTGGTGGCTCGTGTCTATAATCCTACCTACTCAGGAGGCTGAGATCTGAGGATCGCAGTTTGAAGCCAGTCTGGGCAGGAAATCCAAGAGACTCTTATTTCCAATTAGCCACCAGAAAACCAGAAGTGGCTCTGTGGCTCAAGTGGTAGAGTACTCACTTTGAGCTGAAGAGCTCAGGGACAGTGCCCAGGCCCAGAGTTCAAGCCCTACAATTGACAAAAAAAAAAAAAAAAAAAAGTATGCTTTGAGATGCTTTTGTCCATTTTCATAGCACTCGCTTTCACCCTTCATCAAAGGAAGCAGACACAGGACCTTCAGCAAAGCATATGTGTTTTATACATGGTAGATGGAAGCTCTATACCTTTCCCTCTGTGTTTCCACTTCATTCTCTAATGATGATATTCAGTTGAAAAAGAGTCGGGGTTGGGCAAGTCACTTCTGTACATGTCAGCATGGTATTTCTCTGATGTATTGAATTTGAGCTGGCCCATGACTGAGGGAACCAGAGATAAACACCTATGTGCTTTGAGGTATCCTTAAGTTCCTAAGTAATATGCTCCACTGTTGGAATACTGTTTCTTTATAGTAACTCTTAGAGGTTAGCTGAGGTTCCACATTACCTTGCTGGGCCTACTATGGAAATTTCCAGGGAGTTTCATTTGAATAGCAAGTTTAGTTGCCAAATTTGTGGCTTTCCCAAGCCAAAACTCATGATAAACTTCAACATTTTCCATCACTTCATTCGATGAATGCAGCACTGCAGTGAAGCTACTGGCTGCAAAACAGACATCAGAAGTTTGTCCCAGGACATTTTTTCCAAAGGCTCTTGTAAAAAGAAAAAGATATTTTAGGGCTGGGAATGTGTTTTAGTGGTAGAGTGTTTGCCTAGCATGCATGAGACTCTGGGTTCGATTCCTCAGTACCACATAAACAGAAAAAGCTGAAAGTGAAGCTGTGGTAGAGTGCTAGTCTTGAGCAAAAGAAGCTTAGGGACAGTGCTCAGGCCCTGAAGTCAAGCCCCAGGACTGGCAAGAGAAAGCTATTTTAAAGATTAATAATGGTAACGGTGAAATCAAATTCTGTCCCTGCACTGAAGAGAACAAATGCTCAGCCAGCTATACAGTTGTTCCATCTAGTATTTGTGTCGCTATTTATACCATCCAAACATAAAACAAATGCTTGCAGGAGGTCCACTAAAATTTCAAAAGCATCATGCCTGCCTGTCTACTGAGTGGACATTAACTGAACGGTTAATTTCCTTCAGTTCTTTGTCCTGTTCATCACTGTTCTGAAAAAGAACAGAAATTACATTGTCAAGTTCTAAAAGCAGTTGTAGTGATTGATGGACAAAAGAACAAACTTTCTCAACTGTTTCTAATGCAATGACTACCCCCATCATGGGGACTAACTTTGCCAACCACAGGTCTAAGACACAGGAAGAGCAGCATATGTAGATAGCCTGAGGATAGTTCTCTAAAAGTCTAGAAGCAACAATTTTCATTTTGGAAGAAAATCCAGTAGACGAAATGTAAGCCTCGCCACAATACTCCATATTTAGCCCCCACTTCTCAGTTATCGTAGTGTGAAATTTCACCACCAGAATTTCTACATTGGCTTCATAAGGCAGAAAATCCGCAAATTCCTCTCTTAGGTTATGTAATTCATCAGCAAAACTCAACGACAGGGCTGGGAATGTGGCTCAGTGGTAGAGTGCTTGTGTAGCATGCATGAAGCCCTGGGTTCGATTCCTCAGTACCACATAAACAGAAAAGATGGAAAGTGGCACTATGGCTCAAGTGGTAGAGGGCTATAGCCTTGAGCAAAAGAAGCTCAGGGAGTCCGACACTGGTGGCTGGTGCCTATAATACTAGCTACTCAGGAGGCTGAGATCTGAGGATTGCACTTCAAAGCCAGCTGGGGTAGGAACATTGGTGAGACACTTATCTCCAATTTACCACTCAGAAAACCAGAAGTGGTGCTGTGGCTCAAGTGGTAGAGTGCTAGCCTTGAGCAAAAGAGCTCAGGGACAGTGCCCAGCCCTTCAAGCCCCATGACTGGCAAAACAAAGAAAAAAACTTCAACACCCAATACCTATAGCTACTCTTCTGCTATGTCCACATCATCAGTGATAATGGAAAAGAAGTGGGAGACTGACTTCCCTGAAGGTTTCTTCCTGAATGCAGTTCTTACAGATCTCTAACATCTGTTTCTGCTGTCTTTTAGAGCAGAAAAATGTGGTCTCCAACTGTGGTCTCCAAGTGCTTTCTTAGAATCTCATCAGAATTGATTCGACACTCCAAGCAGTGCCTGAAAATTATCAGGTGTAGGGGCTGGGAAGGTGGCTCAGTGGTAGAGCTCTTGCCTTGCATGCATGAGGCCCTGGGTTCGATTCCTCAGCACCACATAAGCAAAAAGAAAAAAAGTCAAAAGTGGCGCTGTGGCTCAAGTGGTAGAGCGCTAGCCTTGAGCTAAAGAGCTGAGGGACAGTGCCCAGGCCCAGAGTTCAGGCCCCAGGACCGGACCCCCCCAAAAAAAATTATCAGGAGTAAAGAGATCATTTAGGATTTCATCAGCATTATGCCCATCCAAAGGAATGTTTTGTTTTCCTCAGAAGGACCAAATTTCAAATAGAGACTTTAGGTATTCTTTTTCTTTCTCTTCAAGGGTTAAAGGTCATGTCTTCATCCTGCTGGCCACCCTCCTCTACACTGGAATTCTGAGCACTGCTGTTGTTTCTTTGTGGTTTTTGTTCCTGTTCAGAAGTTTTTCATCTTTTTTTTTTTCTATTTCAGTGTCCTTATTTCATCTTCACTGAATACTTCATTTTCTACATCTGCTATGTGGATTGTTCAAATGACTGGTAAGATCAAATACTGTTGGTATTGCATTATCTAGAAGAAAACTGCCCAGTAAGGACTCTCTCAATGACTTCACAAGTATCGGCTTCAATTAATTTCGAGAAATACAATAACCTAATCATTCTTTAGTTTTCTGACCCCTCTGCAAAAATGATAGTTCTACGATCCTGGAGGTCTCAAAGTATTTGTCACATAGTCCATATGTTTCTTTCAGTTGATCAGGTGTTTTATCTTCTAAGTCTGACATCTGGCCGGGTCCAGCGGGAATCTGAAGACCAAGTTGGACTGCGCACTCTTCTGCGTGCAGTTGGGGTCCGCACAGTAGTTCAGGATGACCATCCTCCTGTCCGCCAGCTGTCCGCTCTGGCCGCTTCTTTAGGGTCCAGGAGGAGAGGTAGGCGGGCGGGCTTACTGGGTGGGGCCGGCCACACACTCGGGGAGGAGCAGCGCGCGGACAGCCATGTGGGGCAGGATGGAACGGTCCTGGCTAGGCTGGGGACCGGCAGGAGGGGCGGGGCGTCGCGCGCGCTGGGAGGGGAAGGAGGGACGATGCGTGGCCCGCCCAATGGGGCGGCCCTCCCGGAGCTTGCGGCTGGCCTGGCTCCCTACCCCCGCCCCATTGGCTTATCACCAGCTGTACTGAGCTGCTGTACTAGTCAGGAGCTTATAATAAAAATCATTTCTATGAAGAAAATTTCAGTGTACCCCCAACCATAGGAATGAGTTTCTAATGTTTTGAGATTTAAAAATACACTACCCCTTCCCAAGGTTATGTTTTGACTTCTGTAAGCCAAGGATATGTTTTGACTTTTTGTAATAATGTCAATAGCATTGATAGGATCGATCATGCTGACCAAGTCAAGATTATGTTTTGCCTATGCTCTTGTGACTCAGGCTATGTTTTGCTTCTGTAACCTTGCTTGCTTGCTTTGGTAAACATCACCTACATGAAACCCCTTTCTATAAAAATCCTCCATGAAAAGCGAATGGGGCTGTTCTCCAGTTCTGCGATCTGGGGACAGATACCACGTGGCTTCCAGCCAGTTTGACTGAGTGCTGGTGACTCCTTTCACTGATTGTGGGTTCAAGTCCCACTGGTCCTAGGAAGATGGAATAGTACAGTTTGCCTAGTAGATATGAAGCCCTGGGTTTGATTCCTTAGTATCACATAAACAGGAAAAGCCGGAAGTGGCACTGTGGCTCAAGTGGTAGAGTGCTAGCTTTGAGCAAAAGAAGTTCAGGAACAGTGCCCAACTCTTGAGTTCAAGCCCCAGGACTGGCAAAAAATAAACAAATAGGGCTAGGAAGGTGGCTCAGTGGTAGAGGGCTTGCCTTGCATACCTGAGGCCCTGGGTTCGATTCCTCAGCACCACATAAGCAAAAAGAAAAAAGCCAGAAGTGGTGCTGTGGCTCAAGTGGTAGAGTGCTAGCCTTGAGCTGACGGACAGCGCCCAGGCCCAGAGTTCAGGTCCCACAACTGGACCCAAAAATCAAAAGATAAAAAAAAATAAAATAAAATGAAATATTTTCTAAATAATGAAAAACAATTCCATGCCTACCTTGTACAACCATACTGGCCTTATAGCCTGAGCTTGTTCTGTAGGCTACTGGTTTGGAGATCAATTTGTCATCATAGTATGAAGTACTTTGTTAGGGATCAGTTCAATTAGAAAAGCTGAACGTGGGTTGATGCTGCTGACTCACACCTGTAATCCTAGATACTCAGAAGACTGAGATCTGAGGATCAAGGTTCAAAGCCAGCCCCAGCAGGAAAATCCCCAATGCTCTTATCTCCAATTAACCACCAGAAAATTGAAAGTGGTCCCGTGGCTCAAAGTGGTAGAGCACTAGCCTTGAGCAAAAGAGCTCAGGGACAGTGCCTAGGCCCTGAGTTCAAGCCCCATGACTAACAAAAATAAAAAAGTAGAGCTGTGTAAGTGATGTTTCTTTGAGTCATACCCCAGAGCCCTTTTTGCTTTTTGTAGTTTGTTTAAAAGAGTGAAAAGGCAAATATTGTTACTAATCTTCTCAGTGACTATAATTGTTGTATGTAATCAAGCTTTCATTTTATAATAAATGATATACCTTTATGATTACCAGTCCTTCATGAAGTTCTGAGTGAAATGCTTCTTCCCTGTGTTCTAGTAACTAGATAATGGGAATAGGGGACTCTGTCTAATGGTTGTAGGTAACATTCTAGTGTCCAGAATGGCCAAAAACAAGTAGTTTCTCTTGCTAAATGCTACCCATTTAAAAAAAAAGTGACTGGGCAAAAATTTGAGATTCTCTGAACAAAAAAAAAACAAAATAAAACCTAAAGCAGAAAGGTTTTGAATGTGGTTCAAGTGGTAGCATGTTTGTCCAACAAGCATAAGGCCCTGAGTTCAAACCCAGTATTACAAAGAAAAAGATGTCTGATACAATATCCACTTCGTTAACGTGATTTATTATCACTTTTATTTTTGTTCTAAATCTTTTAAAAAAATCAACAAGCAGATAAAAGCTTCCCTCCAGACCAGAGCACTGCTGGGTGTGAGGCTGGGCTCAGAAGCACTACACTGGATCCCAGCTCAGCTAGCTCTGTACTAACGTTCACATTTTATATGTGTCATTCACATGAGACTTCTGACCTAGAGAAAAGATATATAGTCACTACTGAATAACCAGAGAGTAAACAAAAGCCACTCAGAAAAAAAGCTCATCTAAAAATCTGTTCTGTATATTCTTTTTTTGGGGGGGGGGGGTCCAGTCATGGGGCCTGAACTCTGGGCCTGGGCACTGTCCCTCAGCTCTTCAGCTCAAGGCTAGCGCTCTACCACTTGAGCCACAGTACTTTTTTTCTTTTTTTTTCCGACTTTTTTCTTTTTGCTTATATGGTGCTGAGGAATCAAACCCAGGGCCTCAGGCATGCAAGGCAAGCGCTCTACCACTGAGCCACCTTTCCAGCCCTGTTCTGTATTTTCTTAAATGGGTTCTTTTTTGGTCAGTTGTAGGGCTTGAACTCAGGGCCTGGGCACTATCCTTGAGCTCTTTTGCTCAAGGCTAGCACTCTACCACTTTGAGCCACAGTATCACTTCTGGTTTTCTGGTGGTTAATTGAAGCTAAGAGTCTCACAGACTCTCTGCCAGGGCTGGCATTGAACCATGATCCTCAGATCTCAGCCTCCTGAATAGTTAGGATTATAGGCATGAGCCACCAGTTTTGGTGCTGCTCCTGGGGCTTGAACTCAGGGCCTGGGTGCTGTCCCTGAACTTTTTTGCTCAATGCTAGTGCTCTACCACTTGAGTCACAGCTCCACTACTGGCTTCTTCCTTCTTGTTTGGTAAATAAAACCAAGATATCCAAGCAAAAGTGACTGTGGTTTATAAGACTCAATTGTGCACCTGGGGATAATTTTTGGGTTTTTTTGTGCCAATCCTTAGGCTTGAACTCAGGGGCGGGGCACTGTCCCTGAGCTTCTTTTGCTCAAGGCTAGCACTCTATCACTTGAGCCACAGCACCACTGCCAGCTTATTCTGTTTATGTGGTCCTTAGGAATTGAACCCAGGGCTTCATGCATGCCAGGCAAGCACGCTACCACTAAGCCATATTCCCAGCCCACCCCCCACACACACACACCTTTTTTTGTCAGTCATGGGGCTTGAACTCTGGGCCTGGGCACTGTCCCTGAGCTCTTCAGCTTAAGACTAGTGCTCTACCACTTAAGCCACAGCACCACTCCCCCCCCCCCCCCCCGATAATTTTCTCTAGATTATCTACACATGGGTGTATGTTTGCATTCAGTAGATTTTCCTAGCCCATTTGGTTGCTTGTATTTTGCTAGTTGAAACATGTGTTACCTTTTCAGAGGTAGGTCTGAGGAGCAATAATTGAGCCGAACCAAACTGGCCAAGAAAGTTTAATATGTCTAGTCCTTTCTGATTTTTCTTTTAAAAGAAGTGGTTTTCAATGACATGTAAAATAAGAGAGTTGCACTCATTGAGTCTCATGTCTGGGTTTTTTCTAAGGTCTCTAGGATAGTGGGTAGGGCTTTTCTGTAGCACCTGATGGTCATAGATCCCAGGCTACAGTTCACCAAAGGGTTCAACTAGACACTTGTCTTTAGTGGATCCTATAAAGAAAAATGTTATCTAAGTGTCCTCCTCCTCTGGCCTATACTGCTCACTCAATTTAAGCAATATCAATGTGTATTTTTTTGAGATACGGTCTTATTACATTGTGCAGGCTAGACTAACTTTGTGATCTTTCTGACTCAGCCTCCTAAGTGCCTGAGATTACTGGCATATACCACTAAATCCAGATGTGAACTTTTTTCAAACAGAAGGGTCAGTTTAACTATGACTTTGTTCTAATAATAGAGTCCTAAGAGGCTGAGTGGGTGGCTCATTGTAAGTACAAGGCCCTGGATTCAATCTCCAGTACTAAAAAAATAAAAACTATATCTCGAATTTTAGATAGAGTGTTCCTTCAAAAACCAAGGACACAACTTTCTGACTTACCTTGATGTAGAAATGTAGTCAATTTGTGGCCACTGGAATTTGGTGGAAGCAGTATGCAAAATTTGGAGAGAGCTGTTTAAAGAATTTGATAGGGAGCTTTTTATTTTTCCTTTTTTTTTTTTTTAACTTTCCTTCCATTCTCTTTTCTACCTGGACCTGATTTCTTCTTGGTCATTCTGCCAGCCTAAAATTTGCTTTCAAATCAATGCAAATGTAATCTGTTTTAGAGATAAGGAAGAAGGAAAATGTATTGATTTTTCTGTTTGTTTGATGTTTAGGCCTACCTAAGAAAATTAAGATGAATATCTGTTTCAGAAGAGAATGGATACTATTCTGTGTCTTCCTCTTTCTACCCCATCCTGCACATATTCACCACAAATCTTATTACTACCACTATCACACAAGACAAAGAATCAATTTTGCAAGCATTTCTGTGGCGAGTGATGAAGGGAATAAAGGCTATTCCATGTGTGACTTCTGGGAGTACCTATGTGATCCAACGTACTGGATGTACTAAGCCATGCAATACATATGCTGTGCATAGGGATGTTTTCCATATTGTAATGAGTGTGTAATAAGTGTGATTCTTTTTTCAAGTCCAAATTACTATCAGCATGGGAGGCAGGAAAGGAGGAAACACATCTGTTTGCATATTCACCGAACACTCTGGAGAATAAGCGCTAACAAACAAAACCTACAGGGCAAAAAAACACAGTCACTAAAGTATAAGGAAAACGTATCGGGGATGATTTTTATTAGCTGAAGGAATAATGAGTTGAGCTATGTGCATATGATTAGATAAAATGATGTTTATCAAAACGAGAGTCTGTTTTTATTTCACTTTTTGTGTGTTTTTTGTTTTGTTTTGTTTTTCTCCTTTTGTCCCTGTTTCTGACTTCTGTACTTCTTGTCTTGTGTGTAAGTTTATCTGTTTTGGGGAGAGGAAGGGGAAGTACAAAAATAGTGGGACAAAGGGTGAACTAATTCAGCAGTGATACTCACTAGACACTACATTGAAAATGGACTATACAACTTGTGGGGGAGGGGAAGAACTGGGAGAAAATGAGGGAAGAGGTGACACTGTTCAAAAAGAAATGTACTCACTGCCTGACTTATGTAACTGTAACCTCTCTGTGTATCTACTTTACAATAAAAATAAATTTTAGAGAAGAAAAAGAGTTGAAGGCCTCTGAAGGCCAAAAGATTTCAAAAAGAGACTTATAGCAATGTTATAGCGGACCTGGGAGACACAGGAAGAGTAGATCTTGGGTTCCTGGAGGTCACAGGCAGGGGACTTGGGAGTGATAAGAGATCAAACCCTATCAAGTTGTATATTCCATTGGAAGCTAGTATATGGGCAAAAGGGAATTGGCTGGGTACTCACTTCAGCACTTCTACTTTGCTATTCTTTTTGTTTACTTATGTTTTTGTGCCCATCCTGGGGCTTGAACTCAAGGTCTTGGTACTGTCTCTGAGCTTTTTTTTTTTTTTTTTTTTTTTGCTCAGGACTAGGGGTCTACCACTTGAACCATAGCTCCCCATTTTTTAGTAATTAATTGGAGATAAGAGTCTTATGGAATTTCTTGCCTGGTCTGGCTTTGCATCTCGATCCTCAGATCTCAGCCTCCTAAGTAACTAGGATTATAGGCCTAAGCCATCATCAGCGCTCAGCTATTTTCCTAGTCTTAGGACCACATAGGTAGAGTGAAATGCTATCATTTTATGTTGCATCAGCATCATTCACCATTTTGAACTTAAGTTGGACTTGCTCATACTGAAATCAGGGCTTTCACCAAGAAGTAATTTCCAGTTTTCCACCTCAGCCAATTCCTCAAGTCAGTTGACCCAGATATCTGCCTTAAATAACCACCTCCTGGTAACCATGCCCCTATGAGACAGCTGGAGGCAACCTGCTTGACTCATCACACTGAGTGCCTCCTCACGGGAACTTTGCAGGTACGCCACACTTGCCACCTCTCCGCCACTGCAGGCCCAGATCCACACAATAGAGTTCATTATAGGAAAACTGCTTGGTTTAAGAGTAATGCCCTGCAATTCTTGATAAGAAATGTACTTGTTATCTTGCCCATGTAATTGTAATTCCTCTGTATGGTATTCTCACAATTTAAAAAAAAAGAGTAATGCCCTGGATCCCAATAAAGACTATGGTCTCTAGGTTTCCTGTCTTCCCATTCTCTCTTGCCCCTCTTGACCACACACTGTTGCGTTATAAGCTGTGTGCCTTACCTAGGTGCACATCTGTGTCTGACTTCCTTCCAAAAAGTCTTCCTTCCAGCTAAGGCTTTCCTAGAGAGTGGCTAACTTGTTATGAATAAAAAGGATAGAGTTTGGACCAGAGTCACAAAAGCATCTACCTGTAGAAGAAGTTTCCAGTGAGAAGAGACATCCTGCTTCTGGGGTGGATACTTAGGCAATAGGCTACAATATAGCAGTATGACATGAAAGGCACATTTTAGGCATCCACAGCCCAAGCCCATGTCAAAGCAGGGGTAGACTACAGCCATTCTTAAAGAGACCTTAAGGTTAAATCACAGAGAGAAAAGAAACCCATAACGATACAATAGTGTTTTGGAAAGTTAATTATGCTGTCTCTTAAAATTAATTTTACTTGGCTGAGTGCTGGTGGCTTGTTCCTGTAACCTTAGCTACTAAGAAGGCAGAGATCTGAGGATCAGGTTCAAAGCCAGCCCAGTTAGGAGAAAGTCCACAAGACTTTTATCTCCAGTTAGCCACCAGCAAACTGGAAGTGCAGTTGTGGCTCAAAAGTGGTATAGTGGTAGCCCTGAGCATAAAAGCTAGGGACAGAGCCCAGGCCCTGAGTTCAAGCCCCGAGTTCTACAACTCACCCCCCCCCCAAAAAAAGTTTTAAGCCCAGTGCTCAGAGCTCATGCCTGTAATCCTAGCTACTCAGAAGGGATTCTGGTTCAAAGCCAGCCCAGGCAGGAAAGTCTGTGAGACTCTTATCTCCAGTTAACTACCAGAGCTATGGCTCAAAGTGGAATAGTGGTAGCCCTGAGCAAAAAACCTCACAGACAGCAACCCAGATCCTGAGTTCAAGTCCCACATCTGACAAAAAATTAATTTTACTTGGCTAGGTGCCAGTGGTTCATGCCTATAATCCTGTCTATTCAGGAGTCTGAGATCTGAGGGTCAAGGTTCAAAAACAGCCTGGCCAGAAAATCCATGAGATTCTCAACTCCAATTAACCACCACAAAGCAAGAAGTGGAGCTGAGGCTAAAGTGTAAGAGCGCTAGCCTTGTTAAAAACAAAAACTGAAGTCAGGCGCCAGTGGCGCACGCCTTTAATACTAGCTACTCAGGAGGCTGAGATCTGAGGATCGCCGTTCAAAGCCAGCTGGGACAGGAAAGTCTGTGAGATTCTTATCTCCAATAAAACCACAGAAAACGGGAAGTGGCACTGTGGCTCAAGTGGTAGAGCACTAGCCTTGAGCTGAAGAGCTGAGGGACAGTGCCCAGGCCCAGAGTTCAGGCCCCACGACCAGACCCCCCCCCCCAAAAAAAAAAAACCTTCCTTGTTTTTTACATGTATTTTTGGTTAAGAATCATTACAAATCACTATGCTAAGAAAACACAAATTTTATCTATAGATCAAGCTATATTGTCAGATCTCACTGTTTTGGATCCATGCAATTTACTTTACTGAATTAGTTATTTTGAGATATATTTTTATGTTACTTAAAAAGATCAACATAGGGGCTGGGAAGGTGGCTCAGTGGTAGAGCACTTGCCTTGCATGCATGAGGCCCTGGGTTCCATTCCTCGCACCACATAAGCAGAAAAAGCCGAAAGTGGCACTGTGGATCAAGTGGTAGAGCTCTAGCCTTGAGTTCAGGCCCCATGACTGACCAAAAAAAAAAAAAAAAAAAAAAAGATCAACATATTCTAGGTATTCACACACAGTGAGATTAATGCAGGATACTCTTAGGAGAGGAACACAAAGGCACAAATGCACCATGCCTATGTTCCTCTGATCATACAAAATAATATTTATGGAAATGAACTCCAGGAAATAGAAACAAAAGATTTTTATTCTTTGTTGCTGTTTTGGGTGTTTTTGTTTTTGTTTTTTGTTTTTTGTCTTTTGGGTTTTTTTTGTTTTTGTTTTTGGTGCTGGGGCTTGAACTCTGGGTCTGGGTGATGTCCCTGGGCTCCTTTTTGCTCAAGGCTAGCGCTCTACCACTTGAGCCACAGTGCCACTTCCAGCTTTTTCTGTGATTAATTGGAGATAAGAGTCTCGTGGACTTTTCTGCCAGGGGTGATTTCTAACTGTGATCCTCAGATCTCAGCCTCCTGAGTAGCTAGGATTACAGACATGAGCTACCTGAGCCTGGATCATTTTATTTTTGCCTTGTTTGATAATTTATCTATCTTTGGGAGGGTAAAGGAGGATACAGAAATGGAGGGATAAAGGGTGAACAAGTGCAGCAGTGGTAATCACTGGACACTATGTTGAAAAAGAACTATACAACTTGTGGGTGGGTGATTGGGAGGGAAAAACTGGGAGAGTGTAAGGGAAGGGGTGACATTGTCCAAAAAGACTTACTAAAGACTCTAAACCCTCTGTGCATCACCTTTATAATAACAATAAAAAATTTAAATTAACATATAATAAAATTGTCCTGTTTTGTTCTATGATCCTATGACTTCTATACATCTATAACTTCAGACATTACCACCAAGATCAGGATATATAACCATTCTAACACTCTAAAATACTGCTTCATGCTCAAGGTGAGCACTCTACCACTTCCAGTTTTCTGAGTGGTTTAATGGAGATAAGAGTTTCATGGACTTTCGTGCCCGGGCTGGCTTTGAATCGCAATCCTCAGATCTCAGCCTCCGGAGTAGCTAGGATTACAGGCATGAGCCACTGGTTCCAGGCCATTATTCCTTTTTAATGCTGAGAAGAATTCCATGTATCTACTAAACTTTGCTTTCCATTCACTGTTAAAAGATATTTGGGTTCTTTCCCGGTGTTGAGGATTGTCAGTAGTACTGGCATAAATGTTTGCCTACTTGTTGTGGTGATCTACTTTCTTTTAAGAAAGATTTAACTCCAACAATAAGAATACTTTGGGATGGAAGACTGTATAATTGTTAGGAGTGTGGCACTGTGTATTGTAGAATGTGCTGCTGCATCTCTAGCCTTTCCCACTAGATGTCAGTAGCTTCCTCTTCCCCCACCTTTCCTGACATTTCTGAAGCAATTTCCTCTGGATATAGATTTGATTTGGCAGGATTTTATTTTTTTCCAACACATTAAAAAGTAATTACCTTCTCTGGGCACCATTGGCTCACATCTATAATCCTAGCTACTCAGGAGGCTGAGATCTGAGAATTATGGTTCAAAGCCAGCCTAGGCAGAAAACTCCATGAGATTTTTTTTTGTCTAATTAACTACCAAAAACCCTGAGGTAGAGTTGTGGCTCAAATGGTAAAGCACTAGCCTTGAACACAAAAGCTCAAGGACAGTACCCAGCCCTTCAGTTGAATACCCAGGTCTGGCACAAAACAAGTACCCTATCTCCTCACTTCCACATTTGTTGAGAAATCAGTTATAAGTCTTGATAGGTAATAAGTTATAAGTTTCTTTAAGGTAATATGTCACATTCCTGACAGCTTCCAACCTTTTTTTATGGGGGGGGGGGGGTGTCCGGTCGTGGGGCCTGAACTCTGGGCCTGGGCGCTGTCCCTCAGCTCTTCAGCTCAAGCCTAGCACTCTACCACTTGAGCCACAGTGCCACTTCCGACTTTTTTCTTTTTGCTTATGTGGTGCTGAGGAATTGAACCCAGGTCCTCATGCATGCAAGGCAAGTGCTCTACCACTGAGCCACCTTTCCAGCCCATCAACCTTTTTACATTGATGATGATGTGGCTGCTCGTAGAGGTGAGATAGATACACCCAACTACCAGTTTTACTTCTGTTGAAAAAACTTATGCTGTCAAAGACACACCCAGAAGGTATGAGAAGGTATGGAAAGGCTAATTACACACATATTAAGGCTTTACTGGAGAGAACAGAGCTGGCTTCCCAAGTAGGTCTGAAAATAGCTTGAGAAAATAAGGAAAGAAAGATGGACATAATATTTTAATGGTGGTAGGAGGTGAGCTTGGATAAATTCTACATGTGGGCTGAGGCTTGTGTGGTTTAAACTCCAGCTGGTGGCCAAGGCTCTCTTAACAGCTTATCCAGATGTGGAGCTGGAGAGAAAGAGAGTAGACTAAAAAGTTGTTAGTTGGGAAAAAAGCCGGAAGTGGCGCTGTGGCTCAAGGGGTAGAGCGCTAGCCTTGAGCTGAAGAGCTGAGGGACAGCACCTAGGCCCAGAGTTCAGGCCCCACGACCGGACCCCCACCCCCAAAAAAAGTTGTCAGTGAACATCAAAAATAGTCATACCATGTTATAGGTTTTCAGCAACTTTATTATGAATTAAATTAGTATAATTTTCTACTTTTCCCACTTGACTTTCAGTGCTTCTTAAATCATATGCCCATTTTCTGTTACGGTAACAGAAAACTTGAGACGGGCTAATTAATAAAGAAAAGAGATTTGTTTGGGGTTATGGTATTAGAGACTATGGAAATCCAAGACCAGACAATGATGTCTGGTGAGGGCCATGTGTTACATGATTACATGGTGGGAAAAAGTAGAAGTAGGAACATGTGAAAGAAGTAAATAAGGGAAAAATCTTACTCTATAACTCTCATACTAGTCAGTTTAATTTAATCTTGTGCCAGCAAGAACTCACTCTTAATTTTTAAAAAAATGTATGAAGCCAGGGGCTGGTGGCTCAAGTCTGTAATCCTAGCTATTCAGGAGGCTAAAGTCTGAGGATCATGGTTCAGTAAGCCCAGGGAAGGAAAGTCCATGAGACTCTCATCTCCAATTAACAACCAGAAAACTAGAAGTGGTTCTGTGGCTCAAGTGGTAGAGGGCTTGCCTTGAGCTGAAGAGCTGAGGGACAGCACCCAGGCCCAGAGTTCAAGCTCCACAACCGACAAAAAAAAAAAAAGTATGAAGCTGGACTTCAGTGGCCCATGCCTGTAACCTTAGCTATTCAGGAGGCTGAGAGCAGAGGATCATGTTTCAAAGCCAGGTAGGGCAGAAAAGACCATGAGACTCTTATTTTCAATAAACCACTTGGACAGAAAAAGCTGGAAGTGGTACTGTGGCTTAAGTGGTAGAATGCTAGCTTTGAGCTCAAAGAGGCTCAGGGACAGCTCCCAGGCCCTGAGTTCAAGCCCCAGGACTGATAAAAAATAAAAATAAAAAATAAAAACTGGAAGTGGAGATGTGGCTCAAGTGGTAGAATGTTAGTCTTGAGCACCAAAGCTCAGGAACAGCACCCAAGTCCTAAGTTCAAGCCCCAAGACTGGTACATAAAAGGCATTTAAGAGGTGGTTATCTATATGACCTAAAGAGCTCCCACTAATCCTTACCTCTCGACACTGCTGCACTAAGGAATTATTGTAATAACAGATTGTCCCTACCAGATGAAGATAGAAACTACTAGAATGATTTGAAGTAAGTTCTATTGCTTTAGTTTTATTAAGTAAAATGTTTCCTGATGTGTTTCATAATTAGTATTATTTAGCAACACTGCGTCAAAGAAGTCATGGGTTACAACCGTCGGAGGTACTGGTTGTCAAAAGCCTGTTGAGGGCCTGGGAAGGTGGCTCAGCAGTAGAGTGCTTTCCTTGCATGCATGAGACCATGGGTTCGATTCCTCAGCACCACATAAACAGAAGGGGCTGGAAGTGGCGCTGTGGCTCAAGTGGTAGAGCGCCTTGAGCTGAAGAGCTCGGGGACAGCACCCAGGCCTAGAGTTCAAGCCCCACAACCAACAACAACAAAAAACTTGTTGAGCTGGGCACCAGTGCCTGATATCTGTAATCCTAGCTACTTAGGAGGCTGAGATCTGATGATAACAGACTTTTAACTATTGAAAAGCTAGACGTAGAACTATTGCTCATGTACACATGTAGTAGAGTTGCCAGCCTTAAGCAAAAGAACTAATGGACAGCATCCAAACCTTGAGTTCAATCTCCAGTACCTTCCCCACACATGCACACACACGCACACACAAGCACATACACACCTGCACACACAAAGCCTGTTAGTCTGCTGCCTCTTAACCTTATTGCTGTATTCTCCCAACTCCCCATATTTGTTTGGGTTTTTTTTTTAACTGTATTTTTTTTGTCTTTTCTTTTTTGGTACTGGGGATCGAACCCGGGACGTTGCACTTGCTAGGCAAGCACTTTGCCACTGAGCTACATCCCAGCCCCCAACTCCCCATATTTGTAAGCAACAACAATTTAAATTATCTTAAAAATGATTGTTTTCTAACCTTAATTCTCATTTCCTGCTGAAAATCTGAGATAAAGTTAGGGATGAGTATAAATAAAAACAAACCCAGGGAATAATTCTTCACCATGTTTCTCTTGTAGACTAATTTCTTTATTTTTTTTTTATTTTTATTTTTTAATTTATTTTTATTTATTTTTATTTTTTGGTCAGTCGTGGGGCTTGAACTCTGGGCCTGGGCGTTGTCCCTCAGCTCTTCAGCTCAAGGAGAGCGCTCTACCACTTGAGCTACAGCGCCACTTGTAGACTAATTTCTCTAGCCAAAAAAATAACGCACTTTGTTTAAACAGAGGTTACAACTTGGCAGCCCAAATTTAGCCTGTTAGTTCTATTGCAGCCCTTTTTAAGTTTACAGAAAGATTGGAGGGGGAAATATATATAAAAACTCAGATTTCCAGCATCTTTTAAGAAACTAGCTGAGAAGGACTGATGATGTATCTCAGTGGTGGTAAAGCGCTGGCTTATCATGAGGGAGGGTCTGGACTCAAAATTGCCAGTACTGAGGTAGGGGCAGGAGAGGACCCAAAACAGCAAGAGTTCTGGGAATCTGAGGCAAGTATTGGGAAATGTAACAATGCCAAGATGGATCGAGTGGAAGCAATTCCAGCATGCTTATCTGCATAGTCCCCTAAAAAATAATTCAGTAGATGACTCTTGGTTTAAATGTGCTTTGTGTTCCATTCAATAAAATATTTACCTGATTCCCGAGAGGAAGATTTTTCAAACTTCTAAATTTTCTCTTTCAACTTGCTGATTTATTTAAAGTAAAGCACATTTTAAAATTCTGTCTAAAAAATATACTTGGGGTTTAAAAAAAGAAGTGCAATCACATTAAAAAAACCTTTCAACTATGTGCCCTGGCAAAAAGAAAAATTTAAGTCTGGAAATACTTTCAATTTTGATAGCTTTACAAAACCAAAGTGGACAGAAAAACTCTTTAATTGAAGTTGATGATCATAATAAAGTCTGACTGTTAAAAAAGTATTATTCTGAGACTCCTTTTTAATTCTATTGCCACTTGGGTCTCTTGTGGACAAAGGTCTTTGACAAGAACTTGCACTTCACACTCCTACTGGCCAACTCTGATGATTTTTTTTTTTAAAAAAATGAGTACATTTCTTTTATTCTTTTTTTTTTTTTTTTGTCAGTTGTAGGGGCTGAACTCTGGATCTGGCGCTGTCTCCTTCAGCTCTTCAGCTCAAGGCTAGTGCCTTACCACTTGAGCCCCAGCGCCACTTCTGGCTTTTATCTGCTTAAGTGGTGATAAGGAATTGAACCCAGGGGCCCTCATGCATTTGAGGCAAGTACTCTACCACTGAGCCAACTTCCTAGTCCCCCCCCCCCTCCTCCTCCTCCTCCTCCTCCTCCTCTCTCCTCCTCCTCCTCCTCCTCCTCCTCCTCCTCCTCCTCCCTCTCCTCCTCCTCCTCCTCCTCCGTCCTCCTCCTCCTCCTCCTCCTCCTCCTTCCTCCTCCTCCTCCTCCTCCTCCTCCTCCTCCTCCTCCTCCTCTCCTCCGCCTCCTCTCTCCTCCTCCTCCTCCTCCTCCTCCTCCTCTTCTTCTTCTTCTTCTTCTTCTTCTTCTTCTTCGGTCAGTCATGGGGGTTGAATTCTGGGCTTGGGTGCCATCCTAGAGCTCTTCAGCTCAAGGTGAGCACTCTACCACTTGAGCCACAGCATTATTTCCAGTTTTCTGGTGGTTAATTGGAGATAAGAGTCTGGCTTTGAACTGTGATCCTCAGATCTCAGACTCCTGAGTAGCTAGGATTATAGTCACCAGAGACCAGGTGTACATTTCTTTTTGGAAAATATCACCCCTTCCTTCACTTCATATGGCTTTTCTGATCAAAGCTGGCACTCTATCACTTGAACCATGCTTCCACTTCCAGCTTTTTGATTTTTTTTTCTTTGGTCGGTCATGGGGCTTGAACTCTGGGCTTGGGCGCTGTCCCCTGTGCTCTTCAGCTCAAGGTGAGCCACAGCGCCACTTCCAGTTTTCTAGTGCTTTATTGGAGATAAGAGTCTCATGGACTTTCCTGCCTGTGCTGGCTTTGAACCACAGTCCTCAGATCTCAGCCTCCTGAGTAGCTAGGATTACAGGCGAGAGCCACAGGCGCCTGGCCTATACTCACATTTTTTTTAAACAACATCAAATTCTTTTGGGAGTTGATAAAATCTGTTTTAAAAGATTGTTCTGCAGGCACTAATGGCTCATGCCTGTAATCCCAGTTACTCAGGAGGCTTGAGATCTGAAATGATAATTTAACAGCAGCCTAGGCAGGAAAGTCTGGGAGACTCTTACCCATTTTGTTTTTTTTTTTGTCGGTCATGGGGCTTGAACTCTGGGCCTGAGAGCTGTCCCTCAGCTCTTCAGCTCAAGGGTGCGTGCTCTACCACTTGAGCTACAGAGCCACTTCCGGGTTTTCTGGTGGTTTATTGGAGACAAGAATCTCATGGACTTTCCTGCACAGGCTGGCTTTGAACCTTGATCCTCAGATCTCAGCCTCCTGAGTAGCTAGGATTACAGCTGTGAGCCCCCGGCACCCAGCTTGAGACCATTTTTTTCAATTTTTAATTATGTTAAGTAATTTATTGTTATTATAAAGGAGATGTACAGGGGCTGGGAAGGTGGCTCAGTGGTAGAGTGCTTGCCTTGCATGCATGAGGCCCTGGGTTTGATTCCTCAGCACCACATAAGCAAAAAAGAAAAAAGCCAGAAGTGGTGCACTAGAGTGCTAGCCTTGAGCTGAAGAGCTGAGGGACAGTGCCCCAGGCCCAGAGTTCAGACCCCACGACCGACCCCCCCGAAAAAAAATCTGAAAGGAGATGTACAGAAAGATTACAATTATTTGAGTCAAGTAATGAGTACATTTCCTTCTTATAGTGACTTTATCTTTTTTCTTTTCTTTCTTCTTTCTTTCTTTCTTTCTTTCCTTCTTCTTTCTTTCTTTCTTCTTTCTTTCTTTCTTTCTTTCTTTCTTTCTTTCTTTCTTCCCTTTCTTTCTTCTTTCTTCCCTTTCTTTCTTTCTCATCCCTTTCTTTCTTTCTTTCTTCTTTCTTCTTTCTTTCTTTCTTTCTTTCTTCTTCTTTCTTTCTCTTCTTTCTTTCTTTCTTTCTTTCTTTCTTCTTTCTTCTTCCCCCTTTCTTTCTTTCTTCTTCTTTCTTTCTTTCTTTCTTTCTTTCTTCTTCTTCTTTCTTCTTTTCTTTCTTTCTTTCTTTCTTCTTTCTTTCTCCCTTTCTTCTTCCTTTCTTTCTTTCTTCTTACCTTTCTTTCTTCTTCTTTCTTTTTTTTTGGCTGGTCCTGGGGCTTATACTCAGGGCCTAAGCACTGTCTCTGAGCCTCTTTATCCTCAAGGATAGCACTCTGCCACTTGAGCCACAGTGCCACTTCCAACTTTTTCTGAGTAGTTTATTGGAGATAAGAGTCTCATTGACTTTTCTTCCCAGGCTGGCTTTGAACTACGATCCTCAGATCTCAGCCTTTTGAGTAGCTAGGATTACAGGCATGGGCTACTGGTGCCCTGCCAATTCTAATGATTATAAAACTAGTTAGCCAAACTTTTTCCTTTTGGATATTTTGACAGTGTCATGCTTTCAGGCTCATGGAAAAAAATTATATTCTCTCTGGATTTTTGGAAGCCTAAAGTTTGTGTGCACAAATTTGTTCATTTTGGTGCCAGTATCTGGACTTGAACCCTGAGTCTTATTCTTTGGTCTTGCTTGCTTGCTTATGACTGGCATTCTACCTCCTGAATCATGCATCCAGCCTGGATTTTGGCTGGTAAATTACAGATAGAGTCTCTCAGACTTTTCTGCCAGGGCTAGCTTTCAGTCATGATCTTACAAGTCTCAAGTCTCTTTAGTAGCTAGGATTATAGACATGAACCACTGGCAACCAGCTTGGACAAATTTGTATCGAGGCAATATCCAAATTCTACATCTCTAAATGTGATCATACATTTAGTATCATTTAACATTTAACACTTTGTGTGTGGGATCTCAATAAGCATGATCTTCCTATATTTCCTGATTTGACTGATGTTACTGGTGATACATTAAATGCACATTTCTACATCACATCTCCTCCACTAAGGATATCTCATTAAAGAGCTAGGATTTAGCAAGAGTATATTTTAAGAAATAGTAAGATGTTAAAAGAACAGACACTATAGACAACCTAAGTTTATTTAGAATTTTCTGTAGCTCTCAGACTGAAACAGTGATATGGACTCAAATGAATTCCCCCTCCCAAAATGTGCTGATTTTGAAAGGTTAAAGTTTGAGGCAGTGACCACTTGTTGCTTGTTTCTGTCTAGCAGAGCAACACGTGGTGGTAATCCAAACACCTGGTTGATTGTGCCTTTATAAGACCTGCCAATCCTTAGCTCGGGGCTCTCCTCCTGGGCTCTGCTGTGTCAGAGTGTAGGATAAGGCCCGAGCTTCAGCCCATTTAAATAAAACAGCTGTAGAGTCTGACTCTCAGTGGTCTTCTTGCGGGGGTCCTGCGACCTTGGCATAACAATTTTATTTAGAAAGAGGGTCTTTACAAAGGTAATTTAGTTAAAATCAGGTGATTAGAGTGGTTCTAATCCAGTATGCCTGGGGTCATAAAAAAGAGAAATCAGAAAACAGACATGCATAGAAGAAAATATGGAGGCTGGGGCCCAGTGGTTCACGCCTGTAATCCTAGCTACTCAGGAGGCTACATCTGAGGATTGTGGTTCAAAGCCAGCCTGGGCAGGAAAGTCCGTGAGACTTATCTCCAATTAACCACCAGAAAACTGGAAGTGGTGCTGTGGCTCAAGTGGCAGAGTGCTCACCTTGAGCTGAAGAGCTCAGGGACAGCACCCAGGCCCAGAGTTCAAGCCCCACAACTGACAAAATAATAATAATAAAAGAAAATATGGAGGCACATAGGGAGAATGTATTGTGAAGACAAACGAGTGGCTGTGAGAAATCAGGAAAAAGGTCTAGAACAGATCTTTCTCTGGTGCCTTCAGAGGAAGCACAGCCCATCTTAACATACTGACATCAGTTGTCAGTTCTGGGAAACTGAGACAATACAAACCTGTTGTTTTTAGTCACCCAGATTTTAGTACTTTGTTAAAGAAGCCCTGGGAAACTAACATGCCACTTTTTAAGAACTATATATTTTATTCTTTATACCTAAGAGGGTCCTCATAAATACTAATATTTTGGGTTTTTTGTTAGTACTGGGGATTGGACTCAGGGCCTCCCACTTGCTTTCTATCATTTGAGCCACGTCTCTACAACTTTTGTTTCATGTAGGTTCTTATACTTTTACCCAGGTCAGCCCTGGACCTTACTTTTTCCTCCTGAGTATCTGGCATTTCAGGCATACACCACCATGTTTGCCTGATTTTTAATATCTTGACATGAATTTGCAGGCTCATTTGATTTTTAATATATGTGAACAATGTCACTAAGTTCCTAATTTTCAAGTGGCTTCTATTTTCACAGAGAAAAATTACAAGGTTTACCACCACCCAGGATAGCAAGCTATCCTCAATAGCCAGCAGCCACGCAGGGGAGAGCCCCAGTGGGAGCAAAGCAGGAATGGAAGACAAAAGCTACATCCAAGGGTTGCTGGAGGCAATGACTCAAGAAATAAAGCGAGAAATTGATCAGAAATTGAAAGAGCACAAGGATGAACTATCAAAAGAGATACAGGATATCAAACAAGAGATGCATGCAAAAATAGAAGCTGCACAAACCTCAGTAAGAAGTGAGATAAATGCCAAATTAGAGGTAATACATACCTCATTAAGAGGTGAGATCAGTACTTTGAGAACCAACATTGAATCCATAAAGGAATCCATTTCCTCCATGCAAACCACAATAGAAGCCACGGTCAACAGAGTGAACGAAATGGAATGTAGAGTGTCAGATACAGAAGACAGAATACATCAACTGGACCAAAAAGTGACAGATAAGGAAAAATCACTCAAATTAAGCCAAAGGGAAATTCAAGAGCAAGCAGATAATGCCAAGAAATTTAACTTTTGTATAATTGGAGTGGACGAAGATGAGGAATTTCAGAGCAAGGGAATGCAACACCTATTCAACAAGATAATTGGTGAAAATTTTCCCCACCTCAAAAAAGAACATCTTACCTACATAACAGAAGCATATAAAACACCCAACAAGCAAGATCCCAGGAGAAACACTTCTACACATATTATAGTAAAAATGATAGATCTCAATAATAAGGAAACAATCTTGCATGCAGCAAAAATGAAGAAGGAGCTATACTACAATGGGAAAAAATTAGAATCACTGCAGATCTCTCCACACAAACAATGAACACAAGAAAGGCCTGGGAAAGCACCAAACGAGCCCTGAGAGCCAATAACTGCCAACCCAGACTGATATACCCGGCAAAGCTAGCATTCACATTCAATGGAGAACTGAAAATTTTTAATAGCAAAGAAAAACTAAATGAATACATAAACATTAAGCCAGCATTACAAAGAATTCTAAGAGGGGGGACACAACCTGAAGAAAGCAACCAGGAACTGGGACCTGCCCCAGACAGGCATTAATCAAAGTCTAACTGAGCAAGCACAGGAGGAAAGGAAAGAAGAAAAACTTAGGAAAACAGAATGACAGGGACAACAACGCATCTGTCTATACGTTCTCTTAATATTAATGGGCTTAATTCCCCAATCAAAAGAAAAAGAACTGAGGACTGGATCAGAAAACAAGACCCATTCATCTGTTGCCTTCAGGAGACCCACCTCTCAGCCAAACATACAAACAAATTCAGAGTAAAGGGTTGGAAAAGGATCTACCAATCAAATGCCCCTAGTAAGAAAGCAGGTGTAGCTATCCTGATATCTGACAAAATAAACTTTTCATTAAAATCAGTACAGAAAGACAAGGACGGACACTACATATTAATACAAGGAACAATACAAGAGGAGGATATTACCATCATCAACTTATATGCCCCAAATATTGGTGCACCCAGATATGTTAAACAAATGCTCTCAAACTTACAGAATAAAATAGATCCCAATACGATAATACTAGGAGACTTTAACACACCACTCTCACCAAAGGACAGGTCTACCAACCAGAGGATTGGCAAAGAAGCTACCAAATTAAGTGAGGCCATACTTCAAGCGGAATTAACTGACATCTACCGAGTATTTCACCCTAAAACAACACAGTACACATTCTTCTCAGCAGCTCACGGAACTTTCTCCAAAATAGACCATATCATAGTTCATGCAAGGAACTTAAGCAAATACAAAGGGATTGACATAATCCCCTGTATCCTATCTGACCACAGTGGAATCAAGCTAGTTCTCAATAACAAAGCATACCGCAGAAATTTCTCTAATACATGGAAATTGAACAGCACACTCCTTAGCAATGCCTGGGTAATGGAAGAGATCAGAGAAGAAATAAAACATTTCCTACAACTCAATGAAAATGAAAACACCTCACAAAGAAACTTGTGGGACACAGCAAAAGCAGTCCTGAGGGGCAAATTTATTGCCCTCAGTGCCCACATCAAGAGAATGGAGACCGACCAAGTAAATAATCTCATGTTGCAATTAAAACAGCTAGAAAAACAAGAAAAAATGGAACCTAAAGTTACTAGATGAAGCCAGATAACCAAATTAAGAGCAGAGATTAACCAATTAGAAAATCAGAAAATTATAGCCAAAATAAACCAAACAAAAAGCTGGTTCTTTGAAAAAATAAACAAAATTGATGGCCTGTTGGCAAGATTAATTAAAAAAAGAAGAGAGGAAACCCATATTAACAGGATTAGGGCTGCCATGGGAAAAATCATAACACGTACCCAAGATATCCAAACAATTCTAACGGACTACTTTCAAAAGTTATACTCTCTAAAGGAAGAAAACCTGGCAGAAATGGATGCATTTTTAGAGAAATACAAATTGTCCAAACTGAGCAAAGAAGAAGTAAACAAATTAAATAAGCCAATATCCTACAACAAGATACAGGAAGCTATCAAAAGTCTTCTAACAAAAAAAAAGCCCAGGACCTGATGGATTCACAGCAGAATTCTATAAGACCTTTAAAGAAGAACTAATACCCATACTCCTCAAGCTCTTCAGAGAAACAGAGAAGGAGGGAGCTATCCCAAACTTATTCTACAAAGCCAATATCACACACAAACCAGGCAAAGACTCAACCAAAAAGGAGAATTACAAGCCAATTTCCTTGATGAACACAGATGCAAAGATCCTTAACAAGATTCTAGCTAACAGAATCCAGAAACACATAAAAAAAATCATACACTATGACCAAGTAGAATTCATCCCAGAGACGCAGGGATGGTTTAACATACGTAAGTCAATAAATGTAATCCAACACATCAACAGAGCCAAGGTCAAGAATCACATGATTATCACCACAAATGCAGAAAAGGCCTTTGATAAAATTCAACATTCATTCATGCTAAAAGCTCTGGAGAAAATAGGAATAGAAGGAACATTTCTAAAAACAATAAAAGCCATTTATGACAGACCAATAGCCAATATTATACTTAATGGGGAAAAGCTACAACCAATTCTCCTAAAATCAGGAACAAGGCAAGGATGCCCACTGTCTCCACTCCTCTTCAATATCATCCTGGAACACTTGGCCAGGGCAATAAGGCAAGAAAAAGACATTAAAGGGATCCGCATAGGGAAAGAAGAAGTTAAACTATCCCTTTTTGCAGACGACATGATACTATACCTTCACGATCCCAAAAACTCCATCCCCAAACTCTTAGAAATCATAAATCACTTCGGCAAAGTAGCAGCATACAAAATAAACCCACAAAAATCAGTTGCCTTCCTGTACACTGACAATGTACAAGAAGAGAGGGAAATAAAGGGAACAACCCCATTCACAATAACCTCCCAAAAAATAAAATATTTAGGAATTAACCTAACCAAAGATGTAAAAGAACTATTTAATGAAAACTATAAAAAGTTAAAGAAATTGCAGAAGACACTAAGAAATGGAAAGACCTTCCATGCTCTTGGATAGACAGACTTAATATAGTGAAAATGGCAATACTGCCAAAATTAATATACAAATTCAATGCAATTCCTATTAAAATCCCAATGACGTACATCTCTGAAATACAGAAAACAGTCCAAAAATTCATATGGAACAACAAAAGACCTAGAATAGCCAAAACACTTCTAGGGAATAAAGACAACATGGGAGGGATATCCATGCCGAACTTCAAACTCTACTATAGAGCCATAATAACAAAGACAGCATGATACTGGCACAAAAACAGACACAAAGACCAATGGAACAGTATAGAAGATCCAGAAATAAATCCACAGGCCTACAGCCAGCTGATATTCGACAAAGGAACTAAAGACATACAATGGAAGAAACACAGCCTCTTCAACCACTGGTGCTGGGAAAACTGGGTGGCCACATGCAGAAAACTAAAAGTGGACCCCAGCCTATCACCATGCACCAACATCAACTCAAAATGGATTAAAGACCTTAACATTAAACCTGAATCTCTGAAACTACTGCAGGACAGAGTAGGAGAGACACTTGAATAGGCACAGGAAGGAACTTCCTGAACAGAGTCCCAGGGTCACAACAAATTGGAGAGAGACTCGACAAATGGGACTACCTTAAAATATAAAGCTTCTGCACAGCTAAATCTATCACAACCAAGCTAGAAAGACAACCAACTAATTGGGAAAAAATATTTACCAGCAATATATCAGACAAGGGGTTAACATCCTGTATATACAGGGAACTCAAGAAACTAATTCCTCCCAAACCTAACAAACCAATTACTAAATGGGCAAGGGAACTAAAGAGGGACTTCTCAAATGAAGAAATAAAAATGGCAAAGAAACACATGAGGAAATGTTCATCATCCCTGGTGCTGAAGGAAATGCAAATAAAGACAACCCTGAGATACCACCTTACCCCAGTCAGAATGTCCCATATCCACAAATCAGCCAATGACAAATGCTGGAGGGGATGTGGAGAAAGAAGAACCCTATTACACTGCTGGTGGGAATGTACACTTATACAACCACTTTGGAAAACAGTCTGGATGGTCCTTAGAAAGCTAAAGATTGACCTCCCTTACGACCCAGTCATACCACTTCTAGGCATCTACCCTGAACAACAGGAACAAATATACAAGGACACATGCACCTCCATGTTTATTGTAGCACTGTTCACAATAGCTAGGATATGGAAACAACCCAGATGCCCCACCACAGATGAATGGATCCAAAAATTGTGGTATCTATACACAATGGAATATTATGCAGCCATTAGAAATGACAAAATAATGGCATTTGCAGGGAAATGGATGGAGCTAGAAGGAATAATGTTGAGCGAGGTAA
The DNA here is from genome assembly GCF_024711535.1 of Dipodomys merriami. Lineage (NCBI taxonomy): Eukaryota > Metazoa > Chordata > Mammalia > Rodentia > Heteromyidae > Dipodomys > Dipodomys merriami. The sequence continues at coordinate 95,178,669 of NW_027204492.1, read as the reverse complement.
GCCAAGAGCAAAGAGACAAATGGTACATGGTCTCCCTGATAAGTGGATGCTAAATCCAAAATGTTAGGTGATACGATAAAATTACCAGGACTTAAGAAACAAAGAACTCCCACTCATCTGGTCGAACCACTACTAAACATCCCCATGCTACTGATCACATGTATGGTGTATATGTGTACACCGTTATATGTTATAGACTGTGATAGACAATTTGCTCCAGGAAAGTTAGAATGAACTTGTGACTTAAGCATCATTATTCCACAATACTGTGAAATTTGGGAAATTATGTAATCACTTAATCACAATTAAAAAAAAAAAGAACCTCAGGGAAGGTAGGGAGGGAAAGGATGGTAGGGGGAAAACAATGGAGAGGGTAACAATGCTCAATAGGAAGTGTACTCATTGCCTTACTCATGTAACTGTAACCCTCTGTATAGTATCTTTACAATAAAAAAATCTAAAAAATAAAATAAAATAAAATTGACTTTTGGTGTTAATTCTCAACAAACCCACCTTATTATTAAGTAGATGGTATTTTGAAATCTCCAGTAAAGAAGAGATGTTTTCAGTTTAGTGAAGCTTGCTCATGCACTTCTTCCAGTGTTCTGCCTTAATTCTTTCTTTGGAAATATTTAATTTTGTTGGCCCTAACAAGTATTTTCCCTTTTGAATGAAAATCCAGAATGAATATCCAGTTGACTGGGTTAGTGGGTAACCTGTAAGATTGTCCTTATCGTCGCTGTCCATGTGTTTATTCCCTTACCTTCAATGTGGGTGATGCAGTATTTAATTCTAACCAACACAATATGCCACAGATGACAAGATACCATTTCCATGATTAAGTTACTCCTAACTAATCTCTGTCTTGCTTGCAAACTCTATGGATTCCTCTCTCCCTGGCTGGCCTTAATGAAGAAAGGAAGCCACAATATAGAGGTTCTTGCCCATAATACAACTGATATTATTGCTGCTGCTTAGCAAACAACCATAAAGTTAGTGGGTTAAAACTATATTTTAATGTTAATTTTACTTCTCTTTTTATACATCAGGAGTCTAGTACTACTCAATTAAGGTTTCACAAAGCTGCAAGCAAGATGTCCTCCAGGGCTATGGTCTAATATAAGGCATGCATTCCTCTCCCAGGCTCATTGGTTGCTGGCAGAATTCAAATTGTAGGATTGAGGTTCTCAAAAGGTAGAAGCTGTCCTCCAACTCCTGGTACATGACCCTCTCCATAAATATGCCAATTGGCTTCTTCTGAGAGATCATCTCTGCAGCTCTAAATTGTTCTGACTTCCTTGTCGGTCATGGGTGTTCTGACTTCTTTTTTTTTTTTTTTTTTTGATTGCTGCTATATGTATAATTTATTCCTGACATAAGAGGTGTGTATTTTTTTTCTTTTTTTTTTTTAATTTTATTTTATTTTATTTGAGAACATACTGTACAGAGGGGTTACAATTACATTGGCAGGATAATGCATACATTTCTTACCAAGCATTGCAGCCTCCTCCTTTGTTTACCCTTCACCTCCCTGTTCTGACTTCTTTTATGGAGGAGTTCTTGAGCTTCTTCGAAAGGGGTTACCTAATTAGGTCAGGGCCACCTAGGATTAGCATCTTTTAAACATTAGTGTAAGGCTAAGAATTTTAAATTCAATTTGTCTTTTACTCAAACTCAAAGGGAAAGCATTATTCAAGGCATGTGGCACCAACAAGTGAGATCCTTGAATTCAAGCCACTATAAATGGCATAATTTAATACCATTTGAAAGCTTTACTTTCACTTAGTTCCTACTTCATGGTGTGTGTGTGTGTGTGTGTGTGTGTGTGTGTGTGTGTGTGTGTGTGTGTGTGTGTGTGTGTGTGTGTGTGTGTGTGTGTGTGTGTGTGTGTGTGTGTGTGTGTTCATACTGGGGCTTGAACTTCTAAGTGATATCCGTTATGTATTTTGATAAAGGCTAGCTCTTGCTGGGCACCGGTGGCTCAGGCCTGTAATCCTAGCTACTCAGGAGGCTGAGATCTGAGGATAGTGGTTCAAAGCCAGCCTGGGCATGAAAGCCCATAAAACTCTTAGCTCCAATAAACCACCAGAAAACTGGAAGTGGCGCTGTATCTCAAGTGGTAGAGCACTAGCCTTGAGCTGAAGAGCTGAGGGAGAGAGCTCAGGCCCAGAGTTCAAGCCCTATGACCAACAACAACAACAACAAAAGGCTATCCCTTTACCAATTGACCCGCAACTCCACTTACAGTTTCTTGCTGGTTAATTAGAGCTAAGAGTTTCCTGCATGGGTTACTTCAAAACATGATCCTCAGATCTTAAGCTTCCTAGTAGTTAGGATTATAGGCAGGAGCCACTAGCACCAAACTTCTACCATATGTTTTGGTAAAGTATTTTTGCTATATTGTACTAAAATTTAATTTTAAAATTTGAAATTAATTTTTAATTTTTAAATTTAAAAATAAAATTTCCCTTAATGAAATTAGAACTTTATTAATATTCACAAAGATTACCGTCAGGATTTCAAAATCATGTATTTTGTACTAGCATTTTTACAACCTTTGTTTATGAAAGACAAAGCGTTTTAAGTGGGAAAATGGTCACTATGATTGAAGAATAAAATGATTTGTTTGGGGCTGGGAATGTGGCTTAGTGGCAGAGTGCTTCTCTAGCATGCATGAAACCCTGGATTTGATTCCTCAATATCACATAAACAGAAAAATCTGGAAGTGAAGCTGTGGCTCAAGAGGTAGAGTGCTAGGCTTGAGCAAAAGATGCTCAGGGACAGTGTCCAGGCCCTGAGTTCAAGCCCCAGGACTGGCAAAAACAAGGTTTGTTCACAAGCTTGAATGGGGAAAGTGAAGGTCTTTTGGTCTATTAAATACATAGCACCTACAAGCCAGGAAAGCAGCTTCTTAATCCCTCCCATTCCTTGTGGAATAGTGCACACGGATTAAGCCAAACTTGATTTGTCACTGTCAACTCTAGGGACAGTTGAAATAAACAAGTTTGGCAATCTGTGGCAGGATCATCACTCCTGATCACAACATGTGATCTAAAATTATTGTGCATAATCACCTCCCCAAAAGAAAGAAATGGGAAGCAAAGAAATATCAACACTAAGTTTCTCTACAAATATGTATTATTTACACAACTGCATTTAGACAGTCTTAATTCAGGTTTAAGGCATTTTGTGTCCTGAGATATTTTAAAATTAGATATTTTTGCCCCCATTTGATCAGTGGGTAACTTCCATATCCCTCCAAATTTCATTCATATTCATTCATTTTAACAGCAGAACCAATCAGATATATTTATTAAAATAATTTCATACAAACAATTTTGACTCAGGTTTTAACAAATACATTTAAAACTGTTACAGTGCCATGAGGTGGTGAACATTGTCTTATGAAATAAGAAGTAAAATTATTTAGCAAAACCCATGAAATATCTTAGAGTTCAATTTTCACATACAAAAATACATTGTTTTATGCAACACTGAACAGTTAAGGCCACAACACTTCAAGAAGAGGTTGAGATGTTGAGATATATTTTGAAATCGCTTGTCAAAAATATTTGCATACATAAATATCAAAACTGGTCATACTGCTCAAATAAAATCTATAATTTACATCTTTAAATTTATTTTATTAGAAATTTTCTTTCAGAAGTCATAACATTTTTCAAGTATAAACTATGAATGTGCTTGATGACCATGAAAACATAAGACATATCTTTATAATATCATACAGGATTTTGACTTTCCCTCAGCAGTATTTGATGGTGAAGGATCCTGAAAGTTTTGTTCCATTTGGCTCTGGCTGGCATCTTTGTTATCGCTTTGTAATGGTACTTCATCTCCTACTGGTTTAATGGTTTCAGGTGACTCATTCTGTGTAAATCTCTGACCTGTCAGAGACATCCATTTAAGGAAAAACATCTAGAAAAAACATACACAAAGAAAAAAGATTCCATTTCAGTAAGTGAAATACTCACTTGGTATGCAGGGGTATTACTTTAAACAGGCATGATCATGATGTCATCCCATCTTTATGGAGTGCCACATGTCAGCTGGTTTCTTAGCAGCACACATCAGTCTTATTCCTTTTTACCAAAATACAGTCACGACTCCACCCTAAATCAAGATCTTTCAGGATAAACTTTAACATTATCAACATCTTGGTAATATGGCCATTTTTGTCAAAAAAAATGATTTCACTTTGTTGTAAGAGAGAAAAACACGGAAAGTAGGATATTACCTATAGCTAACTTTTAAATATAACCAGAATGGGCCACTTTGGGGACATTTGCCATCCACAGTGTGTCATATGTAAAGAAAAACATTCTGGAGGAAGACATATTTCCCTATTCCTGTGGATCAGAACTCCTAGCAAAGTGGTAGTGTTGCCAAATGATGGCTGTGTGAGTCCTGTGGGTCTGTGCAGGCAGGCAGTGACATATAGGGACCTGTTGCTCAGGGGAGGTCAATGCTGCAAATGTACAGAATCCAGACATGAACTTGAAGAAATGAAAGAACTCAGGGATTCCTGGAAGGCAGAAAGAAAGATGATAAGAGGAGATACCAGGGACTGGAAATGTGGTACAGTGCTTGTCTCAAATGTGTGAAGCCAGAAGTAGTGCTGTGGCTCAAGTGGTAGAGTGCTGGCCTTTGGTATGGAGAGGCTCAGGGACAGTGCCCCAGGCCCTGAGTTCAAGCCCTCAGGATTGGAAAAAAAAGAGATACTGGGGAAGAGCAAAGTGGGAGGGGGTGTAGCACTGAGGACTGCAGGAGAACATAAGGAAAAGGCATCTCAGGCATCAGGCAAGGAAAACATATTAAGAAGATAGGGGCCAACAGAACCACATGCAGGAGTTATCAGGTAAAATGCCAATAGAAGTTTCATCCTACTTAAGCTCTTTGAGGATTTACCCAGAGAGAAAACAGGTTTCTTTCTCTTCTTTCTTTTTCTTTCTTTCTTTCTTTCTCTTTCTTTCTTTCTTTCTTTCCTTTCTTTCTTTCCTTTCTTTCTTTTCTTTCTTTCTTTTCGTTCTTTCTTTCTCTTTCTTTCTTTTCTTTCTTTCTTTCTTTCTTTCTTTCTTTCTTTCTTTCTTTTTTGTCAATCTTGGGGCTTCAGCTCAGGGCTCAGGCACTGTCCCTGAGCTTCTTTTGGCTCAAGGCTAGCACTCTAAAACTTGAGCCACAGTGCCACTGCTGGCTTTTTCTGTTTATCTGGTACTGAGAAATCAAATCTAGGGCTTCATGCATGCTAGACAAGCTCTCTACCACTAAGCCACATTCCCAGCCCTAGAAAACAGGATTCTTAATGAATTACAATACAAATAATGATTCTGACATGATGCCAACACAATAAAACAGGAAAGAAAAACTAAGTTAGGAATTGGTTCTTTTAGAAATCAAGATAGTGCTAATAATGACCTTCATTTATAACCTTAAAATGGAAGAATTAAAAGTGAAAAGTTATAAAGGGTCTAGAAAAAGTGTTTGTGGATTAAAATGGAAGCACTCTTGTTTCTGCTATTTTTGAGGGATAACAAAACACCAAGAAATTCCGAGGGCTGGGAATGTGGCTTAGTGGTAGAATGCTTGCTTAGCATACATGAAGCCTGGGTTCGATTCCTCAGTAGCACATAAACAGACAAAGCTGGAAGTGGCACTGTGGCTTAAGTGGCAGAGTGCTAGCATTGAGAAAAAAAAAAAAAAAAGCTCCGGGGCAGTGACCAAACAGACTTCAATCCCCAGGACTGGCAAAAAAATTTCTAAGTATAAAAATATAATTTTATAAATGTGCAGATAATCTCACAAGAAATCAAGGGAAGCTGGGTGCTGGTGGCTTACGCCTGTAGTCCTAGCTACTTAGGAGGCTTAGATCTGAGGACTGCAGTTGGAAGCACGAAGAAAGTCCATGAGAATTTAATCTCCAATAAACTACTCAGAAAAAGCCAGAAGTGGCACTGTGGCTCAAGTGGTAGAATGTTAGCTAGCTTTGAGCAGAAAGAGGCTCAAGGATAGTACTGGGCAAGAAAAAGAAAGAAAGAAAGAAAGAAAAATTAAAGGAAATCCCTGTGGGCCAAAAAATGAGGAAGGTTCACAAGCCTCAGAGGTGAATACTAAAATGACATTGGTCTCATAACTTAAAGATGACTGAATTTTAACAGATTTAATCTCACAAAATGTGGGGAAAAGAATTGAGAGCTCTACATAAGGTGAGAATTCTGTTAAGTACTATGTCCTTAACACAAGTCCACATACAAATGACTCTCTTGGCTTAGCTTTTTTTGTGTGTGCTACTGGGGTTTGAAATTAGGGCCTTGCACTTGTTAGGCAGGTAGTCTACAACTTAAGCCATGTTCCAAGGCTTTTACAACAGCTTTAGTTGTCTTTTAGATAGTCTCATATATTTTGCTTGGATCAACCTCTGACTGCTGTTGTCCTCCCTACCTTCTCCTCCCATGTAGCTGTGAGCCACTCTGCCCCAACTTGTTGGTTGAGATGGAGTATCACTGTTCTTGAGTAGACTGGCCTCAATTTGAGATACTCCCAATCTCTACCTTTCAAGTAGCTCATATTATAGGCCTGGGCCATGGTGCCTTTTGGCTTCCCTTTTATGAGGAAGAAAAAAAATGTTTTGCTGAGGTGAGTTTGAGGTTCATATGATCAATATGATAATTAACCCAAAGTGCGTCCTGCCATTTCATACCTAACAGAGGGTAATAAATATTCTCTATGGATGAATTCACTTTAATCTAGGCCTTATAGGATTGCCACAAAAAAGTCCTACTTGAACATAAACTTGGGAGTCCAAATTACAAAATGCATCTATAAACAAGTTGCTATTATCAAGTCCACCGAAGTAATACATAAATATTGACTCTTAATGATAGCTGACACTGGAATTAAGAAACATAGAATAGAAAGTAAGTATATTAACTGATTTAAAAAGCAAAAACCAAATATTAATTTTTCAAAGAACATATTTAATTGAAAAAAGAACCAAAATAAAACTTTAAAATATGAAAAAATTAGCTGGGCACTGGTGGCCCACACCTGTAATTCTAGCTACTCAGGAGGCTGAGATCTGAGGATTGTGGATCAAGGCCAGTCTAGGCAGGAAAGTCCGAGACTCTTATCTCCAATTAACAACCAGAAAACTGGAAGTGATTCTGTGGCTCAAGTGGTAGAGTGCTCGCCTTGAGCTGAAGAGCTCATGGACAGCGCCCATGCCCAGAGTTCAAGCTCCACGACTGACTATATACAAAAAAATAAGGCCAGACATTACTGGCTCACATCTGTGAATCCTAGCTACTTGGAAGGCTGAAATAAAGGAATGCAGTTTGAGGCCAGTTAAGACACCCCTTCTTACCAATACCTGGATGCAGTGGCACATGCTTATCATCACAGCTACATGGGAAGCATAGACAGATCATTTTTGAGGCACTCACTGGGCATGAAAGGAGATACTATCTAAAACTAACCAACAAGGGCAATAAAGGGCTCAGTGATAAAAGTACCTGCCTAGTAAGAGTGAGAATGAGTTCAAATACCATTACTGCCAAAAAATATAATCAACGAAATTATAATTTAATAAGTAGGTGAAAGAGCAGAATAATTTCAACAAAAGAGAAGCTCTCAAGTCAATAAAAACCTTTACATTCCCTATCACAGACATAGAAAATATGAAATAGATAATAAAAGATATGGAGAACAGAATGGAAAAGTTTCATGTCAGAGTTCAAAAAGTAAAAGAGTTAATATTTAAATATATAATGAAAAAGAATTTTTAAAAATATAGTGAATAAGGGCTGGAAGTGTGGTTCAAATGGCAGAGTGCTTGCCTAGCAAGCATAAGGACTTATAACACCAAAAATATATAATTAATGAAACAAATTTTCAGATTCAAGAGTCATAATAAATTCCAAGAAGGTTAAAATGAAAATTTAAGAGCTAGGCATCCCAAATATATCAAAGACAGACAATCTAAGAAAGCACTAAAAAAGCAGGAAGACAGCCAGGTGCTGGTGACTCACACCTATAATCCTAGCTACTCAGAAGGCTGAGGTCTGAGGATTGCGATTGAAAGCCAGCCCGGGCAGAAAAGTCCATGAGACTTTTACCTCCAGTTAGCCACCAGAAAACTGGAAGTGGCACTGTGGATCAAGTGGTAGAGCGGCTGAAGAGCTCAGGGACAGTGCCCAGGCCCAGATTTCAAGCCCCACAACCGACCAAAATTCACTGACAGAAACATGACATTATTTAAGTTATCAACAATAATACTAAAGCAGTATTTTGAGCCAGACACTGGTGGCTCACAGCTGTAATCCTAGCTACTCAGGAGACTGAGATCTGAGGATCATGGTTCAAAGCCAGCCTAGGCAGGAAAAGTCCGTGAGGCTTCTATCTCCAATTAACCACCAAAAAACCAGAAGTAGAGCTGTGGCTCAAGTGGTAGAGCACTGGACTTGAGCTGAAGAGCTGAGAGATAGTGCCCAGGCCCAGAGTTCAAGCCCCATGACCCCCAAAAAAGCAGTATTTTGGTGTTTTTTGTTTTGTGCAGTACTAGAAAACAAATCTGGTATGTTAGACAAGGCCTCTGAAGAAATATCTTTTAATACTATTTTTTTATTTTTTCAATTTTTAAAAATTATTAAGTAGGGCTGGGAATGTGGCTCAGTGGTAGAGTGCTTGCCTAGCATACATGAAGCCCTGGATTTGATTCCTCAATACCACATACACAGAAAAAGTCAGAAGTGGTGCTATGGCTCAAGTGGTAGAGTGCTAGCCTTGAGTAAAAGAAGCTCAAGGACAGTGTCCAGGCACTGTTCAAGTCCCAGGACTTGCCAAAAAAAAAAAAATTAGAATAAATGTGAAGGAAGGGGCAATGGGACAGAAAAAAAATCTAAAATCCTTGTACTATTTGGGGAAAAGATAGGAACATCAAATGCCTTAAATTAGACCTTAAGGATGTATGTGAAAATGGAAAATTAATTCCACTTACCTTTTTGGATTTTTTCACTTCTTGACTTGGTGTTGAATCACTAACTTCCAGGTTGTCTGGAGAAGTACTCGGGGCACATTCATGCATGTTTCCTACAATCGAATATATTTAAATATATCGTTCATTCTGCAGGGCACCAGTGGCTCATGCCTATAATCCTAGCTACTCAGGAAGCTGAGATATGAAGACCAAGGTTTTAGACTACCCTAAAGCCCTGAACACTGACATGTGAACACCATGAATCATATATTTGCATGTGAAGTATCTGTGATAGTTATAAATGAAAACAGATATGCCTAGGTAACATATTTCATAACTTAATGAGGGTCAGATGACAGTAAAAGCTATAAAAAACATATGTGAATAAGCTTATGATGACCAAAAACATGGATACATATATATGCATACATATATAAATATTTTATACCTAACTTTTCTTTAATATATTTTTCTTAAAATTTTATCTAAAATTTAAAAATATGCTTTTGAAGTCAAATGTGTTCATACCTTTTGGATTTTTGTTGTATTCATGAACAGCTAGATCCTCTACACTGGCTTTTCTTTCCTATAAACAATAAAGACACAATGTCACAAAAATAACATATTCATAAGCCAGGTGCCAGTGGTTCATGCCTGTAATCCTGGCTACTCAGGAGACTGACCTCTGAGGATCGTGGTTCAAAGCCAGCCCGGGCAGGAAAGGCCGTGAAACTCTTATCTCCAATAAACCACCAGAAAACTGGAAATGGTATTGTGGTTTAAGTGGTAGAGCACTATCCTTGACCTGAAGGGCTGAGGGACAGAGCTCAGGCTCAAAATTCAAGCCCCATGACTGACGCCCCCCCACCCCAAAAAAAAACCCCACACAAAACAAAACCCATATTCATCCTGTGCTAGGTAAATTAGTCTTGATTTTTAAGCAGAGTTACAGAGCCTGTCTCTAGCTAATAAGATAAATGTATGATGATTACTTCTTTTTTTTTCTGGTACTGGGGCTTGAACTCAGGGATGGAGTTCTTATTTATTTATTTATTTATTTATTTATTTATTTTTGTCGGTCATGGGGCTTGAACTCTGGGCCTGGGCGCTGTCTTGTCCCTCAGCTCTTCAGCTGAAGGTGAGAGCTCTACCACTTGAGCTACAGCACCACTTCCGGTTTTCTAGTGGTTTATTGCCCGGGCTGGCTTTGAACTGTGATCCCCAGATCCTCAGCCTTCTGAGTAGCTAGGATTACAGGGGTGAGCCACGGGTGCCCGGCTCTTATTTATTTTTAATCTCACAATTGGCTCTCTATCAGCTGAGCCATACCTCTACTTCCATATGATGATTGCTTCATCTTGCTAGGCTGTTGTGAAATTAAGGTCCTTATATATTAACTACTAATGTTCTAGTTTAAAATTATATGATTAAAAAACCAGTATGACTCAAAAATTTTCCTCAAAGATGATTCAGAAATATTAAGTGGCATATAATTAATCTCAACATTTTACCATCTAGAATAGGTATTCAATAATTTCTGTATTAGAAGTTTAGAAACCATCCTGACCCAAATTATAAATGCTTCCTATGAAGAGAATCATTTTCCCTTTCTGAAAAAAATATAGCTGACAGAATATTTTTTAGCCTCAGTGTGAGGAAGGAGCCTTGGCAAAAGAAGGCACCAAGGATGAGAATGATCTCTAAGGAACAATAATATTTTGTAAAGTAAAAAATACGTGCATATAGCTGAGTGCCAGTGGCTCATGGCTCTAATCCTAGCTATTCAGAAGGCTGAGATTTGAGGATCACAGTTCAAAGCTCGCCCAAGTAGGAAAGTCTGTCAGATTCTTATATCTAACACACTACCAAAGGAAGTGGAGTTATGACTAGAGTGGTAGAACACTAGCCTTGAGCAAGAGAAGCTTAGGGACAGGCCTTGAGTTCAAGCTCCAGGACCAGCACAATAAACAAAAAAAGAAAAACAAAAAATACATGCCCATAAAACAATACATGTATCTTAAGTACCAATTCAAATAAAAGGATATATAGATATATTTCAGTAGTTTTCTATGTCAGAAAAAAGGAGAATGGAAGCAGGGCTAAAAGAAAATTAATTCAACTGGGCGCCAGTGGCTCATGCCTGTAATCCTAGCTACTCAGGAGGCTGAGATCTGAGGATTGTGGTTCAAGGCCAGCCCAGGCAGGGAAGTCTGTGAGACTCTTATCTCCAATTAACCACCAGAAAACTGGAAGTGGCACTGTGGCTCAAGTAATAGAGCGCTAGCTTTGAGCAGCAACAGCACCCAGGCCCAAAGTTCAAGCCCCACGACCAACTAAAAACAAACAAACAAGAGAATTCAAGTAAAAGGAAAGAACATAGCACAGAGCAGGGATCAGAGTACAGAAGTCTCAACTAATAGTACATGAGAGTTATGGAATGAAAATAGATTCGTACAATGCTATTGGGTTTGGGTTTCAGAATTCCACACATCTGAAATTAGAACCAAATATTGTTAGTAAACAAATCATTTCAAACTGACCAACTGTCTGTCTCCTAGCACAACTGCCAAATAATGGAAATTATGCTTGTAACATTCCTAAATTGATTTTCAGGATGATCATTGCTCTCTCAGTAATACCTCCTCTTAATTCTTCTTTACATATTTCTGTCTATATTTTATCTGTGAAGAATTAAGCACAACATCAAATACTGCTGGGACCAACTTTCATTTGTTCATATACATTTAAATGTATGGACGTACACATCCCATTTTCCCACTAGCACTGGGGCTCCTAACTTTGAATTTTCAGTATTTTAAACACCTATGCCCAATTTTATTGTTCATTTCCCAGAAGTATACTACCCATACCAACTGACTTCTATGCATGTGGGGGATAGCATTCTACCAAGCAGTGTGGCAAGTGTGTTAGAGAAAAGATTTGCTTAATTTAGAAAGTAGTCAAAGCCTTTTCTTGGCACATGAGTAAAGTATTGCTGCTTCCATAGGATAACAGAACTTTCAGGGACTAGGAAACCATAGGATCAAGATGCAAACATCTATCAGCACACCTCTTCAGCGATTTCAGCTGGAATGTCTTTGACACTTCCTGGCACTTTGGTTTCACCATGGTCACCTGCAGCAACATTTTTATCATCTTCCACAGTTTTCTTCTCTTCTGTTTGTTTGGCATTAATTTGACTGTCATTATCTTCTGGTTTGGGGTCTGTAATTTCGGAAACACTCAGATCCTATGACAAAGTTGATCACAAGAGAAGAGTAAGATTAGAAAAAAGAGATTTAATACTGCTATCATAAATAATTTATACTATCTTAAATAACATGTAGAATATTAAGTCATATATAGCAGTTGCATAGATAAAACATCTATTTCAACATCTAGGTTTCTTAAATGGTATTAGTACCTACAGCATGGTTAAAATGGTAAAATTTAAATATTTATTTTAGTGACTGGCTCTACAAGATGCTTTTAAACTTGAAAGAGTGAAAAACATTTTCTATTTATTATGGCATTACAATATAGATGATGTATTGTGCTCATTTTTTAAAACATAGGACTTTAGAATCCTTCCAAAGATATTTTCCCCTGATATTTATAAAAGAGGTAAGTGTAATTACTTATATTTCAGGCAAAGATAAAAGGGTACCTAATAGTAATCCTTTGCTCTTGATTGTTAAGAGCAGAGGAAAATTCAAATAGAGATAGAACTTGGTTTATGTGGCTTCTAGCCAGCTAATCCAAATTAGAAAACACTATGCATTTGGTAGATGTATAGTCCATATTGTAATACTTAGTAAGTACAGGAAGTAAGCATTGGTTTTAGCCTTTATCCTCTACTGAGACTTTTTTGAAGTTATGTAGGGTAAATGCTATGGTGGCTATAATTTATCAGAAACCAAAAACTTATTTCTGCATGATTTTCCCTCTAGGTAACATATTATGCATATGCATAACTATGGTTAACTAACATTACTTATGGATGGTAAATATGTACATAATTATATATAAGTGGTAGACTAACTAGAAAGAACCGTAATGCTAAGATTCAGAGTTTCAGACTATGCCCCTGTCTCACATGGGCATGGACAGTGAACTGTATTCCCAGCAGAGTTTGGCTAGTCTGGCACTAACTCAATTCCTGTCAGGTTTGCTAGCTTAGACATTAGTGTACTTGTAGAATAATAAAGTGATATTATTAAAAAAAAGACTTTGGAATTTTATTTTAGAAATAGGCAAATCACACATATATGTCTACAAACTACAATTTTAATCAGTAACAAAGAAAGTGTATACTATAAGAGCTGCTGGAACTACATCATTTTCTAAATTTGACAAAGCTATTAGAAAATGGCATTTTTTGCTAAAAAATTACAATTAAGCATTTGGGACTTTTTAAGTACATCTGAAATTATTCTATACACGTCTGGACAACTACTTTAAGACACAGAAAACACTTACCTTCAAACTGAAACAATTTAGGAGAAATTGGTAGAACTGTTGTTTTATAAAGAGAAAGGGTAAAGTTTAAGTACATTTTTGGCACTACTATTTAAGATAGAAAGAGGTGAATGGTCAAGTAAGATTCTTGTGTTAGGAACACAGGAGGTGAATGGGCCTGACTTCTCACAAAAGGACTTGTTTCAGGGGTCACACAACATGGGGTAACACTTTTAAATTATCTTTACAGAATAGTAAGAAAGCCAATGTTTCTTGTGAGGTTTCAGTGTGCTTAAGAATACAATCACAGGGCTGGGTGATATAGTTCAGATGTAGAGAGCTTGTTTTGTATGCATGAGATTTCTGAGTTGGTTCTCAGTAATACACAGATAAATTACATACCATGCTTTAAAATTAGAGGCTTCTATTAGAAGGTAGCTTGGGGTTATCCTTGGACAGAGAATGGGAAGTGGGGATGGGAAGAAGGGCATCTGGGGAGCTTTAAACTAAGCTTTTATTTGCCAGTCCTGGGGCTTGAACTCAGGACCTGGGCGCTTTCCCTGAACTTTTGCTTAAGGCTAGCACTCTACCACTTGACCTACAGTGCCACTTCTGGTCTTTTCTGTGTATGTGGTATTGGGGAATTGAACTCAGGGCTTCATGCATGCTAGGCAAGCACTCTACCACTAAGCCACATACCCAGCCCCCTAGTTTTTAAGTTTAAAAAAAAAAACCACATCTAAAGAACTATAAAGCATAACATTTCATGCTACAATTCTGGATTCATGACCTTCTTCAATGTCATATAGGGTACAGAATGGTTTCCCAATATATTAATGCATCATGAAACTTTATAACTAAGTTCTATCAGCAACAAAATACATATATTAAAGTTCAATTTCAAGGAGTTTTCTTTGCTTTCTTTTTTGGTCAGTTGTGGGGCTTGAGCTCAGACCCTGGGCACTTTTCCTGAGCTCTTTTGCTTAAGGATAGCAGTCTACCACTTTGAGCCACAGCTCATTTCCAACTTTTTTGGTGGTTAATTGAAGATAAGAATCTCATGGACTAGGGCTGGGAAGGTGGCTCAGCGGTAGAGTGCTTGCCTTGCATGCATGAGGCCCTGGGTTCGATTCCTCAGCACCACATAAGCAAAAAGAAAAAAGCCAGACGTGGAGCTGTGGCTCAAGTGGTAGAGCGCTCACCTTGAGCTGAAGAGCTGAGGGACCGCGCCCAGGCCCAGAGTTCAGGCCCCACGACCGGACCCCAAAAAAAAAAAAAAAAAAAAGAATCTCATGGACTTTCTTGCCTGGGCTGGCTTCGAACCATGATCCTCAGATGTCAGCCTTCTGAGTAGCTAGGATTACAGGCATGAGCCATCAGCATTCGACTAAGGACTTTTGTTTGCTTTTTTGGTTATTTTTTTGGATTGGAAAAGGTAACATGTTTTTTACTATACTAGAAATCACCAAATAGTAGTGAGAGGATATTAAATACAAAGGTCTAAGCACTGTTTTCTAAGCCTTGCTCTACCTCAGCATGGCATCTAATTACTTTGCAGGATATATATAAAATAGGAAAAATATTATATATGTACATATGTATATATATATATATGTTATATATATAACATTATATGTATAATGTAATGTTATATATATTATATATAACACTGTTTTATATATATATATATATATATATATATATATATATATATATATATATATATACACAGTGAATAGCACTCTTTCCATGCAGCACTCAATTTTCCAATCCAAAAGAAGGAAGACATGGCTTTTCACCTCACTTCCAATTCCATCCCAAAATGTCTTTAAGATACATGTTCCCGCCGGGCGCTGGTGGCTCACGCCTGTAATCCTAGCTACTCAGGAGGCTGAGATCTGAGGATCGCGGTTCAAAGCCAGCCCGGGCAGGAGAGACCGTGAGACTCCTATCTCCAATAAACCACCAGAAAAAACCGGAAGTGGCGCTGTAGCTCAAGTGGTAGAGCGCTCGCTTTGAGCTGAAGAGCTGAGGGACAGCGCCCAGGCCCAGAGTTCAAGCCCCACGACCGACAAAAAAAAAAAAAAAGATACATGTTCCCATGTCTTCATCCCTACAATCCTAGTCCAGGCCCTCTTCATTCTTTGCCTGGCCTACTATAACTGCTGCAGTCTAACTGTGATCTGTGACTTGGGTTCTATTCTTTTCAAATCCATTCTCCATAAATTGCCAGGATGGTTATACAAAAACCCAAGTGTAGTCAACTTACTCTTTAACATCTTTTTATTTTTTGCTAGTTCTGGGGCTTGAACACTGGGGCCTGAGCACTGTCCCTAAGCTTCTTTTGCTCAAGGCTAGTACCTTAATACTTGAGCCACTTCGCCACTTCCAGCTTTTTCTGTGTATGTGGTACTGAGGAATCAAACCCAGGGCTTCATGCATGCTAGGCAATACTTTACCACTAAGCCACATCCCCAAGTCCCTTCTTTAACCTCTTTTACAAACATGTAAGACCAAATATTCTTTTTTTGGGGGGTCCGGTCGTGGGGCCTGAACTCTGGGCCTGGGCACTGTCCCTCAGCTCTTCAGCTCAAGGCTAGCGCTCTACCACTTGAGCCATAGCGCCACTTCCGGCTTTTTGCTTATGTGGTGCTGAGGAATCAAACCCAGGGCCTCTTGCATGCAAGGCAAGCACTCTACCACTGAGCCACCTTCCCAGCCCCAAGACCAAATATTTATTCTTATGATTTCCCATCAGCCTGGAAAGCCCCATTCCCTTAACCTTGTTGTCTTGTTAAGTTTTGTTTGACCTGTCTTGTTTCATGACTTAAGATTCTTTACTTCATAATGAAGAGCTTTCTCCTGACTTCTCTGTGGCAGTTTAAGTTCCACTCCTAACACAGTCTAATGTATGAAAAAAATTCTTGTACATCCTACAGAGCTTCTTGAAATCAAGAGCCATATCTTATTCCCTGCATACACAAGACACAGTATCTGTTTCTTCTTATTAGTTAAAGGATTCAAATGGAGGAAAGATATACATTTGGGGGTAATATTTTATCTTTGGACAGGCCTAGCCAAAACCACAGGAAACAAATAACACTATGAAGAAATAGGGTTAGCCAGGTACCAGTGGCTCATGCCTATAATTCTAGCTACTGGAGGCTAAGATCTGAGGATTGTGATTTGAAGCCAGCCTACACAGGAAAGTCTGTGAGACCCTTATGTTCAATTAACCACAAGAAAACCAGAAGTGGCACTATGGCTCTAAGTGATAGAGCACTAGCCTTGACCCTAAAAGTTCAGGAACAATACCCAGGCCCTGATTTCAAGCTCCATAACTGACCAAAAAAAAGAGAAAGGGTTACCTTGATATTCCTAGGTGTTCTTTGAAGAAATATATACCTAAAGGGCATATAACATAACAGCTAAGAGGGCCCCAGGAGGTAGAATGTAAGTTGGCCTTACTTCTTGAGATCCACTTGACCTGAGCAAGTTTGGTACATAAATATTTGTTGAATAAATAATATATAACAAACATTAAACTATGTGTCAAGTACTGGGAATACAATGCCACATATTTTTACGATGAAAAGAAGAAGGGATTACAACTCTTTCCTTGATGGTTGCATTTGGTTTAATGTATGTATACATGTTTAGCAAGTAAAGTAAGAAAAGGCACTTTAGTTGCACTCACCTTGAGTGCTGCTGTACAGCAGCAGCAGATGTTCTGTGGAAATTCGCAGCTTACCTTAAAGACTTGTTCTGACAGAGTACTCATTAGGAAACTGTAACTCAATGGCTTCTACATATATAGCCCATACTTCCCTCAGTAATGATCAGTGATAAACTACAGCCAAATCTTGAGCAACCAGCAGATGGGGGACATGAAAAAGGATCTAATTATTTTAATCTATATCTCCAAATCCATAGGGACAAAGTGCTCATTTTTAACTTCCTTTTCTTTCTCTGCTAATATATATAATGATATCCATATTTACATTTATTAAGATATATATTAAGGTATATTAGTATATTTTAAAATATAATTTATAAATATGTAAACCACTTTTATTCATATAAGTCTGTGGTCTTTTAGCCATCCTCTAAGCCACTACTAGCCACTAGTAGACTCTTCTCGATAAACTTTAGAAAGTAAGAAGCTTGCTAGCCATTAATATGGAATTAAATAAATGGTCACTGAAGAGCTCATTACTTAGTTTTTGGTCACTGCTTACCTTCATCAAAACTGCTAGCTTGCCTGAAGTTTGTATGATCTGGAATTCGTTATTGAGGATAAGAGATACCAGTAATTTTGATTCTGACAAAGCTCTAGTTGGTAATGAAATAGAGATGTTCCTATAGAAACACTCAGGTCACTTATTCTAACTTGATGTTTCCAGATGAAGAAACTGAGGCTTGCAAAGGCTAAGAAACTGGTCCAAGTTATCCAGCTAAAAAGTATAAAGCTAGAAGGAGGGCGCTGGTCTCTGAATAACTGTATATCCTCTTAATCAGAACACATGCTTGTAAAAGCAACTGCTTCTAAAGAGTATACAAAGTTTTTGGCCAGGAAACTGCAAAGAAACTGCAAAGTGGACATCTAGACCAGTTCACATTCTGAGATGGGCACACTTCAAAATTACAATTTCATGTTGCTAAATGATAACCTCTCTTCAGGGGAAGAAGAATGCCTCTATTTCTAACATAAACAACTTGAGTTTAAAAGTTTCTCATTTCCCTGGAATTCCTTAAAAAGTTCCTTTATGAACTCTACGTCTGTCATCCATATTATTCAATCCTTTTCAAACTACTTTTGAGGTAACTATGTTTGAGCTAGGCTCTGGTGGCTCACACCCATAATCCTAGCTACTCAGAGGTGGAGATCTGAAGACTGCAGTTTGAAGCAAGCCCAAGTATGAAAGTCTATGACACTACTATGTCCAATTATTAACCACCAGAAAACCTGAAGTGGAGCTATGGTTCCAAGGTGCAGTGTGCTAGCCTTGAGCAACAAAGCTCAGGGACAGCATCTGGGACCTAAATTTAAGCCCATGACTGAGAAAACAAACAATGTTTGGGCACATACACTTTATCATAGTATTAATTCTATGTTATGAAAAGTTAATGAATGTGGTAGAATTTGGCTACGGCCCACAATGCCTATCTATTTACCAGAGCTGCTTGTAGCTAAGTACAATTTGCAATTGCAACTAGGAAATTCTGCACTTCATTTGATTACATTTTTTCTCCTCATATTCTCTTTTACTCATTGAATTCAACTACACAAAATGTACAGGATGTTTACATCAAAATCTTCTCTGCCCCTTGTGTCTGAAGGGACTGAGAAAAGAAATCAGTTGGAAAGGGAGTTGGTGACTCATGCCTGTAATCTTAGCTACTCAGGAGGCTGAGATCTGAGGATTGAAGCCAGCCCAGGCAAGAAAATCCATGATACTACAGTAATCGCCAATTAAGCACCAAAAAGCCAGTGGTGAAAAGCTTTAGGACAGGGCCCATGCCTGAGTTTAACCTCCAGGACTGGAGCACATGTGACACACACACACACACCCAAACACAAGAAAACTACCTTCATAATATACATTAGAAATTTTAAGGGAAGACTGAAATTATTTTAGTGGACTCTAGCCCCTGTAAAATTCAACATCTAATATTAGATATTTTTGCCTTTCCACAAACAATACTATTTAAATTTAATCTTTATTTTACTTAAAACATTCTGACATACAAAAGACAAAATGAGAATTACAGAATAGTCAATGAAGAAAAATCAGGGACAGAAAACATTGAGAATGAAGATTCAGACAGTACAGTTAAAATTCAGGAAGGAGATTAAAATACAAAGTTATAAAAGATAAGAAACATTAAAACTGTAACTTTGTAAGAGTGAAAAATATTTTATATAAAACTAGGCATATTTTAAAGTATAATTTTTCCTAAACATTTTCTATTCAAGTAACAAAATGAGAGAATAACAAATTCAGAATGAAAAGAATTTAAGTATTATTATCAATTATTCACTTAACTGTACAAATGAGGAAATTGAGTTCCAAAAAGTAACTCTGCCTGGCCTATAAGCAAAAGTTTTACACACTCCCAGATTGTTAATCTCCATTTCATTAGATATAATGCCATCTGCCTAGAGAGTAACTAAAAGAGATCACATTATTAAGATCGAAACTTCAAATACAGCTGTCACTGTAGATTTTTATAAAAAGGACACAAAAGCTAAACTAAAAAAACTATTTCTTTAAAATGTAAATTATTTAGTTTTAAATCAGTTTTTTTTATAAAATTACTTTATATAATGGGTAAACTATAGTCAAAGACTGAAAAATACATGCTAATCTATTGATTTACAAAAAATCAAGCTGGGCACTGGTAGCTTATGCCTGTAGTCACAGCTACTGAGGAGAATGAGATCTGAGGATTGCAGTTTGAAGTTAGTCAGGGCAGAGAAGTCCATGAGATGTCTATGTCCAATTAACTATCAAAAAGCTGAAAATGGAGCTGTGGCTCAATTGAATACTAGCTTTGAGCAAAAATGCTCAGGTCAGTGCCCTGCCCGGGCTCTGAATCCAAGCTCTAGGACTGGCAGGGGGGGAAACAATCAACCAGGCACTGGTGGCTCACAGCTAGAATCCTAGCTACATGAGGCTATGATTGAGAGGACTGAAATTCCATGCCAGCTGGGCAGAGACCACCTCACTACAATAGGAAGTCTAAAATAGACTGCAGTCCAGGAACCCGCCAAGTAGAAAATAAGTCACTGTCTCAAAAATAGCCAGTGCAAAACAGGGCTGGAAGTATGCCCTGTGTTCAAATCCCAAAATCAGAAAATCAGAAGTTTTGGTAGTTCTTAAGGATCTGTACTCTTTTTTTTTTTTTTTTTTTTTGAGACAATATCTTATTAACTATGTGCTCTCGGCTAGCTTCAAATTCAATTCTCCAACTTCAGCCTCCACAGTGCTGGGCTCATAGGTGAGCACTACCACAGATGGTTTGACACATACTAGTTTTAAATGAACTGCCCTGTGTAAACAAATATAATGTTCAGGGTATACGTCTAGTTTCTAAATTTGCCTTTAACAATAAATATTATTTACAATGTAATATATGTTAATTAGGTATTTATATATTTTATTATACATTTATAAAAATATATTTTATTCTATATTTATTATGTTGATTATATATTAATTATATTGATGCAGTCTTTTAATATTTTATAGTTATACACTTATAATTTGGTAGTTTAAGAGGCATCAGATTTTACCAGCCTCCTGCTGGTTGACTCCCTAACACAAATGACATCAATTTTTTTCCACCAAATGTAAAATACCATCATACAAAATTAACTTAATAAAATATGAGTGCATATTGTGCATACAGCATTCAAGTAATTTGGCTTGCAATAATCTGGAGAAATTTAAAGTCTGTTATTTCAATTCCAAATAATGTGGCAATACATTATTCCAGAATGTTTTGGAAACTGGAGGCCCATTCTCTAAAAGTTGTTTTGATCGCACTGGCATTTTGGACCTCTGCTCTTTCCATTTTCCCTCTGAGTTAGTAACTGAATTTTGTTGATATGTTCTATGTTTGCCATATTTCATAGATCCTTTCATTTTGCTCATTTTTTTTGACTCTTCTTCATCACTCTGCCTTTCCTGCTTTTCATTCTCTTTTTTACATATCTCCTGGAATTTCCCTTCTTCTTCCTCATTGTCTACCTCTTCTTTCTCCTCTTCTCCATTCCTCCCATTTTCTTCCCCTTCCCTCCTTTCCTTTTCCTCTCCTTCCTCTTCTTCCTCATCTCCTTCTTCATCCTCTTCTTCTTCCTCTCCTTCCCCCTCCTCACCTTCCTCCTTTCCCCATTCTCCTTCTTCCTCTCCTTCCCTCAATCCTTCCTCTTCTTCTCCTTCCTCCTCTTCCTCTCCTTCCTCTTCTTCTTCCTCCCCTTCTTCTTCCTCTCCTTCCTCTTCTTCCTCGTCTTCCTTTTCCTCATCTCCTTCTCCCTCTTCTTCCTCCTCTTCCCCTTTTCCTTCCTCCTTTTCATCTCTTTCATCTTTCCTCTCTCCTTCCTCTTCTTCTTCCTCTTCTGCACTTTCTTCTCCTTCCTCCTCATCTTCTCCCTCTCCTTGCTCCTCCCCTTCCTCCTCCTCCTCTCCCCACTCTCCTTGCTCTTCTTCCATTTCTTCCTCTCCTTGCTCATCCCCTTCTCCCCATTCTAGCTCTTGCTTTCTTTCCTCCTGGTTGCCTTTGTCCCTCCCCTTTTCCTCTCCTTCTTCCTCATTGCTTTTCTCCCATTTCTCCTCTTTTAGGTTCTTCTGTTCCTTACTCAAGCACTGCATTTCTTGTCCTCCTTTCTCCTCCTCCTCTTCTTCATCCTCCTCCTCCTCTTCCTCCTCTTCTTCCTCATCCTCCTCCCTTTGCCACTGTTCCACATTTGAAATACCCTTCTCACAGATTTGGTCCCTTGTACCTTCAGGCCCAACTACTATCTCTCCCACTGGCTCTCCCTTGCCTTCACTCACCTCTGCTCTGACTGTAAGGTCATCTGATAAGGTTTGTGCTTTCTTCTTTTGTCTTCCTGGCACCTCAAATTTTTTCTTATATGTTTCTATTACTTGCTTCTCTATTTCATTTTCTTCTGAATCATTTGCTTCTTCCTGCTCCTCTGGTATCTTTGACAAATGCTCACGAATAAAATCATATTTTCCCATGAATCTGGACTTTCTGGAACCATTACCATTTCCTTGTTTAAGAAATGTTCTGCGGAACCACAAGCTGTGCTCACTTTCCACTTCATCGTCTTTCTCTTCACTACTAAAGTGTACTGACTTGGAATGCAAGAATATGTTAGGTTTGCCTTGCTGACTCTGGCTTTTATATTCCATGTAACTTTTTGGCTCTTCTATGAAATATGTTTCACTGCCAGTGATCATTTGTCCAATCCTATTTTCCTTAACATAACCTTTATGTTCTTCATACACAGAATTTGCATCTTTATCTGATATGTCATCAAAAAATTTATCATAATGTAAAAATTTCACTTTCTTTTCCCTTTTGCTTAGATTTTTCACACTTGCCATTTTCTTCAGCCCAGTGCTCTTCTTAAAAATTACTTCTTCATCACTTTCTTTTTCTAGTTCCTTAGCATCAAGGTGATCAATACCATTGTTATTTTTGTGTCTAAACATCATTTTTTGTAAACCCTTTCCATTGATGTCAGCCCGATGCCTCACCTGCTGTGTGCCACTACTTCCTTCTTCCTCATCTGAAAATGCTTCCAAGGTTTCAGCTACTTGAACCACAGAGACACCTGTTGCCACCTGTTGTTCACATATTTTATCTTCGTTTGTTTTTGACATCTCTTCAAATTCATATTCATTATTATCATCATTTTCAGTACAGGTTGTAAGCTGGCTCAGTTTCTCAACTGCGTCTTGGCTCTGTAAATTTTTAAAGCAATCATCATTCTACTATTAGTTAACAAAAGTAACAAATTACTGCTAAGATTTAACCTACTTATAAGTTTATAAGAATTAAAATGTCCAATTTATTAGGCATTTTAGTGAGGATTTATTTTCTTTCTTTTTGACGGTTGTCCCTCAGCTCTTCAGCTCAAGGCTAGCACTCTACCATCTGAGCTACAGTGCCACTTCCGGCTTTTTCTGCTTATGTGGTGCTGAGGAATTGAATCCAGAGCCTCATGCATGCAAGGCAAGCACTCTACCACTGAGCCACCTTTCCAGCCCCGGATGTGTTTTCTTTAGGGATAATTTATGCCATGCTATAGGCATGTCTAATTTTAAGAACACATATTTGTGTTTGTGTGACTTTCAATTCTTATTACCTGCCTTAGTTTTTCCATCTATCATATTTATTCTCTACATTTTTTCCCAATCTCAGTCTTTAGATATGATTCATTTTCAGACTGATCTTGTAAGATGCTGTAAACATTTTTACATTACTCTGGCATATGTTTGCCATCATCTCTATCATTTTTAATTTTCAAATTTTGATGTCTTTTGAGCTCATGAAATTTACAAAATTAAAGAAAATAAATAAAAATGTGAAAATGATAAATATTGAAAAATGAATAGGTTATTTCTATAAGAGAAAGTTTGAAATGGAAACTACTCATGAAATCATTTTTATCTACATAGTAAATAATGATGAATGTACTTTTTTTTTGTCAGTTGTGGGGCTTGAACTCTGGGCCTGGGCACTGTCCCTGAGCTCTTCAGCTCAAGGATAGTGCTCTACCACTTGAGCCACACACCATTTCCTCCCTCCCCCCCCAGATAATTTTCACCAGATTATCTATACATGGGTGGTGTGTGTGTGCGTGTGTGCGTGCGCACGCACACCTGTGTGTCTGTGTATGTGGTTCCAAATAAACAGAAAAAGCAGGAAATGGAGCCATGGCTCAAGTGGTTGGGCACTAGCTTTGAGCAAAAGAAGCTCAGGCCCGAGTTCAAGCTCCAGGACTGGCAAAAAAAAGAAAAAAGAAAAAGAAAGAATAATTTTCTAATGAACAAAATAGGAAAACATCAAATTGTTGACCTATTCTATAAGCTAATTTATTCAATATCTAATAAACTATGGTCTCAAGGTGGAAAATTAAAATAAATTTTACAAGTTGAGATATATTATGGAAAGGGTTCATTATTTTTTACCAAAGAAATGATTAAAATAGGACAAGTTACAAATTAAGCTAACAGCTTATTCAGCCAATCCTTTTTAGTTTTCACTCATTAAAATATACCTGGCAGGGCTGGGAAGGTGGCTCAGTGGTAGAGCGCTTGCCTTGCATGCATGAGGCCCTGGGTTCGATTCCCCAGCACCACATAAGCAAAAAGGAAAAAAGCCGGAAGTGGCGCTGTGGCTCAAGTGGTAGAGTGCTAGCCTTGAGCTGAAGAGCTGAGGGACAGCGCCCAGGCCCAGAGTTCAGGCCCACGACCAGACCCCCCCAAAAAAACAAGAAAAACAAAAAAAAAAAAACAACAATAAAATATACCTGGCAGAGACTAAACATAAAAGCAACATGTGAAGTTAGAAATATCGTTCAGCTTAAAAGGAAAGATTTTTCTTTTTCATTTGTTCTAGGCCTGTCCTTTAAGAAGCAGTGAATAAAACTTGTTAGTCCTTTCCAGAGCCCTACGACATACAAGCCTAACCATCAGAACTGATTTCCAAATGGATATGTATTTCTTTCCCTAGCATATAATAAAGCATCTCAAAAGAGGCCAAGCCCAGAGTCTAACAGAAGAGGATGGAAAGACACAGAAAAGATGGCTGCTTGAAGTACAGACAATAAAGTGGTCAACATTTACTGTGTTTACATAACTGGGTGAGGAGAAAAGCTCATCTATAGTCAGAAATGCTGTCATTCACATGCCTCTCACTAATACAGATAAGAATAGTGAGGATTCATTCTAAATTTTTATGATTTAGAAAGATTGTTTTGCATTTCAGAGGATTTGGCTTTAATGATTTTTTAAGTGCCAAAGGCATTAGAATCAGAAATTAAATATTTTATATAGCCTTCTTACTTTAATTAACATTTTTTGTTTTATTTTCCTAAAGTGCAAACTCATCCTTCTCCATGTTTGTGGAAACCACAGACTGTGTTTTCCTCTAGCTATTCCTTACTCATTAAAAGTCTCTCTTGGGACTGGGAAGTTGGCTCAATGGTAGAGTGCTTGCCTCACTCGCATGCATGAGGCCCTGGGTTCAATTCCTCAGCACTACATAAGCAGAAAAAAAGCCAGAAGTGGCCCTGTGGCTCAAGTCATAGGGCAATAGCCTTGAGCTGAAGAGCTGAGGGACAGTGCCCAGGCCAAGAGTTCAGTCCCCACAACTGACAAAAAAACAAAACAACAACAAAAAGTCTCTCTTTCTCACCTATGAACAGTCTGCCTCATTTCCAAATGTTTTTGTCATGCCTTTTATGCTGTCCAGTCCTTAAAATCAAAGCCCAAATAAATACTGGAAAAATTATTATCTGGTATTTTCTCTAAGATTGCCAAATTTTAAAGTTAAAAGTTAATATCATGTAGAAACTCAGCATAGTAACTCCCTCAAAGTCATACTCAATTATAATCACAGTCACTTTGATAAACAATAGCCATAAGCACTATAATTATAATCTATTTTTTGACAGAAAGCATAATTTATAAGCCTGTGCCAGTGGCTCATGCCCATAATTCTAGCTACTCAGTAGAAGGCTGTAATCCAGAAGATTATGGTTCAAAGCCAGCCCAGGTAGAAAGCCTACAAGACATTATTCCTAAGCAGCAAAAAGCCAAGCTAGAGCATGCTCAAGTGGCAGAGTCTGAGCCCAGCAAGCAAGGTGAGCAAGCACAAGATCCTGAGTTCAAACTCCAGTATAAAAAAAATTATAGTAACTTAAGGAAGTAACCACAGAGAGCAAATTCAAGCAATAAAACTATCACAGAAAATACATACCAATAAACAAGCCAAATGAAGGACATCTATATTGTATTCCTCCACTTCTTTAATTTTAAAATAAGTGATTATCTTTCTTGTGTCCTTCCCAGAAACTTTGCAAAGAAAAAACATTAATACTGTTCTTAACCACCATGAAAATAATAACTTTCCAAATTATACCTTGTGTTTTTGAATTGGAGAAAATACTGGTGACTTCTCACTGGAACTCAGGTTCACTACATGTGTCTGAAATAAAAGAAAAATAGTTCTAAAAAGAATGAAGACTATATATGATTATGTATATATACTTATAATTGCAAATCTGTTTCTGCATGCACTCGCGTGTACACACACACACATACACACACAGTGCATATGGCAATACAATCCAGCCAGGCACCAGTGGTACACATATCTGTAATCCTAGCTACTCAAGAGTTTGAGATCTGAGGATCGTGGTTCGAAGCCAGTCTGGGCAGGAAAATCCATGAGACTCTTGTCTCCAATAAATTAATCAGAAAAAGCCAGAAGTGGTACTGTGGCTCAAGTGGTAGAGCACCAGCCTTGAGCACAGAGAGGATCAGGAAGAGCGCCTGGGCCCACAGTTAAAGCCCCAGGACTGGCAAAAAAAAAAAATCTATTCTCAATTCCCATATAAATGATGTGAGGGTAGAAATTAATTTTATTCTTTGTAACTTGTACCTCAATAAAGATGATTAAAAATGAACAGAATTGAAATAGAAGATGGTGATTTAGAGGTACTGGGCCTGCTTCTGTATGAATTAGAATAAAAACAATAGGATTTTAGGTGCTTATTGATGTAAACAACTATGTTGGAACTATGTTTGCTGAGTGTGGGTGCAGACTTGTAGAAATCTCGGGGGAGTGTGTAAGAGAAGGAGAAACTATGACAGCTTGACAGGGAGAGAGGGAATACCCTCTAGTCAGGAGAATAGGTAAAAAAGAAAGAGTGTAATAAGCTGTACCAGCTCAGGATCTGACATGCAGAATATCTGGAAATCTTGGCATGAGTTGACTGGCTTTTAAGACAAATAGTCTAGACAGAGAAAAGATCTGGAATCTACAGAACAACCTGTTTCTGAAGAACTTTTTCATTGTGTCCAGCATATTCTGAGCCATCTTGAAAAGCATGTTATTGCCTGAGCTCACTGCTGTGGGGGTCAAGAATCATACATTTTCCTATCTCTAAATCTCAAGGCAGTATCACTGTACTACTCTAGCAGGCAGGTAGGTACCTGGAGAATCAGCTTAATTTGGAAGAGATTCTGATACAATTTCCCTGAGAATTCTAGGTAGTAGGAATTCGGTGCAGGGAAGAGAGGTTGTTGCTTCCTTTCAAAATCAGAGGTTTGGGGAAACAGCTGTTTACAACCTGGGGAAAGTAAACATCTGTGTGTGACTTCACATGGGAGCCATGTTGGGAAGTATCACAATAATGGGAAGTGTATGGCCCCATCACCCCATTTCTAGTACAGTTCTTTTGTAATTTCATTGCTATTCACTGCCCCTGGAGGCAGTCAGAAATGTGCCATAGAACCAGTGTCTCATCACAAAAAAAACCTCTGGAGAGAATCTTTACCTGAGAATCTGTGCTTTCTCTACCAACTGCTTTCAATGAGCAGCTGAGAAGATTCTAACTAGCTTCATCTACAAATCACCCATGCTAATCATCAGGCAAGCACCACTGCCACTTTAGGAATAATGGCAGATGGTGTACCCTCCTTGCCCTGCTGGTTGTGCACCACCTGCCTGAACTACCTAGAGACCCAACTCTTGTGAGACTTACAGAAAGTTCATACCTCAGTCTATGGCACAATATACATTGGGTCACAACCCACTAATAATGGCCAAAGAATAGGAAGATTACACTATAAAGTCCAATTAAAACTAAACTCAATGCATAACTGATACCTCAGGACACATTATAGGAGAATGTTGCTTACTAAGAAAGCCCTCATATAAAAGTGAAAGCAATATTCATCTCTGCAAATCACAACATAGACATTAAAAAAGAAAAACCCTAGCAAGATGACCACCTACAAAAAATTGTAATTCTAAGATTCACAAAGATATCACAGTGTATGAAATGCTGCAAAAAAATAAAAGAATAATTAAAAATTCAACGAATCTGGGGCTGGGAAGGTGGCTCAGTGGTAGAGGGCTTGCCTTGCATGCATGAGGCCCTGGGTTCAATTCCTCAGTACCACATAAGCAGAAAAAAGCCAGAAGTGGTGCTGTGGCTCAAGTGGTAGAGCGCTAGCCTTGAGCTAAAGAGCTGAGGGAACAGTGCCCAGACCCAGGGTTCAAGCCCCACGACCGACCAAAACAAAAAATTCAATGAATCTGAGAGAATACAAATAAATACTTGAACAAGTTAAGGAAGACAATACAGGATACAAATGAGCATTTTAATAGATTCTGAAAAAGAGCTAAACAAATATACTGTAAACAAGAAACTCAACAATTCAGATTTTAAAACTCAGTCTAGAACCTCAACAACAAATTAGATTAAGGAAAAGAAAATACTGGGGTTTTTTTTTTGTTTTTGTTTTTTGTCAGTTGTGGGACTTGAACTCTGGGCCTAGGTGCTGTCCCTCAGCTCTTCAGCTCAAGGCTAGCACTCTACCACTTGAGCCACAATGCCACTTCTGGCTTTTTCTGCTTATGTGGTGCTGATGAATCAAACCCAGGGCTTCATGCATGCAAGGCAAGCACTCTACCATTGAGCCAACTTCCCAGCCCAAAAGATAGAATATTAGAGTTCACAGGCCTGTACTCCTATCTACTCAGGAGGCTGAGATCTGAGGATCATGTTTCAGAGCTAGACCATGCAGGAAAGTCCGTGAGACTTTTGTCTCCATTGAACCACTAGAAAAGCAGAAATGACACTGTGGCTCAAAGTGGTAGAGCTTTAGCCTTGAGCAAAAATTTAAAAAAAAAGAAACACCTCAGGAACAGTGACCAGTCTCTGAGTTCAAGCCCCACAACTGACAAAAAAAGACACCTCTACCAAGATATTACATGCAGACGCCAATTTAAATAAACAAGAATGAATAGAATATCCAGATCACTTGACACCACAAAATATCAAATATCCACATACTTGGCATACCAGAGGCAGAAGCACTATATGCTGAGGGCAGAATCTGCTCAGTCAGATAACAGAAAATATCCCAACCATGGACATCCAAATATAGGAGGCATTTAAAACCCCAAATAGACAAGACTAGAAAAGAACCTCTCCATGGTACAACTAAATTGCCAAAGTACAGGACAAAGAAAAAAATATCAAAAATTACAAGAAAGAAAGACATACAGCTGACATTTAATTGTAAACTCATAAAGCAACAGATTCAGGGGCTGGGAATGTGGCTTAGTGGTAAAGTGTTTGTCTAGCATACATGAAGCCCTGGTTTCAATTCTTCAGTACCACATAAACATAAAAAGCTGGAAGTGGCACTGTGATTCAACTAGCAGAGTGCTAGCCTTGAGCAAAAGAAGCTCAGGGACAGTGCCCAGGCCCTGAATTCAAGCCCAAGGACTGGCAAAAAATAACAAAAAAAACACCAGATTTCTCAGCAGAAACTCTAAAGACCAAAAAAGTATGAAATGAAAGAAAGGTTAACTTCTGGCTAAAATTACTATGCCTAATATGAATGAGTTTGAAAGGGGTTCTGTCCTTTCAGTTTTATGGATAATTTTAGAAATTATAGGTGATCTTCTCTAAATCTGGTAAGCTAGGCATGGTTGAGTATGCCTGTAAGCTATACATCTAAAGCCAATTGATTCTTTTTTTGATGGACAGTGAGCTTTGTTTTTATTTTTTTATTGTAAAGATACTGTACAAAGGGGTTACAGTTGAATGAGTAAGGTTATGAGTACACTTCCTATCGAGCGTTGATACCCCCTCCTTTGTTTTTCTGTACCATTCCTTCCTTCCCCACC
This sequence comes from Dipodomys merriami, assembly GCF_024711535.1. Lineage (NCBI taxonomy): Eukaryota > Metazoa > Chordata > Mammalia > Rodentia > Heteromyidae > Dipodomys > Dipodomys merriami. The sequence continues at coordinate 95,148,776 of NW_027204492.1, read as the reverse complement.
TCCCTAACTTCTCCTCCCACCATCCTTAACCCCGCCAAAGCTGTAAAGTTCATTTTCAACATAGTGTCTTGTACATCTCATTGTTACAATGGGTCAACCTGTATCCTTATTTCAGCATTTTGTTATTTCCCCTCCACTCCCCAAATTAGAAAAATGTATATACAAGATGTAGGGCACCAGAATCAAATACAGTGAAACCCGGGGTTATACCATGGGGGAAGAACATACGAAAGAAACAAAAAAAAAAAAATCACACAGCAACATCGTGAAAATGGCAATACTTCCCAAGGCTATCTACAAATTCAATGCGATACCTATCAATATTCCAACCTCATTCTTCAAGGAAATAGAAGAGGCAATCCAATAATTCATATGGAACAATAAAAGATCCCGAATAGCAAAAACGATCCTTAACAGAAAGAACGGTGCTGGAGGAATATCAATACCAAATTTCAAACTGTACTACAAAGCCATTGTAATTAAAACAGCTTGGTACTGGCACAATAACAGACCTCAGGACCAATGGAATAGAATTGAAAACCCAGAAATGAACCTACAGACCTATAGCCATCTAATCTTCGAAAAGAGAGCTAAAAAAATAGAATGGAAGAAAGACAGCCTCTTCAGTAAATGGTGCTGGCAAAATTGGTTAACTACTTGTAGAAAACTAAAGCTAGGGGCTGGGAAGGTGGCTCAGTGGTAGAGCGCTTGCCTTGCATGCATGAGGCCCTGAGTTCCATTCCTCAACACCACATAAGGAGAAAAAAGCCGTAAGTGGCACTGTGGCTCAAGGGGTAGAGTGCTAGCCTTAAGCTGAAGGGCTGAGGGACAGCGTCCAGGCCCAGAGTTCAGGCCCCACGATCGGACCAAAAAACAAAAAACAAAAAAACAAAAAACAAAAAACCTAAAGCTAGATCCTTATATATCACCCTGCACCGGAATCAACTCCAAATGGATTAAAGACCTCGGAGTTAAAACACACACTCTGAAAACATTACAGGATAGAATAGGAGAAACCCTAAGTCTCCTTGGCACAGGCTGAAATTGTCTTAATAGAGACCCAGAAACACAACAAATCAAAGAAAGGTTGGACAAATGGGATTGCATGAAATTGCAGAGCTTCTGCATGGCAAAAGACATAGCTAGCAAGATCAACAGAAAGCCCACAGATTGGGAGAAGATCTTCACTAGCCATATAACAGACAAGGGTCTCATATCTAAAATATACCTGGAACTCAAAAAATTAAATCCCCCAGCAACAAATCTTCAAAGAAACAACTGCCCAATAAATAAGTGGGCTAAAGACTTAAAGAGGAACTTCTCTGAAGAGGAAAGAAGGATGGCCAATAGACACGTGAAGAAATGCTCAACCTCCCTAGCCATAAAAGAAATGCAAATCAGGGCTGGGAAGGTGGCTCAGTGGTAGAGCGCTTGCCTTGCATGCATGAGGCCCTGGGTTTGATTCCTTAGCACCACATAAGCAAAAAGAAAAAAGCCGGAAGTGGCGCTGTGGCTCAAGTGGTAGAGCGTTAGCCCTGAGCTGAAGAGCTGAGGGACAGTGCCCAGGCCCAGAGTTCAGGCCCCACGACTAGACCCCCCCCCAAAAAAATTTTTTTTTGAGTCCGGTCATGGGGCCTGAACTCTGGGCCTGGGCGCTGTCCCTCAGCTCTTCAGCTCAAGGCTAGCCCTCTACCATTTGAGCCACAGCGCCACTTCCGGCTTTTTTCTTCGTTTTGCTTATGTGGTGCTGGGGAATCAAACCCAGGGCCTCAGGCATGCAAGGCAAGCGCTCTACCACTGAGCCACCTTCCCAGCCCCCCAAAAAAATTTTTTTAAGAAAAAAAAAGAAATGCAAATCAAAACAACATTGAGATACCACCTCACTCCAGTTAGACTGGCTAGAATCAAGAACTCTAATAACAACAGATGCTGGAGAGGATGTGGACAGAAGGGAACCTTACTTCATTGTTGGTGGGAATGTAAACTTGTTCAACCACTTTGGAAAGCAGTATGGAGGTTCCTCAAAAGACTTCACATAGAGCTCCCCTATGACCCAGCAATCCCACTTTTGGGCATTTACCCAAAGGATCACAAACAAGACCACACTAAAGCTACCAGCACACCTATGTTTATTGCAGCCTTATTTACCATAGCTAAGATATGGAACCAACCCAGATGCCCCTCAGTGGATGAATGGATCAAGAAAATGTGGTATACATACACAATGGAATTCTATGCCTCTGTCAGAAAGAATGACATTGCCCCATTTGTTACGAAATGGAAAGGCTTGGAAAAAATTATATTAAGTGAAGTAAGCCAGGCCCAAAGAAACATAGGCCCCATGGTTTCCCTTATTTGCAATAACTAGTATATGTCTGAGACAAGCAGAAAAGGTCAGATAAGTTGATGTTAGGCAAAATGAACCCCAAGATAAGTATTCAAATGTTTTTTCTTTCATGTGATTGTTTCTAACATATTTATAAAATGATTTCTCTGTTGCTTTGTGTGTCCCTCCCCCACGATATAACCTCTGCTTTCACTGTATTTGATGCTGGTATAATTTGTGGAGGGGAAGGGAAAAAACAAATCATTTAAATAGGGATACAGGTGGACCCATTGCAACAATGAGATGTACAAGTCGTTATGTTGAAAACGAACTTTACAACTTTGGCGGTGGGGGGTGGAAGGAGGAGGGAGATCGGGGGGGGGGGGGGTAGAGGGGAGATGAGAAGGGACAGGAAGGGAAAACAAAGGAGGAGGCTGAGATCTGAGGATGTCAGTTCAAAGCCAGCCCTGGCAGGAAAGACCGTGAGACTCCTATCTCCAATAAGCCACCAGAAAACCAAAGTGGCGCTGTAGCTCAAGTAGTAGAGCGCTCGCCTTGAGCTGAAGAGCTGAGGGACAGCACTCAGGCCCAGAGTTCAAGCCCCACGACCGACAAAAAAAAAAAAAAAGAAATGTACTCATTATCTTGCCCATGTAATTGTAACTCCTCTCTACAGTATTTTCACAATAAAATAAACCACACAGTACATTATAAGTACATTAAAAACAACAGCAAGAAAGATAAAACGTTGCTTTTCCAGATATCTCTTTCCCAGCTCTTTCCCAGCTCTCTCTCTTCCCAGCCCTTTTTCCCAGCTCTTTCCCAGCTCTCGCTCTTTCCCAGCTCTCTCTTTCCCACCTCTCTTTCCCAGGTATTTCCCAGGCCTTTCCCAACTGCGTGTAGGGCCAAGATGGCCTGGTGCCAGCCAGAACGATGAATAAACCTACTCTTACCTGAATACCACGTGCGTGGTGTTGTTCTTACTCAGCTACCTCTTTTTTAAAACCTAACATAAATGGTGTCAAAACCCGGGAAGGGCTTAAAGTCAGGATAGGTGGGATTCCTCTCCGTTTTTTTTTTCCCCCTTTTTTGCTCTGAGGAATACCCACAGTTCTGACGGCCTTCTGCGAACCCATCTGTCTGCTGTGGACACAGCACATCAATACCATTGCTGGCCTTCACATCCACCTCCACACCACTTCTCTACTCTGGTGAGTGAAACTACTCTCTACGGCTCTCTGTTGCTCAGTCTGTGTCCAGACGTGGCGCCACGCCAGAGAGCTCCTAAGGCCTTTAGCTGAAAGGCCCGTCACCTCTGAAGCCGAGGACGCTTGGTTTTGGGGGCGTGGCCATTTCTCTCTAGAGGGCTCTGGGGGAAGTCCGGACGCCACTTCTGCCTTGACTCACCAGACTGACTCTCCTACACATTTAATGGGGTGCTGCAAATCACGCAGGAGCGATGAAACCCCTTTGAAATGCCTCCTGTGCTCCCTGGAAAGCCAGAGCGCCTAATTTTTATGCCATTCTCAGATATAGACAGTTTTTGCTACTGCAATGGTAAATGGTCAGAAGTCTGTTGACTTTCAGGTTCTCTTTGCGCGCGCTCTCTCTCTCTCTCTCTCTCTCTCTCTCTCTCTCTCTCTCTCTGCCATTCATGTCCAACTTTTCCTATTTCTCCCTTTCTCTTCTATAGCGTTTTGGCTTGTGCCCTGAAGAGTGCGACATAGGCTGGGTCCCAGGGACCCCCTTCTAGGTTCCCTCTCAAAGGCTAGCCAATTTAAGCTTGATCTATTTGTTCTTTGCATTTTTTCAGAAATTCACCACCTTGAATTCGCCATCTTGGCCACATGGTGGGTTAAGAGTTTGGCCCCATCTGCCCCTTAACTTTCCACCAAGCTTACTACTCCATCTATTCTAAGGTGCCTTGCTAACAAGTTGCTCTTTTCACAGGCCCTAGTAACGGAGGCCCAACCATCTGATGTACTTTGTTAGCAAAGATGTCTAAACGTTGTCAAAATTTTAGGTTTTGAGTTTTGCCTGTTTTGTTTTGTGTTGTGTGTTCTGGTACTGACTATGTGACTATCTGTGCTGAGATTCTCACATCCAATGACTTTTGTCATTGCAGAATATTTGTTGGTCAATTCTTGATAAGAACAAGGTACGCTCTACTTAATCTATTTGATCTCCTTGTTGCTTTAATTGGAAATAATAAAGGGCTTTTGTGGCAAAGATTGCAGTTCAAAGCCAGCCCAGGCCGAAAAATCCCTAAGACTCCATCTCCCAACTAACCTGCAAAGAGCCAGTCTGGAAGCATGGCTCAAGACTCTTATCTCTAACCAGCCAAACTCTGCAAGTGGTACTATAACTCAAAGTGGTTCAGTACTGGCCTTGAGCAGAAGTGCTCAGGGACAGTGCCCAGGCCTTGAGTTCAAACCTCCTTGAATACCAACTGGAACAAGCCATCCCAGCAACGAGCACCTAGACTCAGCCAGTCTGGGGAACAAGGGAACATGGAGAGGAGTAAGACGAGATGATGTCACATCAGCCACTTTGTGCCTGCCCTTTCGAAATTAACCAGAGCCAGGAGGTCAGTAGAAGTAAGAAGCCTGCCCATCCAATGTCTATACCTGTCTACGTATTAACTGAACAGGAATTTATATTCTTGCCTTTGTCACCTGACTTCTCTACCTAGTCACCAGATGACAGAAGTAGCTAGGGACATTTGTACCAACATTTTCAGCCCCAAGTCCTTCCTCTTGCCATTTATTTGCTCTCTAGTATTTTTTTCCAGCCCCTCAATGCCTCATGAGACTTGTACTTCATCTAAGGACTCACGCCACCAAGGGACAGCTGCTGCTCGCTGCCTTCTCTGGGAGGGGACCAAGTTTCAGCCTTTTACCCCTAAAGTCAATGCCCCTTGTCAGCAGGAAGTAGCCAGAGAGAATCTGTGCCCTATTCCATGATTATTAAAAGGCTGGAATGTAAGGTCCGCTTCTGGATGGCGAGCAGACTCCACGCTCCTCGCAGCAAAGTCTCTGCCCAGTTATACCTGCATTACCTAGGCAACTTGCACACCTGGAAGAGGTCACATCTGTATCCGCTGAGATCACATCTGAATTTGATGTGTCCTAGATAAGGCCTAGCCCAGGCCCAGACACCCTCTTTCCCAGCTCTCTCTTTACCAGCTCTCTCTCTCTCTCTCTCTCTTCCCAGCTCTCTCTTTTCCAGCTCTCTCTCTCTTCCTCTCTCTTTCCCAGCTCTCTCTTTCCCACCTCTCTTTCCCAGGTCTTTCCCAGCCCTTTCCCAACCACATGGAGGGCCAAGATGGCCTGGTGCCAGCCAGAACGATGAATAAACCTACCCTTACCTGAAAAAAAAAAAAGATAAAGCCTCTTGTGTCCCTATCTTGGAGTTCATTTCGCTTAGCATCATCTTATATGGTCATATATACATAGCTTTGGACTTTTTCTGCTTGTCCTAGACATATACTAGTTATTTCAAATAAGGGAAACGTACGTTTCTTTGGGCCTTAAAGCCAACTGATTTTGGTATCTTGATGAAGATACCAAAAACAAAAACTGTAAAAAGCCTCTTCAAGAAATAGCGTTGATTTTTTTAGGTGCAATAGCTATGTGCATCTAATCATATAAAATAATATTTATCAAAATGAACTCCAGGAAATGGAAACAAAGAGTTTTTCTTTTTCTTTGTTTTTGTTTTTGTTTTCTTTTCCTTTTGTCTTGTTTGTTCATTTATCTACCTATGGAGGTGAGGACACAGAAAAGTTAGGACAAAGGGTGAACAAATACTGCCATAATACTCACTAGACACTATGTTGAAAATGAACTATACATCTTGTGGGTGGGTAAGGGAGGGAAAAACTTAAGAGTGAGAGGAGTGACAATGTTCAAAAAGAAATGTACTGTTTATCTCACTTATGTAGCTGTAACCCCTCTGCACATTATTTTTACATTAACAATAAATAAATTTTTTGGGGGGGTCTGGTTGTGGGGCCTGAACTCTGGGCCTAGGTGCTGTCCCTCAGCTCTTCAGCTCAAGGCTAGTGCTCCACCAATTGAGCCACAGCGCCATTTCTGGCTTATTTCTTTCTGCTTACGTGGTGCTGAGGAATTGAACCCAGGGCCTCAGGCATGCAAGGCAAGCGCTCTACCACTGAGCCACCTTCCCAGCCCCTAAATAAGATTTTTTAAGGGAAATACTGCTGAGAAAACTGAATATTTACGTGTAGAAAATTAAAACTAGACCTCCCTATTTTTCATCTTGTATAAAATTCAACTAAAAGTCAATCAAAGGTCTTGACTTTAAAAACTGAAACTTTAGGGCTGGGAAGGTGGCTCAGTGGTAGAGCGCTTGCCTTGCATGCCTGAGGCCCTGGGTTCGATTCCTCAGCACCACATAAGAAAAAAGCCGGGAAGTGGCGCTGTAGCCAAGTGGTAGAGCGCTCACCTAGAGCTGAAGAGCTGAGGGACAGAGCCCAGGCCCAGAGTTCAAGCCCCATGACTGACAAAAAATAAAAGCCGGAAGTGGCGCTGTGAATCAAGTGGTAGAGCACTAGCCTTGAGCTGAAGAGATGAGGGACAGCGCCCAGGCCCAGAGTTCAGGCCCCACAACTGGACCAAAAATAAATAAATAAATAAATAAAAACTGAAACTTTGAAACTCCTAGACGAAAACACAAAGGATACCCCTTCAAGATACTAGCATAGGAAACAATTTCCTAGTAAGATTCCAACAGTTCAAGAAATAAAGGATGGGGCTTGGAATGGTAGAAGGCTTGCTTTGCATGCATGAGGCCCTGGGTTTGATTCCTCAGCACCCACATAAGCAGAAAAAGCCAGAAGTGGTGCTGTGTCTCAGGTGGTAGGGCGCTAGCCTTGAGCTGAAGAGCTCAGGGACAGTGCCCAGGCCCAGAGTTCAGGCCCCCACAACCAGCAAAGAAGGAAAGAAAGAAAGAAAGAAAGAAAGAAAGAAAGAAAGAAAGAAAGAAAGAAAGAAAGAAAGAAAGAAAGAAAGAAAGAAAGAAAGAAAGAAAGAAAGAAAGAAAGAAAGAAAGAAAGAAAGAAAGAAAGAGAAAGAAAAGAAAGAAAGGATGAATTGACAAATGAGATAATATTGCATAAAAAATGTTTCTGAACAGCAGAATGAAGAGACAATCTACAGGATGGAAAAAATAGTTGCAAAGCTATTCATCTGACAGAGGATTCATTTTCAGAATATATAAGAAACTTGAGGGGGCTGGGAAGGTGGCTCAGTGCTAAGAGTGCTTGCCTTGCATGCATGAGGCCCTGGGTTCGATTCCTCAGCACCACATAAGCAGAAAAAGCCGGAAGTGGCACTGTGTCTCAAATGGTAGAACGCTAACCTTGAACTGAAGAGCTCAGGGATGGCGCCCAGGCCCAGAGTCCAGGCCCCACGACCGACAAAAAAAAAGAAACTTGAAAAACTTAACAAAATACAATTAATGTAATAAAAATGGGTAAATTATCTGAACAAATACTTCTTAAAAAAAACCACAAATGGCCAATAAATGTATGTAAAACTTAATATCATTAGAGATAAGAGAAATGTAAATCAAAAGTACAGAGAGAATGTATCTTACCCAGGTCAGAATGGCTATTATTTATTAAAAAAAATAACAAATGAACAAATGCTGATAAGGATATGGAGAAAAAAGAATCATTAGAGGTTATTGGTAGAAATGTGGGAAACAATATGGAGATTTCTTCAAAAACTAAGAACTGCCATATGATTCAGCTATACTATTCCTGGTATACCAAGAAAAGGAAAAGGAAGAGAAATACCTGCATACCCATATTTTCTGAGGCAATATTTCTAGCAGCTAAGATATGGAATCAGCCTAAGTGTCTCTCAATAGATAAATGGACAGAGAAAATAGGACATACACACAATGGAGTATTATTTATCTACAAAAATATTAAATCATGTCACTTTCAGGAAAATGTATGGAACTGGAGGACATTAATCTAAGCAAATGAGCCAGACACACACAAAAAAGTATTGCAGGCTTTCACTCACATGTGGAAACTATAAAAGAAACTGACCTGAAAAGAGAAACATGAACTGTTAGATAAGGGGTGAAGGGAGTAAAAGGGAGGACAAAAGGGAGAGTTCAAGGATAGTGCCTAGCCTAGAGTTCAAGCTCTACAATGGACAAAAAATAACCCTTTTTTATGAGCATAAGAATATAGAATATACATATATGCACACAAAAGCATATGATGAACTTAAATTCACACAAAAATAGGAAAATAGGTAGGAAGTCATTACCATATTTAAGACATCAGTAGTTTCTTCAAGGTTTTCTGATTCTGCTGCTTGAGTAGAATTTTCTCCATCACTTTCTTTGGTCATCAGATCTTGAAAATACTCTGAATTATTAAGAAGTAAAAAGAAAATCCAGATTTCAAAAGAAAATGGAAATACAACTGAACAGAATACAGAAGTTATTCTGTAATACAAAGCATGGATATTATTTTACCAGAAGTCTTTTTTTTAATTAAGATTTTTATTGTGCAAATACTGTACAGAGGGGTTACAGTTACATAAGCAAGGTAATGAGTACATTTCTTATTCAGCATTGTTGCCTCTTCCTTTGTTTTTCCCCTACCATCCTTTCCCTCCTACCTCCTCAGCTATACCCTCTGACCCCCCCAAACCCCCCTTACCAGAAGTCTTTACTGTCAAGTTTAGAGTCAATGTTTTTAAAATCTTTTCTATGTTTGAAAAATCTGCTACTAATTAAATAACAATTTCTTCATTCATATAGACAGACAAATGTTAATCCTTTGGAATAAATACTACCCAGGTATCAAGCACTGGGAAGGTGCGTATAGAATGAAGAAAGTCCCAATGACACACATTCCCTTGTAGTTGGCAGTTCCCCTTGTAGATTATGCCAGGTTGGTCTGTATGTTTATGGTTAATTAAAAAAAATACTGAGACATGAAGCCAGAGACAGTTACATGGAAAATTTTACACTTATTTTCAAAAATATCAGGGATCCTCTGAAGATAGGTGAGGATGTGGGAACTAAACTGTAACTGGATAAAATTAATGTGGAAAGCGTTGCAAAGGAAAGATTGGAGACACACAGAATGTAAGGTTGGAAAATACAGTCTTGTCTCAGACTTGACTAAGAAAACAGATGTTACCAGACCAGATCTGCTAGATCTTCTTACCAACAAATGTACACAATTACCTGCATTTGTACCCAAGTTTTCATTTTTCTGTTAAAATGGAGGATGTCTTCCCTTTTATCAAAGACTGCTCTGTATAACAGCCTCTCCTATCCTCAAAGAGCTTTGTATCTTGTCTCTAGGATACTCAGCTCTCCTAGACACTACTGGCTCATCTCCACTGACATATAAATGTGCTCCAGTATTTCCCATTCATACCACAGATCATTCTTAGCTGTCAATCCAGTTGTCTGGACTACTTCATGAACAAAAAGGCAAATTAACCTCGATGGAGCCTATCTCATCTTCATTTGCACATTTGTTATTCATGCCTCCACTCTAATGCTCTAGTTTCTGCTCTTATCTTTCCCTCAAATTGCACTTTTGAGATTATTGTTCATCTCCATGATAGCAAATGCACTGGATGTTCTTTGAGCAGTACTTTGCATTCATGATATTGTTCTCTAGATTCCTTGCTACCTTTTTGCCAACTGTAAGACTCAAAGAATTTTTTAATTGGCTCTGCCTCCTTCCCCTCTAAATGGAAGACAGGACTACATCCTTGGCCCTACACTTCCTCTAATCTGTGATAATTTTACACAGTTTCATAAATTTTAAGTACAGTCTCTATGTTCATAATTTTCAAATCTGTACCTCTAGTCTAGAGTCACATGGGCTGGCTTCAAACCTCAATCCTCAGATCTTAGCCTCCTGAATAGTTAGGATTACAGGTGTGAGCCACATTAGAAGTGTGAGCTTCTGCTACCCTGATATGTATAGCTATATATTTGTTATCCTTCATATTTTAATATACATGTACTTTCTCAGCAAGATCTAACCTGATCACTTTAATAAACTGGACAGATTATCTTAAAAAAAACACATGAAAAACAATAGGAATGAAAGAGAGATTTCTCTTGAAAGCAAGTAGAGTAACAAATATTACCTGACTCCAGTAGCTTTCCAGGCTCAAAAGTGCTTTTCTCTGGGAAGTTACACCGAGGCAAACGGAAAGGGACTGAACTGGGTGAGAAATAAGCAGTTCCTTTGCCAGTCCCCTCTACAGGAGGCAGTGTTTGTGTCACTGGAGAAGAATGTGACGGTGTCTCCTTTAAAATAAGCAGGGTAAATAAAATTTCTATCATGTATAAAACATCATCATAAACTTCTCTACATTTAAAAAAATATTAAGTATTAAACTATAATTTTACATGACAGAATTTCTAAACTTGAGAATGAATATTCCTTCTTTCAAACTCAAGTTACTTCTTTTTTTGGGTCCGGTCGTGGGCCTGAACTCTGGGCCTGGGCGCTGTCCCTCAGCTCTTCAGCTCAAGGCTAGCGCTCTACCACTTGAGCCACAGCGCCACTTCCGGCTTTTTTTTCTTTTTGCTAATGTGGTGCTGAGGAATTGAACCCAGGGCCTCATGCATGCAAGGCAAGCACTCTACCACTGAGCCACCTTCCCAGCCCCTCAAGTTCTTATTTCTGTGATTTGTTCTCACTATGTTAACAAAAACAATACTGTATTGTACATTTAAAGGCCAGTGTTATGTTGGTTGTTCATACCACAATAATAGAAAAAAGCTTGTAACATTTTAAAGTACAAGTCAATCCACATACAAATGAAAAAATGCAATATTCACTCAGAGGTAATAAGGAAGGCCTATGAAGGCTGCTTTGCACAGCATGACAGTCTACAAGCAAAAGTTAGCCACGAGAAAATTTTCAGTATTCTAATTTGTATCTTTAATGGTTTAACTCTAAACTCATTTTTTTTTTTTGGGTCCGGTCATGGGGCCTGAACTCTGGCCCTGGGCACTGTCCCTCAGCTCTTAGCGCCACTTCCGGCTTTTTTCTTTTTGCTTATGTGGTGCTAAGGAATTGAACTCAGGGCCTCAGGCATGCAAGGCAAGCACTCTACCACTGAGCCACCTTCCCAGCCCTCATTTTTTTTTGCTAGTCTTGGGGCTTGAACTCAGGTTCTGGGCACTGTCCCTGAGCTTCTTTTGTTGAAGGTTAGCACTCTACCACTTGAGCCACAGTGCCACATCCAGCTTTTTCTGTTTATGTGGTACTGAGGAATTGAACCGAGGGTTTCATGCATGCACAGCAAGCACTCTACCACTAAACCACATTCTCAGGCCCTAAACTCACTTTTAAAATTTAAAAACCTTTCATTCTTATTGCTTTGAAATTTTTATCTAAGACACCCTTTCTTTGATTTCAAAAGAAAATATTTTTTCTTCACTCTTTTTACAATAACACCAATATATAAAGTAGACCACAAATGTACCTGGTCTCTTCGACGCAGACGTGCTGATACAGTTCTATGGAGTGCATTCCCTGAGTTCAGACCACCGATGGGCTTAGAAGAAGTTGACTGTAAGTAAGTCTCATTTGCTTCATTAAATTCCATTTCTTCTACTACACCAAGTCGAGGGGTGGCAAAAACTAGCATGTGACAACCACCACAAGCAATCTGTAGGTAAATCCACAGAAAAATTAATTGAAAATGGGATCAAATACAAATGTGTGTGTGTGTGTGAACCACCACAAGCAATATGCAGGAAAATCCAAAGAAAAATTAATTGAAAATTGGATCAAATACGTGTGTGTGCGTGTGTGTGCGTGTGTGTGCGTGCGTGCGTGCGTGCGTGCGCGTGTGTGTGTGTGTGTGTGTGTGTGTGTGTGTGTGTGTGTGTGTGTGTGTGTGTGTGTGTGTGTGTGGTGTGTGTGTGTGTGTCAGGGCCTGGGAACTGTCCCTTAGCTATTTTGCTCAAGGATAAAGCTCTACCACTTGAGCCATAATTCCACTTAAGATGAGAACCACACAGACTCAGCAATACATAAACAGAAAAAGACAGAAGTGACACTGTGGCTCAAGTGGTAGAGTGCTAGCCTTAAGCAAAAGAAGCTCAGGGACAGTGCTCAGGCCCAAAATTCAAGCCCCAGGGCTGGCAGGAAAAGATAGAAAAAAAAAAAAACAATCACTTGAATAAACCAGTCTCTTGAGATAATTAGGCCTCCAAGCCTTTTACTTCCCATGAATGTTTTTTAAGTTTAATGCTTACAAGCCCTTAAAAAAAAGTAACCATGCATGATGATGGAACAACAAAACCAATATTCAAAGAATTTTGAGACATAATAATCTTCAAGAAAATAGTTATGGGCTGGGAAGGTGGCTCAGTGGTAGAGCGCTTGCCTTGCATGCTTGAGGCCCTGGGTGGCCCTCAGCACCACATAAGCAAAAAGAAAAAAGCCGGAAGTGGCGCTGTGGCTCAAGTGGTAAAGCGCTAGCCTTGAGCTGAAGAGCTGCGCCCAGGCCCAGAGTTCAGGCCCCACGACCAGACCCCCCCAAAAAAAAAAAAAAGAAAATAGTCATAAAAAAAACACCATAGTATTTTTCATACACAGACTGCAGTGTTCTACCTAGTGATATAGGACGAATAGCATACCTTTATAGTATTTTCAAATATAAAATTTATGTATATTTTTGTATACCTTTTGAAAATTATCATCCTCATTAAGACTATGTCCAATCACTAAGGACTTGGTTATTTTGTCCTTCACTGATTACTTTATATTCCTAATACAAAAGTGCTAAAGGGGAAAATTAGGAAAGATACAGATTTTTCAGGGACATAATGCCCAATATTTGGCTTTTTAAGAAACTAGTTATAGGGCTAGGAAGTTGGTTCAGTGGTAGAGTGCTTGCCTCGCGTGCATGAGGCCCTGGGCTCAATTCCTCAGCACCTCATAAGCAGAAAAAAGCCACAAGTGGCACTGTGGCTCAAGTGGTGGGATACTAGCCTTGAGCTGAAGAGCTGAGGGACAGCACCCAGGCCCAGAGTTTAGCCCCCACGACTAACAAAATAAAAAAGAAACCAGTTATACTTATTAATTGCATCCATTACACTTTCTTGAAAATATTTGCAATATTAATAATATACTTAGTAATAATAAAATATATTCATTTTCTATGATATACTAAAACACTCTAATCTAGAAGTATGAAAATATAAAGAAACACATTGATACCCTTACCTGTTGAACTATGAATCTCAAAAAATTAGAACATAAGGTGGGAAAGAATTGATTGGTAAAATTCTCCAATCCAAGTCCTAATTTTCCATGGCGACCATCTCCAAAAGTATACATTAGACCTACGTCTAAAATACAAACAAAAAAGAAGAAAATTACAAAAGTGCTACTCATATGGCTCTATTTGTAAACAGTCAAATATACTAATATAATGCTATTAAAATCTTCCCACCAAATTCTGCATTAAATTTAATCTGGTCCATTGATATTCCCACACTCTACAGTCTCTGTGTTTCTACATGTAATATTATGTAATGAAAACTCAGAGCTGGGCGCCAGTGGCTCATGCCTGTAATCCTAGCTACTCAGTAGGCTGAGATCTGAGGATCACAGTGCAAAGCCAGCCCAGGCAGGAAAGTCTGTGAGACTCTTATCTCCAATAAACCACTAGAAAACCGGAAGTGGCGCTGTGGCTCAAGTGGTAGAGCACTCACCTTGAGCTGAAGAGCACAAGGACAGCGCCCAAGCCCAGAGTTCAAGCCCCACGACCGACAAAAAAAAAAAAAGGAAAAAAGAAAAGAAAACTCAGCATAAACAACTAAACCATGGTGGTTTGTGAAGGTGAGTTCTTGTAATAGAAGAGATTTGTGGGGGATGGGAAGGTGGCTCAGTGGTAGAGCGCTTGCCTTGCATGCCTGAGGCCCTGGGTTCGATTCCTCAGCACCACATAAGCAAAAAAAAAAAAAAAAAAAAGGGAAAAAAAGCCGGAAGTGGCGCTGTGGCTCAAGAGGTAAAGTGCTCGCCTTGAGCTGAAGAGCTGAAGGACAGCGCCCAGGCCCAGAGTTCAGGCCCCACGGAAAAAAAAAAAAAAAAGAAGAGGAGATTTGTGGAACAGCAGCACAGTACAGTGCTGAATCTTGTCATATATACTCTATCTATCTATCTATGATACATGTCATCAATCTAAAATAGGTAGATTGATCTATACAGATAGATGATGTATCTATATAGATGACAGATATAAATCATCTATCCGAGATACACATTTCTTAAGGAAAAAGATTATTGTATTCTGACCTCTATTTCAATACTATGTTTTCTTCTCTCCTCAGATCATTGATAAATCAAAGTTTCTTAACACTGGCACTATCAACATTTGGATTGTGTGGGTCTGTCCTGTACATTGTAGGGGATTTAACAGCATCCTTGGCCTCTATCCACTTATATGTCAGTAAAACAATGCCTCTCTGCAGCTGTGACAATAAAAAATATCTATAGATTCTATGTGCCTTCTGGAAGAATAAATTTGGCTAAAGTGGAAAATCACTGATTTACTTAAATATAAATATCTCATTTTTTTCTTTTGGTCCTGGGTTTTGAACTCAGGGCCTGGGGGCTGTCGCTGAGCTCTTCAGCTCAAGGCTAGGGCTCTTCCACTTGAGCCACAGTACCACTTCCGGTTTTCTGGTAGTTAATTGGAGATAATCTCACAGAAGTCCCTGGCTTTGAATGGAGATCCTCAGATCTCAGCCTCCCAAGTATCTAGGATTACAGGTATGAAACACCAGCGCCCAACTATAAATGTCTCTTTTAATCATTCAGTTCTTGAATTCATTCCATAAATTTCGGCCTAAGGAAATGTTATGAGTCAATAACCATGCTGACTAGTCTCCATGCCAATATCTTGGTCCCACTTACAGTAAGGCTCATGATGAATAGTGTTGCTACCTCTCTCTAATAAACCATTTTGTGTGCTGCAATAGCACCTATTCTAAACTTTTCCTCATCTGTTACATACTCCTCTTTCATCTCTACATCTTAAGTGCCTTAAGTGGCTTGAAGCAGAAGTCATGGGTACAGACAAGAATCTGGT